>NC_081814.1:19586875-20240312 GCF_030704535.1 Vitis vinifera
ATTGAGACTTGCGGACGACACCACTGAGATAATCCATCATGCTGAAATATGCACTAGCCATAGTAGGTCATGAGAACCTGTAGCAGCGACCATTTTATCTACATCTAACATCATCAATGCAGTTCCGGGGGGAGTCGTAGACTCCCAAGCATATTGAGAAACAGCATAATTGGCATTTTCTCCAAGAAACCATACATCTACCTAGATTGATCTCTGTAATGCTAAAGCTGACTTTGGATCAGATGCTGATACCCTATCAATCAATGTAACTCTTGACGTTGAACCAGGTAGTGATGGAGGTAGATTGAGAACTATTGTGACTGCTTCCATGGCTGTGTTTCCCATCAGGACCAGCTCCAACAAGACATATTTTCCAAAAACTCCTTCACCAGTATGAATTTGCGAGTGATCGGCCTCTACCTGTATGAGTAAATATTGCTGCGTCAATTCCAATCAAATTTCCCTTAGAATCAAGTAGAGGATACCTGTTGTTCCCAGGATTTAAGATCACATCTGAGTTCAAGTGACTAGAAGCTTTCTGATAAAAACTCTAAGTTATAGTTATCATCGATGTAAAGCTGAAGGCTGCTAGGCAGGAACAACTCTCCAGCTGGTTGATCTCATTCAACAACCTGTTTGAATCCCTCCGCTCCCGCTTCTTTGATTCCTCCATAATCTTTTCTTGGAGCAAGATAAATGGAACACCCATGAGAAATGTCCGGTAAATGAATAATGAATCTGGAGGCCCCTAAAAAAAAGTCGTGGAATACAGCCTTATACTCTACCTTTTCCTCTTGCAGGTCTTAGGGACTAATTCAGAAAGATCATTTACTGTGAAGTATGCATATGACTACTAGGCAGTAACATTGCCAGTATATATATATATATATATATATATGTATATAAATAGCACAGTATTTCTGTTCTCCAAGTTGCTTGTTGTTCATCCCTCAACTGGTGCTTGTGACCTGGGCAATTCCTGATAGACCCCACTTGAACCTCCATAGGTACTGATGTATCTACACGATGCTGATAATACAAATCAACATATTCAACATCAAGACCCTTCAGGCTAGCCTCATAGCAGATGCGCACACATTCTGGAGTACCTTTTTACTAACATAAGTTGCATTCTTTCATAACCGAACTTTGCAGCTACTTGAGCTTCTTTCCTTGGCATTTGCTTTAAGGCCTTTCCAACTCGAACTTGATCAGCATTGCCTAGGAGTGCATGGAAATGAGTTGTTAGTGTGGAAGCTAGAGAGTGGTACCCATATTGTCAGTTTGTCTTCTTTAATCTCAGAATTTCTAGAACTGGAATTTGCTTCAATAGGCTCCGAATTGGAATTATGAAATTCATTGCTCTCACATTCACAAGCAGAATCACTGGGTGTAGGGGGATTAATAAATTCATCAACTTCCATATTCCGAATCAAGAAATAACTTTTGTGGTAATAAGACCACAAAAAGCACACTTTTGTCAGCAACCAAGTATGAGACAAGGACGAAGGTGGATTGCATCTGAAAGAAGACTTGTAGGAATTTGGTGTGCCTCTTCATCAGAATTAATAGAAATAGAGAATTCTGATTGAATAGCTTTGCTTTACCTAGAGTCTTAGAAAGAGTGAACAATGCGATATATGAAAGAACAGGGAATACGAAGAAAACTTATCTAAGAAGACTTTTCCCACACACTTTTCCTGCTCCCGAGAATCCTGAAAAATCTACTTATATGGTTATTAAAGGTGGGACAAGATACCGAGATCAGATGACAAGACGAGAAAATCAAAATAACATCCCATGGAAAAAGACAGTTCAAAGGAAATCAAATACTTCTCACAAACAATCAAATAAATGAAAAATAAAAAGCCACACATAAAACCCACAACCAAACACTAAAATCAAAATATTCTAAATAAATTTTATAACGCATACATAAAGTCAAAAAATAATACCCAAACATAACGAACGATGTGATATGGGAGAATTCGAATGAAACTTACCAAAAAAGTACTTCTTCATACACTTCACCTGGTCCCGAATAACCTGAAAAAATGAAGTTATACGGTTATAAATTGTTGGCAAAGAAACCGACATTAAATGAAAAGACGAGAAAAGGAAAATAACATTCCATGGCAAAATGCTACCAAAAAGGAAATCAAGGTCTTCTCACCCAAAATCAAAGAAATCACAAATAAAAAACAAAACACAAATGCGCACAAAAAATAACACAAATCAACAAATAATACCAACACATAACAGAGATAATGAAAATTGCGATATAGCAGACAAAAGGGAATAATAAGTAAACTTAGATAAGAAGTACTTCCTCATAAACTTCTCTTGCTTCTGAGAAACCTGAAAAATCCAGTGATATGCTTAGAAATGCTTGCTAAAGAAGCCGAGATCATATGAAAAGACCAGAAATGGAAATTACACTATTCTCACCAACAAAGAAAGAAATGAGAAATAAAAAATGAAACGTAAAGCGCACAAACCAAAACGTAATGAACATATTCGAACATAATTCAATAATGCATAGATCAAGTCAACAAATCATACCCAAACATAACAAATATATTGAATAATGCGATATATGAAAGAACAGGGAATACGAAGAAAACATATCAAAGAAGACTTTTCTCACACACTTCTCCTGCTCCCGAGAATCCCGAAAAATCCACTTATATGGTTATTAAAGGTGGGACAAGACACCGAGATCAGATGACAAGACGAGAAAATCAAAATAACATTCCATGGAAAAAGACAGTTCAAAGGAAATCAAATACTTCTCACAAACAATCAAATAAATGAAAAATAAAAAGCCACACATAAAACCCACAACCAAACACTGAAATCAAAATATTCTAAATAAATTCTATAACGCATACATAAAGTCAAAAAATAATACCCAAACCTAACAAACATAAATAACGATGTGATATGGGAGAATTCGAATGAAACTTACCAAAAAAGTACTTCTTCATACACTTCACCTGGTCCCGAATAACCTAAAAAATGAAGTTATACGGTTATAAATTGTGGGCAAAGAAACCGACATTAAATGAAAAGATGAGAAAAGGAAAATAACATTCCATGGCAAAATGCTACCAAAAAGGAAATCAAGGTCTTCTCACCCAAAATCAAAGAAATCACAAATAAAAAACAAAACACAAATGCGCACAAAAAATAACACAAATCAACAAATAATACCAACACATAACAGAGATAATGAAAATTGCGATATAGCAGACAAAAGGGAATAATAAGTAAACTTAGATAAGAAGTACTTCCTCATAAACTTCTCTTGCTTCTGAGAAACCTGAAAAATCCAGTTATATGCTTAGAAATGCTTGCTAAAGAAGCTGAGATCATATGAAAAGACCAGAAATGGAAATTACACTATTCTCACCCACAAAGAAAGAAATGAGAAATAAAAAATGAAACGTAAAGCGCACAAACCAAAACGTAATGAACATATTCGAACTTAATTCAATAATGCATAGATCAAGTCAACAAATCATACCCAAACAAAACAAATATATTGAACAATATGATATATGAAAGAACAGGGAATACGAAGAAAACTTATCTAAGAAGACTTTTCTCACACACTTCTCCTGCTCCCGAGAATCCCGAAAAATCCACTTATATGGTTATTAAAGGTGGGACAAGACACCGAGATCAGATGAAAAGACGAGAAAATCAAAATAACATCCCATGGAAAAAGACAGTTCAAAGGAAATCAAATACTTCTCACAAACAATCAAATAAATGACAAATAAAGAGCCACACATAAAAGCCACAACCAAACACAGAAATCAAAATATTCTAAGTAAATTCCATAACGCATATATAAAGTCAAAAAATAATACGGAAACATAACGAACATAACGAACGATGTGATATGGGAGAATTTGAATGAAACTTACCAAAACAGTACTTCTTCATACACTTCACCTGGTCCCGATTAACCTTAAAAAATGAAGTTATACGGTTATAAATTGTGGGCAAAGAAACCGAATTTAAATTAAAAGACGAGAAAAGGACGATAACATTCCATGGCAAAATGCTACCAAAAGGAAATCGAGTTCTTCTCACCAAAACTTAAAGAAATCACAAACAAAAAACAAATCACAAATGCGCACAAAAAATAACACAAATCAACAAACAATACCAACACATAACAGAGATAATGAAATTTGCGATATAGCAGACAAAAGGGAATACGAAGTAAACTTAGATAAGAAGTACTTCCTTATAAACTTCTCTTGCTTCCGAGAAACCTGAAAAATCCAGTGATATGCTTAGAAATGCATGCCAAAGAAGCCGAGAACACATGAAAAGACCAGAAAAGGAAATTACACTATTCTCACCCACAAACAAAGAAATGAGAAATAAAAAATGAAACGTAAAGCGTACAAACCAAAACATAATGAACATATCCGAACTGAATTCAATAATGCATAGACCAAGTCAACAAATAATACCCAAACATAACACATATATTGAACAATGGGATATATGAAAGAACAGGGAATACGAAGAAAACTTATCTAAGAAGACTTTCCTCACACACTTCTCCTGCTCCCGAGAATCCTGATAAATCCACTAATATGCTTATTAATGGTGGGACAAGACACCGATATCAGATGAAAAGACGAGAAAATAAAAATAACATCCCATGGAAAAACACAGTTCAAAGGAAATCAAATACTTCTATCAAACAATCCAATAAATGACAAATAAAAAGCCACACATCAAACCCACAACCAAACACAGAAATCAAAATATTCTAAGTAAATTCTATAACGCTTACATAAAGTCAAAAAATAATACCCAAACATATCGGACATAACGAACGATGTGATATGGGAGAATTCAAATGAAACTTACCAAAAAAGTACTTCTTCATACACTTCACCTCGTCCCGATTAACCTGAAAAACTGAAGTTATATGGATATAAATTGTGGGCAAAGAAACCGACATTAAATGAAAAGACGAGAAAAGGACAATAACATTCCATGGCAAAATGCTACCAAAAGGAAATCGAGTTCTTCTCACCCAAAATCAAAGAAATCACATACAAAAAACAAAACACAATTGCGCACAAAAAATAACACAAATCAACAAATAATGCAAACACATAACAGAGATAATGAAAATTGCGATAAAGCAGATAAAAGGGAATACGAAGTAAACTTAGATAAAAAGTACTTCCTCATAAACTTCTCTTGCTCCCGAGAAACCTGAAAAATCCAGTGATATGCTTAGAAATGCTTGCCAAAGAAGCCGAGATCACATGAAAAGACCAGAAATGGAAATTACACTATTCTCACACATAAAAAAAGAAATGAGAAAAAAAAAATCAAACGTAAAACGCACAAACCAAAACACAATGAACATATTCGAACTTAATTCAATAATGCATAAATCAAGTCAACAAATCATACCCAAAGATAACAAATATATTGAACAATGCGATATATGAAAGAACAGGAAATACGAAAAAAACATATCTAAGAAGACTTTCCTCACACACTTCTCCTGCTCCCGAGAATCCTGAAAAATCCACTTATATGCTTATTAATGGTGGGACAAGACACCAAGATCAGATGAAAGGACGAGAAAATAAAAATAACATCTCAGGGAAAAACACAGTTCAAAGGAAATCAAATACTTTTATCAAACAATCAAATAAATGACAAATAAAAAGCCACACATAAAACCCACAACCAAACACAGAAATCAAAATATTCTAAGTAAATTCTATAAACCATACAAAAAATCAAAAAATAATATCCAAACATAACACACATAACGAACGATGTGATATGGGAGAATTCGAATGAAACTTACCAAAAAAGTACTTCTTCATACACTTCATCTGGTCCCGATTAACCTGAAAAAATGAAGTTATACGGTTATAAATTGTGGGCAAAGAAACCGACATTAAATGAAAAGACGAGAAAAGGAAAATAACATTCCATGCAAAAATGCTACGAAAAGGAACTCAAGTTCTTCTCACCCAAAATCAAAGAAATCACAAACAAAAAACAAAACACAAATGCGCACAAAAAATAACACAAATAAACAAAAAATACCAACACATAACAGAGATAATGAAAATTGCGATATAGCAGACAAAAAGGAATACGAAGTAAACTTAGATAAAAAGTACTTCCTCATAAACTTTTCTTGCTTCCGAGAAACCTGAAAAATCCAGTGATATGATTAGAAATGCTTGCCAAAGAAGCCGAGATCACATGAAAAGACCAGAAATGGAAATTACACTATTCTCACACATAAAAAAAGAAATGAGAAATAAAAAATGAAACGTAAAACGCACAAACCAAAACACAATGAACATATTCGAACTTAATTCAATAATGCATAGATCAAGTCAACAAATCATACCCAAACATAACAAATATATTGAACAATGCGATATATGAAACAACAGGGAATACCAAGAAAACATATCTAATAAGACTTTCCTCACACACTTCTCATGCTCCCGAGAATCCTGAAAAATCCACTTATATGCTTATGTATGGTGGGACAAGACACCGAGATCAGATGAAAAGACGAGAAAATCAAAATAACATCCCATGGAAAAACACAGTTTAAAGGAAATCAAATACTTCTATTAAACAATCAAATAAATGGCAAATAAAAAGCCACACATAAAACCCACAACCAAACACAGAAATCGAAATATTCTAAGTAAATTCTATAAACCTTACAAAAAGTCAAAAAATAATACCCAAACAGAACCGACATAACGAACGATGTGATATGGGAGAATTCGAATGAAACTTACCAAAAAAGTACTTCTTTATACACTTCACCTGGTCCCGATTAACCTGAAAAAATGAATTTATACGGTCATAAATTGTGGGCAAAGAAACCGACATTAAATGAAAAGACGAGAAAAGGAAAATAACATTCCATGGAAAAATGCTACAAAAAGGAACTCAAGTTCTTCTCACCCAAAAAACAAAACCAAAATGCGCACAAAAAATAACACAAATAAACAAATAATACCAACACATAACAGAGATAATGAAAATTGCGATATAGCAGACAAAAGGGAATACAAAGTAAACTTAGATAAGAAGTACTTCCTCATAAACTTCTCTTACTTCCGAGAAACCTGAAAAATCCAGTGATATGATTAGAAATGCTTGCCAAAGAAGCCGAAATCACATGAAAAGACCAGAAATGGAAATTACCCTATTCTCACACATAAAAAAAGAAATGAGAAATAAAAAAGGAAACGTAAAACGCACAAACCAAAACACAATGAACATATTCGAACAAAATTCAATAATACATAGATCAAGTCAACAAATCAAACCCAAACATAAGAAATATATTGAACAATACGATATATGAAAGAACAGGGAATACGAAGAAAACTTATCTAAGAAGACTTTCCTCACACACTTCTACTGCACCCGAGAATCCTAAAAAATCCACTTATATGCTTATTAATGGTGGGACAAGACACCGATATAATATGAAAACACCAGAAAATAAAAATAACATCCCATGGAAAAGCACAGTTAAAAGGAAATCAAATACTTCTATCAAACAATCAAATAAATGACAAATAAAAAGCCACACATAAAACCCACAACCAAACACAGAAATCAAAATATTCTAAGTAAATTCTATAACGCTTACATAAAGTAAAAAATTAATACCCAAACATAACGGACATAACGAACGATGTGATATGGGAGAATTCGAATGAAACTTACCAAAAAAGTACTTCTTCATACACTTCACCTCGTCCCGATTAACCTGAAAAACTAAAGTTATACAGTTATAAATTGTGGGCAAAGAAACCGACATTAAATTAAAAAAAGACGAGAAAACGACAATAACATTCCATGGAAAAATGCTACAACAAGGAACTCAAGTTCTTCTTACCCAAAATACAAGAAATCACAAACAAAAAACAAATCACAAATGCGCACAAAAAATAACACAAATCAACAAATAATACCAACACATAAAAGAGATAATGAAAATTGCGATATAGCAGACAAAAAGGAATACGAAGTAAACTTTTATAAGAAGTACTTCCTCATAAACTTCTCTTGCTTCCGAGAAACCTGAAAAATCCACTGATATGCTTAGAAATGCTTGCCAAAGAAGCCGAGATATCATGAAAAGACCAGAAATGGAATTTACACTATTCTCACACAAAAAAAAAGAAATGAGAAATAAAAAATGAAACGTAAAACGCACAAACCAAAACACAATGAACATATTCGAACATAATTCAATAATGCATAGATCAAGTCAACAAATCAAACCCAAACATAAGAAATATATTGAACAATGCGATATATGAAAGAACAGGGAATACGAAGAAAACTTATCTAAGAAGACTATCCTCACACACTTCTCCTGCTTCCGAAAATCCTGAAAAATCCACATATATGCTTATTAATGGTGGGACAAGACACCGACATCAGATGAAAAGACGAAAAATAAAAATAACATCCCATGGAAAAACACAGTTCAAAGGAAATCAAATACTTCTATCAAACAATCAAATAAATGAAAAATAAAAAGCCACACATAAAACCCACAACCAAACACAGAAATCAAAATACTCTAAGTAAATTCTATAACGCTTACATAAAGTCAAAATTTAATACCCAAACATTACGGATATAACGAACGATGTGATATGGGAGAATTCGAATGAAACTTACCAAAAAAGTACTTCTTCATACACTTCACCTCGTCCCGATTAACCCGAAAAACTGAACTTATACAGTTATAAATTGTGGGCAATGAAACCGACATTAAATTAAAAAAAGACGAGAAAAGGACAATAACATTCCATGGAAAAATGCAACAAAAAGGAACTCGAGTTCTTCTTACCCAAAATACAAGAAATCACAAACAAAAAACAAATCACAAATGCGCACAAAAAATAACACAGATCAACAAATAATACCAACACATAAAAGAGATAATGAAAATTGCGATATAGCAGACAAAAAGGAATACGAAGTAAACTTTGATAAGAAGTACTTCCTCAGAAACTTCTCTTGCTTCCGAGAAACCTGAAAAATCCACTGATATGCTTAGAAATGCTTGCCAAAGAAGCCGAGATATCATGAAAAGACCAGAAATGGAATTTACACTATTCTCACACAAAAAAAAAGAAATGAGAAATAAAAAATGAAACGTAAAACGCACAAACCAAAACACAATGAACATATTCGAACATAATTCAATAATGCATAGATCAAGTCAACAAATCATACCCAAACATAAGAAATATATTGAACAATGCGATATATGAAAGAACAGGGAATACGAAGATAACTAATCTAAGAAGACTATCCTCACACACTTCTCCTGCTCCCGAGAATCCTGAAAAATCAACTTATATGCTTATTAATGGTGGGACAAGACACCGATATCAGATGAAAAGACGAAAAATAAAAATAACATCCCATGGAAAAACACAGTTCAAAGAAAATCAAATACTTTTATCAAACAATCAAATAAATGACAAATAAAAAGCCACACATAAAACCCACAACCGAACTAAGAAGTCAAAATATTCTAAGTAAATTCTATAACGCTTACATAAAGTCAAAAAATAATACCCAAACATAACGGACATAATGAACGATGTGATATGGGAGAATTCGAATGAAACTTACCTAAAAAGTACTTCTTCATACACTTCACCTCGTCCCGATTAACCTGAAAAACTGAAGTTATACAGTTATAAATTGTGGGCAAAGAAACCGACATTAAATGAAAAGACGAGAAAAGGACAATAACATTCCATGGAAAAATGCTACAAAAAGGAACTCGAGTTCTTCTCACCTAAAATACCAGAAATCACAAACAAAAAACAAAACACAAATGCGCACAAAAAATAACACAAATGAACAAATAATACCAACACATAAAAGGGATAATGAAAATTGCGATATAGCAGACAAAAAGGAATACGAAGTAAACTTTGATAAGAAGTACTTCCTCATAAACTTCTCTTGCTTCCGAGAAACCCGAAAAATCCACTGATATGCTTAGAAATGCTTGCCAAAGAAGCCGAGATATCATGAAAAGACCAGAAATGGAATTTACACTATTCTCACACAAAAAAAAAAGAAATGAGAAATAAAAAATGAAACGAAAAACGCACAAACCAAAACACAATGAACATATTCGAACATAATTCAATAATGCATAGATCAAATCAACAAATCATACCCAAACATAAGAAATATATTGAACAATGCGATATATGAAAGAACAGGGAATACGAAGAAAACTTATCTAAGAAGACTTTCCTCACACACTTCTCTTGCTCCCGAGAATCCTGAAAAATCCACTTATATGCTTATTAATGGTGGGACAAGACACCGATATCAGATGAAAACACCAGAAAATAAAAATAACATCCCAGGGAAAAACACAGTTCAAAGGAAATCAAATACTTCTATCAAACAATCAAATAAATGACAAATAAAAAGCCACACATAAAACGCACAACCAAACACAGAAATCAAAATATTCTAAGTAAATTCTATAACGCTTACATAAAGTCAAAAATTAATACCCAAACATAACGGATATAACGAACGATGTGATATGGGAGAATTCGAATGAAACTTACCAAAAAAGTACTTTTCATACACTTCACCTCGTCCCGAATAACCTGTAAAACTGAAGTTATACAGTTATAAATTGTGGGCAAAGAAACCGACATTAAATTAAAAAAAGACGAGAAAAGGACAATAACATTCTATGGAAAAATGCTACAAAAAGGAACTCGAGTTCTTCTTACCCAAAATACAAGAAATCACAAACAAAAAACAAATCACAAATGCGCACAAAAAATAACACAAATCAACAAATAATACCAACACATAAAAGAGATAATGAAAATTGCGATATAGCAGACAAAAAAGAATACGAAGTAAACTTTGATAAGTACTTACTCATAATCTTCTCTTGCTTCCGAGAAACCTGAAAAATCCACTGATATGCTTAGAAATGCTTGCCAAAGAAGCCGATATATCATGAAAAGACCAGAAATGGAATTTACACTATTCTCACACAAAAAAAAAGAAATGAGAAATAAAAAATGAAACGTAAAACGCACAAACCAAAACACAATGAACATATTCGAACATAATTCAATAATGCATAGATCAAGTCAACAAATCATACCCAAACATAAGAAATATATTGAACAATGCGATATATGAAAGAACAGGGAATACGAAGAAAACTTATCTAAGAAGACTTTCCTCACACACTTCTCCTGCTCCCGAGAATCCTGAAAAATCCACTTATATGCTTATTAATGGTGGGACAAGACACTTATATTAGATGAAAACACCAGAAAATAAAAATAACATCCCATGGAAAAACACAGTTCAAAGGAAATCAAATACTTCTATCAAACAATCAAATAAATGACAAATAAAAAGCCACACATAAAACCCACAACCAAACTAAGAAGTCAAAATATTCTAAGTAAATTCTATAACGCTTACATAAAGTCAAAAATTAATACCCAAACATAACGGATATAACGAACGATGTGATATGGGAGAATTCGAACGAAACTTACCAAAAAAGTACTTCTTAATACACTTCACCTCGTCCCGATTAACCTGAAAAACTGAGGTTATACAGTTATAAATTGTGGGCAAAGAAACCGACATTAAATTAAAAAAAGACGAGAAAAGGACAATAACATTCTATGGAAAAATGCAACAAAAAGGAACTCGAGTTCTTCTTACCCAAAATACAAGAAATCACAAACAAAAAACAAATCACAAATGCGCACAAAAAATAACACAGATCAACAAATAATACCAACACATAAAAGAGATAATGAAAATTGCGATATAGCAGACAAAAAGGAATACGAAGTAAACTTTGATAAGAAGTACTTCCTCAGAAACTTCTCTTGCTTCCGAGAAACCTGAAAAATCCACTGATATGCTTAGAAATGCTTGCCAAAGAAGCCGAGATATCATGAAAAGACCAGAAATGGAATTTACACTATTCTCACACAAAAAAAAAGAAATGAGAAATAAAAAATGAAACGTAAAACGCACAAACCAAAACACAATGAACATATTCGAACATAATTCAATAATGCATAGATCAAGTCAACAAATCATACCCAAACATAAGAAATATATTGAACAATGCGATATATGAAAGAACAGGGAATACGAAGAAAACTTATCTAAGAAGACTTTCCTCACACGCTTCTGTTGCTCCCGAGAATCCTGAAAAATCCACTTATATGCTTATTAATGGTGGGACAAGACACCGATATCAGATGAAAACACCAGAAAATAAAAATAACATCCCATAGAAAAACACAGTTCAAAGGAAATCAAATACTTCTATCAAACAATTAAATAAATGACAAATAAAAAGCCACACATAAAACCCACAACCAAACACAGAAATGAAAATATTCTAAGTAAATTCTATAACGCTTACATAAAGTCAAAAATTAATACCCAAACATAACGGATATAACGAACGATGTGATATGGGAGAATTCGAATGAAACTTACCAAAAAAGTACTTCTTCATACACTTCACCTCGTCCCGATTAACCTGAAAAACTGAAGTTATACAGTTATAAATTGTGGGCAAAGAAACCGACATTAAATTAAAAAAAGACGAGAAAAGGACAATAACATTCCATGGAAAAATGCTACAAAAAGGAACTCGAGTTCTTCTTACCCAAAATACAAGAAATCACAAACAAAAAACAAATCACAAATGCGCACAAAAAATAACACACATCAACAAATAATACCAACACATAAAAGAGATAATGAAAATTGCGATATAGCAGACAAAAAGGAATACGAAGTAAACTTTGATAAGAAGTACTTCCTCATAAACTTCTCTTGCTTCCGAGAAACCTGAAAAATCCACCAATATGCTTAGAAATGCTTGCCAAAGAAGCCGAGATATCATGAAAAGACAAGAAATGGAATTTACACTATTCTCACACAAAAAAAAAAAGAAATGAGAAATAAAAAATGAAACGTAAAACGCACAAACCAAAACACAATGAACATATTCGAACATAATTCAATAATGCATAGATCAAGTCAACAAAACATACCCAAACATAAGAAATATATTGAACAATGCGATATATGAAAGAACAGGGAATACGAAGAAAACTTATCTAAGAAGACTATCCTCACACACTTCTCCTGCTTCCGAAAATCCTGAAAAATCCACATATATGCTTATTAATGGTGGGACAAGACACCGACATCAGATGAAAAGACGAAAAATAAAAATAACATCCCATGGAAAAACACAGTTCAAAGGAAATCAAATACTTCTATCAAACAATCAAATAAATGAAAAATAAAAAGCCACACATAAAACCCACAACCAAACACAGAAATCAAAATACTCTAAGTAAATTCTATAACGCTTACATAAAGTCAAAATTTAATACCCAAACATTACGGATATAACGAACGATGTGATATGGGAGAATTCGAATGAAACTTACCAAAAAAGTACTTCTTCATACACTTCACCTCGTCCCGATTAACCCGAAAAACTGAACTTATACAGTTATAAATTGTGGGCAATGAAACCGACATTAAATTAAAAAAAGACGAGAAAAGGACAATAACATTCCATGGAAAAATGCAACAAAAAGGAACTCGAGTTCTTCTTACCCAAAATACAAGAAATCACAAACAAAAAACAAATCACAAATGCGCACAAAAAATAACACAGATCAACAAATAATACCAACACATAAAAGAGATAATGAAAATTGCGATATAGCAGACAAAAAGGAATACGAAGTAAACTTTGATAAGAAGTACTTCCTCAGAAACTTCTCTTGCTTCCGAGAAACCTGAAAAATCCACTGATATGCTTAGAAATGCTTACCAAAGAAGCCGAGATATCATGAAAAGACCAGAAATGGAATTTACACTATTCTCACACAAAAAAAAAGAAATGAGAAATAAAAAATGAAACGTAAAACGCACAAACCAAAACACAATGAACATATTCGAACATAATTCAATAATGCATAGATCAAGTCAACAAATCATACCCAAACATAAGAAATATATTGAACAATGCGATATATGAAAGAACAGGGAATACGAAGAAAACTAATCTAAGAAGACTATCCTCACACACTTCTCCTGCTCCCGAGAATCCTGAAAAATCAACTTATATGCTTATTAATGGTGGGACAAGACACCGATATCAGATGAAAAGACGAAAAATAAAAATAACATCCCATGGAAAAACACAGTTCAAAGAAAATCAAATACTTTTATCAAACAATCAAATAAATGACAAATAAAAAGCCACACATAAAACCCACAACCGAACTAAGAAGTCAAAATATTCTAAGTAAATTCTATAACGCTTACATAAAGTCAAAAAATAATACCCAAACATAACGGACATAACGAACGATGTGATATGGGAGAATTCGAATGAAACTTACCTAAAAAGTACTTCTTCATACACTTCACCTCGTCCCGATTAACCTGAAAAACTGAAGTTATACAGTTATAAATTGTGGGCAAAGAAACCGACATTAAATGAAAAGACGAGAAAAGGACAATAACATTCCATGGAAAAATGCTACAAAAAATAACTCGAGTTCTTCTCACCTAAAATACCAGAAATCACAAACAAAAAACAAAACACAAATGCGCACAAAAAATAACACAAATAAACAAATAATACCAACACATAAAAGGGATAATGAAAATTGCGATATAGCAGACAAAAAGGAATACGAAGTAAACTTTGATAAGAAGTACTTCCTCATAAACTTCTCTTGCTTCCGAGAAACCCGAAAAATCCACTGATATGCTTAGAAATGCTTGCCAAAGAAGCCGAGATATCATGAAAAGACCAGAAATGGAATTTACACTATTCTCACACAAAAAAAAAAGAAATGAGAAATAAAAAATGAAACGAAAAACGCACAAACCAAAACACAATGAACATATTCGAACATAATTCAATAATGCATAGATCAAATCAACAAATCATACCCAAACATAAGAAATATATTGAACAATGCGATATATGAAAGAACAGGGAATACGAAGAAAACTTATCTAAGAAGACTTTCCTCACACACTTCTCTTGCTCCCGAGAATCCTGAAAAATCCACTTATATGCTTATTGATGGTGGGACAAGACACAGATATCAGATGAAAACACCAGAAAATAAAAATAACATCCCAGGGAAAAACACAGTTCAAAGGAAATCAAATACTTCTATCAAACAATCAAATAAATGACAAATAAAAAGCCACACATAAAACGCACAACCAAACACAGAAATCAAAATATTCTAAGTAAATTCTATAACGCTTACATAAAGTCAAAAATTAATACCCAAACATAACGGATATAACGAACGATGTGATATGGGAGAATTCGAATGAAACTTACCAAAAAAGTACTTTTCATACACTTCACCTCGTCCCGATTAACCTGTAAAACTGAAGTTATACAGTTATAAATTGTGGGCAAAGAAACCGACATTAAATTAAAAAAAGACGAGAAAAGGACAATAACATTCTATGGAAAAATGCTACAAAAAGGAACTCGAGTTCTTCTTACCCAAAATACAAGAAATCACAAACAAAAAACAAATCACAAATGCGCACAAAAAATAACACAAATCAACAAATAATACCAACACATAACAGAGATAATGAAAATTGCGATATAGCAGACAAAAGGGAATACGAAGTAAACTTAGATAAGAAATACTTCCTCATAAACTTCTCTTGCTTCCGAGAAACCTGAAAAATCCAGTGATATGCTTAGAAATGCTTGCCAAAGAAGCCGAGATCACATGAAAAGACCAGAAATGGAAATTACACTATTATCACCCATAAAGAAAGAAATGAGAAATAAAAAAAGAAATGTAAAGCGCCCAAACCAAACCATAATGAACATATTCGAACTTAATTAAATAATGCATAGATCAAGTCAACAAATCATACCCAAACATAACAAATATATTGAACAATGCGATATATGAAAAAACAGGGAATATGAAGAAAACTTATCTAAGAAGACTTTCCTCACACACTTCTCTTGCTCCCGAGAATCCTGAAAAATCCACTTATATGCTTATTAATGGTGGGACAAGACACCGATATCAGATGAAAACACCAGAAAATAAAAATAACATCCCAGGGAAAAACACAGTTCAAAGGAAATCAAATACTTCTATCAAAAAATCAAATAAATGACAGATAAAAAGCCACACATAAAACGCACAACCAAACACAGAAATCAAAATATTCTAAGTAAATTCTATAACGCTTACATAAAGTCAAAAAATAATACCAAAACATAACGGACATAACGAACGATGTGATATGGTAGAATTCGAATGAAACTTACCTAAAAAGTACTTCTTCATACACTTCACCTCATCCCGATTAACCTGAAAAACTGAAGTTATACAGTTATAAATTGTGGGCAAAGAAACCGACATTAAATTAAAAAAAGACGAGAAAAGGACAATAACATTCCATGGAAAAATGCTACAAAAAGGAACTCGAGTTCTTCTTACCCAAAATACAAGAAATCACAAACAAAAAACAAATCACAAATGCGCACAAAAAATAACACAAATCAACAAATAATACCAACACATAAAAGAGATAATGAAAATTGCGATATAGCAGACAAAAAGGAATACGAAGTAAACTTTGATATGTACTTACTCATAATCTTCTCTTGCTTCCGAGAAACCTGAAAAATCCACTGATATGCTTAGAAATGCTTGCCAAAGAAGCCGATATATCATGAAAAGACCAGAAATGGAATTTACACTATTCTCACACAAAAAAAAAGAAATGAGAAATAAAAAATGAAACGTAAAACGCACAAACCAAAACACAATGAACATATTCGAACATAATTCAATAATGCATAGATCAAGTCAACAAATCATACCCAAACATAAGAAATATATTGAACAATGCGATATATGAAAGAACAGGGAATACGAAGAAAACTTATCTAAGAAGACTTTCCTCACACACTTCTCCTGCTCCCGAGAATCCTGAAAAATCCACTTATATGCTTATTAATGGTGGGACAAGACACCTATATTAGATGAAAACACCAGAAAATAAAAATAACATCCCATGGAAAAACACAGTTCAAAGGAAATCAAATACTTCTATCAAACAATCAAATAAATGACAAATAAAAAGCCACACATAAAACCCACAACCAAACACAGAAATCAAAATATTCTAAGTAAATTCTATAACGCTTACATAAAGTCAAAAATTAATACCCAAACATAACGGATATAACGAACGATGTGATATGGGAGAATTCGAACGAAACTTACCAAAAAAGTACTTCTTAATACACTTCACCTCGTCCCGATTAACCTGAAAAACTGAGGTTATACAGTTATAAATTGTGGGCAAAGAAACCGACCTTAAATTAAAAAAAGACGAGAAAAGGACAATAACATTCCATGGAAAAATGCTACAAAAAGGAACTCGAGTTCTTCTTACCCAAAATACAAGAAATCACAAACAAAAAACAAATCACAAATGCGCACAAAAAATAACACAAATCAACAAATAATACCAACACATAAAAGAGATAATGAAAATTGCGATATAGCAGACAAAAAGGAATACGAAGTAAACTTTGATAAGCAGTACTTCCTCATAAACATCTCTTGCTTCCGAGAAACTTGAAAAATCCACTGATATGCTTAGAAATGCTTGCCAAAGAAGCCGAGATATCATGAAAAGACCAGAAATGGAATTTACACTATTCTCACACAAAAAAAAAAGAAATGAGAAATAAAAAATGAAACGTAAAACGCACAAACCAAAACACAATGAACATATTCGAACATAATTCAATAATGCATAGATCAAGTCAACAAATCATACCCAAACATAAGAAATATATTGAACAATGCGATATATGAAAGAACAAGGAATACGAAGAAAACTTATCTAAGAAGACTTTCCTCACACGCTTCTGTTGCTCTCGAGAATCCTGAAAAATCCACTTATATGCTTATTAATGGTGGGACAAGACAACGATATCAGATGAAAACACCAGAAAATAAAAATAACATCCCATAGAAAAACACAGTTCAAAGGAAATCAAATACTTCTATCAAACAATTAAATAAATGACAAATAAAAAGCCACACATAAAACCCACAACCAAACACAGAAATGAAAATATTCTAAGTAAATTCTATAACGCTTACATAAAGTCAAAAATTAATACCCAAACATAACGGATATAACGAACGATGTGATATGGGAGAATTCGAATGAAACTTACCAAAAAAGTACTTCTTCATACACTTCACCTCGTCCCGATTAACCTGAAAAACTGAAGTTATACAGTTATAAATTGTGGGCAAAGAAACCGACATTAAATTAAAAAAAGACGAGAAAAGGACAATAACATTCCATGGAAAAATGCTACAAAAAGGAACTCGAGTTCTTCTTACCCAAAATACAAGAAATCACAAACAAAAAACAAATCACAAATGCGCACAAAAAATAACACAAATCAACAAATAATACCAACACATAAAAGAGATAATGAAAATTGCGATATAGCAGACAAAAAGGAATACGAAGTAAACTTTGATAAGAAGTACTTCCTCATAAACTTCTCTTGCTTCCGAGAAACCTGAAAAATCCACTGATATGCTTAGAAATGCTTGCGAAAGAAGCCGAGATATCATGAAAAGACAAGAAATGGAATTTACACTATTCTCACACAAAAAAAAAAGAAATGAGAAATAAAAAATGAAACGTAAAACGCACAAACCAAAACACAATGAACATATTCGAACATAATTCAATAATGCATAGATCAAGTCAACAAATCATACCCAAACATAAGAAATATATTGAACAATGCGATATATGAAAGAACAGGGAATACGAAGAAAACTTATCTAAGTAGACTATCCTCACACACTTCTCCTGCTCCCGAGAATCCTGAAAAATCAACTTATATGCTTATTAATGGTGGGACAAGACACCGATATCAGATGAAAAGACGAAAAATAAAAATAACATCCCATGGAAAAACACAGTTCAAAGAAAATCAAATACTTTTATCAAACAATCAAATAAATGACAAATAAAAAGCCACACATAAAACCCACAACCGAACTAAGAAGTCAAAATATTCTAAGTAAATTCTATAACGCTTACATAAAGTCAAAAAATAATACCCAAACATAACGGACATAACGAACGATGTGATATGGGAGAATTCGAATGAAACTTACCTAAAAAGTACTTCTTCATACACTTCACCTCGTCCCGATTAACCTGAAAAACTGAAGTTATACAGTTATAAATTGTGGGCAAAGAAACCGACATTAAATGAAAAGACGAGAAAAGGACAATAACATTCCATGGAAAAATGCTACAAAAAGGAACTCGAGTTCTTCTCACCCAAAATACCAGAAATCACAAACAAAAAACAAAACACAAATGCGCACAAAAAATAACACAAATCAACAAATAATACCAACACATAAAAGAGATAATGAAAATTGCGATATAGTAGACAAAAAGGAATACGAAGTAAACTTTGATAAGAAGTACTTCCTCATAAACTTCTCTTGCTTCCGAGAAACCGTAAAAATCCACTGATATGCTTAGAAATGCTTGCCAAAGAAGCCGAGATATCATGAAAAGACCAGAAATGGAATTTACACTATTCTCACACAAAAAAAAAGAAATGAGAAATAAAAAATGAAACGTAAAACGCACAAACCAAAACACAATGAACATATTCGAACATAATTCAATAATGCATAGATCAAGTCAACAAATCATACCCAAACATAAGAAATATATTGAACAATGCGATATATGAAAGAACAGGGAATACGAAGAAAACTTATCTAAGAAGACTTTCCTCACACACTTCTCTTGCTCCCGAGAATCCTGAAAAATCCACTTATATGCTTATTAATGGTGGGACAAGACACCGATATCAGATGAAAACACCAGAAAATAAAAATAACATTCCATGGAAAAACACAGTTCAAAGGAAATCAAATACTTCTATCAAACAATCAAATAAATGACAAATAAAAAGCCACACATAAAACCCACAACCAAACACAGAAATGAAAATATTCTAAGTAAATTCTATAACGCTTACATAAAGTCAAAAATTAATACCCAAACATAACGAACATAACGAACGATGTGATATGAAAGAATTCGAATAAAACTTACCAAAAAAGTACTTCTTCATACACTTCACCTCGCCCCGATTAACCTGAAAAACTGAAGTTATACAGTTATAAATTGTGGGCAAAGAAACCGACATTAAATGAAAAGACGAGAAAAGGACAATAACATTCCATGGCAAAATGCTACCAAAAGGAAATCGAGTTCTTCTCACCCAAAATCAAAGAAATGACATACAAAAACCAAAACACAAATGCGCACAAAAATTAACACAAATCAACAAATAATGCCAACACATAACAGAGATAAAGAAAATTGCGATATAGTAGACAAAAGGAAATACGAAGTAAACTTAGATAAGAAGTACTTCCTGATAAATTTCTTTTGCTCCCGAGAAACATGAAAAATCCAGTGGTATGCTTAGAAATGCTTGCCAAAGAAGCCGAGATCACATGAAAAGACCAGAAATGGACAGTACACTATTCTCACACATAAAAAAAGAAAGGACAAATAAAAAATGAAACGTAAAACGCACAAACCAAAGGACAATGAACATATTCGAACTTAATTCAATAATGCATAGATCAAGTCAACAAATCATACCCAAAGATAACAAATATATTGAACAATGCGATATATGAAAGAACAGAGAATACGAAGAAAACATATCTAAAAAGACTTTCCTCACACACTTCTCCTGCTCCCGAGAATCTTGAAAAATCCACTTATATGCTTATTATTGGTGGGACAAGACACCGATATCAGATGAAAAGACGAGAAAATAAAAATAACATCTCAGTGAAAAACACAGTTCAAAGGAAATCAAATACTTTTATCAAACAATCAAATAAATGACAAATAAAAAGCCACAGATAAAACCCACAACCAAACACAGAAATCAAAATATTCTAAGTAAATTCTATAACGCTTACATAAAGTCAAAAGATAATACCCAAACATAACAGACATAACGAACGATGTGATATGGGAGAATTCGAATGAAACTTACTAAAAAAGTACTACTTCATACACTTCACTTGGTCCCGATTAACCTGAAAAACTGAAGTTATACGGTTATAAATTGTGGGCAAAGAAACCGACATTAAATGAAAAGACAAGAAAGGGACAATAACATTCCATGGCAAAATGCTACCAAAAGGAAATCGAGTTCCTCTCACCAAAAATCAAAGAAATCACAAACAAAAAACAAAACACAAATGCGCACAAAAAATAACACAAATCAACAAATAATACCAACACATAACAGAGATAATGAAAATTGCGATATAGCAGACAAAAGGGAATACGAAGTAAACTTAGATAAGAAATACTTCCTCATAAACTTCTCTTGCTTCCGAGAAACCTGAAAAATCCAGTGATATGCTTAGAAATGCTTGCCAAAGAAGCCGAGATCACATGAGAAGACCAGAAATGGAAATTACACTATTATCACCCATAAAGAAAGAAATGAGAAATAAAAAAAGAAACGTAAAGCGCCCAAACCAAACCATAATGAACATATTCGAACTTAATTAAATAATGCATAGATCAAGTCAACAAATCATACCCAAACATAACAAATATATTGAACAATGCGATATATGAAAAAACAGGGAATATGAAGAAAACTTATCTAAGAAGACTTTCCTCACACACTTCTCCTACTCCCGAGAATCCTGAAAAATCCACTTATATGTTTATTAATGGAGGGAAGAGACACCGAGATCAGATGAAAAGACGAGAAAATGAAAATAACATCCCATGGAAAAACACAGTTCAAAGGAAATCAAAAACTTCTATCAAACAATCAAATAAATGACAAATAAAAAGTCACACATAAAACCCACAACCAAACACAGAGATCAAAATATTCTAAGTAAATTCTATAACGCTTACATAAAGTCAAAAAATAATACCCAAACATAACAGACATAATAAACGATGTGATATGGGATAATTCGAATAAAACTTACAAAAAAAGTACTTCTTCATACACTTCACCTGGTCCCGATTAACTTGAAAAAATGAAGTTATACTGTTATAAATTGTGAGCAAAGAAACCGACATTAAATGAAAACACGAGAAAAGGACAATAACATTCCATGGCAAAATGCTACAACCAGAAAATCGAGTTCTTCTCACCTAAAATCAAAGAAATCACAAACAAAAAACAAAACACAAATGCGCACAAAAAGTAACACAAATAACCAAATAATACAAACACTTAACAGAGATAATGAAAATTGCGATATAGCATACAAAAGGGAATACGAAGTAAACTTAGACAAGAAGGACTTCCTCATAAACTTCTCTTGCTTCGGAGAAACCTGAAAAATCCAGTGATTTGATTAGAAATGCTTGCCAAAGAAGCCGAGATCACATGAAAAGACCAGAAATGGAAATTATACTATTCTCACCCACAAAGAAAGAAATGAGAAATAAAAAATGAAACGTAAAGCGCACAAACAAAAACATAATGAACATATTCGAACTTAATTCAATAATGCATAGATCAAGTCAACAAATCATACCCAAACATAACAAATATATTGAACAATGTGATATATGGAAGAACAGGGAACACGAAGAAAACTTATCTAAGAAGACTTTCCTCACACACTTCTCCTGCTCCCGAGAATCCTGAAAAATCCACTTATATGCTTATTAATGGTGGGACAAGACACCGAGATCAGATGAAAAGACGAGAAAATCAAAATAACATCCCATGGTAAAACACAGTTCAAAGGAAATCAAATACTTCTATCAAAAAATCAAATAACAGACAAATAAAAAGCCATACATAAAACCCACAACCAAACACAGAAATAAAAATATTCCTAGTAAATTCTATAACGCTTACATAAAGTCAAAAGATAATACCCAAACATAACAGACATAATGAACGATGTGATATGGGAGAATTCGAATAAAACTTACCAAAAAAGTACTTCTTCATACACTTCACCTGGTCCCGATTAACCTGAAAAAATAAAGTTATACGGTTATAAATTGTGGGCAAAGAAACCGACATTAAATGAAAAGACGAGAAAAGGACAATAAGATTCCATGGCAAAATGCTACCCACTGGAAATCGAGTTCTTCTCACCCAAAATCAAATAAATGACAAACAAAAAACAAAACACAAATGCGCACAAAAAATAACACAAATCAACAAATAATACCAACTCATAACAGAGATAAAGAAAATTGCGATATAGCAGACAAAAGGGAATACGAAGTAAACTTAGATAAGAAGTACTTCCTCATAAACCTCTCTTGCTTTCGAGAAACCTGAAAAATCCAGTGATATGCTTAGAAATGCTTGCCAAAGAAGCCGAGATAACATGAAAAGACCAGAAATGAAAAGTACACTATTCTTACACACAAAAAAAGAAATGAGAAATAAAAAATGAAACGTAAAGCGCACAAACCAAACCATAATGAACATATTTGAATTTAATTCCATAATGCATAGATCAAGTCAACAAATCATACCCAAACATAAAGAATATATTGAACAATGCGATATATGAAAGAACAGGGAATACGAAAAAAACTTAGCTTAGAAGACTTTCGTCACACACTTTTCTTGCTCCCGAGAATCCTGAAAAATCCACTTATATGCTTATTAATGGTGGGACAAGACATCGAGATCAGATGAAAAGACGAGAAAATCAAAATAACATCCCAATGAAAAACACAGTTCAAAGGAAATCAAATACTTCTATCAAACAATCAAATAAATGACAAATAAAAAGCCATACATAAAACCCACAACAAAACACAAAAATCAAAATATTCTAAGTAAATTCTATAACGCTTACATAAAGTCAAAAGATAATATTCAAACATAACAGGCATAACGAACGATGTGATATGGGAGGATTCGAATGAAACTTACCAAACAAGTACTTCTCCATGCACTTCCCCTCATCCCGATTAACCTGAAAAAATGAATTTATACCGTTATAAATTGTCGGCAAAGAAATCGACATTAAATGAAAGGACAAGAAAAGGACAATAACATTCCATGGAAAAATGCTACCAAAAGGAAATCCATTTCTTCTCACCCAAAATCAAAGAAATCACAAACAAAAAACAAAACACAAATGCGCACAAAAAATAACACAAATCAACAAATAGTATCCAACACATAACTGAGATAATGAAAATTGCGATATAGCAGACAAAAGGGAATACGAATTAAACTTAGATAAGAAGTACTTCCTCATAAACTTCTCTTGCTTCTGAGAAACCTGAGAAATCCAGTGATATGCTTAGAAATGCTTGCCAAAGAAGTCGAGATCACATGAAAAGACCAGGAAAGGAAATTACACTATTCTCACCCACAAAGAAAGAAAGGAGAAATAAAAAGTGAAACGTAAAGTGCACAAACCAAAACACAATGAACATATTCGAACTTAATTCAATAATGCATAGATCAAGTCAACAAATCATACCCAAACATAACAAATATATTGAACAATGCAATATATGAAAGAACAGGGAATACGAAGAAAACTTATCTAAGAAGACTATCCTTACACACTTCTCCTGCTACCGAGAATCCTGAAATATCCACTTATATTCTTATTAATGGTGGGACAAGACACCGATATCAGATGAAAAGACGAGCAAATCAAAATAACATCCAATGGAAAAACACAGTTCAAAGGAAACCAAATACTTGTATCAAACAATCAAATAAATGACAAATAAAAAGCCACACATAAAACCCACAACCAAACACAAAAATCAAAATATTCTAAGTAAATTCTATAACGCTTACATAAAGTCAAAAGATAATACCCAAACATAACAGACAGAACGAATGATGTGATATGGGATAATTCAAATGAAACTTACCAAAAAAGTACTTCTTCATACAATTCACCTCGTCCCGATTAACCTGAAAAACTGAAGTTATACGGTTATAAATTGTGGGCAAAGAAACCGACATTAAATGAAAAGACAAGAAAGGGACAATAACATTCCATGGAAAAATGCTACCAAAAGGAAATCGAATTCCTCTCACCAAAAATCAAATAAATCACAAACAAAAAACAAAACAAAAATGCGCACAAGAAATAACACAAATCAACAAATAATACCAACACATAACAACGATAATGAAAATTGCGATATAGCAGACAAAAGGGAATACGAAGTAAACTTAGATAAGAAGTACTTCCTTATAAACTTCTCTTGCTTCCGAGAAACCTGAAAAATCCAATGATATGATTAGAAATGCTTGCAAAAGAAGCCGAGATCATATGAAAAGACCAGAAATGGAAATTACACTATTCTCACACATAAAAAAAGAAATGAGAAATAAAAAATGAAACGTAAAACGCACAAACCAAAACACAATGAACATATTCTAACTTGATTCAATAATAATGCATAGATCAAGTCAACAAATCATACCAAAACATAACAAATATATTGAGCAATGCGATATATGAAAGAACAGGGAATACGAAGAAAACTTATCTAAGAAGACTTTCCTCACACACTTTTCTTGCTCCCGAGAATCCTGAAAAATCCACTTATATGCTTATGAATGGTGGGACAAGACACCGATATTAGATGAAAAGACGAGAAAATCAAAATAACATCCCATGGAAAAACACAGTTCAAAGGAAATCAAATACTTCTATCAAACAATCAAATAAATGACAAATAAAAAGCCACACATAAAACCCACAACCAAACTAAGAAATCAAAATATTCTAAGTAAATTCTATAACGCTTAAATAAAGTCAAAAAATAATACCCAAACATAACGGACATAACGAACGATGTGATATGGGAGAATTCGAATGAAACTTACCAAAAAAGTACTTCTTCATACACTTCACCTCGTCCCGATTAACCTGAAAAACTGAAGTTATACGATTATAAATTGTGAGCAAAGAAACTGACATTAAATGAAAAGACGAGAAAAGGACAATAACATTCCATGGAAAAATGTTACAAAAAGGAAATCGAGTTCTTCTCACCCAAAATCAAAGAAATCACAAACAAAAAACAAAACACAAATGCGAACAAAAAATAAAACAAATCAACAAATAATACCAACAAATAACAGAGATAATGAAAATTGCGATATAGCAGACAAAAGGGAAAACGAAGTAAACTTAGATAAGAAGTACTTCCGCATATACTTCTCCTGCTTCCGAGAAACCTGAAAAATTCAGTAATATGCTTACAAATGCTTGCCAAAGAAGCCGAGATCATATGAAAAGACCAGAAATGGAAATTACACTATAATGAGAAATAAAAAATGAAATGTCAAGCGCACAAAACAAACCATAATGAAAATATTCGAACTTAATTAAATACTGTATAGATGAAGTGTACAAATCATACCCAAACATAACAAATATATTGAACAATGCGATATATGAAAGAACAAGGAATACGAAGAAAACTTATCTAAGAAGACTTTCCTCAAACACTTCTTCTGCTCCAGAGAATCCTGAAAAATCCACATATATGCTTATTAATGGTGGGACAAGACACCGAGATCAGATGAAAAGACGAGAAAATCAAAATAACATCCCTTGGAAAAACACAATTAAAAGGAAATCAAAAACTTCTATCAAACAATCAAATAAATGACAAATAAAAAGCCACACATAAAACCAACACCAATCACAGATATCAAAATATTCTAAGTAAATTCTATAACGCTTACATAAAGTCAAAAAATAATACCCAAACATAACAGACATAACGAACGATGTGATATGGGAGAATTCGAATGAAACTTACCAAACAAGTACTTCTTCATACACTTCCCCTCGTCCCGATTAACCTGAAAAAATGAAGTTATACGGTTATAAATTGTGGGCAAAGAAACCGACATTAAATGAACAGACGAGAAAAGGACAATAGCATTCCATGGAAAAATGCTACCAAAACGAAATCGAGTTCTTCTCACCCAAAATTAAAAAGAAATCACAAACAAAAAATAAAACACAAATGCGCACAAAAAATAACACAAATCAACAAATAATACCAACACATAACAGAGATAATGAAAATTGCAATATAGCAGACAAAAAGGAATACGAAGTAAACTTAGATAAGAAGTAGTTCCTCATAAACTTCTCTGTCTTCCGAGAAACCTGAAAAATCCAATGATATGCTTAGAAATGCTTGCCAAAGAAGCCGAGATAACAGGAAAAGACCAGAAATGGAAATTACACTATTCTCACCCACAAAGAAAGAAATGAGAAATAAAAAATGAAACGTAAAGCGCACAAACCAAACCACAATGAACATATTCGAACTTAATTCAATAATGCATAGATCAAGTCAACAAATCATACCCAAACATAAGAAATATATTGAACAATGCGATATATGAAAGAACAGGGAATACGAAGAAAACTTATCTAAGAAGACTTTCCTCACACACTTCTCCTGCTCCCGAGAATCCTGAAAAATCCACTTATATGCTTATTAATGGTGGGATAAGACACCGATATCAGATGAAAAGACCAGAAAATAAAAATAACATCCCACGGAAAAACACAGTTCAAAGAAAATCAAATACTTTTATCAAACAATCAAATAAATGACAAATAAAAAGCCACACATAAAACCCACAACCAAACACAGAAATCAAAATATTCTAAGTAAATTCTATAACGCTTACATAAAGTCAAAAGATAATACCCAAACATAACAGACATAACGAACGATGTTATATGGGAGAATTCGAATGAAACTTACCAAAAAAGTACTTCTTCATACACTTCACCTCGTCCCGATTAACCTGAAAAACTGAAGTTATACGGTTATAAATTGTGGGCTAAGAAACCGACATTAAATGAAAAGACGAAAAAAGGACAATAACATTCCATGGCAAAATGCTACCAAAAGGAAATCGAGTCCTTCTCACCCAAAATCAAAGAAATCACAAACAAAAAAATAAACACAAATGCGCACAAAAAATAACACAAATCAACAAATAATACCAACACATAACAGAGATAATGAAAATTGCGATATAGAAGACAAAAAGGAATACGAAGTAAACTTAGATAAGAAGTACTTCCTCATAAACTTCTCTTGCTACCGAGAATCCTGAAAAATCCACTTATATGCTTATGAATGGTGGGACAAGACACCGATATTAGATGAAAAGACGAGAAAATCAAAATAACATCCCATGGAAAAACACAGTTCAAAGGAAATCAAATACTTCTATCAAACAATCAAATAAATGACAAATAAAAAGCCACACATAAAACCCACAACCAAACTAAGAAATCAAAATATTCTAAGTAAATTCTATAACGCTTAAATAAAGTCAAAAAATAATACCCAAACATAACGGACATAACGAACGATGTGATATGGGAGAATTCGAATGAAACTTACCAAAAAAGTACTTCTTCATACACTTCACCTCGTCCCGATTAACCTGAAAAACTGAAGTTATACGATTATAAATTGTGAGCAAAGAAACTGACATTAAATGAAAAGACGAGAAAAGGACAATAACATTCCATGGAAAAATGTTACAAAAAGGAAATCGAGTTCTTCTCACCCAAAATCAAAGAAATCACAAACAAAAAACAAAACACAAATGCGAACAAAAAATAAAACAAATCAACAAATAATACCAACAAATAACAGAGATAATGAAAATTGCGATATAGCAGACAAAAGGGAAAACGAAGTAAACTTAGATAAGAAGTACTTCCGCATATACTTCTCCTGCTTCCGAGAAACCTGAAAAATTCAGTAATATGCTTACAAATGCTTGCCAAAGAAGCCGAGATCATATGAAAAGACCAGAAATGGAAATTACACTATAATGAGAAATAAAAAATGAAATGTCAAGCGCACAAAACAAACCATAATGAAAATATTCGAACTTAATTAAATACTGTATAGATGAAGTGTACAAATCATACCCAAACATAACAAATATATTGAACAATGCGATATATGAAAGAACAAGGAATACGAAGAAAACTTATCTAAGAAGACTTTCCTCAAACACTTCTTCTGCTCCAGAGAATCCTGAAAAATCCACATATATGCTTATTAATGGTGGGACAAGACACCGAGATCAGATGAAAAGACGAGAAAATCAAAATAACATCCCTTGGAAAAACACAATTAAAAGGAAATCAAAAACTTCTATCAAACAATCAAATAAATGACAAATAAAAAGCCACACATAAAACCAACACCAATCACAGATATCAAAATATTCTAAGTAAATTCTATAACGCTTACATAAAGTCAAAAAATAATACCCAAACATAACAGACATAACGAACGATGTGATATGGGAGAATTCGAATGAAACTTACCAAACAAGTACTTCTTCATACACTTCCCCTCGTCCCGATTAACCTGAAAAAATGAAGTTATACGGTTATAAATTGTGGGCAAAGAAACCGACATTAAATGAACAGACGAGAAAAGGACAATAGCATTCCATGGAAAAATGCTACCAAAACGAAATCGAGTTCTTCTCACCCAAAATTAAAAAGAAATCACAAACAAAAAATAAAACACAAATGCGCACAAAAAATAACACAAATCAACAAATAATACCAACACATAACAGAGATAATGAAAATTGCAATATAGCAGACAAAAAGGAATACGAAGTAAACTTAGATAAGAAGTAGTTCCTCATAAACTTCTCTGTCTTCCGAGAAACCTGAAAAATCCAATGATATGCTTAGAAATGCTTGCCAAAGAAGCCGAGATAACAGGAAAAGACCAGAAATGGAAATTACACTATTCTCACCCACAAAGAAAGAAATGAGAAATAAAAAATGAAACGTAAAGCGCACAAACCAAACCACAATGAACATATTCGAACTTAATTCAATAATGCATAGATCAAGTCAACAAATCATACCCAAACATAAGAAATATATTGAACAATGCGATATATGAAAGAACAGGGAATACGAAGAAAACTTATCTAAGAAGACTTTCCTCACACACTTCTCCTGCTCCCGAGAATCCTGAAAAATCCACTTATATGCTTATTAATGGTGGGATAAGACACCGATATCAGATGAAAAGACCAGAAAATAAAAATAACATCCCACGGAAAAACACAGTTCAAAGAAAATCAAATACTTTTATCAAACAATCAAATAAATGACAAATAAAAAGCCACACATAAAACCCACAACCAAACACAGAAATCAAAATATTCTAAGTAAATTCTATAACGCTTACATAAAGTCAAAAGATAATACCCAAACATAACAGACATAACGAACGATGTTATATGGGAGAATTCGAATGAAACTTACCAAAAAAGTACTTCTTCATACACTTCACCTCGTCCCGATTAACCTGAAAAACTGAAGTTATACGGTTATAAATTGTGGGCTAAGAAACCGACATTAAATGAAAAGACGAAAAAAAGACAATAACATTCCATGGCAAAATGCTACCAACAGGAAATCGAGTTCTTCTCACCCAAAATCAAAGAAATCACAAACAAAAAACAAAACACAAATGCGCACAAAAAATAACACAAATAACCAAATAATACAAACACATAACAGAGATAATGAAAATTGCAATATAGCAGACAAAAGGGAATACGAAGTAAACTTAGACAAGAAGTACTTCCTCATAAACTTCTCTTGCTACCGAGAAACCTGAAAAATCCAGTGATATGCTTAGAAATGCTTGCAAAAGAAGCCGAGATCACATGAAAAGACAAGAAATGGAAATTACACTATTCTCACCCACAAAGAAAGAAATGAGAAATAAAAAATGAAACGTAAAACGCACAAACCAAAACATAATAAACATATTCGAACTTAATTCAATAATGCATAGATCAAGTCAACAAATAGTACCCAAACATACCAATATATTGAACAATGCGATATATGAAAGAACAGGGAATACGAAAAAAACTTAGCTCAGAAGACTTTCCTCACACACTTCTATTGCTCCCGAGAATCCTGAAAAATCCATTTACATGCTTATTAATGGTGGGACAAGACACCGAGATCAGATGAAAAGACGAGAAAATCAAAATAACATCCCATGGAAAAACAAAGTCCACAGGAAATCAAATACTTCTATCAAACAATCAAATAAATGACAAATAAAAAGCCACACATAAAACCCACAACCAAACACAGAGATCAAAATATTCTAAGTAAATTCTATAACGCTTACATAAAGTAAACAAATAATACCCAAACATAACGGACATAACGAACGATGTGATATGGGAGAATTCGAATGAAACTTACCAAAAAAGTACTTCTTCATACACTTCACCTCGTCCCGATTAACCTGAAAAAATGAAGTTATACGGTTATAAATTGTGGGCAAAGAAACCGACATTAAATGAAAAGACGAGAAAAGGACAATAACATTCCATGGCAAAATGCTACCAAAAGGAAATCGAGTCCTTCTCACCCAAAATCAAAGAAATCACAAACAAAAAAATAAACACAAATGCGCACAAAAAATAACACAAATCAACAAATAATACCAACACATAACAGAGATAATGAAAATTGCGATATAGAAGACAAAAAGGAATACGAAGTAAACTTAGATAAGAAGTACTTCCTCATAAACTTCTCTTGCTTCCGAGAAACCTGAAAAATCCAGTGATAAGCTTAGAAATGCTTGCCAAAGAAGCTGAGATCACATGAAAACACCAGAAAAGGAAATTACACTATTCTCACCCACAAACAAAGAAATGAGAAATAAAAAATGAAACGTAAAGCACACAAACCAAACCATAATGAACATATTAAAATTTATTTCAATAATGCATAGATCAAGTCAACAAATCATAACCAAACATAACAAATATATTGAACAATGGGATATATGAAAGAACAGGGAATACGAAGAAAACTTATCTAAGAAGACTTTCCTCACACACTTCTCCTGCTCCCGAGAATTCTGAAAAATCCACTTATATGCTTATTAATGGTGGGACAAGACACCGAGATCAGATGAAAAGGCGAGAAAATCAAAATAACATCCCATGGAAAAACACAGTTCAAAGGCAATCAAATACTTCTATCTAACAATCAAATAAATGACAACTAAAAAGCCAGACATAAAACCCACAACCAAACACAGAAATCAAAATATTCTAAGTAAATTCTATAACGCTTACATAAAGTCAAAAGATAATACCCAAACCTAACAGACATAACGAACGATGTGATATGGGAGAATTCGAATGAAACTTACCAAAAAGGTACTTCGTCATACACTTCACCTGGTCCCGATTAACCTGAAAAAATGAAGTTCTACGTGTCAAAATATTGTGTGAATGGCCGAATACCTTGGCCTTGAGTTTTGTATATTATATATAGACTTTACAAGGATGCTATACATGGAAAGCAAATAAAAGCAAATAAATTCCCGCATGATTCTAGCCCTATACATGTAAACTATAATCTCTCAAATAATATATGCTAACTGTACAGAATAATAAATGGAGAAATAAGGAAACAATTGTGGGCTAAAATAAGGAAAGAAGAAGTGTGGACAGCAAAGCTGTCATTTGACAGCCCCCCTCAAATTGATGCAGGTTGATCAACAAGCATCAATTTGCTACTTAGCAAGCAATGTCGATGACGAGGGAGAGCCTTGGTGAAGATATCAGCAATTTGTAAGTCAGTGGAAATATGTGGAAGAGTGATAACACAAGCTTCAAAGGCTTCACGAATAGAGTGACAGTCCACTTCAATATGCTTTGTGCACTCATGATAGACAAGATTGGCTGTGATCTGAATAACACTTGTATTATCGGCATGTAGAGGTGTAGGATCGGTCTCAGAAAAATCTAACTCTGCAAGCAAACCTCGAAGCCAAATGATTTCAGAACAAGCAAGAGACATCGCCCGGTACTCAGATTCCGTAGATGACTTAGAGACTCAGTCTTGCTTCTTACTTTTCACAAACATCTTAAACTAAAACTCCCAACTAAGATAGTTTTTGCCATTGAAACGAACAATAGAATATTCTCCAGACATTATGAAGACAGAAATAGCCTAGGAAACAAAAAAAAAAAAAAAAAAACATCGTCAAATAGCCTAAATCTGATAACAAACCTCCAAATAATCGAAGATCTCCAAGAGCCTAGAAGCGAAGAAACCTAAAGAAAACTCCAAGATCACACCACAGATGTGTTGTCACAACCACCAGAAAAAAAAAAAAAAAAAAAAGGAACCCAAAAGCTGGGCTAGAGTCCGAGAGCCCCTAGGGCTAAGTCCAAGAACCCCTAGGGCTAAATCAAAAAGCCCCTAGGGCTAAATCCGAGAGCCCCTAGGGCTAAATCAGAGAGCCCCTAGGGCTAAATCAGAGAGCCCCTAGGGCTAAATCCGAGAGCCCTTAGGGCTAAATCCGAGAAAACCCAAAGAAAAACCTAGAAAACGTGTAAACTCTAGGTTCAAAACACAAGCTCTGATACCATGTCAAAATATTGTGTGAATGGCCGAATACCTTGGCCTTGAGTTTTGTATATTATATATAGACTTTACAAGGATGCTATACATGGAAAGCAAATAAAAGCAAATAAATTCCCGCATGATTCTAGCCCTATACATGTAAACTATAATCTCTCAAATAATATATGCTAACTGTACAGAATAATAAATGGAGAAATAAGGAAACAATTGTGGGCTAAAATAAGGAAAGAAGTGTGGACAGCAAAGCTGTCATTTGACAGCCCCCCTCAAATTGATGCAGGTTGATCAACAAGCATCAATTTGCTACTTAGCAAGCAATGTCGATGACGAGGGAGAGCCTTGGTGAAGATATCAGCAATTTGTAAGTCAGTGGAAATATGTGGAAGAGTGATAACACAAGCTTCAAAGGCTTCACGAATAGAGTGACAGTCCACTTCAATATGCTTTGTGCACTCATGATAGACAAGATTGGCTGTGATCTGAATAACACTTGTATTATCGGCATGTAGAGGTGTAGGATCGGTCTCAGAAAAATCTAACTCTGCAAGCAAACCTCGAAGCCAAATGATTTCAGAACAAGCAAGAGACATCGCCCGGTACTCAGATTCCGTAGATGACTTAGAGACTCAGTCTTGCTTCTTACTTTTCACAAACATCTTAAACTAAAACTCCCAACTAAGATAGTTTTTGCCATTGAAACGAACAATAGAATATTCTCCAGACATTATGAAGACAGAAATAGCCTAGGAAACAAAAAAAAAAAAAAAAAAAAACATCGTCAAATAGCCTAAATCTGATAACAAACCTCCAAATAATCGAAGATCTCCAAGAGCCTAGAAGCGAAGAAACCTAAAGAAAACTCCAAGATCACACCACAGATGTGTTGTCACAACCACCAGAAAAAAAAAAAAAAAAAAAAGGAACCCAAAAGCTGGGCTAGAGTCCGAGAGCCCCTAGGGCTAAGTCCAAGAACCCCTAGGGCTAAATCAAAAAGCCCCTAGGGCTAAATCCGAGAGCCCCTAGGGCTAAATCAGAGAGCCCCTAGGGCTAAATCAGAGAGCCCCTAGGGCTAAATCCGAGAGCCCTTAGGGCTAAATCCGAGAAAACCCAAAGAAAAACCTAGAAAACGTGTAAACTCTAGGTTCAAAACACAAGCTCTGATACCATGTCAAAATATTGTGTGAATGGCCGAATACCTTGGCCTTGAGTTTTGTATATTATATATAGACTTTACAAGGATGCTATACATGGAAAGCAAATAAAAGCAAATAAATTCCCGCATGATTCTAGCCCTATACATGTAAACTATAATCTCTCAAATAATATATGCTAACTGTACAGAATAATAAATGGAGAAATAAGGAAACAATTGTGGGCTAAAATAAGGAAAGAAGAAGTGTGGACAGCAAAGCTGTCATTTGACAGCCCCCCTCAAATTGATGCAGGTTGATCAACAAGCATCAATTTGCTACTTAGCAAGCAATGTCGATGACGAGGGAGAGCCTTGGTGAAGATATCAGCAATTTGTAAGTCAGTGGAAATATGTGGAAGAGTGATAACACAAGCTTCAAAGGCTTCACGAATAGAGTGACAGTCCACTTCAATATGCTTTGTGCACTCATGATAGACAAGATTGGCTGTGATCTGAATAACACTTGTATTATCGGCATGTAGAGGTGTAGGATCGGTCTCAGAAAAATCTAACTCTGCAAGCAAACCTCGAAGCCAAATGATTTCAGAACAAGCAAGAGACATCGCCCGGTACTCAGATTCCGTAGATGACTTAGAGACTCAGTCTTGCTTCTTACTTTTCACAAACATCTTAAACTAAAACTCCCAACTAAGATAGTTTTTGCCATTGAAACGAACAATAGAATATTCTCCAGACATTATGAAGACAGAAATAGCCTAGGAAACAAAAAAAAAAAAAAAAAAAAAACATCGTCAAATAGCCTAAATCTGATAACAAACCTCCAAATAATCGAAGATCTCCAAGAGCCTAGAAGCGAAGAAACCTAAAGAAAACTCCAAGATCACACCACAGATGTGTTGTCACAACCACCAGAAAAAAAAAAAAAAAAAAAAGGAACCCAAAAGCTGGGCTAGAGTCCGAGAGCCCCTAGGGCTAAGTCCAAGAACCCCTAGGGTTAAATCAAAAAGCCCCTAGGGCTAAATCCGAGAGCCCCTAGGGCTAAATCAGAGAGCCCCTAGGGCTAAATCAGAGAGCCCCTAGGGCTAAATCCGAGAGCCCTTAGGGCTAAATCCGAGAAAACCCAAAGAAAAACCTAGAAAACGTGTAAACTCTAGGTTCAAAACACAAGCTCTGATACCATGTCAAAATATTGTGTGAATGGCCGAATACCTTGGCCTTGAGTTTTGTATATTATATATAGACTTTACAAGGATGCTATACATGGAAAGCAAATAAAAGCAAATAAATTCCCGCATGATTCTAGCCCTATACATGTAAACTATAATCTCTCAAATAATATATGCTAACTGTACAGAATAATAAATGGAGAAATAAGGAAACAATTGTGGGCTAAAATAAGGAAAGAAGTGTGGACAGCAAAGCTGTCATTTAACACTACGGTTATAAATTGTGGGCTAAGAAACCGAGATTAAATGAAAAGACGATAAAATGACAATAATTTCCATGGCAAAATGCTACCAACAGTAAATCGAGTTCTTCTCACCCAAAATAAAAGAAATCACAAACAAAAAACAAAACACACATGCGCAAAAAAAAAAACACAAATCAACAAATAATACCAACACATAACAGAGATAATGAAAATTGCGATATAGAACACAAAAACTGAATACGAAGTAAACTTAGATAAGAAGTACATCCTCATAAACTTCTCGTGCTTCTGAGAAACTTGAAAATTCCAGTGATATGCTTAGAAATGCTTGCCAAAGAAGCCGAGATCACATGAAAAGACCAGAAATGGAAATTACACTATTCTCACCCACAAACAAAGAAATGAGAAATAAAAAATGAAACGTAAAGCGCACAAACCAAAATATAATGAACATATTCGAACTTAATTCAATAATGCATAGATCAAGTCAACAAATCATACCCAAACATAACAAATATATTGAACAATGCGATATATGAAAGAACAGGGAATACGAAGAAAACTTTTCTCAGAAGACTTTCCTCAGACACTTCACCTGCTCCCGAGAATCCTAAAAAATCCACTTATATGCTTATTAATGGTGGGAAAAGACACTGAGATCAGATGACAAGATGAGAAAATTAAAATAACATCCCATGGAAAAACACAGTTCACAGGAAATCAAAAACTTCTATCAAACAATCAAATAAATGACAAATAAAAAGCCACACATAAAACCCAAAACCAAACACAGAGATCAAAATATTCTAAGTAAATTCCATAACGCTTACATAAAGTCAATAAATAATACACAAACATAACGGACATAACGAACATAACGAACGATGTGATATGGGAGAATTCGAATGAAACTTACCAAAAAAGTACTTCTTCATACACTTCACCTCGTCCCGATTAACCTGAAAAAATGAAGTTATACGGTTATAAATTGTGGGCAAAGAAACCGACATTAAATGAAAAGACGAGAAAAGGACAATAACATTCCATGGCAAAATGCTACCAAAAGGAAATCGAGTCCTTCTCACCCAAAATCAAAGAAATCACAAACAAAAAAATAAACACAAATGCGCACAAAAAATAACACAAATCAACAAATAATACCAACACATAACAGAGATAATGAAAATTGCGATACAGAAGACAAAAAGGAATACGAAGTAAACTTAGATAAGAAGTACTTCCTCATAAACTTCTCTTGCTTCCGAGAAACCTGAAAAATCCAGTGATAAGCTTAGAAATGCTTGCCAAAGAAGCCGAGATCACATGAAAACACCAGAAAAGGAAATTACACTATTCTCACCCACAAACAAAGAAATGAGAAATAAAAAATGAAACGTAAAGCACACAAACCAAACCATAATGAACATATTAAAATTTATTTCAATAATGCATAGATCAAGTCAACAAATCATAACCAAACATAACAAATATATTGAACAATGCGATATATGAAAGAACAGGGAATACGAAGAAAACTTATCTAAGAAGACTTTCCTCACACACTTCTCCTGCTCCCGAGAATCCTGAAAAATCCACTTATATGCTTATTAATGGTGGGACAAGACACCGAGATCAGATGAAAAGGCGAGAAAATCAAAATAACATCCCATGGAAAAACACAGTTCAAAGGCAATCAAATACTTCTATCTAAGAATCAAATAAATGACAACTAAAAAGCCACACATAAAACCCACAACCAAACACAGAAATCAAAATATTCTAAGTAAATTCTATAACGCTTACATAAAGTCAAAAGATAATACCCAAACATAACAGACATAACGAACGATGTGATATGGGAGAATTCGAATGAAACTTACCAAAAAAGTACTTCGTCATACACTTCACTTGGTCCCGATTAACTTGAAAAAATGAAGTTATACGGTAATAAATTGTGGGCAAAGAAACCGACATTAAATGAAAACACGAGAAAAGGACAATAACATTCCATGGCAAAATGCTACCAAAAGCAAATCGAGTCCTTCTCACCCAAAATCAAAGAAATCAATAACAAAAAACAAAACACAAATGCGCACAAAAAATAACACAAATCAACAAATAATACCAACACATAACAGAGATAATGAAAATTGCGATATAGAAGACAAAAAGGAATACGAAGTAAACTTAGATAAGAAGTACTTCCTCATAAACTTCTCTTGCTTCCGAGAAACCTGAAAAATCCAGTGCTATGCTTAGAAATGTTTGCCAAAGAAGCCGAGATCACATGAAAACACCAGAAAAGGAAATTACACTATTCTCACCCACAAACAAAGAAATGAGAAATAAAAAATGAAACGTAAAGCGCACAAACCAAAACATAATGAACATATTCGAACTTAATTCAATAATGCATAGATCAAGTCAACAAATCGTACCCAAACATAATAAATATATTGAACAATGCGATATATGAAAGAACAAGGAATACGAAAAAAACTTAGCTCAGAAGACTTTCCTCACACACTTCTCTTGCTCCCGAGAATCCTGAAAAATCCACCTATATGCTTATTAATGGTGGGACAAGATACCGAGATCAGATGAAAAGACGAGAAAATCAAAATAACATCCCATGGAAAAACACAGTTCACAGGAAATCAAATACTTCTATCAAACAATCAAAAAAATGACGAATAAAAAGCCACACATAAAACCCACAACCAAACACAGAGATCAAAATATTCTAAGTAAATTCCATAACGCTTACATAAAGTCAACAAATAATACCCAAACATAACGGACATAACGAACATAACGAACGATGTGATATTGGAGAATTCGAATGAAACTTACCAAAAAAGTACTTCTTCATATACTTCACCTCGTCCCGATTAACCTGAAAAAATGAAGTTATACGGTTATAAATTGTGGGCAAAGAAACCGACATTAAATGAAAAGACGAGAAAAGGACAATAACATTCCATGGCAAAATGCTACCAAAAGGAAATCAAGTCCTTCTCACCCAAAATCAAAGAAATCACAAACAAAAAACAAAACGCAAATGCGCAAAAAAAATAACACAAATCAACAAATAATACCAACACATAACAGAGATAATGAAAATTGCGATATAGAACACAAAAACTGAATACGAAGTAAACTTAGATAAGAAGTACATCCTCATAAACTTCTCGTGCTTCTGAGAAACTTGAAAATTCCAGTGATATGCTTAGAAATGCTTGCCAAAGAAGCCGAGATCACATGAAAAGACAAGAAATGGAAATTACACTATTCTCACCCACAAGGAAAGAAATGAGAAATAAAAAATGAAACGTAAAGCGCACAAACCAAAACATAATGAACATATTCGAACTTAATTCAATAATGCATAGATCAAGTCAACAAATCGTACCCAAACATAACAAATATATTGAACAATGCGATATATGAAAGAACAGGGAATACGAAAAAAACTTAGCTCAGAAGACTTTCCTCACACACTTCTATTGCTTCCGAGAATCCTGAAAAATCCACTTATATGCTTATTAATAGTGGGACAAGACACCGAGATCAGATGAAAAGACGAGAAAATCAAAATAACATCCCATTGAAAAACACAGTTCATAGGAAATCAAATACTTCTATCAAACAATCAAATAAATGACAAAGAAAAAGCCACACATAAAACCCATAACCAAACACAGAGAACAAAATATTCTAAGTAAATTCTATAACGCTTACATAAAGTCAACAAATAAGACCCAAACATAACGGACATAACGAACGATGTGATATGGGAGAATTCGAATGAAACTTACCAAAAAAGTACTTCTTCATACACTTCACCTAGTCCCGATTAACCTGAAAAAATGAAGTTATACGGTTATAAATTGTGGGCAAAGAAACCGACATTAAATGAAAAGACGAGAAAAGGACAATAACATTCCATGGCAAAATGCTACCAAAAGGAAATCGAGTCCTTCTCACCCAAAATCAAAGAAATCACAAACAAAAAACAAAACACAAATGCGCACAAAAAATTACACAAATCAACAAATAATACCAACACATAACAGAGATAATGAAAATTGCGATATAGCAGACAAAAGGGAATACGAAGTAAACTTAGATAAGAAGTACTTGCTCATAAGCTTCTCTTGCTTCTGAGAAACCTGAAAAATCCAGTGATATGCTTAGAAATGCTTGCCAAAGAAGCGGAGATCACATGAAAAGACAAGAAATGGAAATTACATTATTCTCACCCACAAAGAAAGAAATGAGAAATAAAAAAAGAAACGTAAAGCGCACAAACCAAAACATAATGAACATATTCGAACTTAATTCAATAATGCATAGATCAAGTCAACAAATCGTACCCAAACATAACAAATATATTGAACAATGCGATATATGAAAGAACAGGGAATACAAAAAGAACTTAGCTCAGAAGACTTTCCTCACACACTTCTATTGCTCCCGAGAATCCTGAAAAATCCACTTCTATGCTTATTAATGGTGGGACAAGACACCGAGATCAGATGAAAAGACGAGAAAATCAAAATAACATCCCATGGAAAAACACAGTCCACAGGAAATCAAATACTTCTATCAAACAATCAAATAAATGACAAATAAAAAGCCACACATAAAACCCACAACCAAACACAGAGATCAAAATATTCTAAGTAAATTCTATAACGCTTACATAAAGTCAAAAGATAATACTCCAACATAACGGACATAACGAACGATGTGATATGGTAGAATTCGAATGAAACTTACCAAACAAGTACTTCTTCATGCACTTCCCCTCGTCCCGATTAACCTGAAAATATGAATTTATACCGTTATAAATTGTCGGCAAAGAAACCGACATTAAATGAAAAGACGAGAAAAGGACAATAACATTCCATGGCAAAATGCTACCAAAAGGAAATCCCGTTCTTCTCAACCAAAATCAAAGAAATCACAAACAAAAAACAAAACACAAAAAACACAAAAAACACAAATCAACAAATAATACCAACACATAACAGAGATAATGAAAATTGCGATATAGCAGACAAAAGGGAAGACGAATTACACTTAGATAAGAAGTACTTCCTCATAAACTTCTCTTGCTTCTGAGAAACCTGAAAATCCAGTGATATGCTTAGAAATGCTTGCCAAAGAAGTCGAGATCACATGAAAAGACTAGGAAAGGAAATTACACTATTCTCACCCACAAAGAAAGAAAGGAGAAATAAAAAATGAAACGTAAAGTGCACAAACCAAAACACAATGAACATATTCGAACTTAATTCAATAATGCATATATCAAGTCAACAAATCACACCCAAACATAACAGATATATTGAACAATGCGATATATGAAAGAACAGGGAATACGGAGAAAACTTATCTAAGAAGACTATCCTCACACACTTCTCCTGCTCTCAAGAATCCTGAAAAATCCACTTATATGCTTATTAATTGTGGGACAAGACACCGAGATCAGATGAAAAGACGAGAAAATCAAAATAACATCCCATGGAAAAACACAGTTCAAAGGAAATCAAATACTTCTATCAAACAATCAAATAAATGACAAATAAAAAGCCACACATAAAACCCACAACCAAACACAGAGATCAAAATATTCGAAGTAAATTCTATAACGCTTACATAAAGTCAACAAATAATACCCAAACATAACGGACATAACGAACGATGTGATATGGGAGAATTCGAATGAAACTTACCAAAAAAGTACTTCTTCATACACTTCACTCGGTCCCGATTAACCTGAAAAAATGAAGTTATACGGTTATAAATTGTGGGCAAAGAAACCGACATTAAATGAAAAGACGAGAAAAGGACAATAACATTCCATGGCAAAATGCTACTAAAAGGAAATCGAGTTTTCTCACCCAAAATCAAAGAAATCACAAACAAAAAACAAAACACAAAAAACACAAAAAATAACACAAATCAACAAATAATGCCAACACATAACAAAGATAATGAAAATTGCGATATAGCAGACAAAAGGGAATACGAAGTAAACTTAGATAAGAAGTACTTCCTCATAAACTTCTCTTGCTTCCAAGAAACCTGAAAAATCCAGTGATATGCTTAGAAATGCTTGCCAAAGAAGCCGAGATCACATGAAAAGACCAGAAAAGGAAATTACACTATTCTCACCCACAAAGAAAGAAATGAGAAATAAAAAATGAAACGTAAAGCGCACAAACCAAAACATAATGAACATATTCGAACTTAATTCAATAATGCATAGATCAAGTCAACAAATCATACCCAAACATAACAAATATATTGAACAATCCGATATATGAAAGAACAGGGAATACGGAGAAAACTTATCTAAGAAGACTATCTTCACACACTTCTCCTGCTCCCAAGAATCCTGAAAAATCTACTTATATGCTTATTAATGGTGGGACAAGACACCGAGATCAGATGAAAAGACGAGAAAATCAAAATAACATCCCATGGAAAAACACAGTTCAAAGGAAATCAAATACTTCTATCAAACAATCAAATAAATGACAAATAAAAAGCCATACATAAAATCCACAACCAAACACAGAGATCAAAATATTCTAAGTATATTCTATAACGCTTACATAAAGTCAAAAGATAATACTCCAACATAACGGACATAACGAACGATGTGATATGGGAGAATTCGAATGAAACTTACCAAACAAGTACTTCTTCATGCACTTCCCCTCGTCCCGATTAACCTGAAAATATGAATTTATACCGTTATAAATTGTCGGCAAAGAAACCGACATTAAATGAAAAGACGAGAAAAGGACAATAACATTCCATGGCAAAATGCTACCAAAAGGAAATCCCGTTCTTCTCACCCAAAATCAAAGAAATCACAAACAAAAAACAAAACACAAATGCGCACAAAAAATAACACAAATCAACAAATAATGCCAACACATAACAAAGATAATGAAAATTGCGATATAGCAGACAAAAGGGAATACGAAGTAAACTTAGATAAGAAGTACTTCCTCATAAACTTCTCTTGCTTCCAAGAAACCTGAAAAATCCAGTGATATGCTTAGAAATGCTTGCCAAAGAAGCCGAGATCACATGAAAAGACCAGAAAAGGAAATTACACTATTCTCACCCACAAAGAAAGAAATGAGAAATAAAAAATGAAACGTAAAGCGCACAAACCAAAACATAATGAACATATTCGAAATGAATTCAATAATGCGTAGATCAAGTCAACAAATCATACCCAAACATAACAGATATATTGAACAATGCGATATATGAAAGAACAGGGAATACGAAGAAAACTTATCTAAGAAGACTTTCCTCACACACTTCTCCTGCTCCCGAGAATCCTGGAAAATCCACTTATATGCTTATTAATGGTGGGATAAGACACCTAAATCAGATGAAAAGACGAGAAAATCAAAATACCATCCCGTGGAAAAACACAGTTGAAAGGAAATCAAATACTTCTCAAAAACAATCAAATAAATGACAAATAAAAAGCCACACATAAAACCCACAACCAAACACAGAAATCAAAATATTCTAAATAAATTCTATAACGCAAATATAAAGTCAAAAAATAATACCCAAACATAAAAAACATAACGAGCGATGTGATATGGAAGAATTCGAATGAAACTTACCAAAAAAGTATTTCTTCATAGACTTCACCTGTTCCCGAATAACCTGAAAAAATGAAGTTATACGATTATAAATTGTGGGCTAAGAAACCGACATTAAATGAAAAAACGAGAAAAGGAAAATAACATTCCATGGAAAAATGCTACCAAAAGGAAATCAAGTTCTTCTCACCCAAAGTCAAAGAAATCACAAACAAAAAACAAAACACAAATGCGCACAAAAAATAACACAAATCAACAAATAATACCAACACATAACAGATTGTCGACAACAATGTCTTGGTTCTGGCGCTTTGCACTTTAGGAGTGGCAGAGGTTTTGGGAGCTTTCTTCCCAGATTTTGAATCAGTCTGCTTAGTTTTGGTCTTGGGCATTTCAGAAGGATAGAAATATCATGAGAGCAAGTTCCTCTTTGGAATTAGTGTGAGCATGGGAGTTCGAAATAGCATGTTTCAACAGTCCATTAATGTTCCTCCGCAAACGAAAAACAATAGCAGTGCCTTGACTCCAACCTTTTTTAGATTCTAGCAAAGACCTTATTCCAATATCTCCAACCTGGGATTTCAAAGTGTTCATGCTCTGAAACCCATGATTATCAGCTTTGCCACTTAGTTTCTGCTTGTTTACTGATAGTTGAACTTCTCCTATGATTTTCTCCTCTGCTTTTCAATATTCGCTGTGCTTTTTCAGAAGCTCCCTTAAAAAGAATGGGTAGAGGATCCATTTCCCCATCAATAGCTCTATGGATCCCATAACAGTTTCAGAATTCTGAAGCGGTTGGTCACTTGGCTGGACAAAAGGACAAAGCCTGTATGTGATTCCAATTTATTCCCTTGATGTCATAGGTTTCAACCTCCACAAGTGTGAAGTCTTCTTTGCCATCCTGAACCCCATTACTCCAAGATCAATGAAACTAATACATTCCATAATATTTGATTTGGCTATAATTTGATTTCCCAACTCTTGATTTTCTTTTGCTGAAGCAAAATTCTATTGCCTTTTGAATGTCTCGAGAGGCTAATTGTGCGGTTCTTGAAGTTTCAGCCTGCAATATGTCTTTCTCTCTTTATTCGTAGAAATTCTAAAATGGTCTAAGCCGCTCAAGAAGTTTGATATTTGCCAAAATATGTCAAGCTAACAATCCATGAAACAAGCCAACATCTCCCTTCCTCTTACTCTACTTCTGCCACATATTGGTTGTAAGTGGAGTATGTTTGGTTCTATAGAGCACTAATGACTAGTGAGGTTGGGTGATGCTGAGTAAAGCCTTTTGTAGACCAAGGTATTATGTCAAGCAATAGACATTACTTCGGAAAACTAGGCAAAATTAGAACTTCAAAACATCAGGAAGGCCTAATTCATACAGTCAGGTCCAATAAAATTTTCACCCACATTAGCAATTAAGAAAATTTTCTTATATTTATATTCCTTTGTCAGCATTAACAAATGTTGGACCATTTTGAGTGTAGTAAACCAAGGTGTTTCATGGGGCCACATCTTTAACCGAAAATGGCTCACCACCCAAACAGAAAATCTTTGACTGAGAGAAAAGCGTTTTAAGAAACAACCAACCTTCCTCATCAACCCCCTATAATATCTGAGTTCACCATCCAGTATTCGAGCATTAGTCCACTAACACAAAACCTTCCAGAACTACACAGACTTATCTCTCATATCAAAACCTCTATCATTCTCCAATACATGCTCAAACACATAGACAAGGACTCCAACACCATGTGAGAGAAGGAATAGAAAGCATAGACAAAAACATTTAAAAAAATAATCTAGGGGGAACAAGCAGAAGGTGAACATGAATAGCCTCATTTCAAGTGTTAATCCATGGGCTAAAATAGGGGAACGATTCAAATCAGATTTTGACCTAAACATGGCAGGATTTCTATCATCAGATTCAAGGACAGACCTAAATCCAAATCATTTGCAGATGAAATCAATGGCATTAAAAAGAATGAAAGTCCAAAACAGAGCAAATAAACAAGCAACCAATCTCAACAGAACAAATTGTGGCCCTTAGCGTCCACACCAAACAGCAAAGATTGAATGCCCATAAATGGCCAGAGAATAATGGAGAATTGAATGTAAGTAAGAATACAGAAAATAACAAAAAACGTACCTGGCAATTTTGACTCCAATCCCTTGACTTCCAGCAATGGTTCCTCTCCAAAATCCTTAAAAACTAGTGAACCACCTCGTTCTCCTTCCTCTCACAAAAAAACGATCCCCAAAAGAATCCTCTCTGCTCCCCACCGTCCCTTGTGCCTTTATATAAAAAGATCTGCTACTTTCCTTTCCCCCCCAAAATTCTGCCACCTTTTTCTTCCATAAAGAAAAAATTCCAACCCCTCAATCCATCTGCTACTTTCCTTTTCCATATAAAAAAAAAATCTCTGCCACTTTCTTTTCTCCTTCAACTCTCCAAAAACAAAAATAATGAAAACATAAAATTAGAAATAATAAGAATGGTGGATAGATAAATAAATATTAAACAAATAAAATAAAACTAATAAATAATAATTAAAATAAGATAATCCCATGCAAAATTTCCAAAAGAGGATAAGTAAATGTGTGAATAAATAAAGTAGTAATTTCAGTCATAGAGAGTGCATCCCTTTTTTTTCTCCACTTTTAGATGATTTTGGTCATTAGGACTCAGTCACCTCTTCTTCTTAAATTTTAGGTGATTTCGGTCATTGTGACCACATCCCTTGTTTCTTAGGTGATTTCGGTAATTGCGACCGCGTCTTATCCTTCCTTGAGTTATAGGTGATTTCGGTCATTACGACCGCATTCTGTCTCCTTCCTCAGTTTTAGGTGATTTCTATCATTGAGACCACGTCCCGTCCCCTTTCTGAGTTTTAGGTAATTTCAGTCATTGCGACCACATCTCGGCTTCTTCTCTAGTTTTAGATGATTTTGGTCATTGCAACCAAGTCCTCTTTCCTTCCTCAATTTTAGGTGATTTCGGTCATTGTGACCGCGTCCCTTATTTCTTAGGTGATTTCGATCATTGCGATCACGTCTCGTCTTTCCTTCACTTAAAAGTGATTTTGGTCATTGTGATTGTGTCCCGTCTCCTACCTCAATTTTAGGCAATTTCAATAATCGCATTTACATCCCATCCTTTTCCTTTAGTTTTAGGTGATTTTGGTAATTGCAACTATGTCTCATCTTTTTCTCAATTTTAGGAGATTTTGGTCAGGACAATCGTGTCCCATTATTACTTCTATTTTAGGCGATTTCCATAATTACGACTATGCCCCATCTTGTTCCTTAGTTTTAAGCGATTTTGGTCATTGTGATCCCTTCTCGTCTTTTCTTTAGTTTTAGGTGATTTAATTCATTACGACCACGTCCTGTCTTGTTACTTGGTTTTATGTAATTTTGGTCATTGCAACCGCATCTCGTCCTTCCTTCACATAGAGGTGATTTCGGTCATTACAATTGCGTCCCATCTCTACCTCAGTTTTAGGCAATTTTGGTAATTGCGACTACGTCTTGTCGTTTTCCTTTAGTTTTAGGTGGTTTTGGTCATTGCGACCACATCCTATCTCCTTCCTCAATTCATAGATTTAGGCAATTTATGAAGACTATAGTACACTACCTCCTAATTAAAGGAATGACTTATTTTGGTCATCGAGATGGTTTCCTATGGCGAGTGCACTAGTGTATAGGGTTACATATTGGATAAAACCTACAATGAATCATGATATTAGCTATTCAATAGTCATGATTCACCAAGCTTCTAACTATATGAATTCTCAACCTTGAGAGAATATTGAGTTAATGTTGAGGTCACTAATGGCTTTCGCTAGGATGATCTTCCTAGTTTCATTTTGGTTACTAGTTGTGGAAGATTTTTCACCCTTTTGAGAGAGAACTAATCCTATAGAAATTTTCTTTTTTTGCCTTTTGAACTCTCACTCTCACGAATTTTAGGACCAAACCTTGTTGAATGTACCTCTCCAAAAGCAACAACATTTAAGTTAGCATTCTCTATAAGGTCTTCATTGTTCACTGGTAATTCATAGGTAGGATCCGTAGAAGCAGAGCCATAGAACCTCACAGATGAGAAATCAAGAACTTCACCAGCAGGGAAGGCAAGAATTAAGTCCTTGTCTGTGTATTCAGTTTCAGATAGAAGCAAATGAGCATCCTGCGAACATGAAACAAACTCAACAGTGTCTAGGTGGGTTTATCTTTATCAATATGTAGCTTCAAGTCCAATAGTGACAAATAGTCCAAACCCTAGATAAATGTAACCGTTTCTAAAAGGAGCAGAAGAGCTTCATTTCTAACATCTAGGGATTAGGAATCTCATTCTAACTCATTCTCCACATGCTCAGTTGAGTATCTTTGGTCAATGATAACTTAACAAGTATCTTTTGAATTTTTTAACTTAGGAGTCAGTGTGCCCTTCTTGCATTGGGTTGGCCACATCACTATAACCAGTGTGTGGACCTGCATTTTTCATGTGCATCCCCACTCGTCGGCGAGACTCACTTTTATTGGTGAAAAATTTAGTTTTGAAAAAGTCAGAGTCGCCATTTTTTTTTTTTTTTTAAAATGGGAAATAAAACAAGAAAGAAAACCCTAAAGAAGTAACTCCATAGTTTTGGAATAGCATGTCTTCAAATAACCCGAGGTTAGGTCTAGGGATTAGGTTACCTATCGGGAAGGTACCTCAAAGAGGTAGCACTCCTCTAAGCCCTAAAGAGGTCTTCTACTGGCTAAGTTGAGGAAAATGTAGCAATTAATCAGTTGATTATGAATACCTAAGTAGACTAAGGTGATTTCGAAACTAGCATGCAAAATAAGAAATCAAATCACAATCATAAAGGAGAGTTAGGGTGTGTACCTGAACTGCTTGTCAAGCGCTATCATAAGACATCAAAGTTAGCTTAGAAATAAAGCACACAACATATATTTTTATCAGAGCAAATCAAACAAACATCAAGGAATCCAAAGATACTATCAAACATGGTTATAGTCCTCAATAACATACAAATTCATGGAATTTCGAAATTGGAGGTTAGAGAGAGCGCACCTGGTTAGCAAGCATCAACGCCTCTATGGAATACGAGGTTAGCTTAACAATAAGTATAAAACAAACTCATGTATATCATAGAGAGGAATCAAAATCAATCAATCATCAAACAATTATCTTATTAGAATCAATGTAAAACGAGTATCATGGATGTTGGGCCCCCACCAAGGCCCAATTTACTTTTGCATGATTTAATTCTATGAATTCCATTGGGAATCATGAAGTTTATTCATGCTTATTTAAAAAACGAGAAAATCAGAGAAAATAAGAAGATGCATGCCGGAAAAGAAAATGGCAGCAGGTTTATTAAAATCTGGATTTTATTAACCAAGAAACTCCTAAGGACAAAATTTTTGGAAAACCGGAATTATTTTGACAAAAAAAATTTTGAAATCCAGATTTAAAATGTGTAAATTCATAAGGGAAAGAAAAGCATCAGGAGGATAGGTGATTATGCAAGCCGAATAGGAGTGAGGCCAAGTATAGGCAAGCATGTGACCTGTGACTAGGTATTCTGAAGTTGCACATCCAGGACCAACTTTTGCTACAGCAATTTGGCTAATTGTCATTTTGATTCACTGTTTTCCAGAGGCAGTGTCGCATGAAGTTGAAGCAGAGGAACAATTCTGATCACCAAAGTTTGATAAACATGGACTGCTCTTTTTAATTCAACAATTTTGGAGTTTTCTTGTCTGTTGTTGCAGGAAAGGAATCTGCTTTAACTAATGCTGGCTATCTGAGATCCATCTGACCAGTTGATGATAGGGTGGTATCCATCTGTTCTGTCATTGGTGAGGCAAAGTCCACCTGATCTGAAGCTGAACTTTTTTGCTGAACCTATCTCTGAGTTGTAGTCTAATCTCGGACACTGCCATTAAATCTTTATCAATTTTTGTTCATGAGACGCAATCAATTTCTCCACTGCAGCGCTCCTTTCATTTGTGTCACTTCTCTTTCCACACAGTGATCTGACTGCTAACTCTCTCTAAAACCTCTGAAACAGGGCGAGACTGGTGAATGAGAAGAAAATTTGAAAATTGCTCTGCTGGACTCAAGTTTAGCACGAGAAATCAGCTTAATTTCATCCTGGAGTTTCTCAGTTTTGGGCATCCTTTCAGGCTCGACTTCAGTAACCTGTGAGATTTGAACTTCCTGTTCCTTTTCAGTTATGACGCTCTGTGCCTCATGGTCAATATGAGAAACAACACTACTTTTCTCTCCAGTCTATTGCACTTCTGAATTATAGGGTTTCATGACTTCAGCTTGTAAATAGAGATTTGCCCACTCCTCTCAGGAGTTTCGATGAAACAAATGAAACCCTTGGTGTGTAATTCATGGACACAGCCACCTGCTCTGGAAGAAGTTACACTCTTCTTCACTAGACAGACTTATATTATAACCAGCATCGGTATTGTCTTCACTGCTACAGCTCACTGAAAAGCCACTTTTCAGGATTGTCAAGGAGTTGGATGACCCAAACTCATGCCATCAAATTTTTGGAGGAGAAACCTGTTTCTGCTTAAGGGTGCTTGCTTTCACTGCCTTGGTGGAAATAGGAGCATCTTTCTGTACCCTGGGTGTGCCACTTTCATTAATCAAGGGTATAGTGAGGGGTGACGGATTCAACAGAATCGAGTTGCTCTTGAGAAGCACAGACCCTGGCATAACACAAGCATCTTTGTAGAGTTGTATGGCTTTGCCCAAATCAACGCCTTCTAGAACACGAGCATCCTTTGCCAGAACATTTGGTGCAGGTTGTGATCTACCATATTTAGTGTATAACCCTGATGCCTGTCTATGAGAATCAGCAATTTCACCCCAATTCTTGTTAGAGCTGGTGACAAACTCCAATTTCATGCAACCATACGTGATCATGCTACTGTGAGGTTGCCCAAACTGGACTCACCATGGCCATTGCATATGTCATGCAATGATGGAGAAGATGAACATCAAATACCCATTGGCATGTCCACCATCAAATGGATATCGGGTAAAGCTTGTCTCAGATAATCCTGACTCTCCAACAATGGAATCTGAGTGAACTGGAGTATACCCAAACAATAAACGGCCCTTGTAATCAGAATCCGTACCTTCATAAACGCTACAGTTGGCTCATTAATAAGAATGACAGCTCTGTCATTAGTTTCTCTACACCAGCCAAATAGGATTGATCTGTCATTCCCACCAAAATACTTTCCTTCTCCAAGCCTTGGCTACTTGAAGACAATCCATCAATTGAATCAACCATGGACTGCAACCTATCCCAGATGTTGTACTTGTGTGTATGTTCCAACAAAAAGGTGCATCCTTTCAAACAATTATCTCGAGATAATAGAGTCAACCGACTTCAAGAGATACTTCTTCACATGTAGAGATCGGAGCATAGTCATTGCAGCTTGGAATCTCAGTTCAAATATTCTTTTCTGTAGGTTGCATTGCTAATGCCATACGAAACCAAGTTGTTTCTTCATGGAATCAGCATGAGCATGGGAGTTCCAAATTGCATGCTTCAGCAACCCACTAATGTTCCTCCCACAACCAATAACAGTAGCAGTGTCATGACTCCCACCATTTCAGGTTCTAGCAAAGACCTTATTTCAATATCCCCACTGTAAAATTTCGAAGTGCTTATGTTTTTCTTAATATTCAGGCTGCTTGGGGTTTATCCTCAGTTTTCCACAAACAGAAGCTGATAGCTGAGGTGCAAATCTTCTTCATTTAAGAAACATGGTTGGTCTTTTCCACTGTTATGATCATGACTTCCTTTTCTGGTGGATTGCGTGCCGCTCTTTTGTAAGGATCGCTGGTGCCAATCAATACACCTTTCTACACTGCATGCAGAGCAGCTCCGTGCCTGTCAATGCCAACTCAGATAATAACCACATCATGGTTGAATGCATTCAGAATGCTTCCATGGTGACTATCCAAGATTTTGATCTTCAGAGATATTTTGATCACTGCTCATTTACCTCTGGGGAATGTCAGGAACTCTGTTTTCGAAGATACTTCCAACACCAGGTATACATCATCAAGAGGCTCTTTATTGGTCTGATCAAAGACTTGAGGGATTTCCATGATCATGCATAACTTTCCTTCAACATCAGCAACAATTAGCTTTCCAGGGCGGCTCAATTCAACTTCAAGTTTAGCTATTGTTTCGTTGAAAAGGGGTTGGATGCTTAGGATTTGGATTTGATGAAGAAGGATTTCATCAGAAGGCTTTGGGTGGTCATGCATGCATGGATCATATGCACATGGGGAGGTCTTTGTTGGTGAAAGATATTTGTGTCTGTGGAAAGAGTCAATGTTGGATTGCCACCAGCTTTGCCATCCCGCTACTACCGGTCATCCAGGATCAGATTTTAACTGTGCTTCACATTTAACAGTCTATAACCAAGCTGGAAAACATATGTTACCATCTCCCACAACATCTCCTTTGTTCAAGAATTCCACTGATCATCCCGGAATCACAAAATTTCTATGCACCACTGAAACTCAAGTTTTTCATCAAAGTGCATGATTTTAGCACAGAAGGGAACATATTATGACTTGGGTATCTTCCAGAAGCTAGTGCTTGAATGAAGAAAGGTAAGGAATGGAGGAAGGGGTCATAGGAAATGGCATAGTCAAGATTCTGAACTTGAAGCTCCTGGTGTGTGCCTTTTAGTTGTGTGAAACCAATCATCTTGGCGTTTAGGTTCCGCAAAAGCGCTCATTCAAAGTCTGAAACTTTTAGATTTCCGTTCTCAAAGGTATTATGCCCTGTGTCAATATCCCCAGCAATGCAGCAGCACAGATTTCAAATCCCACAATCTAGAGCATATATACTATGTAACTACACTGGTCTTCCATCCTTCTAGTGGCTTTATGCAGATATCCATAACAGGATCAATCTCAATACTTGCCAAGAGCAAGCCTCCCAATAATGACATCTCAAACTTACTCAAAGGAACTGGAAACAGAGGAATACAGGGAAAGAGCAAAAGACAAGGAAAAGGAGCAGGGCATAAAACATTCACCAAATATGCTGAACCCATTTCATTATTTTATCCATGGGTTTAATAATCAGTGGGCTAATCCATGGCAAATGTCTTAAAAGAAAAGCACAAAATGCAGCAAGCTCTTCAAGTATGAAACAGTAAACCGAAGCATAGTCAAATATTTCCTTAATGGAACCAGAGAAAAGAAAGATTAACGCAACAATAACCAATCCATAACAACCCAACAAGCAATGTAAAAATCATTTGGGAAAGGGGTGGGAGAAGCATGAAAGATGACATAAGCGGGAAACCCATAACAGCCATACCTGAAAGTCTCCTCTGCAGCAAGGTGTGCTGGGCTTCAGGCTTGCTGCTCCTACTCCCAAGACTAGCCAAAAACCCTATGAACCGTCTCTTCTGTTCTACTCTTCTTCTCTCTTGCTCTCTGATTTTCTTCCTTGCTCTAGAATGCCTGGCCAGCCCTCTTTCCTCTCTAGCTTTTCTTCTCTCCCTTCTACTATGCTTTTCCTTCCATCATCCAAGTCACTCTCCTACACCTTTTTAAATTTTTCTTCCACCTCATACCTGGAGTTGATGATGTTCATGCAAAAGACAACAACCCTGTTATATCTGTTGAAGAAGGAGAATCCTCAACTGCAAAGGAACTTCTTTTCAATGCTCCCAATATTGCCATCTCTCGAAACTCGCTGTTTACATAGGCTGTCAAGTCATTTTCCTTGCTTTCTGATTCATGTATCCCTCTGTAGAACTATTTAGAACCATTACTGAAGTTAAATGATCCAGGCTGCATCTGGTTCGCAGTCTTTAGAACCACATCAACAGTATCAAAAGGCTTAGAAAGATCTGGTATTTGGAATACCACATTATGTCTAAGAAGATCAAATTGCTCACTTGCTGGATCAAACTTTTCCACACCAAACTTTCTGAAAAAAAAAACTATGTTTCTCAGTCATCTCAATACCCTTCAGAAATATTTTAAGCTTTTCAATGAAGTCAAACATATTTCAAGAAACACTGGTCAGGAACTCAAATGGGAATTGATAGCCTTCTTGTGATGGCATCTGTGTCATCTGATGATTCTGACACATCTTCTATAAGAGTTCCCAATACATTCTTCTCGTGCAGAAAAAGAAAGTTTCCCTTCACACAATCTTCAGTTTTCAATTTCAAAACAAAGAGCAAATTTTGAAGACCGGGAGTGGAACTTGTTGGGATGTGGACCAGAAATAGAGGAAAACAAAAAGTGGAAGAAAAACAAACCAACAAAAGCCACAATTTTATGCTTCAATCCATGAGCTTAGAATAGGGGAGTGATTCAAAATAAGATTTGAACAAAAACAGGGGCATGGCTTCTAGCATCAAGTTCAAAGATGGACCCATATTCAAATTACTTTCAGAAGGAACCAAAGACAAAAAAAAAAATAAGAAAAGAAAACTAAAATAGTGTAAATATGCAAGCAACTAGTCTTAACAAAACAAACTGAGGCCCTTAGCGTCCACTCCAAACAGCAAGAATAAATTCTCAGAAACAACCAGAGAATCAAGAGCAGTAAAATGTAAACAACAATAACAAAATCTCAGGGAACATACCTGGCAATCTGCACTCCAATTGCTCGGCTTTAAACTATCTTCAAAACCTTCAAAAGACCAGTGAACACAAGTTCTTTTTCTTTTCACGAAGACCCTCCAAAAAAATTCTCCTGCACCCTTTCTATCTTTTTGTGTGTTTTCCATTTTGGAAAGTTTATTCTCTGTCTAATTCTTATGCAGCCAAGTTGATCTCATTTTCCCTCCAAAAATATTTTGCTTGCCTTCTTTGAGTGCACGTGTCTTAGTGAGAGTCAATAGGCAGCCCAAACTTCCTTGTGAAACAATGAATACCAAAATAAAAATAAGAGGTAGAGATCTTGCAATATATGAATAAAATAAAACAAAATAAATAAATAAGGGAAAACAGTCAATTCCATGCTATTTTCTATATATATATATATTAAAAAAACAAAAAAAAAAAAGATAAGTGAAACTGTTAATAAATAAGTAAATAGATCAAGCACATGTCAACTATACAAACTATGCAGGTCATGCAACTATGTGAACCATGCAAAAAGTGAGTCTAAAAGTGCCTAAGTGACTTAGGGCGAACTAAGTGGAATCTAACCTAAAGTGAAGAAAACCTAAACTAAACTCGGGGGCTGCCAAGGACACAATGAGGGGCCCGATAAATCCCTGAATCAAAGTCTCCAAGATGGCTCGAAGAAGATAGGCGATATGAGTAGCAATGGGTCACTAGGGAATTTACATAAAGTAATGTATGAACACTTAATAAAACATGTGCTAAGAAGATGAAATAGAGGGTCTCCCCCCCCGGGGCCCCCTTTTGGGAATTTTGATCATTTAACTCTTGTGGGGCCAACAAAGGAGTTTCCATATTCCTCTTAGATGACTCTGTGGAAGGAAGCAAACTGGAAGGAACATTGTGGGATTCAACACCAGATGGATGTCACTGAGTCGGTATATTTGTCCATATGAGTTGTCTAAATACAGTCTTTAGCTGCAGGAGTACTGTTAGCTTTAGCAGTACCATTGGTTTTCATCCTCTATGCAGTTTGTTTCACATCTCAGGCGATAGGTTACATCAGACATTGACTCTAGTGTTTTCTGCAACATTAAGGACTCCCAATGTGTAAATTCTTCCTCACCAAGCAATCGTTTTCAACAAAACAGGTGGAACCATGCCCCTGCATTTTGTTTCTCGACAAAAAAAGCTAACTACAGCACAGTTTCATGCATCTCTGGTGGAACCATGCTTATTCTTCCTCACACGCATCTCAAAATAAGCTTTCGTGCATTTCCAGCCGAAGAAGTTTCAGAATTTACATTCATTGTATCTGTGGCAATTTCCATGCCATATTTTGAAACAGTCATTCTCTACCAAAATCACAATCTAGGCAATCGTTGAGCATTATGTCAACATCACAAATGAATTTCTTGTCAGCATCATTAGTAGTCCCCAGCAATTAAGCTCACTGAACCATCTCCTTCACCAGTGGAGCATTGAGATTTATGGACATCAACTTCAATATCACAGCAAGAGAAATCACTTTTACCCAGCATTGACATGCAACATAAAGAATTTCTTGTTTCATCATGAAAAACAGCAGGTGACACAATATCTCTTTCCCTTGCTCTGAGAAATACTAGCATTTCATCCCCTTTAGCAACTTCATAATACAGTGTCAAACAGAGGATGGTGGCCTTTCTAGTAATCAAGCTTCCTTTGATATAGGATTTACAGGGCTTAACTGAGCTCAATTTAATTTAGTGTGGCACCCATTGACAGCAGACCCATCCCAATTTACAACTTAGCTACGTGAGCATCTAAATGAGTTGCACCGGTATCCATACAACCAGCTTTCCCCTTCACCCCAAACCCAAACGAATCTCCCAGAAACAGGGAGGGGAACAAAGGTACCGTTAACAAAAACAAAACATATAAGCCCATCAAACCAAAGCACCATTTCATGAGTTATCAATGTGCTTAATAATGGTGAGGAAAGAAACCAAGACCATACTTAAAAATGAGAATAGAAATATGATGTCCCAAGGTGCAGTGCGGTTGAAATTAAATTAAATTTTTCCCACACTAAACCAAGGAAACAAGAGACATATAATCAGCATCAAGTTCACAAGCAACCTAGATATCAACATGATTCAGCATGCGGTCTCTACTACACCGGTATATGCAACAATTGATACCCAAAGGCAACCAAGAAGGAAGAAGAACACTGATATGAAGGAGAACTAAGAGTCTATAGTGAACTTACCTGAGTAGTCTTTCTCCAAAGTAAAGATTGCTTCCTCCTCAATCTTCTTCAAAGACCGGCCATCCCTCCTTACTCCTTCCGGCTCCTCTTCTGCTGGTTTCCTTTTTTTTTTTTCCTCTCCAAGGCTCCTAAGACAAATCAGAATCCCCTACCCTCAAACAAACCTCTCCTCCTCCAACCAGCTCCTTCTGCAGCCCCCTGAATAAAAAAGAAGAATCCCCCCTCACAGCTCTCTCTCTCTCTGCCCCCCGGGGTTCAAAATCTCGGTCGAGACCGGTACGACTCGGCCGAGTCATATCCGCCTCGACCATGGCCGGTACCGGACCGATACCCGAGTTGGAGTAGAAATTGTGGAGAAGATCAGATGAGAGGATCAAAACCCACGAAAATGAAAAATACAGAGTTAGAATCCTGCATCTTGGAGTTGTCGGCGAGGTCGAAGAAGCACGCCTGCTTGTTCGGATCGCCCAAGTTCCTGTCGGAGATGGAACTGAGCAACATCAAGAGCAGAGTCGCCGGACTGCTGTTATCATCGATGTTCAGCAATGCCGCCACCGTCGCCCACCATTCAGGCCCAGCTTGGCCTTGCCGAACCCGTTCGCGGTGTTAGCGGCCTGGCGTCAGGCGTGACGCAGCCCCGGACCTCGTGTCCGCTCGCGCCCCAATCGCCTGCACCACCTGCGACTCACCCAGTCGCGCTAGGAGCTCAGCCATTGACGCCGCCCTCTCAATGAAATGGGTATCTTTGATGACTGAGGGTTATGGGTATTGAGGATTTAGGTTTTAAATAATATGTTTTTATTTTTTAATTAGATTATGAGTATTTGGTGGGGATATGGGTATTAAATAATTTGATAAAAATTATAATGATAAAAAATAAATAATAAATAATAGACTTATATCAAATTTTTTATTAAAATTTTTATTATTATTTTCATCTTTAATAAAAAATATTTATCATCAAGTGATTAAATTAAAATATTTTTAAAGATTTTTAATATTATTATAAATCATCCCAAAAATATGTTTTTATTATAATTTGAATAATTTTAATATAATAAAAGTTTATTTTATTAATTTTTTACTCTATTTATTTATATTTAATTTTTTAATAATTTTTATAATTTTTTAAAATTATTTTGAGCTCTTAAATTAGAATTTTTTGCATATCACCCGATACCGATCCGAGATACCGATACCGATGTGCCTCAGGACCTCCCGAGTCAATGACCGATACCGCGACTTTGAACTATGCTGCCCCCCATACTGCAGAAGGACTCCCTCACTCTCTATAACCAACAACCAAAAAAATAAAAATAAAAACGTGTTATATCCCCCCTTCCCTACAAAGAATGTCTCCACTACAAAAGGTGGCCCAAAAAGTGGTGAGAGGAAAAACAAATAAATAAATAAAATAAAATAAGAGTGCCTGCCGGTCCATAAAGATGGGTCTACAGCGCTCATAGAAAATTAGGGTATAGCAATATATATAAAAAGCTCATATGCAACATAAAAAAGCAGATCCAAGTCAATTAATATCAAACATGCATTCACTTGCGTTACTAACAAAGAAGATATCATGGATGTCAGCCCCCACCAAGGCCCCATTTATTTCTACGTGAGTTAATTCTGTAAATTCCTTTTTTCCTAATGATCATGGGAAAGGATCATAGGGATTTGGATGAATTCCATTACTTTTGGAACTACAGAATTTATTCATGTTAATAAAATTTAAGAAAATCAGAAAATCAAGAAATTATTTTAAAAAAAAAAGAAAAATAAAAGAATGCATGCCAAAAGGGAATATGGCAACAAGAAGTTTATTAAAACTGAATTTTATTTTCTTAAGGATGAAATTTTAGAAAATATAATTATTTTAGTGGAAAAAAGTTTGAAAACCCAATTTAAGGCATGTAAATTCAAACAAAAATAAGAAAAGGAGCTCACCATGAGGAGAAAAAGGTGGCAGATGAGATGGTGAACTGCACATCTAAAGGAGGGAAAGGAAGCAGCTTATGCACCTAGAAGGAGGACCTGCATGGCCATGCAGAAGTGAGGGCCCGGGGTTATGATTGAGACTGCAATGCGAACGTTGATAGTGCTGCTGGATGATGCTTTCCCATGATCAAGTGCAACCTTCAGAACTGACTCATTTGTTGCACTTGTAGATTCAGTAGGATGTCTGGGATCAGCAACCATGGGGGAAAGTCCTCTGACTACAAGCGATTGCCTTGCTTTGAGGATTTAAAGAGAGACGCTTCAGTGAAAGAGACTTTGAAGGTAGGAAAGTATGATGCTTCAGACGTCACAGCTCAAAATCACAAGCCTTAACAACCCAGTTTTTATCAAGAAGGAGATTTGGAGACTTAGATTTCTATGTACAGTAGTAGGATGGCTTGTGTGCTAGGAATTCATTCCCTTGGCCACATCAAGGGCCGTTCGCAATCTCCATCTATTAAAACAGCAGGCTTAAAGTTCCCATCCTTTTGACTTGGAGAAGCAAAGGCACCAACTGAATGATTATATGCAGTGATATCATCAGATTGCCTATGCTGAAGAACTGAGTACAAAGGAAACCACAACTTCCCACCATTAATCTCATACTGATCCTGAGCTTCATCAAGCAAGGCAGGCCAACAATCAAACTAAATATTTTCCATGAGGATGTCAAAAGAATAGTAGGTTCTAGTTGATTGGAGAGAGAGAATTTTGAGCCATTTTCTTGTAATATCCAGATTCTGCTAAGCAGGAATTGCAACCCTGCAAGAGCCTTAGCAAGAGGGGTGCTTGAAGGAATAGCCAGTAGCATATCTATAACATCCAAGATTTTCTGGAGACCAGGATGATCTTTCCTTTTAGTGCCTACCTACAATTTGATTTCTAAACATACTTTCAACTCCAAACTTTGATTCTTGGTCAGTTAATAACATTCTTACTTGATACAGCGCAGTTGGGGTAGTTAAAGGCTGCAGGGGAAAACCTAATAGGTTGCCTGTACTCCTGAATTTTAAGTCTAGATTCCAGTCTGGCCCTTCCTTTGACTTGGCGTTTTTCTGGCCATCAGCAGTACTTGAGGTAGGTGTAGAATTTCCCCTATCTTGCATAGATGTATCATAGTTCATCTCAGAAACCTCTTTAGATTTAATTCTAAGAGGAGTTTTAGCAGTAACAGTAGCTCTCTGCATACCACCAATGGCCAAGTGGCACAAGCAGCACTCATCCTTAATAGTGAGTGACGGTGTGCCTTTTTACATGTTGCTTCTAAGGTAATAGCCCTTCTTTCAAGCTCCTGGTTAAGGGAATCCAAGTCGTGTCCATCCTCAGCAAATCTTAAGATCTGCTCATTCATGTCTTGACTCATTGTCTCCATTTGGGCCTTCATGGATGAAATTGTGAACACGCAAGTACAGTGCTCAATTCTGAGATTCTGCAATTCTCCGAGCATCTGCTTCTGGTTTTCCTCAAGCTTCTGGACAAGGGCTTCACAGTAGCACTCCATCCGGTCTAAAGGTGACAATCATACCGAGTTTAAGGATGCCTGTTTCAACACAACCAACATGAACAGTGCCAATACCACCAATCTTGTAAACATCTTGGCTTTAGAATACTTTGGTGTTGTTGCATACATCTCATTGTAACAACATATTATTTCCTTGACATCAGGGGTGAAGGCAAGCAAAGTATGCTCACGAGTCTAACCATTCTGGGGTATACCAGCTTCAAAGCAGTTAAGATTCATATGGCGGAGCTTTGGAGCCTACACCTTTACTTCAACTTTCATCACAGAAGTACCATCTTGCCCATTGCTATTTCACTGTCAGTTGGAATAAAGCCCAAGCAGAAAAGGCTTTAGGTAGCAGCAGCTAAAAGCCTATGGTCATACCATAAAAGCCTTCAGTTGAGTATGATTCCTTTTTCCTAATAACTAGACTGAGCAAATGCATCAAGATGCAGCTAACCGCACATCCAATATAGCTCTATGACCCCACTAATCCCTCATCAGTATAATCTTTATTATACAAAAAGGGAGAAGGTTATATTACATGGGGTCAACCAAATTTGAAATTTGCTTTGGGGTTTAACTTCTTTTTGGCTGGATGCTGTGAGAGAGGTGGGTCGGTGATTTCTTAGTGGTTGAGATCTTGGACCAATCTTTTCATGGTTGGTGCTTGTTACTGTCCCATGCTGGGTCATTTCCACGTTTGACACCTAAATTGAGTTGGGTTTCTTCTTCTCTTGGTGTAAGTTTCTCTATCAAACTTTGGAGACAAAAGCCAGAAACCAAAAGGGTGGGGATGAGTTTTCAGATTTTCCTTTGAAGGGCAGTTTTGGTTTCAATTTGATTGAGGGGGAGGAGAAATGTAGCTTGTCAATCTAAATGGTTAAGTAGAGGGTAGGTTGCAGTTTGGTATATGGTAGTGAGATTCTGATGTTGAAGAACAACTAATCACTTGATGAGAAAGAGAGGCCTAACAGAAAAACTTTCCAATTATCGAAAAGAGCAGCAAGGGAAAGCAATTGAAAAAGGGAAAAAAAAGGGTTAAGCTTTGTGATCTAAATGGTAATGCAGCAACCCATGTGATCCCTACTTTCTACTATGCAGATCTTTACACGCAAAACCCTAACCCCTTTAGCATCCCCAGGTTTCATTCACCCCAGCTACTAAGTTACTAAAATACCTTCTTTTCCAACTAAATTGTATAGGAAGGATGTAGCACTAGGCTATTAGTACTAGACATGATAAGGCTACTTTTGGCAATATATTTATAAAAAGAGTTACCCGCCTCCAGCCTAATAAACTCTCACGACTTTAAAACATATTTACATAGTAAAAAGAACTCAACTAAATACAATTACTACCAATGCAAACACAACATCCTTGTTCTATCCCACATGATTACATGACCACTCAAATAGACAAACATTTCTTATGAGGTCGAGCAGAAAAAGTGTCACATCGGAGTTTGGGATTGGTTCTGGTATCATTTTATAATGACCCATTTCCTCTAATATGGATGTCGGTCATTAGATTTAATCAGAAAAATTGACCTACTTGGTTTTGGTCATTGAAGATGTGTGGTGTCTCCCACACCAGATCCATTCTAAGTTTACGGACAAACTTGGCTTCCAGATTGCCTAGATACCTCGTCACACATGTCTGCCACTTGACCACATTCTCATGGAACCTTATAAACAAAAATGTAAAATCTACCAGTTGGTAGGTGATGGGAGTGCTTTCCTTCTTAATTATATGTATCATTCTCTCTTGCTTGGCTTCATCAGCCCTCCTCTCTTCTCTCTATAAATCTGCCGACCCTGCCCAGTTGTTATTCCCCCCCTTTCTCTTCTTCTCAGCCTTGGAGATTGAAAACAACTCCAAAAGAAATAGTTAAGTAATAGGTACCCAGAACAGTTAGTGGAACAGCATGTGCTCTGGAATCAGTGTGGTTGCTTTATATGATAAAAACTGCACAACCCACCGCCCATTACAATCTGACTTCTACGTATAAAAGCTGCCTCCTCTCTTTTCTCAGGCCTCTCCCTCATTTTTCACTGAATCCTTCTCAGTTTGAGAGAATAATCAATGGGTGAAGAAGCTAAGGTGAAATGGGGCTTTAGGATTATTTTTCTGTTTCTTGAGTACTTCATTCTTTTCAGTGGATCTTTTTTTTTATGTATGATTCAGTCCTGCATTGATTTCTTTTATTGATAATGTTATCTGGGCAGGAACAAGCTCCAGCTGAAGTTAAACCAGAGGCAGAGGAGAAGAAGGAGGAAAAAGCAGAGGAGAAGAAAGAAGAAAAACCAGAAGAGCAGAAGGAGGAACCTAAGCCACCATTACCATTTGTCTTGTTTGTAGATTTGCATTGTGTGGGATGTGCCAAGAAGATAGAGAGGTCCCTCATGAAAATAAGAGCTCTCTCTCTCTCTCTCTCTCTCTCTTTTTCTTCCTGTCCACGTGAATATAGCTCACTCACAGCTCTCTCACAGCTCTCTCATTACCTGATTCTTTGTCATTGTTGTCATCATTTACAGGAGTCAAGGAGGTTATGATTGATATGGCTCAAAACTATAAAGGGAATAGTTGAACCACAAGCTGTGTGCAATAGGATAATGAAGAAAACCAAGAGAAGAGCTAAAGTCCTATCCCCTCTGCCTGAAGCTGAGGGAGAGCCCATGCCAGAAGTTGTTAGTTCACAGGTTTCATGCAGCAACTACTTTGAAAAATAAAATAAAATAAAATAAATTCTCCTGCTGATTTGATGGCATTTTCCATTTTCTCCAGGTTAGTGGATTAACAACTGTGGAACTCAATGTGAACATGCACTGTGAGGCCTGTGCTGCCCAACTCCCAATTGCAACAGCCAAAACAGATCAAGATTAATATACATAAACCTCAATTCTTTATCGCAACACTCATCAGATCAATATTAATCCACACAAATCCAGGACAGTCAAATCAAATCCAAGCAATTCGATTCCCAAATGCAACACCCACAACAACAAGATTCTCTAACATAATTGAAGAAGAATCAAATCGAACACAAAGAATTCAATCCAATTGCAACAGCTAAAACAGAAAGACTCGGTAAAATAAATCACCAACAATCATACCTCACGCAAACATTCTCCATTCTCAAAGCAAAAACTCACAAGAGCAAGCCTAGGCCTCCGAACGCCGATCCTCATTTCTGACCGCAACTGATCGAGTCAGTCCCGCTCTCCAAACCTCCTTAACAAACTTTCCTACCCGAACTTCAACGATGTCCCAGACTTAATTCCGTCAAGAAACGACCACTCCTGCTCTATCACGCCGATTTTGTTCTGCATGATCATCAGAACAACTATAAACAAAGCATAAAAAATTAAAAAAAAAAAACACGTCAAGAATCTCACATAGAGCGCCTTGGTGAGCTCGGGCCCCCAGAATCCCCTGCGGCCGGGCATTGCGTTGATGGCCGGGACGAATGCGAGGGTTTGTCCTGACGGGCAGAGGGCCGCCGTTGGGTGGGATCCCTAGATCAGGAGGGTCGTCAGCCGGAGGAAACATCTCTTATCACAGCTTGAGTTTGGAAACGATACGGTGGCAGGGCTTTTTCTTGGAAATGACGTGAGATTTTCTCGGTAAAATGCGAGAAACAGATACGAAACAAAGCAGCAAAAATAAAAGAACCCGTCAAGAATCCCACGTAGAGAGCCTCGGTGAGCTCGGACCCCCCGAATCCCCTGCGGCTGGGCATTGCGTCGATGGCCAGAACGAACGCGAGGGTTAGGTTTAGAGTTAGGGTTTCTCCTGACGGGCAGAGGGCCGCGGTTGGGTGGGATCCCTAGATCGCGAGGGTCGTCAGCCGGAGGAAACATCTCTTATCACAGCTTGAGGTTGGAAACCATACGGTGGTAGGGCTTTTTCTTGGAAACGACGTGAGATTTTCTCGGGAAAATGCGAGAAACTGATAGGAAAGCATGGAGTGAGGCTGTCTCTCAAATCTCGTTTATATGCGATTCGCTTTCCAGTTTTCTTGAGCGTTTCTTGGAGGTTGTGCTGAATAGAGCCTACCACTAATCGTCTGCATGAGAGCTAAGCTAACTTCACTTCTGAGTTCTGACAATAAATTTACATTTTTACCCTGGACAATTACCATAAAGGCACAATGGCCAAAAAGTTCCTAAATTTGCATTAAAATCAGACACGTTTGTGAGCTAAAATTATCCAAAGGTTTTAAAAAAATCATATACCATAAACAGGTGAGAAGACTATCATTTTAATACGCATAGGTGATCAAATACATTTCTTTTATTTATTATTATTTATATTATAGCTAATAATTATGACAAAATTGTTCTCTTTTATTTTTATTATTAGTCAGTACTATGAAATTTTAGTATAATTTTTATTTTTTTGGTTTTTTTATACAATTGTGATAAATTTTCAAAACTTGAAGAAAGAAAAAAAAAATGAAATTAACAAATAAATAGGATAAAAAACGATATTTGATGAAATTTTAAATTAATTGTGGTTAAGGACATTTAACTCAATCTGGAGAGAGGTGAGTGAAATTCAATTTATAAAGTAAATTTACTTTTTAGTTTTATTTAAAATTTATAACATTATTTTTATCTAAATTTTTTGTGGTATTTGAAATGCAATTATTTTTTATGTTGTAAAAATTAAATTTACATTTATAGGAATTCAGTTTAATTTTAAAAAATCTATTACTATATATAAGATTTTATTTTTATTTTTTTGAAATTTGATGATATAATACATAAGATGTTTTTATGAGAAATTTGAGTGGGGACATTACTAGATCTACCCTACCCTGTCTAACTATATATAATTTGGCTTTTCATTTTTTTATTTTTTGGAATTTGATGGGATAAATCCTAGGTATGTTTGTTTTGAAATCTTTTCAAAATTATTGACTAAATTACTTGGGTTTTAGGCATAAAATGGATTTGAAAATCTTGTATAGGTGTGTTAAATATAAAATTATAAGAAAATCTATACATGTCATTGTTTCCTCTTGTTCAAAAACTTTAAAAATTATGATCAAGTTTGAAAAATCTTGAACGTTTATTTAGAAAGAAAAAACAAATATCAATAAGTAACCAAGTTATCAAACCTCCATATGGTTTTAAGGTGATTTATTAAGGAGCATAGGGAGGTGTTGCATCGTGGATATGATAAATACATATAGGTGTTGGTCATTATAAAAATTGCAAGAAGAATTCAAGTAAAAAAAAATATTAAGTATTATTATTTTAAGGTTGAAAGTGTTTTTTAATAACATCGTTAAACTAACTCTAAATCTCAATAATCAACCAAAATAATAATTGACTCAAATATAATAAGACCAAAAGTTTTAAATTTAAGATATTCCAATTAGGTATAGAAAACATGACAACTACCTATTCGCAGTTCCTCGATAAAAAATATAGGTGATATATTAACATGTTTAGTTATCATTTGCTAACCTCCATTGTCACCCTGATTAAGGATTCTCCATATAAAATGGAATTTGTAGAAAATTTCTAAAATTAAACTCAATTTTGACTTATATGACTAATTCTTTGGATTGAAGAGATTGTTTCGTATTCTTACCAATTTGTAGTTTGTTTGCATTAGATATGAGGAGTTTTATAAGAAAATATGCAATGTTAAAGCATCAAAAGGCTAGAACTTGAAACTAGCTTAAGATGCTATAGCAAAAAAATCAATGATATTGGTAGAATTATTGGTTCAAATATCACATATGGGGAAAATGAAAAAATGGATGGGAAGTTGGTACACCTAGTTTTTTTTTTTTTACTGAAAATATGGAAGAAAAAAAATCAAGTCTTTTATTTAAAAAAAAAAAAGGAAAATTTAGGGATCACAAAAGATCTAACTACCAATATAACATATCACCAAATATTTATCATTTATTAGTGATTTTTTGAAAAAAAAAAACCAACATTATCCTTTATTTTAAATTTTTAAGACTTATGCAAAAAATTGTTTAGTCCTTTCTCTTAGGGTTTGGTTCTTGCAAAGTAATACTTAAGTTATATAACAACGACATGAATATTCTTTATTCCCCTACATAAGGTTCATCAGTTTCTTGAGGAAACTTCATTCTTCAGTGACATGCAATAATTGTTTTTGAAAGATAGCTACTGTAAACATAGAATCAATATGAAAGTTTATATACATGTCACTTATAATTAGTTGCCATATGCTCTAACCATCCATTCGTTAGTGCATGCATGGTGCCTATTCTTGGTCTTCACATTTTATAGGCATGGAGATGATACTACATTTGGCTTGTGGTTGTCTGCATGGTTTTGGAAATTATGGATACGCATGTTTGAGGCTTTTTGGTTTTGTATGTCGTGGAAGATACAATTCCACCAATGGATTATGACTGTCATTTAATGCATTGCGGCCGATATGTCATGGCAGGAGAGATTACAAAAATACATGACGAGGTAAATCTATGTTATCTGCTAATAAAAATAACACCTTCTTTGTTTTGGTGGGATTTTTGAAGTAAAAGAAATGTTTTTGACTCACTAACCTTCTACATTTCATACAATGCGTCCAAGTTGGGGAATGACCCTATAAAGCTGACCTTGGTAAGCAGAATGATCTTTTTCTTGTATGATCCAGTCTATAAACATTTGGTATGTCTTTCTTGAAACAAAAAAAAAATCATCAATAGTTGAAATCTTTTAATTTTCCAATCACTACAAAACTTTAAAACCTTAAAGTTCTTTCATTAGGAATTGGATCTGTTCCATTAAGCATCAGTTCTTTCATTAAGCATTAGTTCTTTCATTAGGAATTGGGTCTGGCTTTTATAGTAGATATAAAAGAGCTTTAGCTTTTTAAAACATAGACATAAAAATAAAAGGAAAACTAAAAAGTAAAACAAACCGAGTAAATTGCATAGGCCTATGTGGCAATTTTTTCAAACAGGAACTAACTAGGCCAAGTATCTTGAACATATCAATTATTAATTATAATCAAAAGTTTTGAGCTTAGAATTTACGAAATCCAGAAGTGTTTAAGTTAAGGAAGGTGCTACTTTTAATGGTGCATATGGATTCATTTGATCAGAATGATAGGTAATTATGTTAATTAGTAGTGTGTTTGACATTAATATATCCATTGGATTGTTCTTATGAGATCCTTAATTTTCTAATTTAGATGGTCAAGCCTCTTAACCAGCCTATGGTAGAATTCCACTCTTGATTGAAGGAAAGGAAAATTATTGGGTTGAAGAAAATCCATTAGAGTTTCAATTTGAAAATGTACTTGAAGATTTGGTCTCTAAAGGGTAGAGTATTTTCTATGATAATGACTTCTCATACTTCTACATGTTTTTTCTTGGCTAAATTTTAGTTCGTGCATGTGTATTAGGCCTACAAATATATCTGATAAACAATTCTCAGTACAATATTTGAAAGTTTTGATATTCAATCTAGTTGCATAGAAACTCTTTTTTAGGTTCAAACCGGGGAATTCTCAATTCAAGTTTTTTAATTTATAGAGTTTTTTTTTTCTACCAAATTTCTTTTGTGCGGGCATATGTATATATTAAATAATTGTTGATACTTTATTTGAAAGTTTTGAAATTCAATCCAAAAGCATAAAACTCTTTTAGTTAAACCTAGTAGTTTTTTTTTTTCTTTCTTTATGAGAAACAACAAAATAATATATTTAAATAAGAACGAAAAAGTACAAAGGAATGATGAGAAATTCACTCAAAAACAAATAATTTAACAAATGACATTCCAAAATACTAAAAAAACCTATACATCATAAGACAATTACACAAAACATTTCCTAACTAGTCCACACCTTTGAACCTACACACCCACACCCAATTAAGTTGGGTCACGTTAAGGGGAATGCCCTTTTTAAGTTTTGGTGCAAGATGCCCAAAAGAAAGCAAAGAAATGAACAATATCCCAAAGAACTTCTAGAGTCCTCGCATTTTCCTAAAAAATTCTTGCATTTCTTTCATGGCACACAACCCAAATCAAAATCATATGAGCATTTTGCTACAACACCAATCCTCTGGTGGAGTTTCCCAATCCCTTATATGCAATGGTCATCATATCAGAAATACTCCTAGGAGGAACCCGGTCTAGTTTCCCCAATCCAAATCATTTGTGCCACAACCCTATAGTCAAAGAGCAATGCAAAAAAAGATGATCTACCAATTCTCCACGCTCCATACACAACATACAAACATTAGGATTGAGGGCTTTGTAGGATCTCCTTTGTTGTAGCATGTTGTTAGTGTTCACCTTCTTGTGTGCCAATAACTAAGCAAAGGACTTAACCTTAAGAGGGGCCTGAGATTTCTTAATTGGGAAGAAAGGAACTTGATTAGAATGATTAGACAAGACTACAAAGAAAGACAATACTGTAAATAAACCTAAAGAAGATAAAGACCGAGTTCTCGCATCTGGAGCAGATGGAGATGGATGCAAGCAAGAAAGCGAGAACATAAGTCTTTCTAGATCTTCTATCTCAAAATTAGAAAGGTTATAATGGAAGTTAAAGTTTAAAAAAAAAAAGGGGGGGAGGGGGATAAGAAGATTCAAGAATTGGTGAAATATGAAGGTTTTTAATTATGACAATTCTAAATAGACATGAGAATTGAGACCCCAAATGTGATGACCCGCCCTTGCAACCACCATCCCCGCAAGGTAGTGACTTCTCTCTATGAAGAAAAATTAATTTGTGATCAAATAAACCGTATCAGAGCAACACAAGGACACATGTTAAAGGAACTATATAATCATTACTCTTCCAAAATACAAAGTTTTGAGTACATAAGAGTTGACCTTAAGGGACCAAAGACTTGTAACAGACCTAAATAAATGACTATATGCCAGTAATCTATCTTAAAAGAAGCAAAAAAGAAAAGGGCAACAACAACTATATGCCTTCTTAACTGTCCTCCGTTACTTGCTCGGTATCTAGTTCTACTAAGTTCTCATTTGAAAATTTTAGGGAACTACAAAGTGAGTATAAGTTAGTGAATGATCATATAATGCAGGTTTTAGGATGGTCAGTCTAAGATAGAAAATGGAGTTTCATTATGCATGTAACACTCAACATAGATAATATATGGTATCACAATCAAGTAGGCATACAGCAACGGACAACCCAATGTATAATCAATCAAACACATGCATAATTCATAGTTACGGTGCCACTCCAACTTTAAGCACATTCCAATATCATGCAATATAACTGCTACATCTCTTGGCATGCTTCTCATACAAACTACTCCAGTCCCCCTTCATTTCTCGACACAAAAGATTACTAGGTCAATTAGTTATAATGTGCCCCTCCATCTCTATGGCATGTATAGAATCAGGGTATATTACAATTGCATCCATAGTAATAATGTATAAAGTACCATAATGATAGTACCTAGTGATTTTTAGTGAATAGTACGTACTAGGTAAGTTCCCAGGAAATATTGGAGGGGTTACAATGGTCCTACTTAAAACCCAGCCTCATTGGACAGAGCTTCCCTAAACCGTACCTATCCCTTCATGATCACCAAACCATCTTAACTATTTTTATACATATATATAAAGAATACAAGAAACACATATTTATTATAAACATAGTATTAAACCAACACATTTTCAAAGCGTATCTCATGATATTTAAAAAATAATCACTACATATAACATTTTAAGCATGAGATACACAATTCTAAAACCAAGTAAAATCATGCATTATAAGGTCACTCACCTTTTAGACTGGAATTTTCGTGCGACCTTTGTTACGATAACTCAAGATCAAACATTTGGAATAGCATCACCATAAGAGCTTTTTCATGCTTCTCTTCTTTCCTTTCTTGGTAGGTGAACACCCATTTATAGAAAACTAAAGTAAGTAAACATATAGGTGACTCGTCGCTAGGTGTCGATCTAAGGGAAGTGATTAGTGTCTCACTTATTGCATGGAGACAACACGTGGCACGTGTTTGATCCTTGCGGCTACTTGGCATGTACAATAGCTTTTTGAGTCACCATTCCACACATGGTGTCAAGCGATGAAAGCGGACTAGTGTCCCCTCTAGGTTACATGCTTTTGACACCTCATACTTGTTTGCATGCTCTCAACGCATCATACTTGGTTACATGTTTTTGACACCTCATACTTGCTAAGGGATAGAAAAGAAGGTGATTGTCTTGCTTGCTTAGTAAGAAGGTGGTTAAAAAGAAACTTCAAAAGTATTATTATTAAAACCAGGGTTGTTACAATCTCTACCCCTTCATTAATTTTTGTCCTCAGAATTTCTTATACTTCTGCCTAAACAAGTAGGGATATTGTCTTTTCATCTCACACTTTGTCTCCCATGTAGGTTCTTCAATAAGATGATCGCACTACAAGACCATTAATAATTGTATGAACTTGTTGCATAGGAGCTCCTCATAAGATAACTCCTTACATAATTTTACTCATTTCCATATCATCAACTTGGTTTATATTAAGATGACGTGTCAAGATCGGAACAAGATGAGTGGAAGGTCCAACTGTTTAAAAAAAACTTTTTATTCTTCCTTTCTCCGAGATTCGGTAGTTCTACTAGAGGTGATGATAGTTTTGTTTTTTGACAACCCTAATCAAGATTACAACTGTCACTACTTTTGTATATGTAATCATGTCCCACTATAGACCCTCCATTTTGTCCCCAACATTCATATTTTTTATCATTATTTTCCCTCTCACCTTGCTCTTTTTTTAGCACATGTTTAGGACTTTTTTTTGCTCGATTTTTCATTGTCCCTATTGAATTGTATAGTTATCATAGCCTAATTGTTAGAAAACAAATCAATGTATGTATATTTAGTTAGGAAAATTATCCTTTGGGATTTATATTATCCCTTCAATCACGGGATTTATAGGTTTGACTTTTCTAAATTAGTTTTTTCCTGGAATAATATATATATTGTTGTGTATCAATTATTATGTTCAATGAGAAATCATCATTCTCTTATTTTTCTTGTCATGGTATCAGAGCTCTAAGCCTTTTTTAGGGTTCTCTTTCTGTGCAGCCTTCATTGTTGCATTGTGTCAACCTTCATTGTTGCGTTGTCTTCTTCAAACCCATTTCCAGGGTTATTTTTTACTCTAGCCTTTCTCTTCCTTATCTTTCTGCCCTCTATTACTATGTCCATATTTGAAATCACACCTTCAAAAATCTCTATTCCGTCAAACAAGGTTAACTCTAATCAAATGATGGGAGATCTGCAGAATGTCAGAGCCAGTTACAAACTAAATGAGAAAAATTATCTCAAGTGGTCTCAATTTATTAAAACATATCTGAAGGGCAAAAAGAGACTTAGCCATATTCTCAGGATAAGACCAAAAAAGGGAGACTCAATGTTTGAAGAGTGGGACAAACATGATTCCATGATCATCATGGTTGTGGGACTCAATGGATCCTGCAATTAGTGATACCTATATGTTTCTAACAACAGCAAAGGAGATTTGGGACTCCATTCGTCAAACCTACTCAAAAGCTCGTGATGTAGCCCAAGTGTATGAAATTAAGGTGAAGACAAGTGCTACCAAATAAGGGAGCAGAACAGTGATAGAGTATACCAATTCATTGAAGAATTTGTGGCAGGAACTTGATCACTATCGAGTATTTTAGATGAAATGTTCAAAATACACTATCATCTTGAAGAACTTCATTGAGAAGGACCGAGTCTATGATTTCTTGGTTAGACTCACTCCTAAATTTGATCAGGTTAGGGTTCAGATACTTGGAAAGGAGGAGACACCTTCATTGGAGAAGACAATCTCTCTAATTAAGGTAGAAGAAAGTCAAAGGGGTATAATGCTTGAGCCTCAAACTTTAGAAGGTTCAGCCTTGGTGACTAAAAATGAACAAACCCAACCACAAAAAAGAGGGAAAGTAAACCTGATAAGAGTCTTGGGGAGAGACAACAAAGACAATATGTGGAAAGACAATAAGGATAATCTGTGGTGCACTTACTTAACCCAAGGCATATCAGGGAGCATTATTGGAAATTTAATGGTAAACCATCAACATCAAGCTGAGAATGGGGAAATCAAGGAGGCCAGCATAAATCTCAGGCTAATTTGACAGAACAAACCAAGCAAAGCGAGGGACAGGAGAAAGGAGGTCTTCATAGTGAAGAGATTGAAAGACTTAAGAGGCTTGTTAGGATTTTTTGACAAGCCTTCTGATACATGTTCATTGGCGCTCTCAGGTAAGTCTCCATTCCTTTTTAGATTTCATGTCTCAGAAAAGTGTTTGGCCAACTGTTGGGTAATTGACTCAGGAGCCATTGACATGAGTCACACTTCACAATATTTCTGCACTTATACTCCGTGTCCTAGTAGTAGGAAAATTATGGTAGCAAATGGTTCTCTTGCTACAGTTGCAAGATTAGAAGATGTTTATGTGACACCATCCCTCATTCTTAAAAATGTCATTCATGTACCAAAATTGTCAACAAATCTAGTTTCAATTCAAAAGCTCACGGAAGACCTAAAATGTTATGCAATTTTTCATCCTTATTGTGTTTTTCAGGACCAGGGTTCGGGAAGGAAGATCGGACTTGCTAAGGAAAGGAATGGGATTTACTATCTTTAAACATCAGGTTCTTCAAATAAAGTCATGAATAATTTGTCCTTATCATTTCCTAGTTCTTCAAATAGAGATGTCATTCAGCTCAATCACTTTCATCTTGGTCATCCTTCTTTTAGAGTTTTAAATGTCATGTTTCCCTCTTTGTTTAAAGGATTGATATCATAGAATGTCATTGTGATATTTGTGAACTTGCAAAACATATTCATGTATCCTTTCCTATTAGTAATAAAAGAAGTTCTCATCCTTTTGAATTGATTCATAGTGACATTTGGGGACCATCCACAATTCCAAATATTTTCGGGTCTCATTGGTTTGTTTCTCTAATTGATGATTGTACTAGGGTTACTTGGATATTCTTAATCAAACAAAAATATGATGTAAGCAGCGTTGTCCTTGACTTTCACTCCATGATTTAAAACCAATTTGGGGTAAAAATTAAAATCTTTAGGTCAAACAATGCAAGGGAATAATTCAACCAAAATTTGACACCTTACTTAAAAAAAGAAGACATTATTCATGAATCATCCTGTGTAAACACACCACAACAAAAGAGGGTCACTAAAAGAAAAAATGACCATTTACTCAACACTACTCAAGCACTGTTATTTCAGGGGAATGTTCCTAAATCTTATTGGGGAGAGGTTGTTCTTACTGCCGCTTACATGATCAATAGACTACCCTAAAAAATATTAGATTTCAAGACTCCGTTGGAAACCCTTGTAAAATTCTACCGACATGTCAGAACATCAATTAGCCTCATACCTAGAGTAATAGAGGAAAATTAGACCCCAAAGCAATCAAATGTGTGGTTATTAGCTTTTCATCTACACAAAAAAGGTATAAGTGTTATCATCCTCACTTTCGAAAATTTTACATATCTACCGATGTCACCTTTGCTGAAAAGAAACCATACTTCATGCAGTCTTATCTTCAGAGGGAGACTTTACTCATGGAAGATAAAGACTGCGGTGATCTCGATTCAATCTCTTTCTACTTAAAAACAAAATGTTCCAACCTCCATTTAGTCTATCTCAGTACCTAAACATATGTCAGTCCCAAAACATGTGTCTACACCTGTAGTTACTCTAGCTTTTGTTCGTATTTATGACTCTATGTGATTTCCCTAGGTGTATTCGAGAAAAACAATTGTACCAGACTTGATACAAGTTCCAAATGACGTCCCAAGCCCTACTAATGAAAACATGGTAAGTTCTGAATTATCTTTGCATATATAATCTGTTCAAACACCAAATAGGGATTTAGATCTTCCTATTGCTCTTAGAAAAGGTACCAGAGAATGCATAAAACGATCTTTATATCCGATATCCCATTATGTGTCTCTTAAACATTTGTCACCACAACATAGAAATTTTATTGTGAGTCTAAACACTATTTTTGTTCCAAATACTTTATCTGAGGCATTATCACAAAGAGAGTGGAGGAATGCTATGAGAGAGGAAATGGATGCATTGGAAAATAATAAAACATGGAAGATTGTTGATAAGCCAAAAGGGAAGAACCTAGTGGGTTGCAAATGGGTTTTCATTTTGAAATACAAGGCTGATGGTTCTCTTGAAAATTATAAAGCAAGATTGATTGCTAAGTGATATACTCAGACATATGAAGTTGATTATCAAGAGACATTTGCTCCTATGGGAAAAATGAACACTATGAGAATCTTGTTATCTTTGGTAGCTCATTTTAATTGGCAACTTCAACAATATGATGTGAAGAATGTTTTCTTGCACGAGGACCTAGAAGAAGAAATTTGTATGAGCATTCCACCACGATTTGAAGGAGAGGAAACGGTTAATAAGGTGTGTAGATTGAGAAATGCCCTATATGGGCTGAAACAATCGCCCAAAGCTTGGTTTTGGGAGATTTGCTAGAGTGATGAAAGTAGCAACGTATAGACAGAGCCAAGGAGATCATACTCTTTTCATCAAACATTCGACCACAAGGGGAGTGACAACCTTCCTAGTATATGTTGATGATATTATTGTTACAGAAAATGACAAGAAGGAGAAACAAGATCTGAAACAGTGTTTGATCAAAGAATTTGAAATTAAGGAACTTGGAAGACTGAAATATTTCCTTGGAATTGAAGTCTCATACTCAAGACAAGGAATTTTTATCTCACAGCAAAAGTATGTGATAGATCTCTTGAAAGAAATAGGAAAACTTGGTTGTAAACTAGAAACTACACCAATTGAGCCAAACCAAAAATCAGGGGAAACAAAAGAAGAACTAGTTGTTGATAAAGAAATGTATTAGAGATTGGTAGGAAAACTCATTTATCTTGCTTATACACGACTAGATATAGCATACTTAGTAAGCATGATTAATCAGTTTATGCATGATCTGAGGGAAACACATCTTCAAGCTGCCTACTGTGTGTTACACTACCTAAAAGGTAGTCCAGGAAAGGGAGTTCTATTCGAAAGGAATAATGCACTCACACTAGAAGCCTATAGAGGTGCAAACTATGCTGATTCATCGGTGGATAGGAAATCAATGTTTAGTTATTGCATGTTTCTTGGTGGAAATTTGGTAACATGGAGAAGTAAAAAGTAGAATGTGGTGGCAAGGTCTAGTGTTGAATCAGAGTTCAGGGCAATATCCCAAGGAGTGTGTGAATTATTGTGGCTGAAGATCATCCTAGATGATTTGAGAATCAAGTGGGAAGATCCTATGAAGCTGTATTGTGACAATAAATCGGCAATAAACATTGCTCATAATCCATTACAACACAAAAGGATGAAGCATATCAAGATTGACAGACACTTTATCAAGGAAAAGCTTGAAGGAGGTCTGATGTGCATGCTTTATGTGCCGTCAAGGGACTAGCAGATGTTCTAACCAAGGGACTCCACAGTTCTACCTTTCATGGAATTATTTCCAAGTTGGGAATGGAAGACATCTATTCTCGAACTTGAGAGGGAGTGTTGAATTGTATAGTTGTTATAGCCTAATTGTTAGAAAACAAATTAGTGTGTATATATTTAGTTAGGAAAATTATTTGACTTTTTTAAATTAGTTTTTTCCTATGATAGTATATATATTGTTGTGTATCAATTATTTTGTTCAATGAGAAATCATCATTCTCTTATTTTTCTTGTTAGTCTCTTATTGGTCTGTGTTTACTTGGCTCATTAATGACTTTTAAGCTACATTTTAGAGACCCTTAAGGGATTATTTCGAGTCCAAGCATGATTATCGGAGGCCCCTTAATCTTAGTGTTTTTCAGTTTTGGCTATAGATCCTAACCTTTCCTTTTTTTCTCTTTTTAATGCTATGTTGGCCTTTTAGTGGGTGGGGGGAGGGGGTTTGAGATTATTCTGAGATTTCTGCAGGGGGACAACATGTTTTTTTAGTTGTGGGTAGAGAGTGAGAGTGGCAGCAAAGAGAGGATTCTTTGGAGGGGGTTTTGAGGAGAAAAGTAGTAGAGACTTGGGGGGCAAGGAAAAAAAGGTTTAGAGGAAAGCTCAGAGAAGGGAGACAACTTTTAAGAGGCATTCACGGGAAAGGAAGGGGGTTTTGGATCAGAGGGCATTCTCCATTTTTATTTTGAGAGCGAGAGACAGAGAAAAAAAGAGAGAATTTATCGTGGGTTTCTCTGGTTTTGGGAAGAAGAAGAGGTGAACTAGAAGTGTAGAAAACATTGCTTGTAAGGAGATTTCTCAGATATAATTATCCTAGCTCTCAGATTATTTATCCATCACTTTCCTTCATCTATTCTTGTTGAGTTTTTGGCATACTATTTGTTGCTTATGTGTGGGTGTTATTAGTTGGTTATGTTTGGATATCCAAAGTTGTATGGTGATTGCTGAATCTGGATATTATTCCCACCATTACTTTTGATTTATCTATCTCTTTTGTTTCAATATTTAAGAAGCATGTTTCATTCTCTGTTTTGAATTTTCTTTTGGTCTCTTCACTTGCTCTTAAAGCTCATTGAGAATGCATGATTTGGAGCTTTGTTCACTGCGACTAGCAGAGTCTGGGCTATTTTTATTATTCTTCATTTTTTCTTTTTCTATATTTCCTCCTTGTTTTGTGCATTCCCTGTATGTGCCTCCCCTATGTGTGGGTTCACATTGATTTCAAGTGGCACTCTATTGAGGAATTGGGTCTAAGAGCATAAACCCCTGTTGGAACTTCACTTATCGATGCTCATGTTGGTGGTGCGGGGGTAATCAAAAGTATGGCGGTGCTAGATTATGAAACTAAAGGGTATGACATGCTGAAGTTCAGAGGTGCCACAAGTTGCTTGCTGAAGAAGAGGAAGATGTTGAGAAAATGTAATTTTAGCTGTTGGAGGGGAGAAAACAAAAGTTTAAGCAGAAAGAACAGAAAGCCTGCAAACAAATGGGGAAAACACAGACGCAATTTTCAAAGAAAAATGCATAAGCTGATGAATGGGTTGATGTCAATAATTACCGCCTGTTGAATGCACCTTCTAGCTTGGATACTTACTGCATGGAAGATATGAACTGGGATAATCTCTTCTAGATCATTAGTCTGGAGATGTATGCAGAAAGCGTTGAGCCAACTGGTCAGGCATATAGGGCAACAGGGAACAACTCGTTTGCTGAACAAGTTGAAATTCTCAGTGATATTGCCCAGAACTACTCGAAGCAAGAGCATCCTATGATAGCAAACTTGCAGCCCCTTGAGGCTAGTGCTATACTTCGTCGTTAAAGTATGTAATTTGGATCATCCTAAAGGGGAATTGTGATTGTAAAATACAAATCAGCTTGGTTAGGTTTTGGTAGACACATTTGGTCAAATTGAGATGTTCACTTGGTCTAGTAACTGAAGCTTTTGTTTCAATATTTCCGGCCATAATTACTTAAGTAATTGTCATAACCCGCTCAGCAAGCCCAGTTACTTTTATGAGTAATATGCTTATTGCTTGTAGCATTCTGTATAAGACACAGTTGCCTTTGGTGCATCAGTTTGGTTTAGAATGGATGGAAGATTTTGGAGGTTTTTCATGTAACCGTAGACTCAAATCACTCATACACATCTACTCTAACTCAGAGCTTTTACCTTATGCTGAACGAATTCTATAAGAATTTACGATCAATTGGAGCATCTACAGTTTCTGGTGCTTAAATGGAAGAATTCGTTAAGGTCACTGAACCAAGAAGCTTGATTCAGAAGCTATGCCTGGTTCCTTTGCTGGTAACCCAATATACATGTCCCTGGAGGAGATTTTCAAGATTTTGAAATACTATGGCCTGGAACACTCAGAAGACAATAAAAAGCATTTATCTGTAGAAGGTGCTTTGGTTCCGCTCGCTTGTGGCCTTAGGAGACCATTTATTATAGGAGACTGAAAAAGGGACCTATTTTCACTGAGAATTATGCCAGGCGGATTGCCTAGAATAGAGGATTTGGTATTGTTGATGAGTATATCCGAAACAGCTATGGTTTGTATCAGTCTTCAGTTCAAATATTAGAAACAGAGAGTGAAAGAGAGTCCGATGCATCAAATGCTTGGAGCTGCAGCAGACCTATGGATCATAAAGTCCTCTTGTCATTAGTCCCTATCCACACTGTCATCCTTCCATCTCAACTTCCAACTGAATTCCTAGAGCCCTCCCTCGAAAAGAAACGGGTCGTTGGTTTTGATTGTGAAGGTGTTGACCTATGTCACCATGGCACACAGTTCATACATGGAGCAGATCCAAGTGTTAAAAGCAAGACCTTGAGTTATGATCTGATAACATATATGCAGCTCTTGGATAATGAACCAGTGGAGACTCAAAGGTCTGGGGAAATGACTGCATACTACAAGAGATGCGTGTCATTGCAAATGGACATTGGATGACTTGTTTTACAAAATTAATTTCAGTTGAGTAATCACACTTAAAATGACATCAAAATTTCCAATGATTTCTTTGAATACTTTGAGTCTGCAGCAGCCCTTCCAGACAATGATAAGTCCATGTTGGCTATTTCTTCATGGAGTGACCATAGGCGTCCAAATAAAATGACGAGATGGGTATCCTTGTTTGTCTCCCTGAGAAGTGAACTTGTGGCTGTAGCTTCTAGAAATCAAGTAACTATTTTGTAGATGGATGTTGACTACCAGGAAATGTGGCATAGCTGATAATCAGCTTGAAAAGCACCGATTCTAAAATTGCTACACAACTCCGCAGCCTTTCAAATGAAGCAGAAAAGGGTAGCTTTGATGGAAAGCTGATCATATCAAGCAATTCAGATGTTAAGGATGTTGATTCTGATGACAAGGATCCTTTTTTTTATGTAACCTCTATGCTAGTGAAATCTATGGTAATTTGCAGTAGAGCATGGGTATACCAAACTTATAATTGAGACAAGCCACACTTCATGGGCAGTTTGGACAAGGAGGACTTTGGAATTGAAGAAGTCACTCTCTCAATCCCAAAAATCTTTTGTGGATTGGGTTGCTCTTCCAAGTTCCTTGAGCCGAATTTCCTACATGATGCTAGAATTTCCGGAAGCATGGAAAGTGTTGGTTTAATTGAAATGAGCAACCTAATATTTCCTCTTATGAACTAGGACAAGCTCCAGAGTATCTTACAATGGACGAATCTATTTTGAGCTTTAACTTACACAGGCCATCCTGTGTTCATCTGGCTTTTTGTAAAAGCACCAAGGGGCACTCCTTTGGCCAGATTGTGAATTATACTACGGTTGATGCTTATAGAACAAGGGAATTTCTTTGGTAGTTCCATTCAGCATGGAGTTACATCTTGCATACTCATAACCACATGGGGATGATAAATGAGGAGCACAGGTTCTTTGTCAGCATGACTAGGGAGTATGGAATGATGCCCCAGATAGAGTGTTTATGTTTATTGTTGAAATGAATTACAAAGTCACAGCAGCAGTTCATCATAGGCATAAATGTCATCAGTTGTTTGAAATCGAGGTACATATTGGTGTTCTTGGGCATCAGGCTGAAGTTTCAAGCATTTCCAATTATCTTTTTAACTTGGTCGAACAATTCTTTAGTTTATCATGCTTTGCAAGACCAATACAGTTGCATTATTTTTATGTTGCTCGAAAGTTTTGTAAGTAACCCATAAAATATCATTTCTTCAAATATTCTATGCTCACTTGTGGCAAAAGGTTCATGAAAGTGTTGTCATGGATCTTTGTCAAGTTTTGGATTGGGAGTTGGATGCCTTGGAAATTGAGACTGTGCAAAACGAAACTATCCATCCAAGGAAGAGTTATAAAATGAACAGTTCTTGTGCCGACACTCTCCTGTTTGTTGCCCATAAATGACCCATGCTAAAGCCTAGTCAAGTGGTTGAGACATGGGAAATTTGGATCCAGAACCCAAGGGAGTTTCCAAGTTTTCAATATAAAATACTACAACATGCCTACCCAAGCCCCTCCCCAGCCTCAAAGATTGAGCATTGAAAATTGCAGCAGCTTGGAGAATGAGGTGGCAATGCATCCTGAAGAAAGTGAAGGGGTTGTCAGGCACTCATATCATGGTCTTGGAAAACCTTCTGAGGGGGTACTTGTTGGTGCATTCTTCTCCATGTCTTCAACAACAGTGGTTTTAGAAATTTTTTATGGAAAGAAATAGTATCAGTGTTCTTCATGGTTAGGTTACATTTAGCACTCTTATTCTGCAGGACTGTGCTGTGGGCTTGTTGTTTGCTCTTCTTCTAGTTTAGGGTGGTACTTCAGGTATTCTTCAATGGGTAATATCAGTAATCAACAGAGGAAAAATAAGTTTTTTGTTAAGCAGAAATATACAGATATATATTGAAAGTCAACTTTAGCCTAGAGCAACAAAAGTTCTTGGTTCCATTTGTGTCCGAAGAGGGAGAGGTTGTATCTACCATTGTTGGGCATACAAACTGTATCATCAGTGGTTTGACCTTAAGATGAAACAATTTATTTAGCATCATGAGACCATTTTGTTAGAAAATGGGGCATTGAGGCAGACAAGGATTCATAGAACTTGTTTTGTGGGAAGGTCTTCAACTACCTTGATGTTGAAGGTGAAAGTTCTGCTCTCATTGCTGCCGGTGGCTCATACACCATTCTTAGGATATGGGATCTTCACAAACCGCGAACTTTGACTCCTGTCTTTTAGTTCTCACCATGCACTTCATGGATTTCGACTTGCAAGTGGCACAATAAATCATGGTTTCATTTGCTTTCTTCATCCTATGATGTAAAAGTTATGCTGTGGGATCTTAGACTACAAGGTTTTAGCATGCCAAACTTTAAATGTAAGCCAGGAACGAAGTGGCATCAGTCCTTCTAGAGATAAACAACAAATTGAATCAATTACAAGATATTCTTGTAGTTCTAAAGCAAATAATGATCCTTTCATGGATTCTGTGGATAGGATGCCAGTCTCATCTTCTACAGAGGAGTCATTGGCAATGACAGTATCTTTTGCTGATGCTGCTGGAAGTACCCTCTGTGTACACAGATTCCAAGGTCCAGAGTTGCGAAAGACTCTTCTTGGGATGGCTCTCTAAGCTTGACTGAGCACAAGATTTATAAGAGCGCTGGAGCAGCTGATGCTTTGACATAGACTGAAGATAATATAAGCAAGCCTAAAGCTCGAGGAACTTGTACAAGGGAGATCTGTGGAGAGAGGACTTCATCTGGTTTAGAAATCTCTAAGAAAAGTCATGGTCTCTCAAATTATAACCATGCAAAACAAGTTATCTCTTCTCCTTTGCCCAGTCAATTACAATTTATCTTTTCCTTTGATTTGGCCAAGTCTTGGCCTCATTCAGTTTCATTGTTGGAAAAGTTGAGCAGTGGACTAGGCTTTTGGACTGGGTAAAGCATAATTTGCATGATCAGTGGGTAAAGCTTGAGGAACTTGTACAAGGGAGATCTGTGGAGAGAAGACTTTATCTGGTTTAGAAATCTCTGAGAAAAGTCATGGTCTCTCAAATTATAACCATGCAAAACAGGTTATCTCTTCTCCTTTGCCTAGTCGATGTCAATTTGTCTTTTCTTTTGATTTGGCCAAGTCTTGGCCTCATTCAGTTTCATTGTTGGAAAAGTTGAGCAGTGGGCTAGGCTTTTGGATAGGGTAAAACATAATTTACATGATCAGTGGGTATATAGAGCTTTGTTTGTATTGCGGATTCTTTCTAGAGAATATGAGTTTAAGTGAAATGAAGAAAGGACACTAGATGATCGCATTGTTGAAGAGATATTGCCTCATCTGCTTGAAAAATCATTGATGCTCACCTTCATTTAGCAAGTACCTTGGAGGATGAGGGGGGGGGGGGGGGGGGGGGGGGGGGGGGGGGGAAACTATTGTTAATGCTCTCAAGGAGTCTACTCCTTCACTTGAAGTTTTGGAAATGACTGGAAATGATGTTACAGTTGAAGCTGCTTCTACTTTAGCAGCCTGTATTGCAGTAAAACAATGTCTTGCCAAGTTAAACTCGGCTAAAAATGAACTGAAAGATCAAGGTGCCATTTTAATCAGCAACGCGTTGAAAGAGAGGTTGCCAATAGATCAAACAGCAAGCTAGTATACATGAATTTATGTTCCCAGGAGCCATTACATCGTTCAACTGGCAGCAAATCTACTAGTCATGGAATCAGGTTCAGATAGCAGCAAATCTAGAAGAGCCATTGAATCAGATCCTTTGCCTCTTGCTGAATCTATCAATAGATCAGAACCAACTACTAATGAACTTTCTACTGATCCTGAGATTGAAGAAACTCTGAGACCTGCAAGCCTTTTGTCTAATTCCCCTCCCAACCGCCCACATCAGGAAACTAAAGGTCTCAATGGTGAAGATGATCCTTCAAAGGACAATAGAGAGGAAGAACGACCACTGGCACTGTAGTTGATTGCCTTCTTAAGCTTTGAATTGATTAAGGGAGTCCTATTAGAATCCTCCTTGACGAGTACATCCCATGCAGAGGTGGATGATGGTAGCTCAAGTGGCTCATTTTCAGAAGGATTTAACGCTTAGCATTGCTTGTTCAGAATTTCACTACAAAAGCATGTCCCTAAATGAAAGACTTTTGTTGGAGGTTCAGAGCATTGGAATCTTTTCAGAGTTGGTGCTTGACAAAGCATAGCAGGATGATGACTTTGACATGAATGGTGATAACTATGCCCAGCTTCTTGCTGCTACAAATGTTGCTAATAATGCTCAAGCCATCATTACTACTCTTTTGGAGGAGTATGAGAACATTTTTTATGATGACAATCTACACAGGTGCTCTATTTCAGCAGATTCTCGGATTGAAAATAGTGGGAGTGAAGTTTCAATAGATGATGAAAATATAGACATGAGAGATAATGGTTGCCATGATGCAGAAAATGAAGTCGATCCTGACGCAGAAGATGATTTTGAATGTGCGCTCAATGGCAAATTGAGTGAAAGCAGTGGTTATGCTGGCAGTGATCTTTATGACTATGAGGCATTTTGCAGTGATGATTCAGATGTTGGATTTCCTACAAATAATCATGCTTCAGAAGTGAACTCAAATTTAGTTTTTAATTCTCAATCAGTTAGGGACTAGAATATTCAAATTATTGAGCAGCAAGGTTCAAAAGTCACCCATCTTGATGTATTTTGAAGTGAAGGCCACTGCTAGAGACACCCATCTTGGAGTGGATTTTGACAATTGTATGGTGAACCATTTCGTACAAGTTCAAAAGGAAGCACACAGCTGATCCTATGGTACTGACTCTGAATCTATTCCATCCTTTGAGCAACGTTTTCTAAGGGGTTCCAAAGAATACATGGGGGTTACTCATGAACCATCTGGACATTTACTCAAAGTTCCCTTCTGAAGAATTCATTTGAGCAAGCATGAACCTTCATAAACTTCAGTTATGTGGGCAAGAATCTTATGGAGTTGATGTGGGAGTGAGTATAGAAGTTATCTCTCTCAGCAGTGCAAGCAGAAGTAGTGAAAATACATTTTTCTTGGTTTATGGCAGAAAACCAAGTAAAAGATTACATTCTAAAAGCACCCTCTACTCACATTTGAAAAACCTAATGGGGATTGCTGAAAAGAAGATGCAAAACAAGAATTTTGTGGGAGCTCATCCTAATGTACACTACAAGTGTGCTGGTCCACCAACTACATCATTTTCCACCTATCCAGTTGTTGTACCAGGTATGTCACGAACTGGTTCTGCAAAACCTGTAGCACCAAGTGAGCAGTTTACTCCATCCCCATCTGCCAATCAGTAAATATGTCTTCTGAACAAACTAATGTGGCCACCTCTAGTCTGGTTGTTGAATATCTAGCGAAGCAAGAGACTAAAACTAATGAGGAGATGAAAGTTTCTATCTCAGGCAATGTACCAAATGCAAAAGTCCTAGAAGATCAAGCTTGTTTCTGAAGCAACACTGCAAGTGAGAAAGTTTAAGAAGATCAAGCAGCTTTTTCAAGCACAATAGTTCCTAAAAATAAAAAAAGCTGGTCATCAGCTTGAGAATGATAATTTGAGTTCTGATGAACCGCACTAGAGTTAATCCGTAGAAACCAGAAAAGCCTGGTGTACCTTGGAATCTGCTTTGGCATCAAATCTGAACATTTCAGTTTCAGGTTCTAACAAGATGGATGCAACTCTTGGTTCTATAGAAAGAAACCTGCAGCTTGGTTTTCGATAAAGTTGGTCATACTTTCAATCTGAAGTATCATAACAAGGTTATTCAACATAAAGCTGGTTGTTTCTTAATTGTCTACTTGCTGGACATTCTTGCTGGACATTCTTCCTGGAAAGGAATACTCTGAATTTCTGCACGAGTTCATGTCTGCTGTCAACCAGAACTATGGAGAAAAAGTGACACGGTTTGAAGATTATGCAAACCATAATGCTTTTGAGCTGCTTGCAAGATACAACACAACTCATCTCGTCCCCAATGGTGATATACAGGGAACGACATATGTGGTTCTCTCAGGGCTTGTTGCCGCACTGAAGCTATTTGGTGGTACTTTGGCTAATCACAAATTTTTGTTCCTTGGTGTTGGAGAAGCAGAGAATGGGATAGCAAAGCTTATGGCTCTTGAGATGTCGAAACAGATAAGATGTCCATGCTCTCATGCAGTATATCCCATTATGGATTCCACACCGGTGCAACCACAGTTCACCACAAGTACTGGAATAGAAGTTTATCCAATGCACCCCTCATGGTTGTGGAGCTTTGGTTTTTTCTTGGACACAAAAGCTCCTTGGCCTTAAGTGAGGGGTACCTTTAAGGCTGAAGAAGGATGTACAGAGGAGGATGTCTTCAGTTTGGCTCCATCAGATGAGAAACTCTCCAAGTTCTAGACAACAATCATTCTCTGGTCATCACAATTCAGATTCAGAAATAAGATATAATTTGACCAAGGCACTCATGTTCTTATCACATTTTGTTGGGATGTCCATCACTTCCTACATGTTGGCTCTACTGGAGATGCAGTGGGAAGTGACTCTGAATTTCTTCAAGCTGATTATTGACTGCACTAGATATTGGCTTGTGGGTTCCACTCCAGTACCATAGCTCAGAGAGTGATTTCTCCGCAAGATAGCTACAAGAAAATGGTGACAAAAGACAACTCTCCAAATCCATTTGCCCCACACATGCCACTTGTATTGAGAGGTCCCACATGCAAACTCTCCTCCTCCAGATGCTTCTTTCTTTGGGAATTTATAATTTTGAATTGAATTTTCAAATCCATTTTCAACTGAAATATTCCCGGATTTTAAATTTCATCCTTAGATATTTTCAAATTAATAAAATCTGTTTTTAATAAATTTATTTGCTGCAAAATTTTCTTCTGGCATGCATTTTCTTATTTTTCTTGGTTTTTAAATAATTTCTTTTATCTTTCTCAATTTTCATGAGCATGAATACATTCTCCAATTCCGAAAATAATGGAATTTATTCATATTTCTATGATACTTCCTCCATGATTATTACAAAAATGGATTTTGTGGAATTAATTCATGCAAATAAATATGGGCCTTTGTTGGGGCCCAAATTTTTCCAAAAATAAAATTTTCACTATAAAAAACAAGTCACGCGATCGAGTGGGAACACACATGAAAAATGCGGGTCCACAAAATGACAACTCTATTGGGGATCAGTGTGTGGGTCAAGCTTAAACTACAACTTGAGGCTTTCTTTTTCTGTGTAATCCTGTGACTTGCTCAAAGCAGATATGGTGCTTCATATCAGCAGCAAGAAGCTTCTATGGAGGCTCTAGTTGACTTTTGCAAGCAGAAAAGTTTCATGAAAGAGATGTATGCCAACTTAGATGGTGACTTAGCTTACAGCAATGTGTTTGAAGATTCTACTAATTTGTTGTCAAAGAGTACATTTCCTGTGAACTACCCTTTGTCTGCTATGCATATTCTTGCTTTGAATGTCTATATTGCTGTAATTAGGGGAATGGCTGCGAAGGTGGGCAATGGATCATTTGGTTCAGAAAGTTTACTGTAAATCTCGAGGAATATACCCCTTTTTGGATGGTGAAGTGTGATAATTATAGTGATCCTAGTATTCGAGTTCCATTGGTTTGCCGAAAGAAGTATATTAAAAGAAGACTGATGATTGGAGCTGATCATTTTAACTGAGACCTGAAGAAAGAGCTAGAGTTTCTCCAAGGAACTCATCTCTTGCTAGGTAAACTTGACCCACAAAGTGTGGCTTGCTTTTTCAAGTACACTGTTGGGTCGAATAAGAATCTGGTTGGGGATTTCCTGGGAAATCATGACAAGTTATGTGTACAGATTCCTCGTGAATTTGCTGGGACTTTCGTTTTCTAAGACATGAATCTGGATATGGCATTGCAACTGTTCTTGGAAACTTTCTGAATGCTTATTCAGCTATGAGTTCTCCACTAGAAAAAGTCGTTATGGAATTGATGGAATTAATTATTCAAGTTCTCTTCGAATAAGAGTTTATAACTGTAACAAAGTTGGATGATGCTTCTTGGGATTTTATAAAACCTGAAATTTTTGCATCTGTAGAAGCTATTGTTCCTTGACTCCAATACTGCAGCAACAATGGACTTAGCAAAAGTACTGCTCATTATTGTTGACCATCATTTTATCTGTGTTAAAGGAGAAAGGGCAGGTTGCCCATTTTTCCTGGCATCTTTCCACCTACAGGTGTACACATATGCATGGTCACCTACTACATGCCGAGTCACAGTCTCAACTGAGCCAGAAGCTACACTTGATGCTCTGTTCATGAATGGGGCAATCATGAAGGTTGGAGTTGCTACAGATTCTTCTTACCAGGGAAAGGGTCTTACTGTTTTCATTTTTTGGGCCACCAAATTTGAATCAACATAATGGCAGTGTCATTGGCTTAATGGCTAGAAAATCAAATCTTGTTGCTCATTTAGCTTAGTTTGCTTCTGGACTAGGAATAGAGCCTTGCATTGATGGAATAAGGGCTTTAGTACTTTTGGACAAGTTTTGTCAACTTTCAGGAGGAACAATACCCCTCTCTTATGGGTCTTCACCAAGTGCCTAGACCATTAAGTCAACAATTCAGGCTTGGAGCCTTTACAATGCCAGTAGGCATTTTGAAACTTCGTAAAGCTCCTAAGACATCTGTAGCAGCATCTGATCCCATCATTGGCGTAGACATGGAGGAAAGGGTCTCTGCTGGATCATTTACTATCATGCTTGAGTCAGATCTTGATGACACCATTAGAATTAGAGGTTGGATCGAGATGAAAAATTCAGGTCCCAAATATCTACAATGGGTTGTTTCTGTGTCTGATTCCCCAGAAAATGAATTTGGATGGAGTTTGAGCTTAGGTGGGATGATCCCACAAGCTGGGACCATTTCCAGGCTGAAGCCTCTCTAAAAGTCAGTTTAGGAAAAAGATTCAGCTTGCAGCCAAATCTTGTATATGTAATGGATGGAAATGATATTGCAATCCTGGAAGAACCAAAACACCTAAACTGGTACCATTATGGAAAGCGTTGGAATGATAAATTTAATCGTGTGGTTGGTGTTGTTCACACAAATTACTTAGAATATATCAAGACAGAGAAGAACAAGGTTCTCCAAGTTTTCCTTGTGATATTTGGGTTGCTAGAGCACAATGCCACAAGGTTCTTTGCCTTTATGTTGCTACCTAAGATTTACCCAAAGTCTGTGATTTGCAATGTTAATGGCGTGAACCCCAAGTTTCTGAAAATTGGAGAGAAAGTGGTAAAAAAGGATTTCATTCAAAATAATCAGCTCATGCGACTCCAAACTGTCATAGATAAAGCATCTGAGGAAAGAGTTCTAAATGTCAAATCAGGGGAAAAGAAGTTCTAAGTACATATAGGGAGCATTTATTTTTACATACAGAATCAGGTTTCGCCAAAATGAATTTTCTGGAACCAATAGTAAACTCCTTAATGTCTCATCAAGAGGTTTCCGGATAGGGATGGCAACTTCACGGGTTTTTGGGGTTACCCGCCCCACCCCTATTAGGACAATTATGGGAGTATACTAATCGGGGAATGGGCGGGTTTGGGTTTATTTTTTAAAACCCATATCAAGTTTAGGTCGGGGTTGGGTTTTGTAATAACCCACCCCGCCCCGCCCCACTTACAATATACCAATAAAACCCCCCTATAAATATTTCTCTTCATTTTCAGGGTTCTCTCCTCTTCTCAAACGCAGAGACATTCTTCTCTTTTTCTCTTTCTCACTCTGGGCCTTTGTGGAGTCAATTTTTCTCACAAAGGCAGAGCTCAACCAAAGTCACACCCACGGCAATGGCTCTCAAGCTCCTCACCTCATTCATCTCCCCATTCCACAACCCTCCTCAATCTCATTGTGCCAGATCTCATAGAGTTTTCATGGCCTCTACTCTTCACTCCACCTGTATGTGAGTTTTTTCCCCGGTCGTTCTCATTGATTTGGAATCTTGTGACACCCATTATTCTAATTCCAAATGTGTTTTTCTTGGTTTTATTTCTTTTATGGGTTTTTTTCTCCGTTGCGAAATGAATCATTATATGATTTGTAATTTGAGTTTTTTCTGTAGAGACGTTTATGGGTGTCATAAAAAATTGGTTTTTGGTCTTTGTATTAACATGGGTTGTTGCTATTTGATCTAAATGTTTCGGATATTGAGTTGAATCTTGTGGGTTCATTGTGATAAAAAAATGGGTTTTTTTTTTCCTTCAAATTGATTGAAATTTGTTGCATCTTAAGTGATAATTTCTCTTTGGGAACTAAATTTCATTACGGATTTAAGATTTGCATTTGCCAAACGGGGTGAGACAAGGATGGGGATGGGATTATAGTTTTGATTTGAAAACGGGAATGGGAACTCTTACCTTGCCCCAACTCGGGTTTGGGACGGGGATGGAACATAGTTTCATATTTTAGGATGGGAATGGGATAGGGGTGCCCCGTCCCAAACCCACCCCGTTGTCATTCCTATTTCCAGAAGTGAAGATGACGTGTCCTACTTTTCTGAAGTCAAAGCAATGATACCTGAGATGGACTTATATCCAAAAGATCAGGATTTGTATACTCAAGTTATCAATATGAGGAGTGTTTGCTTTGGAGTCTATGATGTGGTTCTCCATGCTGATGCAATTCATATAAAAAGCTGGATTAAGGGAGATGGAAATGATAAGCAAGTGGCAAGAGAGGAATGCAAAGCTCACTGAAGAAATCAATTACTCATGGGCACAACAGGAGTATCTAAAAGCAAAGTTGAAGTTCCAATTTTGATGGTTGATGGTTGGGAGCATTTTGGAGGGAGGAAGACAGACCTGAATAAAAGCATAACCCTTTAAACAAAATGTTGGTATTTCTACACATTCTACTGACCCATCTGTTAATCAATCCAATTTTGAAGTTCCAGTCATATCACCTAGAAAAAGCTAAGGAGAAATTCAAAGGGAACTATTGTTATTGGGAAGACAAAATTTGAAGAGGTTATCTGTGTATAATTTGTTTTCAAGCTTTATTAGTTGTTTTAAGCGATCAAGAGTTACATTTGAGCTAAGATGATTTGTCCATAGTGCAAATTTTCTATGTTTTCTGTTGCAGCTACCTTGATATGTTCGGGTATTGTATATAGTGTAAGCATGCCTAGTTTTGGATGTACTATTTTTGACCTTGTGCTTTGATGCCGATTTAAGCCTCCAATGGTAGGCAACTTGAAAACATTGATTTCTTTTATAGGCTTTTTTTCCCTTCTTTTTCTTTTTGTTGGAATCAAACCTGGAACCTCCTCATTCCCACCCCATCTCAGCAGATAAGGAACATTAGAGTTATTACAACTAGAATCTCACAAATAGAAATATGTTTTTAGGTTGAAAATTTGTTCCCTCTCCTCTCACTTGCTAGATGACTTAATTTATTTTGTATTTCCTATTAAAAAATAAAAACCTCAATCATTATCAATTTATTTTATATTTCCTCTTCAATTAAAAAAAATAAATTAAAAAACCCTCAAAAAATCTAAAAAACCTCATTCATCCCCGTTTATGCATATTGACATTGATTCATTTATAATGATTTTTCCATTCATATCCATTAATACATCTACAATGACTTTTCAGTTGCTCTCATCTAACAATAACAATTATTTATATTCTTTTCTTCGGTCTAAACTATACATGTGATTGTTGTGTGTTTTTCTTCTTCATGCAAGAGAAGCTACACTTATATTTTTCATTTGTGAGTTTTGAATTATTCATTTGTAAATATCATTGTTTTGGAATTATGAAAATCGTCTCCATGCTTGTTAAAAAAAATCAAGGAAAACAAAATATTATTTGAAAATCAAAGAGAATTTGTGATTAAAAATATTTGAAAAATGGAGTGGAATTAAAACTATTTGAAAAAAAACTCTAAGTGTGACTCCTATCATTTTTTTTAACAATGTCAACATTTTATTGATTTTTTTTTCCTTTTTTTCTCAAGTCTCTCAATCATATATATTTTGTTTTGTTTTATATTTAAAAGGGTCTCTATCATGAGATGGTTATTATATTAGTACGTTAAATTGTAGTACATGATTAGTGTATTAGTATGTTAAATTACAGTAGATTATTATGGTTATTATATTAGTATACTAAATTTCAGTTGAAGAATATTCTACTTTTTTTCTTTTCAAGGTTTGCTAATTTTCCTCAATATTATTGTAGATAGACTTGCTTTTTTTTTATTTTTTATTAATATGTTTTTTGCTTTTATTTAATTCTAAATTTTTTATATGTTTCATTATCTGCCATCTTTTCCTTTTAAATTAACAATAGTCTAGTTGAAAAAATATATGGTAAAAATTGTCAAAGTAGTTGTGATAGTGTTCAATATCAAATTTATAAATAATTATTTGTTTTTATTTATTTAAGAATTTTGAAAAGTTAATAAACCAAACATTGCAAGTTTATCCCTCAGACTAAATTTGTGTGAAAATGAGAAATTTAATAAATAAAAATTATAAAAGCATGAATACCAAATAAATTTTATAAAATATTTGTTCATTTTTATTTTTATTTTTTTTAATGTTTATATAGTTAAATTTATTTAAATCCTACTATATACATAGAAAATAAATTCTAATAAAATAATTTTTTATTAAATACCTTATTTAGTGGTAGGTTATCATTTCGAGATTTTTTAAATGTTTGGAATTACTAATTTACGAATAACTACATAATTATTTAAACTATGTATGTTATTTAATTGTTAATAGAATTAAAATTTATTTAAATATTTGATATTTTATCAATGTTTTGAGATTTTTGCCAAAGTTTCAATTATGACAATAGATTTATATCTTCCTGTTATGTAGATTACTTTAAATAAAAATTATCGTTATCAAGTGATTTGTATTTAGTTATTTAAAAAAAAAATCTACAAAGTTTATTAGTTACATATTGAAATTTTCTAAAGTCCAATAGAAAAAAAAAAAATTCTAAAATGTATATATTTTTTAGTAGTGAGTTATCTTTTATTTGATTTTAAGATTTTTAGGTTTAATCATGTAATTACTAATACCTATAATTATTTAAATGATATGTTATTTAATAGTGGACAACAAGGCCCTATCATTTTTTTTGGATATACTTTTATTTTATTCCTTTTAATCCATGGTAATAGAATTTTTTTAAAATCATTTAGACAAAAAAAAAAGGATAATTTCATTTTAATGACATTAAGTTTAGTGTTTGAGTGATAGAATTAGACTCATATTTATCCTTATAATTTAGTTCTTTTATGACTTTTTTAGAAAGATTTATTAAACAATTATAAAACATCTTATGCATACATTTTAAAAATAGGAAAATAAAAGACTTTTCTCAACAAATTTTATAAAGTCAAATATAGGCAAATATCTAAATCTCATTTTATTTTGTTTTTTCAATGAATCTAATGTAATTAGTAGTCTTATCTTTTATAAACAAATAAGAATGAAAAATATTAACTAAAAAAAATTGAATAGCTTTTACTCGCGATATCATGTGAGTATCTTTTTGTTTCTATTAATTAAAATGACAAAAGAAATGTACAATTGTGTTTTGGACCTAGTTGGACCCATTGGTTCATATAAGTTCACCATTTAGGTCCAAGACCTAGAAGAATGATATGAATTTTTTATCTTTCCAAAAATGATCTTTATCGACTATGAAAAAAAGAGAGTGGAAAAACATTAGTTTAAATTTTATTTCTTTTGTAAACCTCAAAAAAATTTAATTTAATTTAGTGATTTGGAAAAAAATACACCCTTTTCCAAAAGAAATAAAAATAAATTATTATTATTATTATTTAAAAATCAAACATCTTGGAAAATTTATATTTTTAAAATTGTGTATATAAAAAATAACTAAAAATATGCCAAAATTATTATTTTTTTAAATGATATATTTTTAGAACATATTTAAAAAAAAATAGTTTTCTAAAAATAATAATTTTCATAATAATTATTAAAAAAAATGTTTGTCAAACATTTTGGTAGAAAATACTCAAAATAGTTTTGAAGGGTATATTGGTTTCTTCACATTTTATATCATTTTCATCAATTATGCAACTTTTATGGGTCAAATTTTAATTTTTAAGCCCAACTAGGTCCAAAACACAATTCTCTCAAAAGAAAATCACTTATATTTCTTTTTTAAAATATTTCAATTGAGCATTATTTTTCCTTATTATTTTTCATTAACTAATTAATTCTAGAACATGTATTTTCATTGACCTTTAAAAATATATATTTTATTCTAAATATAAACTCCGAATCAGAATTTAATGATTTAATGCGTACATTGAATGAATTCAAAATTGATGAATTAAATGTGAAGGTAGAGGAAGAGATTTGGATAATGTTTATTATGGAGTGTACTTCGAGAAAGTATGAATTGATTTGGAAAGTTAAGAAGAAATTAATAATATCATAAATAAGAATTAAGATGGAAGGATTGATATTATGCTCATTCATGAAAAGTTGTGTATTAAACTTCACTATCATTTATTTTTAATCCTTTAGTTATTTAGCTTCTTGCAAGTTTTAAAACAATAACTTATAGAAGTGTAAGAATTTTGAAAATAAAATAAGTTGCACAACTATTTTTTTATCTAAAATAATAAATTCAACTATTCACAATTATTAATTATTTTTTAAAATTGTTATCTTTACCAACCCACAAGAATAGGATCGGCTACAATGAAAATAACTACTACTTAATAAATTTTGATTCAAAAAAAAATTATTTGTAGTAATTAGTTAAAGCCTGCAAATCTAGATGATTATTCAAAATAAATATATGAACTATGATTAGTTTCATCTTGAACAATGGATAAATGTTATCTATATCTTTCTCTAGGACTATGATTACCTCCTCTATAACCTCTTCTTTCTAAATATCAATATTATTTTTTATGAATTGATTTCGTAGAGAATCATATTATATTTGTATTTTCTTGAGGATGACATTGAATTTATTCATAATTCTCCTTATTTTATAAATAAATTACTTTCAAATTAACTTTAAAATATTTCTTTTTTGGTCTTTTCTTTTCTTACTCTCATAAAACTAACAACATTAGTTTTTTGTGGATAGATTTTGCAAAGAATTGATTGTATTGTATTTTCTTATTGTGTTAGATTTGTTCATGATTCATATTATTTTATAAATAAATAAATTTCAAATTTATAATAATTCTAAGTTTATACTAAAATATTTATCAATACTTATATTTATTTGTATTTAATTATTTTACTCTTAGAATTTTGAAAAAAGATATTTTTAGTATTACCTTAAAAAGAGCATAAGTTAGAAAATATAATTATGATAAAAAGTTATTTATATTATTTTAGTTAATTTTAAAATGTTTAAAGCTATTTGATGACTATAATTTATCAAGGGAAAAAAATAAAAAATACATATACATAGAAAACTTTCAAATTGAATTTAAATGATCTCATTGACCTACATGACTTTTAAAATTGTTTAGGAATGATAAGGAAATTTGATATAAATCATTAGTACATTAAAATTAATTTCAACCATTAAATTATTATTGATATGGTACAAACCTATCTTAATAAATTATTGACTATACATATATGATAAAAATGAAAATTACGTTAATTGAAAAACATATCCAAATCATTACTACTTACTAAAAATTAACAATTAAAATTCATTTTCAAACATTTTACCTTAGTAAATTATTAATTAATATATATGATTAGAATAAAAATTAAATTAAAAACTAAGCTAATTCTAAAAAATAAAAAAATAATTTAAATAATCTCATATTGTTATATATAATAATAATAATAATAATAATAATAATAATAATAATAAGAGTTATTTATATCATATTTTGTTATACATTTATACATTTATATATTATTTGATTTAAAAGAAAAATTATTTAAAGGAGATAATTTATAATAAAAAATTATATAGAAAATTCTCAAATTTAATTTAAATTATCTTATTGAATATAGTAAAAAATAATTCATAAGTTTTTTCCATTTAAAATAGTAAGGTCAAATCTTTATATTTATTTAAGATAATTATAATAAGAGTTATTTATATCATATTTTTTTTATACATTTATACATTTGTGTATTATTTTATTTAAAAGAGATCATTTATTGTGAAACTATACATTTTTTATATAAGAAAACTTCTAAATTTAATTTAAATTATTTTATTTCATATTTAAGTTAAATTATTGATAAAAAAATCACAAAACTCACGTAAATGAACTTTAAAATTATTTAAGAATGACAAACAAAATTTGCTTCAAATCATTACCGGATATTAAAATTTTTAAATTTTAAATTAATTTTCAAACATCATACAAAGTTACCTTATATCATGATAAAAACTAAGTTAATTCTAAAAAATTATAACAATAATCTAAATAATTTTAGATTATTGTTATATATTATCTATAATAATATATATCATGTAAAAACAATAAATAAATAATAAAAAAATAAAAGGAAGAATGTTCTCTGACATCAAGTGTCTGTGTTGGCACAGTTCAAGGCTCATCAAAGAATTTTATTTTTATTCTTTAGTTTAAGCAGCGGATACCAGCAATTTCCAACATTTAACATACAGAACATAAGAAAAATAAAAATAACATTCAATGCGGAGGATAAACCTTGATATAAATCCAACTTTGGAATCTTTTAATTGTAAATCAATAAAGCAATGAGCTAACCAATATGTAATATTACTATGGTTAGATTTTTTATTAAACAGAATAACATAGAATCATTTGGATGACATTATTCACCTCTAAATCTAGTAGTTAATTATTTAATGGGAAATATTGTGATTTCGACAGTTATAAGATAAGAAATTTCATTCATGATGCCTTTCTCTATACAGGTGCATATGCACAGTGAAGATTGGATCTATAACTGTTGGAACCCATGGTCAAATTCTTGAATTGCTATTTCGAGATACCCTAATTCCCTGTTTTCGGTATAAAGATAAAGATTTCAGTTCAATTCAGTTTCAAAGCAAAGCTCTACATTTAATCTCTGTTTTGATATTCTTTAGCTATGGATGTTGACGAGCATGGTAACAAACGAGTGTTTCAACGACTTGGAGCTTCGAATGATAGTGGCAAACAACAAAAGGTTTGTTACCATTGGAGGGCAGGCAGGTGCAACAAGTTCCCCTGTCCGTACCTACCCAGAGAATTACCAGGTCCTCCTCCCCAACAACACCAACCATTCATAAGCAATGGATCATCGTCCAAACGGCCAAATCAAGGAGTACATGACTATCGCAGCTTTTCTGGTGCACAAAGAAGTCCTAATTTTAATCCTACATGGGGGCGAGTTCATGACGATGGTGCAGGCAATAGAGCTCAAGGTAGTGGCGCGAGCAATAGAGTATTTAGGAAGATTGAGAAGCTTTGTAATTATTGGCTTCAAGGAAATTGTAGTTATGGGGATAAGTGCAAGTTTTTGCATTCTTGGAGTGTTGGTGATTGTTTCTCTGAGTTTAACACAGCTTGAAGTGCATCGGAAGGTAATAAATTTGTTTGAATTTTGGTTACATTTGGAGTTCTTATGCATTTGAATGGATGGGCTGATTTAGGTTTATTGGAGTTCCGCAACTAGGATCGCTAACCCAGTAGGTCATTAACAGAAACTATTTAGTTAAGAGGAAGAATTTTTGTCACGATTTCCCCAAAACCCTCATTTCTGTTTGGTTGCCCAGAAAGAACTCATTGATTAACATTTTTGTAGGTATAAGAAAAACCACAAAGTAGGTTCTGTATTCGGTTAACATCATTAAAAGATTCAAGTACTAAACTAAAATTCTATAAATATGAGAAAAATAATGAAGAATACCTTCGAGCATTATTAATAGATTCATGGCCCTAACCTTGGTCATTTGGTTATTAGAAGAGATCTTCAAATTTTTTGCACTTGCTGTTCTCCAGAATAAGGAGCATATAATGCACCATTTAATCAGAATAAGGAGCATATAATGCACAATAATTGAGTAATTATTGTCTTTTCCTTTAGCAGATTTCTGCCTCTTATACTTATTCCAATGCATGTTTCTCCTCCTACTAAACACCAATTCCTTCTTTCTTATAACAAACAGCAGTAGTTTATGCTACAAACTTATGTGGTGTTTGTTTTTTTGGCTTTTTGCTAAAAACAATTTATTTTTAAAATTTAGGTTGTTTGTTTTTCTATTTTTTTCATAACTTATTATAAACTTTTTACTAAATAAAAAAAGCTAAAATACGTAGCTTTTTCTAAATAGAAAAAATAACATAGGTTTTTCTTTACTTTTTAATACTTAATAGAAATAAAATACTATAAAAATAAACAACTTAATATTTAACACTATTAAACGTTAATGTTATATTTAATTAAGTAAAAAAATAAACACCATCTTAGTGTGGCCTTGTGTTTTTCGCTATCATCCCACTCGAATGTTGAAACTTGTTTTTTTATTTATAAAAATTTGATTTTTCTTTTTAAATTGAAATTGTCACTTATTTTAATAGGAAAAATAAATAAAGAAAAAATTGCATGACTCCTTATTTAGAAAAGACATATCTTAAAAAATTAAATATAAAATACAAAATATAAATAAATAAATAAAAATTAAATTTTAAAAAGGTATAAGTGGGTTGAAACATTCAAATGTAATTGAATCTAAATTTTAATGATACAATTTGACTCAAAATTAATGTAAAAATAAACTTGGGACAAATTTTGGGATATACAGTTAGTAATTCAATAATGTAAAGAAATATATTTTTTTCATAGTTTTTTAAATAGTATAGATTACGGTAACAATGTATTTATAATTATATGAATTTATTAGAAGGAAAATAAAATGAATAAAGACTTCAAAAGCATCATATTGCAAACCTTACCAAACAACCGCCAAAATCAACAAATGCTGAAGAAGATGAGCAATTGAAATAACTTTTGACACGCTTGAATTGCTCGGAACAGTCCCTTTGTTGAACTGCATAGATTTCCTCCTATAGATAAAAAAGATAACAGTTAAAAGAACACAAGTTAACAAAAAGACTCTTCTCTTCCAAGAAAAATAGCCATAATAGGGATACCTAAGGAAGGCTTTTGTTCTCTTGGGTACCAGAAAATGTAAAACCTAAGATTCAAGAATTCTAACCTCCATTCTTCACCTACACTATCTTAGAACCCAATCAAATAAGCTCTGGACTGAGCTAAGCTTTACAAAACCAATTAGGTAAGGTGGGTTTTTTTTTTTTTTTTTTTTTTTTTCCAATTTTCAATGAACAAAAACATAAAACATGAGACTCAAAATTTCATTTTCCTTTTCATTTCCTCTGTTTTGTCTGAAATCTATACATTACTAATTCAAAAGTTAGTAAAATCACACATCTTGTTGGGATTAGGGTCTCTCTCATGGTTCTACTAAAAAATTTGAAAACATAACATTGAATTCTGAGATAGCCATCAACAAAAACTTATTGTTGAAAACCAAATGATAAACATCAAACCATACTTACGTGCTACTAGTACCAACAGAATCACGGGAACCAACGTTAACGCTCTCATTCTCATGATAAACCTCGAAACTTAAGCCTAATGTTTCAACAACAGAGCATCCAATTAATATATGAGAATATAAAATTTCTCATTATAGAAACAATGTAAAATGTACCACTCTTCAGATTTTTTTGATCTCCTACAACTCAACTTGAAGTTGCTTTCAATTTTCCCTAAATTTATGGAGACGAAAAGTTTGATCACGATTCAAAACAAAGGAAAAGAAAAGGAGTTAGATAAGAATAAGAGTTGATATGTACCTTGACAGCCACCATTTGGTTTTATACTTTTTCTTTTTCAGAATCTTCTGATGATCCAATACCCTACGAAGCAAAAGCAACATCCAAAGTTCAGGTAGTCAATTTCTGTCTTTCCTTGTTTTTTCTAGGCAACCAAATAGAAATTGGGCTTCTAGGGAAATCGTGACAAAAATCCTTCCTCTTAACTAAACAGTTTCCGTTAATGACCTACTGGGTGAACGATCCTAGTTGCGGAACAGTTTCCATTTATGATCTATTTGGTTGCTGAAAAATCAAAGGAAGGAAAAGAAAAAGAAAAAAAAAAAAAAAAGAGCAGGAATCTTGGAAACACCCATTTGAAAGGCGAGAATGTACTTACAAGTTTGTGATTTCCTAGAAACTGAAGGGCAAGAAAATCTTATTTTCTAGGCAACCAAACGGAAAAAAGAAAAGTTAAAAAGACTGCAGAAAAAAAGGATAATAAGAATGGTGATCTCTTGACAAGATGAGGGTGAAGAATGGTGAGCACTGATTTGAAATGGTAGAAAAATCTCATGTGATGTTTGCGGAAACCAGAAAAGAATAATGATGCATGTGTGATCTCTTGTTCCCTCATAAAAATGGATATCCAAAGGAAAATGGCGATTCCATCCTCGAATATGAAGATCCTAAAGCTCCAAAAATGGGTGTCGATATCCTTTCTCACTGACGGTGGACTGCAATGGCCGTGATGAATATTGTTCTCCGATGACAATGAACTCTAATGGTGGTGATGACTCTCTATAAACGAACTAGCGAGCTTCAACGGTGGTGAACTACTCCAGCAATGATGAACTCCATAGACGAACCAGCAATTTTCAACGGTGGTGAACTACTCCGGCAGTTATGAACTTGCCTTTTTCAATTAGAATTTGCACTCCTCCATAAAACACCCAAAAAGTGACTCCCTATGTCGCTGATGAACCCTTCTCCAAAAAATGCCCAAAAAGACTCTATGTCTGTGATGAAGTCTCCTTTCCAAGAATGCCAGAAAGAGTTTCTCTGTGGGTGATGAAGTCTCCTTTTTTCAGCCTCAAAAAGTCTCTGGAACTACAGCTGTTACTCCATTCCCGGTGTGGTGTGCATGCTCCCTCAACAGAAAGATTCCTCTTCTGGAGACTTCCCCAAAAACGGCCTCACGAATGCCTGGCAATTCAAAAAGGTGACTGGCATAGCTTCCTTGCATGGTCTGTGGTAATGCTCCCTCACATGAGACTCTTCTTGAAACCATCATGTCATGTCCCGGAAGAAAATGGATTCTTTTTAAGTCTCATCGTCATGCCGAATGCATGTCTCCATCTCACCCGGAGCGTATGTGTGATAGCAATCGAAGTCTCATCCAAGCACAGAATAATTGCAAAAACATAGGGACTGTTTTGTAAATTTTTTTAAAAAAAATAGAGAACAAAAAATAGGTTTTTAGAATTTTTTAAAAACTAGTGTTTGGCCAGATGTTTAAAAAAAAATAGTATTTTAAAAAAAAAAAACAAAAAGTTTGTTTGGATGAAAGAATTTGTATTATTTTTAAAAACAATGTATTACTTTTATTTTATAAAATTAATTTATAATAATATGACATTAAATTCAAGTTAAGTCTTATTAAAAAATAAAAATTAAATTCACAATTATATATATAAGTTAAAGATAAATATTTTTTTTAAATTATGAAACAATTTTTTTTATTGTAGTGAAACAAGAATTTATATAAGATAAAAATAATTTTAGTATTCATTTTTAATACAAGTCAATTAATTATTTTAATTAATTTTTAAACATTTTTGTTTGATCATGATTTCTTATGTTTTTTTTTAGAAACTTTTTTAATGTTAAAGAATCAAAAAAAAGTTTTTTAATGTTTTATAAAATTAAGGATATTTGATAAGTTATTATTATAAAAGGATTTAAAAAATAAAAAATAAAAAGACTTGTTCGGATAAAAAAAAATTAAATTTATTTTTATTTTGTAAAAAAATTTTAAATTCAATTTATATAATATTAATTAATCAAATTTAATTGAAGTCTTATTGAAAATGAAAATAATTTTTTAATTAAAAATAAATTAGAAAATATATAGTTTTTAGTAAAACATAAATAGTAATATTATAACAAAATCATAAATTATGTTTTTAGTAGAAAGTATACTATTTTATTATATATGTAAGAAAAAAGATATTTTATTATATTAATAAATTTATGGTATTAATGAGTTTATTATTTAAGTTTTAAATTATTTTTAAAAATTAATTGAGTTGTTAACAAATCCAACACAATAAATCTTGTTTAATCGAGAGTTAATTTGCCTTGCAAAAAAAAATGAAAAATAATTCTATGTAGAAGAGAAATAATAGAGTATATGTGTTTTTCTATTGTTTTTAAAAACTGATGAAAACAACTTTTACTTGTTTTCTAAAAGTTGTTCTCCATTTCACTTTGTTTTTAAAAACTAGAAATTGAGAACAATAACCAAATAGCGTTATGACAACTGTTATTTATTTTATAATGACTCCCACTGGTCCACACTCGATGAACACAACTGCTTAAACATTGTCACACATAATAGTCATAGTTGCAAAGCAATTTGGACAGAAGCAAAAAAATAAATAGATAAAGAATTACATAAATAGCCGTGATAATCTTAAAATTCATCAACAGGCTTTAGAAAACCTAAAAACTTGAATAAACCTATGAAAAAAGAAACCTAACCAATTTAGTAACTTGTTATAAATCTTATTTATTTCCTAAAACTCATAAACCTCTAAATAATAAGATTAAAATAAAATAGTAACTTTTTGTCTAAAATTTGAAACTTAACTTTATGAAATATTCTTGTAATAAGAGTTTCTAACGAAGAAGACTTCTAGATTTTTAAGTAAACTTAAATAGAAACTTCAGAAATTTTTTTTTTTAAGAAAATAGAAAGTTTAGAAATGTAGAAACTTCTTTTAAGGAGAAATTTCCAATAACAAAACTTCTCAAATTCTAAATGCAGCTCAAACACTGATTATTAACCAATTATGATTCTAGATAGCCGCATTAGAGGTAAAAAATCATATTTTGATGGAGGAAGGACTTGAAATACATGATAGTTTGAGATTGTAAGCAAGAGAGTCCAAGGATACATAGAGAGAAAGGAAAGATCAATAGAGGTTAGGTCATGTTGTCTGGCCTAATATGTTGAGGGAGGAAATTCTGAAGCTTTAAGGTGGTTTGGTGGAAGAGGAGGAGAGTGTGGTACTGGGGTATCTCAAATGGACCTTGAGGATTTAATTCATTACCACATTCACTGTGATCGTAATCTAAAATGGATTGCTCTGAATGCATCTGCACCTAGGTTGACTATACGAGTACTTGAGCTTCACAGAGTTGGAGTTATGACAACCTGAAATCAGGAGTTCCTTGATATAAACTTAAAAAGCAAACTTAGGGAAAGCGTTTTCCTAATTATAACATATAATTGGCGTGGAATTGAACAAAAACAGTCTTATATGAAAGTATAATTCTTCCAGTAATAAAGATTTAGTAGCATAATCAAATCAAAATGCAAACAAATCAAATCCAAGCAATTCAATTCTCAATTGCAACACCCACAACAACAAGATTCTCTAACATAAATCAAGATGAATCAAGTCAAACACGAAGAATTCAATCCCAATTGCAGCAGCCAAAACAGATCAAGATTAATATACATAACACCCCTTCTCCCTTTTTACCTATCAAAAAAATATACACAACTCTCAATTCTTTATCGCAACACTCATCATATCAAGATTAATCCACACAAATCCAGAATAGTCAAATCAAATTCAAGCAATTCGATTCACAATTGCAATTAATTTTTTTTTTACTATTATATATTTAAAAAAATTTAATATAAGTTTTCTTTTAAATATATTTCTTAGTTTTTTAAAAAAATAAAATAATAATCATTTTTATAATTTGAAAGATAAAAAATCTTATATAAAACATATATATAGTTGTAAAATATGAAAATTTGTGACAAGGGGAGACCTCTAATAAAATATTTATTAGTTTTCTTTCCTATAATTCTATTTTTTATAAACATTCTCATTTTTGTTTTTTGAGTATGTTATTTTACAACGCATTATCAATACGAAGCTCTAACTATATGAATTTTATATATTTTCATAATGGAAAGTTATGAAGGAATCATGTGAAATTTTTGTTTTTGAATAGAATTATTGAAATTCTTAATTTGTTATGCTTCAAATTTGATTTGATTGTCTTGTTACTATATCATATGTATTCAAATTTAAAACTTCTAAAATTGTCAATTTTATAGTATAGACAAAAAATTAATACATGCATATATCATATGTATTAATTGTGTGCTTATTTCAAGTAAACTTATTCCAAGATATTTGTCTTATAATTGTACATCATATATAATAGATGATGTTAATATGCATCAAGTAAACTTGATTGCGACCCCTTAAAGAGATAAGATTATGTCATTAATGGTATTAAATTCTATGTGAATGATACTTTACAATCTATCATATTCAGAAGAATTTGATATGTCGAACATGATCCCCAAGGTAAATAATAACGCATTAACTCATTATAAGTCATATAGACATATATCATAAAACCATAAGTTTTTACCTAGTAAGTGTTTAAACATCCATACACCTTAAAGGTAATATGACTTGTTATGCATATTATTATTTTGATAAGACAAATTTTCTTCCTGTTAAATAGAGAAGTTAATTAAAAAATAACGATATGAAATTTCTTTAATTTTTTTTTTATATATATGAGTCAATATGATATATTAATGTTTTTGAAGGATAATTATGCAAGAATGCTGACATAGAAATAAATGGTAAAATGGAAGAAGTAATACAGACAAGCAAGACTTGTTGATGAAATGAGGAGTAACGTGGACTTGAAATCTAAACATCAAAAGACATCGAGCTTGTTGAATATAAATGAACCTAAAGTCTAGTGTCTAAAGATATAAAAATTGTTTGATTCTAATAAATCATTATACAAAAGTGTATTTGAGACAATGCAAAAATTATAACTTAAGGTTTCTTGAAGAAACCTTGTTTTGACTCTTTTAATGACTAAATCATATTCCTAACTATAAAGATTAATCGTCTCTAAAGGACTTAATATGCACTACATAATGTATATGGATCCATAGGATCTAGTAGGTTGGATCAAGTGACATAAGCCCAAAATAAGGAATTCCATATAAACCTTATTATGGGTTTAAGGTTTCACACTCTTATCCTTGACATTAGAGTGTGTTTGGTAGTGATTCTATAAAACATTTCTAGCATTTCTAACACTAAAATGATAAAAAATTTAAAGTGTTAAAAATATTAGAAGTGCTTTCTAAAATCACTACCAAATGGGCTCTTAATCTCCTAGAGATGAATCCTAGTCTCCACCCTTTTATAGGGGATTTTGCCTTTTTATGTGCTAAGATCTAAGAAAGAGAGCTATCGGGTTGAATATCTATTAATCTCTGAGATCCTCGATACCTCTTTATCTATTATAATTAATTTGAAAACATCCATATTATAAGTATAACATTTTAACTCTAGATCTTAAGTTTTTATTGTTCTATTTGCTTCCGTTTATTAGATCTAGAAATCCTTGGGAAAAACTTTGCATACACCTATAATCTAAGTGTTATCCTAACACTAATTTCATTCCTTTAGTTTCTATTAGGATTTCATTTCCTGGGAAATTTTAAGGAACCTTGTGTTCTTCAAAGCACATTTTTTTCCCATAACATAAGATCTTATCTTAGTGTTTCGTCATTTTTTTAGTATTACATTGATTTTAGTCCTTTGGGTTTTGCTACTTTTATTTTTTCCATATGATTTCATTATTAATATACTAGTTATCTTCATTAAGTATAGGTCTTGAATTTCAAGGGAGTGTTCTTGGTTATTCCTTAGGGTAGTATTATATGTTTGGTTTAAGATCATTGATTTAGGAAGAGAGAGTGCATTACAATCCTAGAGCCAACTCCTTGTTTATGGTTTGATTTATGCTTGTTATATACTTGATTTATTATGGTTTTCATAAATGATTTGAATCATTGCAAAATTTTCGTATTCATTGGAATGTTTCTTCTTCTATCTATTATCCTTAAAAACTCTTTAGTTTCCTTTTAGATTTGAAAACAAGGTAAATGGAGAATTTGATACGACTAATCTATACGACTTTTGGTTTCTAATTAAAAGGAAATCTAAGTTTGGAAATTTATTTGAAGTTTTAGATTCAAGGAATTCATGAACATCATACCTATTTTGTTTAATATAGTTTACAAATTGAAATTTTCAAGTGAAAAAGCTACATTGGTCAAGTCAATATTATATACCTTTAAATTAAGAGTGAAAGTCATTGCTTGAAAATTTGGAAAAATTGGAAAAATCTCCTAATGCAAAGACTAGCATTTGAAAGGTAATTTTTTGTATTTGTGGCATCTAGCCTCCACTTTAAAATAAATTGTTGTCAAAATAAAAGTTTAATATTGTCAAAATTATATGAATCAAATAGAGTAATTAAAGCTATATTTTAAAGATCAACGTCTTGTAGTTTTAAAAAGAATCTGAAAAATTATGTTCAAATTGAACGAAAGTAAGATTAATTCAAAATTTGGCATGTTTTAATGAACAAATTGATTGTGTAAATTAGGTCATTATGATTAGATAGTTGATTGCCTTGATATCAATCACTTTTAGTTGATATTATTGTTTTTATATCTTATTAAGTTTTGAAAAGTTTTATATTCTAATTTGTCATTAATTTTCTTCTCTAGATTATTTTTGTGAATAATTTGCATGATATGAATTGAAACTCTTAGTTTTACTTTAATTAGTTATGATTAATCATTTTTGAGTGTCGACAACACACTTAAAGCTATTTGCATGTGAATATGTCTTTCATGTCCAAAATTTTATTTTTCAGGAGTTCTAAATGAATTTTGTGAGAATTTACATTAAGTAGGATATTTCAAAAATCTAAAGGACAATTCAAGCATTCAAAAAGTTGAAAAAACATGTGAATTAGGCTTAGAAGCAACAAGGATTCCTTGAAGCACTACTGAAGTTGCATTCAACACCCTCCTAACTTTAACGTAGCTTAAGCGCTCTAAGCAATGCTTTTAATACTACTTATAATGCCCATGTCCTTTTTTTTGCCTATAAAACTATATTTTCACTTCTTTATACATATATTAGTCTTTCTTCCTTTCTTTGTTTTTGTCATTTTTGTTATTGATATTTAATTGAAATTCTTGATAATGTGAAAGGATTGTATTGATATCTTATTGATGATTTTTAAATTGAATTTCTTGATAGTATTTAATTGTTTGCTATATGAATTGTGACTTTTACTCTTTATTGTAAGATTTATCTATTTTTCTCTTACACTACTTTTCACAAAAAATGTTATTTAAGTATATGCAAGTTACAAGTTTCTAAGATTTTTCAAGATTTAAAGTCGGATAATTAAAGATCATTGGTTGGTTGCTTGTCTTTAAACTTGAGGATTATTGAGTGATATATAAATTTTATTTGAGAGTATTAGAGTTTATGTAATCGTTATTTTATCACAAATTTGTCAAAAGGGAAGATTGTTAGTACGCTATTTAAGTTAGCTTAAATTAACAATTTTGTCCATGCATTATTGGATTTAATTCTACATACTTCTTAAGTTTTACTATAACCTTGTAGATACGAAGATCATTGTTGATTCATTATCGAAACTATTCAAGTAAGTATCGTTGAGTTGTACGAAGGATAATGACAAATGTAAGGTGTATAATGAACTTTTAATTTCTTAGACATGAAAATTAAAATTACAAAAAGAAATTTTAAATAGAATACAATGTCCTCAAATAGCAGACAAGCCTCCTAACGATCTTGAAAAATGCTTAAGTGCTCATGTCTCTTTTAGTGCAATTTCCTATATTCATCTAAGTTACTAAGATTTTTCATCTTTAAATATATCTATTGGTTTGTGTTATTAAATGTCTTTCACTTTATAATTTATAACTATTATCTTTACATATTTCTAACACTTACAAAACTCGGATCTTGTTCAAGTTTGTTCGTGATGGTTGAGTGCATTCCTTCATGTCAGTGACATGTTTACTAAGGAGTATGCATGTACTATGTTGTAGACTTGTGCAATAGGGGATGTCCAGGTCCACATAAATCTACATACTTGATTTTTCATAATTAGTTAATTTTGCTCTATGCTCAATTAATCTATGATATTTACAAATGCAAATTTTATTGAAAACTCTAAACATTGAATGAAGGAAAAATAAAAACTGAAAATTTGATTTTCAAGTCATATAAGTATTATTTATCCTCCATCCTGTGAGTGTATCATAAATCAAGATATAAACTTTCAATTATTATTTATTTATATCGAAACATTTAATAATTTATTTGACATTTCAAAAATATTTTTAAATATGGTTTAATTTTGATATGATGTGGAGTTCTCTCTATCTATATATGGTTTCAAACATCAAAACATATTTGCGTGAATTAAATTTCTATACATGCATAAATTACAATTTGATCTACAAAAATTAATAATTGTAAGACAATTAATACTAATTTAAGAAATAGGTAGATTTGTATTTTTAAAACATTTATATCCATATAATAAAAAAATCTATTTTTTTTATTTTATAAAAATTATTATTACATTTATTTTAGTACAATTTTTTTTAGGAATAAGAAAATTTTAAAATACATTGGATAATCATTTTTTTTTTCTTATTATCAAGAAGAGAAAATAAAATGTCTTTAGACAACATCTTTTAGTCATTTTCACTTATTTTTAGAATTATTTAAAAAAATAATTATACAAATATATATAATAATTAAAAATAAAAATTTAGATATAAAAATTTTAAAAAATATTTTAATTTTAAAAGCTATTTTTTTTTAGAATTATTTCTAAAAATAGTTATTCATGTTTTCTTGCTATTTATTTTAAAAAAAAAAAGCAACATTTCATTTCACTTTTTTTTTTTTTTTAAAAGAAAAAAAAAAAAAGAGGGTCGTTGCAAAATAAATAAATAAATAATAAAAAAGCAGGTGACCTTCAAATGGCCACCAGTAGACAAAGCCCAGGCGCCTGGCCAACTCTCTGTCTAAAAAAGACTTTCTCTATCTAAAAACTCTTTCAGATCTATTCCTCCTCCATGCTCCTCCCTCCCTAGCCACCATAGCCACCACAACCACCTCCGTTCACTTTTTTTTTGGATCCCAATTTTGCCCCCAACCATCTCTAAAATTTCCCAAATTCACCAACCATGAATGACTCCTCAGGCCTCTTAGCGCCCGATTTCGGATACAAATCCCAATCCAAATCGGCCCCAATGTCCTCCTCCAAGCCCAGTTCCCGCGGACCCACCAGATCGCCTTGGAACGCCGCTCCGGAAGACTCCGATTCGCTCTTCTCCTCTTCATCAGATGGCCGTGGAGCACCATCGTCATCGATCAATTTCGATTCGATTTTTGGTGGGTCATCCGGGTCGGGGCCAAAGCAACGTCGTTGCCTGTTTACGATAAGCCGGTTTACGATTATGATATTTTCGATGGGGTGCCGGGGCTGAATACCTCGGGTTCGGTGAACTACGATGTGTTTTCGACGGTTCGGGATCGAAGTAGAAGCAAAACGATGCGTTTGATGATCTTCTTGGGGGTTTTGGGAGGAAGGATCCGGAGCCGAAGAGATCCGGAAATGTCGAGGATGTTGGGTCTGGATTTGATGATTTGCTTCATGGGTTTGGTCGGATTAGTCTTCCAAGTAATAGGTATTGATTTCTATGTGGGTTTGTTCTCAATTGCAATTTTTTTTGGCCCGAATATGGATCCTTTTGCATCAATTTGGCTGATAATGGTGAAATTGGATCGTTGTTTGCTTTTCAAGTGTTGGGTAGATGCTCAATTGGTTTGATAGTTGAAGCATACATTTGTGCAAATTAATTGAGAGTAGTCTCTCAAGTACTAGGTATTGTTTGCTATGTGGTTCTCAACTGCAGGTTTTTGCCCGAATTTGGATACTGCATCGATTAAGCTGCTTGTGCTGAAATCAGATTTATGCTTGCTCTTGTATGTTTTGGTCAATTCTCAATTGGTTTGATATCAGAAGCACATTAGCTATATGGGTTTGTTTAATTTACTAGATTCAATGATTTGCTATCTTTTGGTGGAAGTAGTCTCCCAAGTCATAGATACTGTTTTCCATGTGATTTGTTCTTAGTTGCATATTTTACCTAAATTTGGGTACTTTTTGTATCCACTTAATCATATTTTGTATTTGCTTCGTGCATATTGTGGATGTGCTCCATCATCTTGACAGCTGCAGCATATTAACATTGAATTTTGGGTGGTTGTGATGTTTTATTTAGTAATATATGGTAATTTATGTTTTGAAGTGATTTTGGATGGCAATGCATGCTATTTGTATGAAGTTGAATGGGGAAATCCTTCATTTCTCATATCATCTAGATATTTGATAAAGTCAAAATTCAACAACTATGAATTGTTGGGAAAAGGAGCAAAATGTTGAATTTTCCCTACCTTAAAAGATGGTGGAGTAAGGGAATGAAGTTTGATCTCCAAACTAAAGATCTTCTCATTGATCATGGAGGTGTTCATTCACCCCTTCATCCTCTAATTGGTTATAATAGCAAAGCTCTCCATGGACAAGCATCCACTTAATAGTTTGCCATATAAAAACGAAGCTTGCCTAGTTAATTTGTGGGTCATAAAATCTTAATCAACATGATCATAGGCTTTCTTAAAACCAACCTTTATGATTGCTCCTCACTCCTTGGATTGGAATTTTGATTAAGAATTTCATTAGGCTATAACTCTATATGTGAAACACACTTAACAAAGGGGCCATAAGTTGGAGCAGTAATTTTATGGATTATATCAAGTTGAGAATGCATATGAAGTATGAACTACTCTTGCATCCATCTTGAGTTTTTTCTTTTCTTTTTTCTCCCTATCAAAGACTAGAACCCTGAACCTCCCACATCTCCATCCCAACTCTTTGCTTTTGGAGCCAAACCTGTAGGGTGATAATCTTGTATATTTTGTGTTTAGGCTAATGGTTCTAAAGCCCTTAAATCCATATATTCTTTTGTTAATCTGAACAATTGCTATGAAAAGAAAGTTAAAGCTTGAATTAGGAACTTCTACGAATGGAACTCAGAACTCTTAAGAGACTCTTAGTATATCGTCTTTTAGATGTTCTCCTAACAATCTTTGATAGAAAGTCATGATGAATGCCATCTACCCTCAATGCCTTCTTTCTATTCAATTGAAAGATTACCTCCATGATGATTTTCCTTTTTTAGGAAGGTATCTCCAACTATCATGTCGTCCTTAGCAATGGTTCTTTTTATTTTTGTTACGTACATTTCAATATTTCATAGAAGTATCTATCTTGAACTATTTGTTGATGATTCTAGTTCTTGATGGAGATATAAACATAATATGAGTTTTGTGTCAGAGAAAGAGTGTTGAGAAAATTGGAATGCTCTATGATACGAGTCTTCAATGAGGAAGCTCAAGGAAAACAAGATGGATTATGATTTATCTATAGTTTCTCAATGAAGTTAAGGATCTTGTATTGGAATGCTAGAGTGGTTAAGAATGAGGAGAAGAGGAAGGTTATTAAATCTTTGTTTCATCCTCAAAATGTTGATTTGGTGTGCCTACAAGAGACAAAGGTGGAAGCTATGTTGATAGCCTTGGTTAGAAGCATAGGGGTGGGTAGGTTCTTGGAGTGTGGGTGCCCTAAAGGCAATGGGAGTAGCTGGAGGGTGGTGGCCTTTTAGGATAGAGTGTTGGAGCTACTTGAGACGGAGATAGTTCTTATTCAATCTTCTTTTAGTTCAAATGTTGTGAGGAAAAGTTCACTTGGTTTTTCGGAAGTTATGGTTGTAGGATTGGGATAGAACTCGAAAATTTTTAGGAGGAGTTGGGCTCCATGAAGGGGTTATGGGAAGATCCTTGGTGTATTGAGGGAATTTCAATGTGGTCAAAATCCTAGAAGAGAGAAAGAATTGTGTCAGAATCTCCTAGACCATGAAATGTTTCTCCTAAGTTATAGAGGAATTATCCTTAGTTGATCTCCCCTTGACAAGGAGCTTTTTCATATGATGTGGAGGACTGAATTGGCAATTGCTGTCTAGAATTGGTTGTTTCCTAATCACAAGTGATTAGGAATATCAATTCTCAAATACATTGCAACTCCTATGGCTGTAGCTAGTGTTTGATCACTCCCTTATCTTGCTAGAGAGATGGGGGTGAGAATGGGAATTCCCTCTTTTAGATTTGAAAACATGTGGCTTAAGGTGGAGGGATTCAAAGATATGGTGAAGGGTTGGTAGGAAGGGTATCGGTTTACTGGATCCTCGTAGCTTCGTTTTAGGTTTAGAGTTGATAGTGTTAAAGGAGGACTCTATAGCTTGGAATAAGGGAGTATTCGAAAATGTAGTGGCCCACAAGGCTTATGTGTTGGATCAGACCAATTATTGGGATGAAAAGGAGAGGGAATGGTTGCTTTCCTTTGAAGATAGCAAAGCTAGAAGGGTGGCATTAGAAAAATCTAAATCATTGGGCCTTTAAAGAAAACATCTTGGTTGTGGCTAGGGTTTGTTTTATACCCCTTAAGTGTTGAGTTTTGTGATTATAAGCACTTCAGTTGTACAATTACCTTTACTTTCTTGGGTACACAATAATTCTTGCTTTTAATAAGATATTAGTGGATTGTTGTATGAGAGAAGGATTTCCCATCCTTCTGTATACTCATTTTATAATAATAAAAATGTTTACTTCTGGTTTAAAAAAAAACCTGAACTAACAGAAGATGACTAAACAAAATGCCAAGGAAACATGCAAGTTGAGTTGGAATGGATAAAGTGATATGACTTTAGAAAGACTTGTACACATTTCATGTGAGATGAATGAGAAGTCCTGTTTTTGTTTCTTCTTTCTTCATCACTGTTTCCCTCATAACTAGTGTTTTTGGTGTTTTTCCTTTGTAAGCTTCCATGCATCCTTTAGCACGTCATTTGCTTTTCCCTAACTTTGAGTTCTTTGAATATCTTTTGATTATAAGGACTTCTGGTCACTTTATATGAAGGGAAGACGGGAAAATTGCAAAGGAAAAAGATTTGGGACGCCATTCCGTTGTGTATTTTTTGGACGGTGTGGAAGGAGAGGAATAGATTAGCTTTTAGGTGGGGTGTGTTGAATATTCAGAAGTTAAAGAATTTTTTTATCTGTAATTTGTGGAGTTGGGCCAAATTGTATTTAGGTGAGGAGGCTTTCTCCCTTATAGGCTTCCTGGAGTGGGTAGCATCCACTTAAGGGGAGGTGATTCTTTTTGTCTTTGTTTTTTGAGGCCCTACCCGCCTTGTATACTCCCTGTATGCTTTGTGGCATTCCGCCTCTCTTTTAATGCATATCCTTTTACTTATCAAAGAAAAAAAAAAGTTGCAGAAGAATAGGAAACCAAGAAAAAGGGACAGTATTCATGAATCTTGAGAGGCATGACCTTTTTTTGTGGGTTTTTGGTGTTTATATTTTTCTGGTTTGTGTTTTTTTTTTTTTTTTTTTTTTTTGAATCAAAGTAATGCTAATGGTTTTCTATCTCATTGATAACCATATGTGCACCCCAAATACCATGATGCTGATTTATTTTACATGGATGAATGCAGTATTATTGTTATGTAGTGCTTTTTTTTTTTCCCTATTTGTCAATGAATTGCATATATTCTTTCCATGCTCAGTTAAAATAAATAATCTCACCTGTGATAAATTTCAGTGGATTGGCATTTTACCACAATGTTACTCTTTGCACAGGCCAACAACGGACGTCAATTGGGCACCAAAATCAACTGTTAATGCCACTGAAACAACCTCCAATGTGATTGAAGATCCGTTTGTAGTTTTAGAATCAACTTCAACCCCTGCTGTTTCATCCTTGATGCTGTTTACTGATCCATTAGAGGAAATTAGTAAGCTCGGTAATTCTGGAAGCACCAGAGTTGATGGTTCATCTGCTGTTATTGGGGGAGCATTTAATGATTTAGATCCCCTTGGAGGGCCTTGGAAAATCTGCATTTCCATCTGAGATGAATAAGAGGGGAAAGAATAGGAGTCCTTGGAGCACAGAACCAACAAGTGAGACTAAACTTTTGCTACTAAGGAACCAATTGAAAAATCCTCGGTTGAGGGTCAGGATAGCCACTCTCAAAAGAAGATGCCTGCTGAAAATTATTGGGAATCTCATCAAACCTTGTTTGACATTCCTACAGTTTCCACAGATTCTCATAAATGTTTCAGTCAGACGCCTTCTTCACCTTCACATGTAAATGCTAGTCCTAATGAAACAAATTCCCAAGGAGAGATGTCTCCTAGATCTGAAGAGAATTTGTCTTCATCTGATGATGTGTGGCTCACTGTATCAGATATCCCTCTTTTTACACAACCCACCAGTGCTCCACCACCTTCAAGACCCCCTCCTCCAAGACCAACTCAAGTTTCAAGGGCAGAAACAGGTTCTTTTGGTTCCAATAATGCAAGAAAGAAGGTTAATGAGTTTTCTTCCTTTGCTAATTCTTCTCAGTATTCTCAAAGTCCTAAGTTGACCCGTGGAACAATGAAGAGCTCGGCTGTGTCTCAAATCGATGAACTTGAAGATTTTTCCATGGGTAGGACTCGGAATAATGTTGATGGCCATGCAGAGGGTCTTTATGGTGATGAAATTTGAGACAAACTCGGTTGTTGCTGCATCTGCTGCTGCTATGAAGGAGGCCATGGATAGAGCTGACGCTAAGTTTAGGCATGCAAAGGGAGTAAGGGAGAGAGAAAGTGCAAAAGCTTCTAGAAGTAAAGAAGCTGGCCAGTTGGATAGAGATGAGAAAGCAATGCAGGATGCTCAGGAGAGAGCAATCAGAGAAAAACATGAGAGATTAGAACGTGAGCGGCAAGAGAGGAAAAGAGAAGAGGAAGAGAGGGAGCAAAGGAGACTTGAGAGAGCAAGGGAAAAGGGAGGAGAAAGAGAGAGAACAGAGGATACTTGAGAAGGAGAGGGAGCAAGCAAGGGAGATTGAGAGGGAAAGGGAAAAGACCAAACAAGCTGTGGAAAGGGCTACTAAGGAAGCACGTGAAAAAGCGGCTGCTGAAGCTCGCCTAAAGGCTGAAAGGGCTGCTGTTGAGAAGGTAAATGCTGAAACATGAGAGTGTGTAGAAAGAGCTGCAGTTCACAGAGCGCAGGCTGAAGCTCGTGAAAGGGCAGCAGCAGAGGCAAAGGAAAGAGCAGAAAAGGCTGCTTCATAGGCCAGGGAAAGGGCAAATACTGAAGCAAGAGAGAAGGAAGCACGTGAGAGAGCTGCTGTTGCAAGGGCAGAAGCTGAAGTGCGGCTTAGAACAGAACAAGCTGCTGTTGAAAGGGTAGCTGCAGAGGCTAGAGAAAGGGTTGCGGCAGAGGCTCGAGAAAGGGCTGCTGCTAGAGTGAACCAACAAAAGAATGAAAATGATCTTGAGTCTTTCTTTAGCATGAGTTCTCGACCAAGCAGTGCGCCAAGGCCTAGAGCTAACTCTTCAGTGAGAACCTGGGATTGTAGATCTGCTGTTTGTGTTTTGCTTGTCTCAATGTTGTCTGATTGATTTTCTGATTGTCTATTTCAGGACCCCATGTTTGGTATCCAATTTCAGAATAGGCATGGGCCTGAAATGGCAAGAACATCTGCAAGTGCATCATCGACTATGAGAAAAGCATCACCAACAACAAATATTGTTAATGATCTTTCTTCAATTTTTGGAGGTAGCTTTCTTTCCAAAGTGAAATTTTCTTGTGTAACATTTAATCATTTGTGATCCTCTCTCTTGTAAGACTTATAATTGGCTTAACTATTTTTTATTGCAAAAGCTGCTCCATCATCTGGAAATTTCCAAGAAGTTGAAGGGGAAAGTGAACACCGACGGAGAGCCAGGTTGGAACGTCACCAAAGGACTCAGGAGCATGCAGTATGTGTTTTATATGCCAAGATTTTTAAAAATCTTTTCTCTTTTTAATGAAATATAGTTATAAATAAGTTTTATGGCTTGCACTTGGCAAGTGTATGATTATTTGGTATTTATCTTCATGATGTTGGCTCTACAATTTTTTATTGTTGAATTTGAATGTGTTCAGGCAAAAGCACTGGCTGAGAAAAATCAGTGGGATCTCCAAACTCAGAGGGAACAAGCAGAGAGACATGTAAGTAATTCGAGTAAGCGGGATGCCCTTAAAAAGCCAATGGAAGAAGAACGTCGTAAATGAATATTAAGAAGGGGGATTCACTAATAAGACTCACAGAAAGGGCATGCCACAAACAAACGCTACCAAGGGGGATGCCCAATCCCATCAAAATCAGTTGTGCTAAAAAACCTCAAGAAATGGAGTTGCGCTAAACAAACTACTAGATGGGGATGCCCTACTACACTAAAGGAAGTGGGAGTCTGCTAAGTAATCCCTAGGAAAGGGTATGCCCTAACAAAATTGAAGGAAGTTGGTTGGTCTAAACAAACTCTAGGAAAGGGAATGAATTAAAAATCTCCATGAAGATGGATGACCTAAGAAACTGAAGGAAGGGTGATGGACTAAAGTAAATCAAGGTAGTTTGATAGCCCAATGAATAGGAATGTCCTAAAAAAATAGAGGAATGGGAATACCCTAATAGCACTTGAGGAAAGAGGATGCCCTCAATAAACTCAATGAAGGGGAATACCCTAAACAAACTTAAGGAAGGGGATGCCCAAAAACAATTCAAGGAAGGAGGATGTCCTGAACATACTCAAGGAATAGGGCCTACCCTTAAACAAACTCAAGAAAGGGGGATGTGCTAAACGTACTCAAGGATGTGGGCATAACCTAAACAAATGCAAGGAATTGCTACAAAGAAACTATGGGATGGGTAGGAGGAGATGCCTTAATAACATTGAAGAAAATGGGATGATCTAAACATAGATTAGGAAGGTGAATGCCATAAATTAACTGAATGAAGGGGGATACCTTAAACAAAATAATGGAAAAAGATGCCTTAATAAGACTCGATGAAATCACATTCCCTAAATGAACTCAAAGAAGGTCCATGCATTAAAGAAACAAAAAAGATGAGGTTGCCCTATATAAACTCAACGATGGAGGATGCCCTAAAACAACTCAAAAAAAGGCATTGCCATTAGGAACTTCATGGAAGGGGAATGCGCTAAGAAAACTCAAGGATGGGGTTCCCTTAAACATAATCAAATGAGGGGATGCCATAAGTAACTCTAAGAATTAGGTTGCCCTAAACAAACTCTAGGAAGGGGGATGCACTAAAAAAATTCTCAAGGAAGAGGGCACAAACACTAAACAAACTCGAGGAATAGATATTCTATAAAGAAACTAAGGGATAGTGGGACGTCTTAATAAGACTCAAGGAAGGGGGATGCCTTAAACAAAGATATGGAGGGAGAATGTTGTAAACAAACTCAAAGAAGTGATGTGCTAACAAGACTCAATGAAGGGGGATGCGCTAATGAAACTCAAAGAAGGGGGATTCTCTTAACAAAATTTGGGAAGGGGATGTCATTAACAAACTCAAGGAAGGGGGATGCTCTAAACAAACTCTTGGAAAGGGAATGAATTACAAAATTTCCATGAAAAAGAATGACCTAAGAAACTAAAGCAAGGGTGACGCCCTAATGTAACTTAAGGGAGTGGGATGGCCTAAGGAAACTCAAGGAACATGGATGCATAAAACAAACTAAAGGAAGGGGGATGCCCTATTAAAACTCAAGGAAAGCGGACGCCTTAAACAAATTCTAAGAAGGGAAATGCCCCAGACAAACTCAACAAAGGGAGATGTGCCAAAAAAAAAAAAATCTCAAAAAAGGGGAGGGGCTTAACAAACTCTAAGAGGCAGATGCACTATGAATCTTAAGGAAGTGGGAGTGCACTAAATCAACTCTTGGAAGGGGGGTGCCTGATTCGTGCCCAATTGGTGTCTCAGCTGATTCGTGTCCAACTGGTGCTCCTTGATTGAGGGAGTAATCAACAAAATTTATAACCTATAACACCATATACTAGGGTAGCAAAGAAAAAGCTACTAAGTATAGTGGCTCTAGGATCGTTCACTGGGAAGGATTAACAAGCTATCAATGATACCAATTCAAAGTGAATTGGTCGTGTTTCATTTCAAGATTAGCTTAAGAAATAAAACACAAACTTTGATTGGTAAAGATTTAGACTTAAACTAACTAACACAACAAGTAATGGGAATAACTTAGGAAGAAAAACATTCCTTGGAGAGTTAGGTTCACTGGGGTGGTTCCTCATGCAAAAGACATAGCTCCGGTCAGATGGTTCATTTCCTCGCGTTAGAGATTCAACATATAGTCAATTCTCTAACCGGTGTTGTACAGATTCATCCTTTAAGTAGATTTCAGCTTTAATTCTCTTACTGATGCAACTTGCAATAGTTTAAGCCTCTCACTAAGCCTTAACCATTCAAGGTGATCTTTAACCTTGGACTTCCCTTCTCAAGCTCGCAAGAGATAACTAATGGATGTCTCCTTGGAGTCAAAAAGCTTACCAAGTGTTGGCAATACCAGAAAATCCTACCCTAAAGTCACCTCCCAGGGGCTCGCAAGGGGTAAACTAGTGCATTTCCATGGTTGAAAATCACTTGCCTTACCAAGTGTTGGCCCAGATGACTCTAAGGTGTTTTAAGTTAACTAAAAACATAGAAATCACTAAAGGATTTCACTTCCTCTTCATTACTAGCTAAAACCACAAAGCTTTGCATTCTTGCACTTGGAACCTTCCCCGGCAACCTTAGCTCCAAGGAACTAGAAGTTTAGTTACTCATTCTTTGGGGAAAACTCCTCAGAGAGTTCATAACTTAGTAAGAAAATTAAAAATACAAAGTGAGAAGGTAAGGCAATACAAAGAACTGAACTTTACTTGCTTACCCAAAACTTTACAAAAAGGATCTCCTCTCTGAGAACAGACTCTCGAGAGGTATTTATATGAACATAATATAAAACTAATTATTACATAGATATTTTCTCTTTTTACTAACTTAAAAACTAAGGAATCTTGTAATTGGAGGCTTACAAGGAGTATTTTGGGATTTAGACAACAAAAATCTGATGTAAAATATCTCCCAATGTCGGTAGCAAATATCAGGATGCTCCAGGGACCATTTCGCAAGAGAAAATGGTGTCTGCGAGATTTCGCAGACACTCAAGAAGGGCTGCGAAATCACTTCGCAACAAAAAGCTATTCTCGCAGGGCTGCGAAGTTGGCTTCCACCTTGAGGTTCTCAGCTCCCAGCTTGCGGCATATATTGGGCAACTTCAGAAGGAAATACACCCTACTGTTCAAAAAGGCTGCGGAATCACTTCGCAACAAAAGGGTGATTTCGCAACACTTTGCAAAATGCTTCCTTCAGCTTGGAGTGATTGGCTTGCAATGGCTGCAACTTCTTCGTTTCAACTCCGAATTGAGCACCGTTTGAAGCATTGGATTGTTGACTTCCTGAGCTTTGAAATGGTATATAGCATGCATCAATTGGACTTCAAAAAGTGCTCCAAAAGTGGCTGCCACGACTGTCATCAAGAATATGCTTCATGGCAGATTCTCTTTACTTTTTCTCCTTGCATTTCGGATTTACTCTTGGCAAATGACTTCCAAGCTTTGCCCAAGATTCCTCAAAATTCTCCTCAATCTTGAATTGCTTTGGTGATCAAATTACTAACAAAAACACCAAAACTTACACAAAGTGATTAAAATTGCTTTCAAGGGTCCTTAACATGCCAATTGAGTTAAAAGGCCAAAACTACTACTCAAAAGTGTTTAAAAGGATTAATTATAAGCTATCAAATAGCACTTTTTGAGTAGTAATCAGTGCCACAAACTCAAGCAAGGGGGATCCTTTACACAAACTCCAAAAAGGAGAATGAATTAAACAATCTTCATGAAAAGAGACTAAGAAACTTAAGGAAGGTGAAGCCCTAAAGTAACTCAAGGGAAAGGGGTGCCCTAAGAAACTCAAGGAACGGGGATGCCTTAAACAAACTAATGGAAGGGGGATTCCTTAATAACAGTTTAGGAAGGGAGATGCCCTAGTAACACTCAATGAAGGGTGATTCCCTAAACATACTCAAGGATGGGGAATGCCTTAAACAAACTAAAGTAAGGTGGATCCCATAAACGAAGTCAAGGAAGGGGGATGCCACACACTAACTCAAGGAAGGAGGATGCCCAAGTGGGATGCCATAACTAAGTGAAGGAAGGGGAATGCCATTATAAGACTTGAGTATGGGAGATGCCCTAAACAAAGTCACTGAAGGAATATATCCTAAACAAACTGGAGAAAGGAAGATGTCCTAAACAAACTCCAAGAGGGTATACCATAAGCCAACTCAAGGGGTAGGGGGACGTCATAGAAAACTAATGAAAGGGGGATGTGCTAATAACAGTGATGGAAAGTAATTGTCATAGACAAACTCCAAGAAAGGGGATTCCCTAGACAAACTCAATGAAGGGAGATGCGCTAAAAATATATAGAAAATGGGAGGTGTTGAACAAACTACAGGAGGTGCATGCCCTATAAAACTCAAGAAAGTGGGGGTGCACTAAATCAACTATTGAAAGGGGGATGTCCTAAACAAACTTAAGGAAAGGGAATGAACTAAACAGTCTCCATGAAGAGGATTGACCTAAGAAACTCAAGAAAGGGAGATGCCCTAATGTAACTCAAGAAATAGGGATGCCCTAAACAAACTAAAGGAAGAGGAATGCCCTAAACAAATTCATGGAATGACAATACTTTAAACAAACTAAAGGAAAGGGGATGTCCAAGAGAAAATCAAGGAAGGAGGGGATTCCCCACAAGAACTAAAGGAAAGGATGCCTTAATGAAACTCTATGCCATAAACAAATTCAAGGACACGGGATGTCCTTAAAAAACTCTAAGAAGGTGGATGCCCTATAAAACTTAAGGAAGTGGGAGTGCACAAAATAAACACTTAGTAGGGATGGCTTTAAACAAATTCAACTAAGGCGAATGCTCTACACAAACTCTAGGAAGGGGAATGAACTAAACAATCTCCATGAAGAGGAATGACCTAAGAATGTGAAGGAAGGGTGATGCACTAAGGAAACTAAAGGAACCCCATGGCCCAGGCAAACTAAAGGAAGGGGGGTGTCATGATAACACTCGGGGAAAATGGATGCCCTAAAAAAACTCAAGGAAGGGGGATGCTAAAAAAAAACTAAAAGAAAAGGGGATGTCCTAAACAAAGTCAAGGAAGGGAGATTCCCTAATAATAATCAAAGAAATGGGATGACCTAAACAAACTAAGGGTAAGGGATGCCTTAAAGAAACTCTAGGAAAGGTGATGTCATAAACAAAATTAGGAAATAAGGATGAATTGAAAAAAAAAACTCCATGAAGAGGGATGATGTGACATCTAGTACTAATGAATTAAATAGACGATAATGATTATCTTAATACTTAACTTTAAACATGCTTAATTAAATATTAAAACTAGTTTAGTGTTAATCCTATTTAATTATGAATTAAAGTTTGATTAAGGTTAATTGAGATTAGTTAATGACCTAAGCATGCTTATTAGATTCTTAGGGACTGATTAGGGTTATGAAAACCTAAAGGACTAATGGGCAATTATGGGTTTTATTTTTGATAACTTGAAGGATTAAAGTGCAAAATTGGGAAATTGAAGTTAGTGGAATGCCACCTCATACTTGGGTGGATTGGTGGTAGCCATGTGGCCTACCACCTCGTGCTTGGTTGCATGGAGACCCCTTTAAAAGGGGCTACAACTTGTTTTGCACCAGTTCACCTGCAGCAACTTGGGTTAGAGAGAGGATCTAGAGAGAGAAAGTGTAGATTTGAGGTAAGAAAGTTGTTCAATTTTGTAATTTTCATTTATTTTGGTTCCTAATGGCATGCTAAAAAGAATTAACAGTAAAATTTGTGTAAAAGTTGAGTATAATTAGCTATAAACCCGTTTTAGTTAAAAATCACAATTAATTAAAGATGAAAGTATTTTAGCTTAAGTATTTTATTAATGGTAAGATCAACATGAATCTTTGTTTAATTTGGTTTGACTGAAAAAAAAAATAGTAAACATGTAATTAGTTAGGTTGTTTGGACACTTGGGATTTGTTAATAGGCTAGGCTTTAAGAAAATCACAAGAATTAGTGTTTGGTAATTAATTGGAGAATATGAGCATTAAAAAAATTTAACAATAGTAAGTTGTAAAATATTTTCCTTGAATCATTTGTTGGAATTTCATGTTATTTTTATGATTTCATAAAATATTTTAATGTGTCATTGCATCTCGGTTTATTGCATTAAAATGTTACCATGATATTGGAATGTATATTGGTATGAAGATTCATGGTTCTATGTTGTAGAAATGTCATTTTAATGTGTGGTTGCATTGCACGAAGGATATGGAATTATCAGAGGATGATATTCAGAGAATTGATTGGTGGGAAGTGTTTATGTGATGCTACAGGTATTATAATTTGATATATTGTTTATGTGGGACCGTGGGTCCTTGGGTGAAAGTCCCTAAAGCCCTCGAGGAAGACATTCCGATGTGGGTGTATGGGCTTAGTCCTACCCTTGGGTTTTAGTCCCTAAAGACACAGAATTGGTCCTGCCCTTGGTATGAGTCCCAAAAGACACGGGGTATGACTTGACCTTGGGTGATGTCCCATAATAGTCATTATTAATATTAATCGAGTATCTTGTGGAGCACCGATATCTGATGTGTAGATTGGTGGGGGTTAGCAGTTTATCAGTTGTGAAAGGATGGATGAGGAAAAGCAAAGATGAAACTAGTAAAAACACATGCATACATGTTTGACATGATTACACATTTGTTAATGGTTATAAAATGTTTATCATGCATGCTATTAAACATTTAATTCAAGGTTTTTAAGGGTATGCTTAGGATGGTTATAAACGTTCCTACTGAGTTGTGAACTCACCTTATCCCTTCCACCTCTAGATGCAAGTCAGAAGACCTATGCAGAAAATAATGTTTGAGCAATGCTTTACTGTGATTGGATGCTATTTGCTCGCATTGAAAGTCTTTTGAGGTCTTGCCTTTTGTATCAAAGACTGAATCTTTTTGTAGGAATGATGTAATATATATATTTGTCAGGTACACTTGTAGTATGGGCTACCCGTAGTGAACAATGAGGTTCTGGTATACGTAAATTAATGTAGTACAAGTTTCTTTTGTGAAACAAAACATATTTTATTAACTATAGTAATAAAGTTTAATACAAGATGTACTCTTTATAACAAGTTTTGAGTATTCTCTTTTTGCACAAAATCAAGCAGGAACTCAGCAATTAAATTTTTGAGAGCTCTTATACTTTATTTGAGTATTAATTGTTTAGTTTGAAGAATAACAAAAACCGGGGTGTGACAGATGACCTAAGAAAATGAAGGAAGGGTGATTCCCTAATTTAACTCAAAGGAATAGGATGACTTATGGAAACTCCAAGAAAGGAGATGCCTTAAACAAATTAAAGGAAGGTGGATGCCCTAATAAAGGGAAATGACCTAAATAAACTAAAGGAAAGGCTGATGCTAAACAAACTTAATGAAGGGGAATGAGTTAAACAAACTAAAGGAAAGAGAGATGTCCTAAACAAACTATGGGTGATGCCCAAAAAAAAAACCTCAAGGAAAAGGGGGTGCCCTAAACAATGTTAAGGATGGGGGGTACTCTAATCAAACTGAAAGAAAGAAGGTGCCATAAACAAAGTCTAGGAAGGGGGTTACTATGGACTTTCATTTCTCACTTGCGTCCCCACTCGACAACGAGACTCATTTTTTATTTGTGAAAATTTGATATTTTATTAAAATTTGGAGTTCTCATGCCACTTATTTTTATTTTTGTATAGGGAAAATATTATAAGAAATTAAAACCCTAAGAAAAATGACACCTTAAACTTTTGAAATAATAAACCCAAGTCTAGGTCCAATAATCAGGTTACTTAAGTTGAGGGAAGTACGACAATTAAGTGATTAATAGAGGGAATCAAGGAAGACTAATGGTGATTACTTAAATTCCAATAACATATTAAGCATGCTAAACAAATAATTCAAGTTAGACCATAAAGAAAGAGTAAGATGCGTACCTGGACTGCAATTTAAAGTGCTATTACAAGATACTGAAGTTAATTCAAACAACAAAATATATAGCATGCATCTCATCAGCAAAAATCAAACAAACATCAAGGCACTCAGCACCAATATCAAACATGGTATGGTACACACAAAACATTTCATATGTAACTAAAAAGAAGTGAATGGTGGAGAGTGTACCTGAAGAGCATATCTTTAACGCAATGCACTTTCAATACAAATGGAGAAGCTAGGATAAAAGATGATGACAAGCAATTACGAGAGCATAATATCTGCATGGTATGAACTTACAAAGACATCAGTTATACAAGGTATATAACCAACTAAATAAATCAACTTTGGGAAAAGCTTTTTCGATGCAAATAACATTCTAAAATCAATTTCAAGAAGTGAGTAACATCACACAATTGTGGAAAAAAAAATTAATACACTCCAAAAATAATTAAAACAAATTTTCAAACTAAAAGGTCATTAGCTAAGTTGAAACTGGTAGCAAGGATAAATTTTAAAATATCTTTTATGTAGGGTTGTGTCAAATCTTCATTCAATATTCCATAACCCATACATCCTCAACCTCAAGTGAAAAAGATTACCAAGGCCAAGGACATTCCCATTGGTTTGGGGGCACAAGTTCAAACTTATGCGAAATAAAAACAAAGTTTTTGGAAAACCAAAAAGAGAATGCAACTTGTATGAAATGAGTTGCATGTTTTTAAAAGAAAGTGAGATTTTTGCCCTAAACCTAAAACAAATTTTCTTTTAAAGTCCTTAAATGATTCTAAATACTTTTGAAAATGATTCAAATCCTTTTGAAAATAATTTAAATTATTTTTTTAAAAAAAATTGATTTTAGGAGGAGAAAAAAAGGAACTAAGAAAATTAAGAAATTCCGAACAAAAGACCTAAAAGTTGGGATTTTTTATTCATAACTTAAAACAATTTGAAAAGAAAGGAAAAATCAACTTAGACCTTCTTTTTGGCTACCTTTTCATTCATGATGGAGAAAAGATCTTTTTTTGTAAAAGAAATTTTGACTCAAAAATCAATTAAGTTTTTTCTAAAGAATAACAAGCTCTCAAAGGTAAATAATCAAACATCATGAATTTTTAACTAAGGTAGCATTCAAAGAACTTTAGAAAATAACTTAAGATGAATTTTTAACTAAACTAGCATTCAAAGAACTTTAAAAATGAATCCAACATTAATTTTTAACCAAACTAGCATACAAAGCACTTCAAAAAACTAATACAGAAATTCATCTTTCAAATTTATCTAAAAATTCAAATTCCAAAACTTATATATTGCCTAAGGGAAAATCTAACAAGTTCATTACCATCATGAAAGGGAGATAGAGATTACCTGTCTTAAGGGGCAGAACAAGAGAAATGCCAATCTCATATAAGTACCAAATAGGTTGTTAAAAACAACATTGATTAAACCAATTGCTCTAACAACAAAAGCATAAGTTGATTTACATATTAAGACAGAGAAGAAAAAACACACTTCTTGTCATTGTCGTAGCTTTGAACTTATTAAACCCCACATTCCACATTATATTATTTCTTAAGAAAACCACAAAAATAATAAGAAACAAACAACTTTTGTAGTGGATTACTAAAATAGAGTTGGCTCTACCACTGTGATTTAGTGCTTCCTTTTTTCCTCTTCTTTTATTAATAGCCGATTTAAATATTAATTAAAGCATGCAGTTTACATAAGGGAAATCCTAGTGGGACCCTTGTTCGCCTCTTTCTATTCCTTATAGAGTAAGACACCAAGCTACAGTTGGAAATTGACCTAAATCGCCAATAACTAACATGGGTTTTAGGTTAACAAACGAAAGCAAACTTAATGCAATCACATTTTAAGACTTCCAACACCCTTATTGAACCCAACCACATAGTGTAACTCATTATTGTGTGAATCACAACAACTATCAACAAAAAAATATAAACACATCTGTGGACCCCGCATTTCGGCTCAATGTGTTTCCCACTCGAATGGCGAGCTCGATTTTTATTTGAAAATGATTTTTATTGATTAAAAAAAATTGACTTGGAGTCGCCACTTATTTTTGTTTTATTTTTAAAGGGTAAACAAAATAAGAAAGAAAACCAACCCTAAGTGCGACTCCTTATTTTGGAAAAGGTGATCCACGAAAAACTGGATCTGGTTCGGGGGTCAGGTTACTTATCGGGAAGGTACGGTAAAGACCGTAGCACCCCTCTAAGTCCCTAAAATCGGGTCTCTACTAATAAAATGAAGCTGACATGTCAATCAATGGGAAAATCAATGGATACTCAAATCAATCTTGCACTTATAAAAAACAGAATAGGTATAGAGAGTGCGTACCTGGGCCACGAGCCGTAACACGCTATCAGAAACAGGGTTAGTGAACAAACACAGAAGGATAATGTGTATATCAAGGAACAGAGTAAATCAATCACATATAGCTAATGAATCAATCAATCATGAAATCTCATATGTAGGGCCCCCACCAAAGCCCATTTTATTTTAGCATGAACTAATTCCATAAATTCCATCATTTAGAATTACGGAATTTGATTATTTGCTTATTTTAAAACATTTTAAGAATCAGAGAAAATTCGAAAGTGGCTTGCCGGAAAGAAGATGGCAACCAATTTTATTAAAAACGGAATTTTTCGGAACCTAAAAAAAAAAAATACTAAGGGTAAAAATGGAAGAATTGAAATCCGAAAATTTATTTGAAGAATATTATTTGGGAAGAAAATCACTTTTAAAATTAAAGATGGTGAACCTGAAGGTGACACATGGCCTAGAGTGACCATTCAGACCATGCAAGGGTGGATATAGGCTGTCATTAAGGAGAAAGGTCCTCAGCTGGGTGCAATTGTGTTGAGATTCCTCTGTTGACGCTTGGAATGCTCTCATTTAATGAGGAGAAATCTCAATGTGAAGTCAGCTCATCTTCAGTGGAAACACATCACGAAGACCTCTGGTAGCTTAGGGTCCTTTTAACTGTGCGCTATCTGAAGTTCCAATCATCATCGAATGAGGTCTCATCGGAGCTTCATTTGAAAATTTTGTATCACTGGTTGCATGGCTGCACATTACACGTGTCCTGTCCTTCTGAAATTTTCAATCCGCCAGCTTGCAAGGCAATTTTCTGTATGGCTATATGCCACTGTACCTGAGCTAGAATATTATTTCTGCTCTGTACATTCCAGAGCTCCCATTCTCACCACTTTCGGCATCCTAAGGTGATGGGCAAACAGATATTGAATGCCCAACAAAACTATTTGCAGCACTTCCCTCTCGTCGATTTTGTATCTGAAAGGGGCACTATCCAAATGAATTCTCCTGAGGATATTTGAAACAGCGGATAAGATGACAGATTACTTCGCATCCTCTAAGGTTTTTCCCCTCATCTAGGGTTACGGCAAGCTGGCACTCCATGAGCTCATAATCCAGGATGAGGATCGCAAAATGCCTCGGCAATTTCTTCACAACAAACAGTTCTGATTCCTCACATGTGTTGATCACAGTACCCCTCCTATCAAGTGGACCTGAAGATGCTGAGCTTGTGTCGTCACCTCCATCATATTCCATAGAGTTTCTGCTCCAATTTCACAGTGAGCTTTCAATTTTCTTTCACATTATTCATCCACACAATATTGTACGTCGAGTCCATGAGAAATGGGTCTATTATATCATTGCTCAGTCAGAAATGCCATGCATTCAAATATCAAAAACTCAACTGTTGGATGACTTGAGCATGCTTGAGACTTGAAGTGATCAGCGACCAAGTGGCCATTTTTGTCAAAGCCAACTAGAGCACCAAGCATCTGGAGTTACATTTTGAAACAAAGGATTTCCTTGCCGCTGTGGTCTAGGTCAATGGAGGGGATGCTACTAATTGGTGATGCAGCTTTCCATTTGGTCAAGTAAAACAGATCCAACTGGAGACGGGATTTAGTCAATGCAGAGAAAGCTGCAAGAGACATGAGGTGCCTTCCCATAAACTCATAGGCCTCGCCATATTCAAACATTACTCCAACAGTTTTGAGCCCCTCCTTATAACAATTGATGCCATTTCCATAAAACCCTTGGTCAACCAAAGGAATATCAGCCATTACTGACTAGTCCTGCAAAAGATTTTCATCTGGTGAAGCAAGCAGGAAAGACTGTGATGGCGGCCAATATCCAAGACTGCCACTGAGGGAAATTCTGAGCCAGTTTCTCATCTTAATGGATACCGAGAACTAAGCTGGGAGACCTTGCTTATATTACGGGTTGTGAATCCAATCTAACAGTGAGAGCGCATTTTGCTTGGTGAGTGGTGCACATACAGCAGATAACCCAGCATTGGGAGGAGATATATTAGGTATATCAGAAGCTGCAGCATGGGTTTTGAGAAACGTCATTAAGGGCATCTCTGGTGTGAATAAAGTGAGAGGTTGAGAGATGAAATGGGTACGTTGGGTGTAGGGAAGGATGAAAGGAGGGATATGGTGAGTATAAGGTATGAGAAGAATGAAGGTGTGAGGGTATTTGGGTTCAATGGAGAGGGGAGGCTTTGGTGAGTGATCATGCAAGGGTATAGTAAATGGGTATGATGGTATTTAAAAGAGGGAAAAATGGAGGTGGCTAGACATAGGAATCTGAGCAAATGGGAAATGAGGCTAAATGTATAGGGAAAGAATGAGGGAGGTGGGTACGAGTGGACTGGCAAAAGGCTTTGGGTTCAGCACCATTGGATTGGGGTCTGGACATAGAAAATAGGTGTCGGCTCATAATATTAGGGACTGGCTGCACCGTATCAGAGGACTTTCTTTTGCGATGCATGGGTCTTCCTATTGTAGTATCGTTTTTGACCTGCTGTTGTGTTTACTGGAGGAAGAAACATGACAAGCATTGACCCCACTGCAATGATTAGAATTTAATGGCATCTACAACTCATCATATTTTCGATGGACCTCTCGAGTTGCCTTCCGGTATCTTTCTGCTGGGCATAGAAACAGATGTAACATGGCCTTCATTAAGATTTTCATCTCCGCTGTCATCCTCGACCTGAATCTCATCCAACTGGGGATTTTTATGCTGACTATTATCCCGGGATCAGTGTGTTTGCTCTATAAAAGGGCTTAGGTTCTGCAGAAGTATAAGCTGGATGCACTATGGATATCGCTTCGATTTGTAATAATGCAAATCCCTTCAATTTGTAATTGTTGTCGTTATGGTGTGGGCCATAGCCTTGAGATTTACTTATATTTGTAGGTTTTGAATAGGGACTATTTGTTCCATGCCAAGTCATGATAACATTTTCATGATTTTGAATTCATTATGGTTTTGGGCTAATAATTCTTTTGGTTTATGCTATTTCTTAAGTAGTATAAGCTGGATGCACTATGGAAATCGCTTAAATTTGTAATAGTGCAAATCCCTTCAATTTGTAATTGTTGTCATTATAGTGTTGGGCATAGCCTTGAGATTTACTTATATTCTTAGGTTTTTTGAATAGAGGCTATTTGTTCCATGTCAAGTCATGTTTTCATGATTTGGATTCATTATGGTTTTGGGCTGATCATTCTTTTGGTTTCTACATGAAATAATATGATGTGGGATGTGGGGTTGACATCTAATAGTAACTGATATTTCTTTTTTACTTTTTTGCCTTAATATGAATCATTTTTTCCCGATGCATGGATATGAGCATATTTTGTTTGATTTGAAGATACTTGATTTATAAGTACTACAAAAGAATTGTATGTCATTCAATATAATGAAATTAAACTCAAGTATTTGTTATTATAAAGATTGAGTTAAGTGTTATTTGTACAACTTGTTTGGTTACCTATATTGACAGTTGTGACCTTATTTATGTGGGATTGTAGTTCAATTGGTCAGTGCAATGCCTTTGCAAGGCGGAAGCTGCGGGTTCAAGCCCCGTCAATCCCAACTAGACCAATGATAGGGTTGTGGGTCAAATGTTCTAGGAGTCATCCTCTTTTCATAATGTTCTTTTGTCTTATTTTTCCTCTTTTACGTTACTTCGCTCAATTGCATTCTTATCTTACTAGATAATGTATTTGGATTGTTCGGAATTTTCTTTTATTTATTTATTTTTCATTTTTTTTTTCTCATAGATTGGCTTGATTTCATTGTTATATAGTGATGTCTATACATTTTTACTGCTTTGTGGGCATGACTATGGATTTCATGTTTTCTTGTACTTGACTTTGTACCTAGGTTTGAGTTATGAAAATCATGTATGTGGCAGTTTGTGGTTAAGAAATCATTGAAAGTCGTCTTATTGAATCATTGATATGGTAAAAAAACTCTTCGCTTATGCCATTGTATTTTAAGCAGTTTGTGTTGTAGAATTGCCTTGTCTTTGATGGTAGATTTGTGTCATTTTCAACAATTTTTCATCCCCACGCAATCATTGTTGTATACCCTGTGCAACAAGAAAGAAATGATGTGTTTATATTTTTTTGTTGATAGTTGTGATTCACACAATAATGAGTTACACTGTGTGGTTGAGTTCAATAAGGGTGTTGGAAGTCTTAAACTGTGATTGCATCTTTATTTTGCTTTAAGTTTGCTTTGGTTTGTTGACCTTCACCCATGTTAGTTATAGGCGATTTAGGTCAATTTCCAACTGTAGCTTGGTGTCTTACTCTATAAGGAATAGAAAAAGGCTAACAAGGGTCCAACTAGGATTTCCTTTATGTAAATTGCATGCTTTAATTAATATTTAAATCAGCTATTAACAAAAGAACAGGAAAAAGAAGCACTAAATCACAGTGGTAGAGCCAACTCTATTTTTGTAATCCACTATAAAAGTTATTTGTTTATTATTATTTTTGTGGTTTTCTTAAGAAATAATATAATGTGGAATGTGGGGTTTAATAAGTTCAGAGCTACGACAATGACAAGAAGTGTGTTTTTCTTCTTCTCTGCCTTAATATGTAAATCAACTTATGCTTTTGTTGTTAGAGCAATTGGTTTAATCATTGTTGTTTTTAACAACCTATTTGGTACTTATGTGAGATTGGCATTTCTCTTGTTCTGCCCCTTAAGACAAGTAATCTCTATCTCCCTTTCATGATGGGGTTGAATTTGTTAGATTTTCCCTTAGGCAGTAGTTGGATAAACCAGAGGGATAAGTTCCTAAATATATTACCTAGAAACTCAAATTTTCTGGTTCTTCCAGAACCTCCCCTTGGAAAAGAGAAGTTTTACCATTCAACTGAAGCTCATCCCATGCAAATTATACAACAGCCTAAACCATCACAGGAAATCCCACGATTTCCATCTGTTCAAACTGATCACGTTTCTGCATCAAGCACCCAGACCTCTTGTCACACCACGAGGAATTTCCTTTAATAATCTCTCTACAAGTCTATCTTCACCTTCAGATCAAGATCGAGCAGGACCTTCTGAGTTACAGTCATTTTTAGAATCCCTAAAATCTCTTTATGATGCGATACCAATGGGATACAAATAGCCAAAAAGTACAAGCATGAGATTCAGCAATGGCATGGAACAGGGTGTTTGCAGTCCTACTGTAGCCGAGAGAATATCTACTTTAGGAGCAATTCATTGTTTCAGAACTTTGCCTAAATCATCATCATGATCTAAAGAAAGAGATTCTGATTGCTTTAAAGAAATTTCACCCATTGATGAAGGATATCACAGCTCTCGAGAAACAGGTATATTTTCTCTAGAAATTGTTATTGCTGAGACACCAAAGTTCATACTTCATCTGGCTAAACGGCTCCAGAGCCATGAAGGCATTAAATTTAATAAATTCAGTCATGCCCCACTCTTTCCCAAAGGGACTGAATGAAGTATAGAGTTCTAGCTTTTCTTTTGGAGCAGAACCAAGAAAGTTCCCCAGTCATCTAAATTGGAAGTTTGTTGAATCATCCATCGACACCACTCATGAAGAGATTGGTATTGATAAATCAATAGTTCTAAGCCAATTCCAGCATCAGCATGGTTTCAAGAGGCATCCAATGCAGTTTCTGCAAAGGATGATTTTATGTTCAAGGTGGCACTTCTGTAGGGAATGGATTCAACACAAAGAAAGGGTTTGATGTAAAGATAGCTGCAGGAGTTGCCGAGGAAACAAACTTACCATTTGTCACCAGCAGAATGCTTCTTGCACAGGAAATGCCGAGTTTGGAAGTGTCTCTAATTCGATTATTATCACTAGCATTACGAGTGAAGTTAGTTTTTCTGGGGATGAGTGGAATGGTTCTCATGTACCTCCTAAAAAACAAGAAGGAGAATGGAATTTAAGTTCTGGAATTTCCTCTTTTACTAATCCCCCTCTTCTGGTGAAATCCCTGAAGAGTGCCAATGAAGATTTGAAGAGCAAAGTTGATGCTGCACCTTAGAAGAAGAGAAATGGTTTATGCAGATAGGAAGTTGCTTGTAAGTAAAGCAAATTCAGGTCAGGCATTTACTTCTCAGAAGAACAAAAGTTCCCTTCAATAAGAAATCCTGGCTCATAAAAGGAAGGCAGTTTCTCTGAAGAGAGAAGGAAAATTGGCAGAAGCTCATGAGGAACTTCGACAGGCAAAACTATTAGAAAAGAATTTAGAGGAAGACGATCCCCAACCTAGGTTTAGTCCAAGTGATGCCTCAATTTCTAGTTCCAGTGTGACTCCCACTAGAGAAAAGGCGCAGACTTCGGTAAATTCAGCTCCGAAAAAACAAATGTTATCTGATTGTGAACGTTTTAAGCTGCAGCAGAAATTTTGGCTTTGAAGGAATCACTCGCCAGATTATGAGCCAAAAAGAAAGGAAACCAAAGAAAGTAACCTGTTTTGAAAGTATGGAACCCACTGTTGGCAATCTAGTGGCCAAGATCGCCATTCAAGAACCTACATTTGATAAGATAATTGTTGTTTATGGGCAGGCAGATACATGCAACTCATTTACCGCATCATGCAGCTCAATACATGTGGTTTTAGAATATTTGATTCTGAGCATTGGCAGCAGTGCAAGCAGTAGTAGTGGAAATACACTTTTTCTTGGTTTATGGCAGAAAACCAAGTAAAAGATTATATTCCAAACTCGATGGGGATTGCTGAAAAGAAGATGCATAACAAGGATTTTGTGGGAGCTCATCCTAATGTACACTACAAGTGTGCTGGCCCGCCAACTACATCATTTTCCACTTATCCAATTGTTGTACCAAGTATGTCACGAATTGGTTCTGCAAAACCTGTAGCATCGAGTATGCAGTTTACTCCATCCCCTTCTGCCACATCAGTGAATATGTGTTCTGAACAAACTAATGCGGCCACCTCTAGTATTGTTGTTGAATATCCAGCAAAGCAAGAGACTAAAACTAATGAAGAGATGAAAGTTTCTATCTCATGCAATGTACCAAATGCAAAAGTTCTAGAAGATCAAGCTTCTATCTCAAGCAACATTGCAAGTGAGCAAGTTCAGGAAGATCAAACAGCTTTGTAAAACACAGAAGTAGTTCTCAAAAATGAAAAAGCTAGCCATCAGCTTGAGAATGATAATTTGAGCCCTGATGAACCACACCGGATTTACTCCGTAGATGAATTTGAGGTCCGAGTCCTAGAACGAGAAAAGCCTGGTGCACCTTGGAATCTGTTTTAAGATCAAATCTGGGCATTTCAGTTTCAGATTCTAACAAGATGGATGCAAATCTTGGTTCTATGGATGCAATTCATGATGGTCATGCTTTTATGGATCGCAATATGGTCTTTGAAGCATAGGGTGTTGTGGCTTCAAGTATAGGTGATAGCTGCACAGGCAAGCTCCAAAGGGATTAACTGTCCAAGTATTAAATGTTCTCATTGGCCTAAGAAGCAAGTCTCCTAGTTTCCGATCTGGGGTCCGAGTGAAGAAATAAGATCATCTCATCAACAGTCTAGTTTTGCATCAGATCATATGGCAGGATTCATGGCAATGCCACGAAATCATGAAACCCCACCTGCAAAGTTTTCAACATTGTGGCATTGAAAACAAGTTTAATGAAATTCCTTGGCTTGGAGGTTTTAACAGAGTAAATGACAGTGATCCTTACCTGGAAACTGTTGGAGTAGTTGGTAGTCACTTGACAAAATTTAAAGCAGAATCTCATGATGCTGCTGACAAAAATACATGGGGTAGTATAGATCAACAACCATGTCAGGTTATAAAGTTGGAGAATCTTCAGAGACAAGCATCCAGCAAGCCACAAAAGATCCTTTGAGAGAAAACACTCTCGAGGACAACTTACTTGGTGAAATTCCAAGAGACAACAACTAGGCATTTATTATTCAAATGAGGTCAGGATTCCCAGTTTCATCTAGTTCAACCATCCATGGCCCAAGCACTAGTGGGATTGTTGCTTCTTCTCCGGAGAGCAATTTAAACTCACTTGATCACCATCTAAGAATTTACATTTGATAAGATAATTCTCGTTTACAGGTGGGCAAGTAGTGCAGCAAAACTGGAGCGAGGAAACTGATGCATGAGCGGTTCGGTGATGATCGTATGTCATAGAAAATAAGCCAGAAATTTCTGAAGTAAAGCATGGACTTTGAGGATACTTAACCTCCCCCCAGCGATTATGATCTAATGCCAGAGACTGGGGAGCCTAATTCTGAAGCTCGTATTAAATGTTGATGAGTTCAACAACTCAGTTGAAGCATTGCTTGAGAAAGATGAAATGTCGGTTGCTTTTCATAAATTGATCATTATGGAAAAATGCCATGGAAATTGTCGAATTCGCTTCATTACTGGACTTTTTGCCCACTCCAGTAAAGCTGATGAGCCCTCACTGTCCAGTATCCAACATTGCAGTTTCAGGCAAATCCTCTATCTCCTTTGGCGGCTTCACCACGTGCTTGTGCTCCCTATATGCATAGCCACCCTCTTCACTATTTGGATTCATTGGCCTCAGGCTTCTATTCCATTTTTAGAGGATGAGTTTAAGTATATGAAAAATCTTGATCCAGTTCGGGATTCTGGGATTCTGGGATGCTGCTCATATATCCAAACATCAAGATCAGACCAACTTTCAACCAGCCTTAGTATCCCATGCGCCTTCCATCTGGGATACTTAAGAAACATGCGATGTCTTCTCTTTCCAAAAGAATCTTGTTTTTCATCAGGAGGTTTTGAGTTCCTTCTCTAAGGGCTAGTGAACAGATTGCTAGAATTAATTCAGTGGGCTCTGGTTGCTTGATTGAGGGGTTGCCCGATGTGGAGTGCCTTTTGGATAATCCTGTTCATAGAGATCCATTTGATCCTTACATGCTTGATGGTACTGCCAGGGACCTCAGTGGGCTTGCAAATATATATTGGCCTGACTATTTAGGGCCCTAAGTTTTGGATATGTCTTCCTCTAGATACCATAATGAAGATCTAATCTCAAGTGAAAGCCTTGGTGGTTTGAAAAGTTTGGTGGCAACAGTGTAGATGCATTTCAAAATTGCTCTTCCTTCAGGTTGGACAAGAAAGGACTTGCATCAATAGTTGAAGCTCAAGAAACGATCTCATTTGCATATGTTAAAATTGGCAGTAGATGGTTCAGATGGTTTAAAATATGATGGTGGAGATAGTAAAAGACATGGACACAGAACTTCTTATTTAGGTGGAAATGGCAACTTGGAAAACCATGGAGCATATGGAGTTTATCAGTTCCGAAAATAAGCATTATGAGCAGCCTCTCCAGAAGAGGCTCTCCCTAAATGGCCAGAGCCTACACATGTCTTTTCTGTTCCAGAACTAAAAATCACTTTGTCGGAGATTATACAGTATGCTGCTTTTTGGAACATTGCAATTGGAGTTCCTTTTCGTGCAATAACTGCGAGAGATGGCCAAAGTATTTGGTTATACTGCCAGTGAACCTATTACTATGCAGATTCAAGGAAGTCAGGTAAAGGCTATCAAGGTTGATCAATTGTGAGAAAGAAGGAATTGAATCAGAAAGGATGTTTACCTAGGGATCCTGGTGATATCATTGCATCAGTTGTGCAGCCTAAATCGGCAATCGATCAAATTTCTAAAAATTCAAGTTTATCCTCATCTCCTAAGTCTGTATTACCAGAAAAGGTCCCAGTGGATCAAGTTTCCTCGTGGAGTTTTAATCCAGAGGTCAGCAGCAGGAACCATCCAATCCCTCAAAGAAAACTTTAGAAGTCAATATCATTCTAAGCGAGAATAAAGTAGAAGCAAGTCAGGCAAACATAAAACAAACTTCAGAATCTATTAGAGACAATGAAGACGATTCCCAAAGTTCCATCAGACAATTTGTTGTTGCTGAACCATCAGAAACTACTGAGGTAGCTAATTCAATAACAATCCAAGATACTGAAGGCAAATCTGGATAATCGACACATGATAAGAATGCGATGGACATGCTAGAGCCAGTTGAGGACAATGCTACTTTAGACACCATTGGAGATGTCAAGGAAAACAATGGTGAAACAACAAATGAACTCTTGGAACCACTACTACTGTGCTGTGAATCTCTACAATCATGTATCCTAGCTGATGGTCGACTTGATGATCTCATCCGAAGAGTTGCTACCTTTGGAATGGTATTAATGAAGCTTGACTTGTGTCAGTAATATGCTAGGCATGCTGAAACACAAATGGATTCAGAAGCTGGTTGACATCAATGGAGCAGGGGATGTGTTAGAGGATTGTTTAAAGGCCTTGAAAATTCTTCCTAAAGTTAACTATGCCATGAGTGGCTATGAGCTGGAAATGTTGGTAACTTCATATCTTTTCTCTTGGAGCTTCGTGGGCTATTTGCCAATGTGCTTTGCACCTACATTGTTTTCGTTGGATGGATATCTCTACTGTTATATTGATTACGCAGGAATGTACTGAGCAACCTAAGCATTGACATCAGATTACACAGGAAAACAATATTTCTTGTGGGGAATTAGCTGAGTGTCAACTGGAAAAGGCCCTCATTGCAGTTATTAATTTCCTGCAACTCAAGACAACTGAAGCACTAGTTTTCAAGGACTACCAGTGTGGGCGATTGGCAAGAGGGGGTTTATCGAAAGATAGAAATAATGAAGGAGATGTACATTCCTGATTTAATGAGATGCACCAAAAAATTGCGGCAGAATGGAGTTGAGGAATCAACTTCAGATATAGCAATACAATCTCAGTCACAACCCTACGCACCCACTCTAGTATTGGCCACCTTGGTGCACACTATCCTCTTGATGCATTTCTTTATATCTTTGTGTGAATTTACTTGTTTTGAATCGGGTTTTAAAATCTTTGTTCCATCAAAATAATGTCAATTGTTTTTAAAACTTTATCCTTAGAAAATAAATTTCAGTTTAAATAAAGGCTTGCAGCCATATTTCACTATGGCATTCACTTTTCCTTATTTTCTTATTTTCTTTTAATGATTTTCTCGATCTTCTCAATTTTAAATAAACATAAATAAATTCTCTAAATTCCAAAAATAATGGAATTCATCTAAATTTGTATGATCTTCCATCCATTATCATTAGAAAGACTGAAATTTGTAAGTATGTTTTTTCCTATCATAAACAACACTTTTCTCCTATAATAAAGAACTTTTTTTTTCTAGCAATTTGAGTCCATTTACCTATAAATTATTACTTGTGTTCCCCTATTTTGACTGCAGTCACCTATCAAATTATTACATGTTGTATACTTGAAAAATAAATAAATAAACCCTTAATTTTTGTGCCAAACTTTTCATGTATTTATTTAATTTAACTTAAATTACTGTAATTACTTAATCACTATTACTTATTGAATAATTGAAGCTAATCCTTTTCTTTCCCCTATTTTTTTCCCCCAAAACTTAGCTCCACTTAATTAAAAAAACCATTTTTAGTAAAATACAATTACCACATCTCATGTAGGGATAAAAATGTTAAAATATGATCCCATTTTGCAAAAAATGACCTTCACCTTTTTTAAAAAAAAAAATGTTATATTTTTCTTTTTCGATAAAAATACCTTTCATTAAAATTTCTGATAAGGAGTGGTTTAATTCATTAGAGGTTATATTTAAATTCAAATTCATGAAAAGTATTCTTTTAAAGTGGTGAACATTTCAAGCTTTTAGTAAAAATATTTCTTTCATACATTTAAAAGTAATTTTCACCCCATATTAAATGATCCATTTCCAAACTGAATTTCAAACTCATTTCCACCTTATTACACATCATTCAAACCCAACTATAATATTATTGAAACATTGATAAAAACCATCCCATTCCAAACCACACCATATCATGAAGAAAAAAAACTTATGTTGTTCCCAAATACCACTTATGCTACTTATGTTGTGTTCAAGGTTGCACCCCTCTTTCTTACAACCTTAAATTTGCTTTGATTAAGGTCAAATGGGGAATGGGGATGGGTCAGAGATGTTGTCAAAACTATTTATTTGAAAGACTCATAATCACAATGTAGAGTAGACGTAGACAAGCACAAAGGAGAGAGGAGGGGGTGGCTGGAGTAGGGATTTACTTCAATCTAATGATAGGGAGATGGTGGAGATGTCAATTTTTAACTAGAAGTCTGGTTTGATCATGCAAGACATTATTTAGCTTAGAAGCCAAAATAAGCTACACACACACACACACACACACACATATATATAGCTAATTAAAATTATTCAAATTCTTGTTTTACTAAAACTATTAAAAAATTCAATATATTTATATTCATTTATTTAAAAAAATTAAAATATCTCAACAAAATTATTAATTTTATTGAATATTTTTATTATATTTTGAAGACAAAAATTAAATCATTCAAAATTTTAAATAGGATGTTATATAATTTTATTTTAAAGTCCATTTTAAAAGTCTCTCGACAATATTATTTTTTTTGTAACTTTATTTAAATTATTAAAATTATTGAAAATTGTTTTTATAATTTATCTTATCAATTTAATTTTTATATAAAACTTATATTTTATAAAAATATTAAAAACTAATCTTTTATAAAAAAATTTATATTTTAGTTATTTGTCAATAACTTTATCTTTCAATTTTTTTTTAAATCAACATAACTAAAGTGATAAAATAATGAAAAATCAGAAATAAAGTGCTCATAATTTTTGTTTTTATTTTTTTTGAAAAATTTTAAAATAAAGGATAATGTTGGGTTTTTTTTAACAAAAGACTTGATTTTTTTTTCTTCCATATTTTTAGCCAAAAAACTAGGTGTACCGACTTCCCATCCATTTTTTCATTTTCCCCATATGTGATATTTGAACCAATAATTCTACCAATATCATTGATTTTTTTGCTATAGCATCTTAGACTAGTTTCAAGTACTAGCCTTTTGATGCTTTAATATTGCATATTTTCTTATAAAACTCCTCATATCTAATGCAAACAAACTACAAATTGGTAAGAGTATGAAACAATCTCTTCAATCCAAAGAATTAGTCATATAAGTCAAAATTGAGTTTAATTTTAAAATTCTTCTACAAATTCCATTTTATATGGAGAACCCTAAATCGGGGTGATAATGGAGGTTAGCAAATGATAACTTAACATGCTAATATATAACCTATATTCTTGATCGAGGAACTGCGAATAGGTAGTTGTCATGTTTTCTATACCTAATTGGAATATCTTAAATTTAAAACTTTTGATCTTATTATATTTGAGTCAATTATTATTTTGGTTGATTATTGAGATTTAGAGTTAGTTTAACCATGCTTTTAAAAAACACTTTCAACCTTAAAATAATAGTACTTAATTTATTTTTACTTGAATTCTTCTTGCAATTTTTATAATGACCAACACCTATATGTATTCATCATATCCATGATGCAACACTTTCCTATGCTCCTTAATAAATCACCTTAAAACCATATGAAGGTTTGATAACTCAATTAATTCTTGATATTTGTTTTTTCTTTCTAAATAAATGTTCAAGATTTTTCAAACTTGATCATAATTTTTAAAGTTTTTGAACAAGAGGAAACAATGACATGTATAGATTTTCTTATAATTTTCTATTTAACACACCTATATAAGATTTTCAAATCCTTTTTATACCTAAAACCCAAGTAATTTAGTCAATAATTTTGAAAAGATTTTCAAAACAAACATACCTAGGATGCTTATGTATTATCCCATCAAATTCCAAAAAATAAAAAGCCAAATTATATATAGTTAGACAGGGCAAGGTAGATCTAGTAATGTCCCCACTCAAATTTCCTATAAAAACATCTTATGTATTATATCATCAAATTTAAAAAAAAAAATGTTATATATAGTAATAGATTTTTTAAAATTAAACTGAATTCCTATAAATGTAAATTTAATTTTTTAAACATAAAAAATAATTGCATTTCAAATACCACAAAAAATTTAGATAAAAATAATGTTATAAATTTTAAATAAAACTAAAAAGTAAATTTACTTTATGAAGTGAATTTCACTCACCTCTCTTGAGGTTGAGTTAAATATCCTTAATCACAATTAATTTAAAATTTCATCAAATATCATTTCTTATCTTATTTATTTGTTAATTTCACTTTTTTTTTTCTTTCTTCAAAACAAATGAGTTGTTTCATGAAATTTTAAGTCAATAACAATTAAGTATATTTTATCTAAACCTCATAAAGTTTAGTATATTTAATCCAAATGAATGAAATTAACATTTACTTTATTAAGTTAAATAGAATTAAAAAGAAATGAAAATATTTTATAAAGTCTACTTATATGTATTATTGTTGAAAAATGAACTTTCTCTTCAACTAGATTCTCTTAAAAAAAGAAAAGATTTATGTTAGGAGTTTGAGACTAATCCAACCTATGGTAATCACCCTAGAGAGGGGGTGAATAGGGTGATGGTTTCTTTTTGCAAATTTAAACAAGTGAATGCAAGAGACAATTATATGCAAGTATATAATAATCAATATATAGACAATTGCATATAAATTAAAGAGTAGGGAAGAGATAATGCAAACACAAGAGTTTATAGTGGTTCGGCGCAACCTGGCCTACATCCACTCTCCTCTAGCTTCAATCTCGAGCTTGAGGTTCCACTAATCCAAGGCTTCCAAACCAAGCCTTCAAGCAATACAATTGGATTATGGTTCTAATTCACCCTCTTGGACTTTTGGCTCCAAGCACCCTTTACACTTCTCAAGAGATATCCCACTCTTGAACAACCCCTCAAGTGATACCCCACACTTGAGAAACTTCCTCTCAAAGATTTACAAATGATGATCTCTCAAAAATCCTAGCACAAGAACTTTAAGCTCAAATGATACAATAAAAACTAGGATTGAATGGTGCACTAAAGATATGCAAGTTTAATCAAAATCAAGATTAACCAAACCTTGGTTTCACAATTTGTATATATTATCCTGCCAAAGAACTCACATTGATAATTAACTATACTAAAAGAGTAGCATTTTCTTATTCTATAATGGTAAAGAAGAAGAAGAAAAACTTGGGTGCATAGGAATGAAGTAAGGAAGAAGCCATATCTCAACGAGTAGTGGGTTGTTTTCTTTCCAGTCAAATACACCAATTACCTAAAACTAAATGAAAAATGATGATATTAATGATTTTTCCTCTATTTATGCTAAGCACGCTTGAATCTAATAGAGTGAACAATAGTAGTCTTATCGAAAGTGACATTATTCCCCATGAAGGAATGCATGTGATTCCACCGCAATTGAGAATCCATTTTCTTGCTTTGTCCATATTTTTGTCTCCACCATCCTCCCCAAGGAACCTCGATGTGATGTAAGAGACAGCAGTCCAAAACATGATGTTTTAGCCTTCTATATGTAGTCCTCAACCTCCATCTCTATTCTACATTCCATTAGAACTAGTATAATCAATTCTTTTGTATGTATGTATGTACCCTTGCCATCAGTCTATTAATTGAAGGTTAGGTTGAGTGGATATTAAACCCTTTTATTATTGTCCAAACCAAAATCCCAACCCAACATAAAACAACTTTCGATGATTTTTTTTGTTTTTTTGTTTTGTCATTGTTACTTCTTACAACAATAAGAATTGATTAAAGCAAATCACCAAGCAAGTGAGGAAAAGAGACAATTAAATACCTGGTGATTGTATAGGTAATGACATATCTCCCATTGATGCTAGGATGACAAAATTGTATTTAAAGCGTCCTGTTACATATAATCTATTCACCTATCTCACAATTGGATGTGGTAATATAAAATTTTTAATTTAATTAAGAAGCATGCTATTTGTATATCGTAAGGATGAAAGTGAGATTTCAATTATTTGGAATCATTCTTGATTTCATTTTCATTGTCACTTAAATTATCCAAACATGAGAATGGATAAGAAAATAAATAATATATTCATACCTACTTCTCATTCCCGTATCTCAAACATGCTCAAAGTATTATTTAAAATTTAAGTTGTCATACTAATTGGGTGTTTGGCAAACCAACTTAAAGTGATTTAATAATTTAATTTAAATCATTAAGTAAATTAAAAATATTTGGTAAAATAACTTAATGATATGACTTAAAGTAAAAAAAAAATAATTTTAAGTAATAAGTAAAACAATTAACTTATTTTTAATTTCACATATTCATTTTATTTTTTTACACTCATTTACCCTAGTTAACTTCACGATTTCCTTTGTTATTCTACAGCTTTCACTATTACTCAAACTCTTTTGTCCTAGTTATAATTTATGACGATAAATATGTCAATTTGATGATTTAGAATAAATTTAAGTTAATTTTACCAAATAATCTTAATACTTAAAGTAAGAATAAAATAATAAGCTTTAAATTAATAATTTAAGTATATTATTCATTTGATATATTTTTTGACTTTGTATAAAAATTAAATAATTTATAAATATATAAATTTGTAATTAACTTTAATTATATTTGAAGGAATATTGCCCTTAGTTATTTCTAATTTACTTTTGATGAACCAAATATCATTTTAGTATGCTTTTTTTTCCTCTACTTTCAAGGGAAAAAAAATATTAAGGGAATTTACTCATTTTTTTTAAATAAAAAAGAGGGCAATTTAAAAAAAAATTATATTATTACATGATTTAATATATATATATATATATATATATATTGTAATAGAAAAAAATCTGTTTTTTTTGCTACATTTTTGTAATACTTTTCTTTTTTACTTTCTTTTAAATTTTCTAAAAAAATTCTAAGTTTACAAGTTTAAAATATATATTACAAAAATTCGAGAAAAATAAAATAAAATAAAACAAAAAAGTGAAAAAATAGAAATAAATATTTTTTTTACGAATAAATAAAACATTGAAATATTATGGGGAATGATTTATTGACAGTGTCCTTACCTAATTAAAAAAAAGTACAATTTCTATCCTAAACATACATTTTTTATTTAAATAATTTAATAAAACTCATTATAATTGTGGGCTTAACGGCATCAGAACTCGCTCAAGAAGGCAGCTCTCACGTGACGTCTTCAAAAGTGGGAGCATGCTCTTGTTCAAGAGCACCGTTGGCTTCAAAAGTGGGGAGTAAGCTGAGCTGCCAACATCAATCTATAAAACCCATTCAAGAATCGCAGTACTCAGCTCTCATTCTCAATGATCTCGACGTCTTTCTCTCTCTGAAAGCTTCCTCACAGGTAAGTTGAAAACCTAGTTCTGAAGTTTTATTTTCACCCATTTTTCTTGTAAATGTACTCTGTTTTCTCAATGAATGAATTCTCGTTGAAAAAACCGATTATGAGTTCTTGAAATTTTATTTTTTTTATTTTTATTGGTGCCTGGGATAAACCGATTATGACCATCAACAGAAAAACCCTTCAACTGAACTGGGTTTTTTTTTTCTTGGGTTATGCTCCGTTGCTGTTCAGATGATCTAATGTTGATTTAATTTAGTTTAGTTAGTTTGGATGCCGAGAAAGGGTGAATCCCATCTCTGGACTGGTCCTAATGCAATCTTTTGGCCCTGTAAAATTTTATTTTCATTCTCTTCTTTTTCTTTGGTTTCTTGGAACCCAAACGGACCTTTTGGCCTCATTGGACAGGGGTTTTTGCAGAAATGGTTGGTACTTTTTTTCTTGATGTTGGTTTATCTTCTTGAGTTAACTACTAAGCCTTGAAAATCATATTTGGATATGTTGTCACATGGATCTATCATCAAGCTACTTTACTGAGTCTATATATGATCTTCTCGTTTGATCTCCCACTTGTAGGTTCCTTCATAGCAGTCTTTCTCATAACCCGTTTTATATGTTTTTCTGATTATAAGACACGTTTTTTTCTTGCCAAGAACATCCAAAGCAACCATTTTAGTGGCATTATCCCTAGTTGGAACCACCTGTGGGACACGTGGCAGTAGACCCTCCATTCTGTTGGTAGATTTCAGAGAAAGACAGAGAAAACCAAGAGAGCAGGAGGCTCCTTTGGCAGTGTGGGAGTTGGTTAGAGCAGAGAGAGCAGGTTGGGGGAACTGTTAGAGAGAGAGTGTGTGGGAATGTTGGAGAGGAGGAGAGAAACTAGCAGAGGGATTTTTGTGATCATGACGGAAAAACCAGCAGAGGAAAACCGGAGCAAATAAAAAGAAGCTGTGGGGGGTGGGTGTGTTTCTAAGGTTTTTGAGAGAGAATAGGGGAGAGGCTTGGAAAAATGTTTTGAGTGCTGAAACTGTGAGTAGGAGAGGGTGGAGTCTTGGTGGAGTTTTTCTAAGTGGTCTGAGAGAGGGCCAACCATTTCTAGCTCTTGACTGTTATTCTCTTGCTCACTTGTCATAGAAACGGCTTTAGTCTCCAATAAATACCCAGATTTATCATGCAGCTTCTCAATCATCTGATTTGCAGTGGATCTACTCCCTTCAGAAACCCAAACTTCAGAACTCACCTCTGCCTTTTCCACCATAGTGTCGACTGCATTCCTACTCTGTAATGAATTAGAGATCACACTTTTTGAGTCCCTACTATTGCTTGCCATTTCATTTAGGCATTATCTGCTGCTCTGGCACCCACAATCGATTTCTCCGAATGAGTTTCATTATCTTCCACCTTCTCTGGAAGATCTCCAACATGGATTCCCAACTCAGCAAGGCAATCTGGACATGGTCCAAACCACCCATTATTCTCATTCTCTACTGAGCCACCATAAAATGGGCTCCACTGCACTTCCTTAACCCCAAACCTTCAGATGCACTATTCTTAATCACTGTGGAGTCTGACATAACTTTTTTTTATCCCCAGTAACCATCATTATTTGAATCAACCACACTACCAAACCCAAACAAATTAGATGACTCCAAGCCACTCTCCTCTAGTAGCATTTCTATAACTTCCAAGATTTTCTGGAGGCCAGGATGATCTTCCCATTTAGTGTCTACCTGCAATTTGATTTCTAAACATATTTTCAACTCCAAACTTTGATTCTTGGTCAGTTAATAACAGTCTTACTTGATACAACGCAGTTGGGGTGGTTAAAGCCTACAGGGACAACCTAGTAGGTTGCCTACACTCCTGAATTTTAAGTCTGGATTCCAGTCTGGCCCTTCCTTTGACTTGGCGTTTTTCTGACCATCAGTGGTACTTGAGGTAGGTGTAGAGTTTTCCCCTATCTTGCATCGATGTATCATAGTTCATCTCAGAAACTTCTATGCACTCTCAGGATATTCGGCGTCTTATGTGGACTTTGATACATTTGAATTTAATAGAGAAGAATAAGAGGGAAGATTTGGGCTTTTAACTGCTTAACCTCTTTCCAGATATTTCCCACTGTACATAATAGTCTCACAATGCCTGAAAGAACAACAAACAATGCTAAGAATTAGGAAAACACAGCTACCGCAGTAAAGCTAAAGATCAACACTTCATGGACTTATTAAACTGAACAAACAAACAAAACTAGACTAAGTCCATCCACGTTTCCACTTTCAGGTTAGTGCAGTTGAATATGAAAATCAGTTGCTTGGCAAGGCTCCGTGAATGGTGGCACATATCAGACTTACAGAGCCTGATAATCCAAATGATTTAGTGAATCTTGATCTTGAACTGGTACTTCATTGGGGTTCAGCTCTGTTCTCTGGTCGGCATTGTAGAGGAAGGCTTTCTTTGTGGTGGAGATTGGATTACCATGGATGTGTCAGCTAGAATTTTAGATATTTTGAAGTCCCATCTGATGGGGAACCCCAAATTCAGCTGCTGATTTTGCTTTACCAAGTGTCATTGCCAGAGGAAGCATATAATATGCTGGATCTTATCATATCTACTGCAGGAAATTTGAACGAGACAGTGATCTCATTGGAAAGAGCCTTAGGAGTTTTTGAGTAAGATGGAAACTCTGTAAGTAAAGGTATTCTCAAAGGTGTAGAGCTCCTGTGATGTCTGGGCATGTGATCTTAGAGAGAAAATTTCAAACAAGAAGAGGACGAAGGATTCTGCATTTGGTCTTTTTGTATTTTCAGTTCAGTCTAGTGTTACCATTGCTAAGTATACATACCAATGGATGGCACTTGCGCAGCAGGACAAGAAAACAAAGACCCTCCTCCATTGGTAGTCCTTGTTTTTGAGCCTGAGATAACTTCTGGCTCTGTTAAAAACATGATGCAATCAAGTCAACCAATTGAAAAGAATTCAATCCTGAAAAATAATGTGGAGACCATTTGCTCTGATCCTCTCATTTCCAGCCAAGTGGATGAAGGTTCTAGTTGAAAGTCACTTGCTGGCAATGGTGCTCTGGTTGACTTACCTGTGAAAGCTTCTAGCATTCAGATGGATTCACCTTTGGTTCTGAAGACACTGCAGCTGATGGTGAATGATGGTTTTAGGTGGGGGCGTGTCTTTGAAGGGCGCATTCACATGTGTGGAAGTCGGATTCCTTATTCTGCTAGAATCCCTGAATTTCTGCAAGGTTGGGCATTTTTTGAAATGTCTGAAATGGCCAATCTTCTGTTGGTGGGAGTCTGAGCAGACTTCAGCAAACAGAAAGTAATGTGTGTCATACTGCTGCTCTCATTCATTACAATGCTGGTACGCTGCTAGACTCTTAACTAATGGAGCAAATGTCCTGGAGCCATGCATGAGTCCCCATCCTGATGTTAACAGCCCAGAATGAAGTTCCTGGTTGAGCACTGAAACCATTTCCAGAGAGGCTTTATGTTGTCCCTCCTAGAGTAGCTAATGGGTTTGGGTTGCTTGAAAATGAGAGGTATGTGGTTACTGAAACAAAGGTTGTCAAACCTTTTCCTGAACGTTTGACAGCAAGGGCAAGGGTGGATGAATGCAATTCCACTTTGTCAGAGGTCTTAACAGCTCTAATTTCAGTGGAAGAAATATGAAGAATTCCATTATAATGGAAATGAACGCTTCAAACTTGATGAGCATGAAAATGGTATTGAACTGGATTCGGAGATGGAGCCCAATAGTTTGAACCTCCAGTCTCTTGGAAATTATAAAATTCCTGGGTGTCTTGCTTTTAACGGTCATAGTATTTCTGTTTCTGGAAGATCACTTGATAATCTAGGTTTTTTTGGTGGTGACCAGAGTTCTGATGCTTTTACTTAATCAACTCTGGAGCCAGAAAGGATGTTTAACCAGGGATTTGGTGATCTCATTGCATCAGCTGTGCAGCCCAAATCAGCAATTGAACAAATTTCTAACAATTCAAGTTTATCCTCATCTCCAAAGTCTGTATTACTAGAAAAGGTCCCAGTGGATCAATTTTCTTCATGGAGTTTTAATCCAAGGGTACACACATCTGTCCAACATACTGACATGGAGGATAATTCATTTGCATGAATTGCTGCCTCAAAATTTTAATCTGCCTATGCCTCCAAATGCTCAGTATTTGATGGGGGATTCAGTTGGTCACTCATCTAATAATAGTGATAATGAAGATCAACAGAACCATCCAATCCTTCAGAGAAAACTTTAGAAGTCAACATCATTCTGAGCGAGAATAAAGCAGAAGCAGGTCAGATAAACATAAAACAAACTTCAGAATCTGTTAGACATGGTGAAGATGATTCCCAAAGTTCCGTTGGAAAATTTGCTGTTGTTGAACCATCCGACACTATTGAGGTAACTAATTCAGTAACCATCCAAGATAATGAACACAACATCTGGAGAGCTCTGATTTGGCACGTTGCAGCTAGTGCATTGCAAAAGACATCGGCCACACTTTGTGAGGCAAAACTACTAGATGCAGCCACCATTTTCTTAGCAGCTATACATGTACCAACATTTCAGGGTTATTTGGATATGGGCAGTACATGGCCAGTTTATTCATCTAACCTTCCTATGGTTTCTGGTCATGGAGCATCACGATCCGAGGAGTTAATTATAAGAGTTTTCCACCCATTTGACAAGATTGGGTGTGTCGGCAGAGGAGGGAGTTCCATTAAAATTTTCAGGCAGGAAAAACATTCAATTTTGCAGGAGATGATTCTGTTGAAAGTGAGGACAACATACCTGATATACATGAAAATCCTGGTCGAGGCAAACAGAATAAACATTCTGGATCCCAGAAATTGGGAAACTTTTATGGGACTAGTGAGGAGGCAATGGAGCCTGACAGTAGTACTGGAGACACCTAATTACTCATGCATACTGTCATCAGATTTTCACAGTTCTGCTTTTGAGTATGAAGGATGTTCCAAATGTTGGTGAGAAGGTACGACAATCAGGCTGTCCAGATACAGAACTTGGTTGCAACTGCCCTAGCAAAGAAAACAAAAGGAAACCATTCAAAACGGACCAGTTGAGAAAAGTTTAAATGGTTCTGATATTTCTGCTGCTGCAATTCAAAATGATGTGTCCAATGTTGGTTTGTCAAAGGAGATTCTATCAGAAGCACCAGCTCCAAAAAGTAGCAGGTTGTCATCTGAATGATTGGCATTGAAAATGGTCTCATGTCTTATCCTTCGCCCAAGGTAGCATTATTAAAACACAGGGTGAAAGGAGCTTATGGTTCTGAAACTTACATGGGAGAAAACCATACCATGTTCTGCTCCATCTGTTAAGGGAAGTGGCATCACTAATTTTGACAGTGCTGTTTCATTATCAATTGGTGCCAAATTTAATAAGTGCTGTAAGGATGAAATTTCTACGAAAGGTCAGGGCATCTTAGACATCATGCAAGCCAACTGCATTGGGCAGGGAACCAAAAGTGAGATCTCATGTTGCATTAGCTTTGGGCCTGCTCTCGCAAGCAAGACTTACTCATACCATGCACTTCTATCATGAACTCTTGGTTGGATTCAAGAGCACTCATTTGAGTTTAGTGTTTGACAAAGAATGCATTGGATCAAATGGACTGGGTTGAAAAGATGATTGAAGCAATAGCTACTTTTGTTGAGTTCCCTTACAACCTTGAAGACCATGCATCATCCACCTGGTTTGCTTTTGTTTCTCTGGCTGTAGGTTTGTTTTACTCAGTTGGTATTGGTCTTTCTTTCAAGTTTCATCATTTCTGAGTCTTGAGATCTTCCATCCTTTGATAGTCCAGATGTGCAGAGTATCATGAAATGCATTCGTTTTCATGCCATTCATCATGATGGGTTTGAAATGCTCTTCTCATTTTCATCAATTACGTAGCATGCCCATTTAGCCCTCAACAAGAAAGCTTTAAAGTTTTTGTCTGCATGGGCAAGACAGAGATGATGTCATGACAATGGTTGGCTTGATGAGTGCACAGTTTTCTAAGCCATTGGTAGCGAGCAAAGCTACTCATCTTGTATGCCACAAATTCAAAAGGTATCTGTATGCAAGAAGTTGGCCGAACACTTTACTGGCAGTGAGAGGCACATGGAGTAATTTCAGCAGGCCCAACTTCTAGAAGCAGCTTGAAGGTTGGAAAAATCTGTTTCCAATGGTATACTAAAGCATGGAAACCAGAAATCGTTGAAGCTATTGATCTAGATATTCTTTCTCAGGTGCTGAAGTTAGGAAATCTGGGCTATGTTACAGAGCTTTGAGGATGTTCTGGATCATGCAATCACCTTCTGATGGTTGCAATCCTAATGAAACTCTGAATCTGTCGGTGAGACCAGATCCCATCGCTATTACTGGTGATCTCATAGCTTGTGCTTACTTGAATTTGTGGCATCAAAGAAGGAGATGAAAGTTCTAATATCACATGTTGTGCTCAAAGTTTACTGCATGAATGACTTATTCATGGAAGCGAATTTACTCCTTGAGAAAACATGCTGAAACAGGGATCTATATGGATGGATGTACAAGCGAGCAAATTCAAGGACAAGTCTACTGCTGCCATGTCAACATTTGGTGACATTCTGTGCGTCCAAACTGCATGTCCTCTTTCATCCCTCCAGGCACCATAATTATGGTGAAAATGTGGGCCAATACCATCAGATTCTGGGAACTCCTTTGTCAGAAATCGTGGCTTGTGTGGAAGACAGATTAATATCACATCCAAGGATGATAGTGGTGGGGCTGGAACAAGATCACACCCTCCCATTTCAAACCAAAACCAAGTTGGGAAGAAGAAATACACTGGCTGACTGCTTATAAGAGCCTTGCAATGCAGGTGAATCAATCGCTATGTTTCATGGAGACCTGCCATACTCTTCAAAAGATATCATCAAGAAGTTGGAGATGGAATTAAGATATTTTCAGCCAAACCGGAGTCCTAATTGGTGGATGAATTCAAACAGATGCAGCCATAAATCCTGGGAACAGCAGAGATCCTCTCCTGGATTCTAAGGGAAGGATGAGTGGAATTGACACAGCAATATTTACTCAGACAGGTAGAAGCCGGTCACACACAAGCACATAGTAGTGAATGAGTTAAAGGAGCCGGCCCCACCCAGATGCTGGTAGCTCAATTGTGACATACATTGGTGGTGATTACAAACTTCACCAAAGGATGCCTTTCGCTGTCGATCTACAAGGAACACCATTACCTGATTGCAGCAGGTTTGGTCAATAGAGCTGCTGATGCTAACCTGTTAAAACTTTGAACAGGAGGCCCTGGCCATGGCTGTCTAGTCAAGATCAGAACCTCAAGTCTTTGTAGGTAGTTATTTGGTGCAAAACCTTGTTGTTTTAGTTGCTGAGTATATGAGTGGACCGGTTGGAGATCCAGTCAATTGGGACAAAAGCATGGGCATCAAAATGTTTGACAAAAGCATGGGCATCAAAATGTTTGATGGTGATTCTTTCCACTCTGAGAAGAATAAGAAAAGCATTCTAGTTGATGATTCTTTTATGATTCAACCTCAGTCAATAGTCGATGATCAATCAAATTCTCACTTTGGGACTGACATAAGCATGGTTGCAGACATTGCAGGAGTTACTCAACCTCAAAGTGACACGCCAGAATTTCACAGGAAAGGCTTGAAGTTTTTTCCTGCTCAAGAGTCGGATGACCTTTACATGGTGATTGATTGGGATTCAGCTGCAGAGCATGTCATGACATCTTGGACTCTTGAAATGGATTATGCAAGTAATATTTCTTCAACTGAAGCTGATAGAGGGCCCTCTGATATTGAAACCACTGGTTGCATTGATGATGAGCTGGCTTCTAATGGTAAGAGCATTGGCAGTACAAACAGTGGGGCTTCTAAAGAAAAAGTTTCTATTAAAGAAGCAAGGCCTAAAGCCTTGGGTGAACCTCTTGTGAAAAGCAGATCTGAAATTATATTGAGCGTCTACAAAGGTATATTACTCGTTGCTCAGGTACACTTGCACTCCCATTTTGTTTGTTCATGTATCCGTTGTTACCTTTCATGATCCGTTTCTTTCCTATGACCTTTTGAAATTTGATATTCATTGAATAACTGCTATTATATATTATCTTCGTGATATCTTTGTCTTGTTTAGATTTAATTGGTTTTTCATATACATTTTTTTTTTCAAGATTTTCCTTTCCTTTCCTTTCCATGGGTTTTCTCGGCAACCAAACAACTGTTGTTGTATGTTTTGTTCGTGATATCTCTATGTTCTTTAGTTTTGATTGTTCTCTTTGCATGTATCTAAGAAAAAAATATGCTCATGTTCCTCTGCTTTAGATCGCAGACTGCTCTGCTTCTTGAAATGACAAAACGACACTTGCGGTTATTTCTCATTGTAATCGTGTTCTTGTCATTCCTCACTTTGCAAGCTTTCACTATTATATATCCACGAGACTATAGCTCCATTTTTTTTTCCTTGATTTTTTTGTCATCATTTGATTTTTTTTTTTCTTCTTGTTGTTTAGGAGATTGATTCTTGATCGTTAACAAAAAATTATTCAACCAACTTTTGCTTTTATAGATCAAGAAATTGGTACGAGTACTTTTAGTGTTGATTTTTTACTTATCATTGTTTTTTCAAAATTTTCTCTAGAAAATTGATATAATTTGAACTAAATGGTGATTACTAGTTATTGTAATGCTTCATTCCAATTGTTTGGTCTCCAAGAAAATTTATGGGATCTTAAGAAGCAAAACCACCTAATTGGACCTAACGTTTGGTTGAGTTTAGTTTTTTATTTATCCAAAACAAGAGGACATAGATTACATGGTTGAGAATCGACTTTTCTTTCCCTCTTTCTTTTCCTCAATTTTCTTTGCTAGTGAAATATTGCTCTATGCTTTCTATGGTTTTTAGAGGGAAATATATAATGATTCGTTCTTGACTCCAAATTAGTTACTACTCAAATATTTTAGGCAATTGTACAATACGAATGGAGCTAACATAATATCTTGGGCAACTATAATGAATCCACCAAAAATGGATGAATGCCCAAAAGTGATCAGGTTCTATATTGTATCAAAAATAAAAATGACTGATTAATGGCCTATAATCATAATAGAGCTAATTTAAATAATTAAGTGGGGCCATCGGATCCTGACCATAGATTAAGATTTCAAAATAATTCCCTCCTTTTTACTTTCTGCCTTGGCAACTTTTCAAGACTTGTACAAGGACCTGAACCACCCACTACAGCTGGAGAAGTGGAGATCAAATGTTGGGGATCCATAGATTAAGATTTCAAAATAATTCCCTCCTTTATGTTCTAGGTGAACCATGATTTTCATGTAATGCAACATAGGTCCTTTTTAACTATGTGCACAATTTGGATGATATGTGGTGCACATCTTGAAGGCCAGCTCCATAATCTCTATTATTTGAAGCAACTGTATGAGTTATGTCGATTTAAATTTAGGTTTATGTAAAATTATGCGAGTTTTATTCACTTATTATTTTTTCAATTTATGCTTTGTATTGGGAATGTAAGCTCTAATGACAATCAAGGTGAAAGTCCTTATAGGTTACCCTCTAATTCCATTGATATATGAGATGCTTGATTATTAGTTTTTATTAGCATTATTAATGATTTATTTAATTTTATTTGTGATTTTATTTTCTATGAATGCAAAAATTTGCCATGCTACAAATTGAGTCAAAATATTCCCTAGTCTCTCACTTTAGTGAAAAATCTTCAACATTTGTGAATTGTTTGTCTTGGTACTGCCTATTTTATTGGTTATTGGTTACTATAGTTGTTATACCCACATCTTAAATGTATCTTATTATCTAACTTCCATTATATTGAGAGTGAAGATTATTAAAAATTTAATTATTTAAATTTAAATATTCTAGAGTTTTAATCGTCACTTAATAATTATAGGTCAAAATATTTGATGAAAGTGAAAAAGATTTGGAGGTGTTGACGGAAGATTGAGCTTTTGATTGGTGCTCTTCTGTTAGGTTAAGGTTGTTTATATTTTATTTGGACAATAGTTATTGGTGTAATGGTGGTTTAAAAATTTGGAATTTAAAGATGGAAAGGAGGGGTGAATGTGAATTGATTTCATTGGAGCAATTTCAGACTCAAGCACAGAATGAACACTTGCAATTTGTTGAAACTGAGATGACTCCCCAGAACTTGCAGAATTTACGTTCTCGATTGCCGTAAGAATAGTAAGTTCTACCTTCAGATATGAAATTGGACCTCAAAGATTGAAACGGGTGGTGGTGTCTAAGTTGGATTTAGAGAATGAAGCAGAGCAGTCCACTGGACACTTTCTTGACAACCAGCAGATTGCAAAGCTCCAAACAGGAGTCGATTCTTAAAATCGCATTTATTAGGATTGATGTTCCTTTCGAGACGATACAGGCAAAAGTATCACCTTCAGTTTCATAAGGTGGAGAAGAAAATAGAAAGACGGAGGTATTGAGAAAACAGAGGAAAAAGAGCAGGTGAGAGGCAACGCAAGTTGAAGCTGTATTTGTCCGCCATGGGTTTTGGAGCGCGAGTATTTCAGAATCTCAAATCTGAGGTTTCAAAATAAAGTCTTACTAAAACTTGAAATGGTTGAAGTCACGATACTGCTACTGTATTGGCATCAGCAAGTGAAAAATTGAAGATGAAACAGCCACCTGTGGACTGGAAAATTGCACCAGGTTTTGGTTTTGCCCATGTAAACTGTTAAATGAAGCAAGCCAAGTACCGGCCACTGGCAATAAGATCCTCGAACATGGGTCTCTTGAGCTACAAGCAAACCAGGTTTTGGTTTTGCCCATGTAAACGGTTAAATCAGATTCCCTATTATCCTCCATTTCGCACTGTTCTTCATTCTTCTGTTTTATCTTTGGGTGTTGTTTGTTGACTGCAAATATGTATTAGAGAATCAATTTTCAATCCATTGATTTATTTGTTGATTTCTGAGCTTCATGTTGCGTTTTGTAATGCTTGTTTCTTTTGTTTCGTATCAGAATAATATTATTTGCTTTTAATGAGATTGTGTCTTAAGTTGTAATTTTCTGATTCTCGTTGTTGCATTTGATCTCTGCTCTTTTCTCTACCTTCTATAGGCGTAAGAGTGGAATTTCAAGGTTTACCGGGGACAAGAGAAGTTTGATTGGAAATAGGTGCTAGGAAAGTTAACTCTGTATTACCTATTCTCTCAAAATTCTCGTTGTTCTTTAATTTTCTCTTGTATGTTTGGTGTTATATGTCGAATGTATATGCGTACTAGGCAAATTAATTTTCAATATGTTCATTTCTTTGTTTTCTTGTGATGTTGATGTTTCGTTGTCTATTAGAAATTTCTTTAGTTTCGTGTGAAAATAATTTTAATTCCATTGAACGACATTGTTCCTTAAGAGGTAATTTTCTTCTTCTCGTTTTTACATTTAATCTTTACTCCTTGCACTACCATCTATAAATGTAGGGGTGAAATTTTTCAGGTTTCCCGGGTTAAAGAGAAGCTTCGTCGGAGATACCACTGTAATATGTTTTTTTCGTCTTCCCTATGATCCTCCATTTCGCACTGTTCTTCATTCTTCTGTTTTATCTTTGGGTGTTGTTTGTTGATTGCAAATATGTATTAGAGAATTAATTTTCAATCCTTTGATTTTTTTATTGGTTTCTGAGCTTCATGTTGCGTTTTGTAATGCTCGTTTCTTTTGTTTCGTATCAGAATAATATTATTTGCTTTTAATGAGATTGTGCCATAAGTTGTAATTTTCTGATTCTCGTTCTTAAATTTGATCTCTACTCTTTTTTATACCTTCTATAGGCGTAAGAGTGGAATTTCAAGGTTTATCGGGGACGAGAAGTTTGATTGGAAATAGGTCTTGGGTATGTTTTCTCCGTATTCCCTATTCTCTAGAATTTCTCGTTGTACTTTAATTTTCTCTTGTATGTTTGGGTGTTATATGTCGAATGTATGTGTGTAGTAGGAAAATTAATTTTCAATATATTGATTTCTTTGGTTTCTTCTAATGTTGATGTTCTGTTTTCTATTTTAATTCCATTGAACGACATTGTTCATTAAGAGGTAATTTTCTTCTTCTTGTTTTTTACATTTGATCTCAACTCCTTTCACTACCATCTTTAAACGTAAGAGTGGAATTTTTCAGGTTTCCCGGGGACAAGAGAAGATTCGTCGGAGATACTTCTGTAGTATGTTTATTTCGTATTCCCTATTATCCTCCATTTCGCACTGTTCTTCATTCTTCTGTTTTATCTTTGGGAGTTGTTTGTTGACTGCAAGTATGTATTAGAGAATTAATTTTCAATCCTTTGATTTTTTTATTCGTTTCTGAACTTCATGTTGCGTTTTGTAATGTTCGTTTCTTTTGTTTCGTATCAGAATAATATTATTTGCTTTTAATGAGATTGTGCCATAAGTTGTAATTTTCTGATTCTCGTTGTTACATTTGATCTCTGCTCTTTTCTATACCTTCTATAGGCGTAAGAGTGGAATTTCAAGGTGTATCGGGGACAAGAGAAGTTTGATTGGAAATAGGTCCTGGGTAAGTTTCCTCCGTATTCCCTATTCTCTCAAATTTCTCGTTGTACTTTAATTTTGTCTTTTATGTTTGGGTGTTATATGTCGAATATATGTGTGTAGTAGGAAATTTAATTTTCAATATATTGATTTCTTTGCTTTTTTCTAATGTTGATGTTCCGTTGTCTATTTTAATTCCATTGAACAACATTGTTCATTAAGAGGTAATTTTCTTCTTCTCGTTTTTTACATTTGATCTCTACTCCTTTCACTACCATCTTTAAACGTAAGGGTGGAATTTTTCAGGTTTCCCGGGGACAAGAGAAGATTCGTCGGAGATACCTCTGTAGTATGATTATTTCGTATTCCCTATTATCCTGCATTTCGCACTGTTCTTCATTCTTCTGTTTTATCTTTGGGTGTTGTTTGTTGATTGCAAATATGTATTTCAGAATTAATTTTCAATCCTTTAATTTTTTTATTGGTTTCTGAGCTTCATGTTGCGCTTTGTAATGCTCGTTTCTTTTGTTTCGTATCAAAATAATATTATTTGCTTTTAACGAGATTGTGTCATAAGTTGTAATTTTTTTATTCTCGTTCGCACATTTGATCTCTGCTCTTTTCTATACCTTCTATAGGCGTAAGAGTAGAATTTCAAGGTTTATCGGGGACAAGAGAAGTTTGATTGCAAATAGGTCTTAGGTAAGTTTCCTCCGTATTCCATATTCTCTGAAATTTCTCGCTTTTCTTTAATTTTCTCTTGTATGCTTGGGTGTTATATGTCGAATGTATGTGTGTAGTAGGAAAATTAATTTTCAATAGATTAAGTTCTTTGTTTTCTTCTAATGTTGATGTTCTATTGTCTATTTTAATTCCATTGAACGACATTGTTTATTAAGAGGTAATTTTCTCCGTCTGGTTTTTTACATTTGATCTCTACTCCTTTCACTACCATCTTTAAACGTAAGGGTGGAATTTTTCAGGTTTCCCGGGGACAAGAGAAGATTCGTCGGAGATACCTCTGTAGTATGATTATTTCGTATTCCCTATTATCCTGCATTTCGCACTGTTCTTCATTCTTCTGTTTTATCTTTGGGTGTTGTTTGTTGATTGCAAATATGTATTTGAGAATTAATTTTCAATCCTTTAATTTTTTTATTGGTTTCTGAGCTTCATGTTGCGCTTTGTAATGCTCGTTTCTTTTGTTTCGTATCAGAATAATATTATTTGCTTTTAATGAGATTGTGCCATAAGTTGTAATTTTCTGATTCTCATTCTTACTTTTGATCTCTGCTCTTTTCTATACCTTCTATAGGCGTAAGAGTGGAATTTCAAGGTTTATCGGGGACGAGAAGTTTGATTGGAAATAGGTCTTGGGTAAGTTTTCTCCGTATTCCCTATTCTCTAGAATTTCTCGCTGTACTTTAATTTTCTCTTTTATGTTTGGGTGTTATATGTCGAATGTATGTGTATAGTAGGAAAATTAATTTTTAATATATAGATTTCTTTGTTTTCTTCTAATGTTGATGTTCTGTTGTCTATTTTAATTCCATTGAACGACATTGTTCATTAAGAGGTAATTTTCTACTTCTTGTTTTTTAGATTTGATCTCTACTCCTTTCACCACCATCTTTAAACGTAAGGGTGGAATTTTTCAGGTTTCCCGGGGACAAGAGAAGATTCGTCGGAGATACCTCTGTAGTATGATTATTTCGTATTCCCTATTATCCTGCATTTCGCACTGTTCTTCATTCTTCTGTTTTATCTTTGGGTGTTGTTTGTTGATTGCAAATATGTATTTCAGAATTAATTTTCAATCCTTTAATTTTTTTATTGGTTTCTGAGCTTCATGTTGCGCTTTGTAATGCTCGTTTCTTTTGTTTCGTATCAAAATAATATTATTTGCTTTTAACGAGATTGTGTCATAAGTTGTAATTTTTTTATTCTCGTTCGCACATTTGATCTCTGCTCTTTTCTATACCTTCTATAGGCGTAAGAGTAGAATTTCAAGGTTTATCGGGGACAAGAGAAGTTTGATTGCAAATAGGTCTTAGGTAAGTTTCCTCCGTATTCCATATTCTCTGAAATTTCTCGCTTTTCTTTAATTTTCTCTTGTATGCTTGGGTGTTATATGTCGAATGTATGTGTGTAGTAGGAAAATTAATTTTCAATAGATTAAGTTCTTTGTTTTCTTCTAATGTTGATGTTCTGTTGTCTATTTTAATTCCATTGAACGACATTGTTCATTAAGAGGTAATTTTCTCCGTCTGGTTTTTTACATTTGATCTCTACTCCTTTCACTACCATCTTTAAACGTAAGGGTGGAATTTTTCAGGTTTCCCGGGGACAAGAGAAGATTCGTCGGAGATACCTCTGTAGTATGATTATTTCGTATTCCCTATTATCCTGCATTTCGCACTGTTCTTCATTCTTCTGTTTTATCTTTGGGTGTTGTTTGTTGATTGCAAATATGTATTTGAGAATTAATTTTCAATCCTTTAATTTTTTTATTGGTTTCTGAGCTTCATGTTGCGCTTTGTAATGCTCGTTTCTTTTGTTTCGTATCAGAATAATATTATTTGATTTTAATGAGATTGTGCCAAAAGTTGTAATTTTCTGATTCTCATTCTTACATTTGATCTCTGCTCTTTTCTATACCTTCTATAGGCGTAAGAGTGGAATTTCAAGGTTTATCGGGGACGAGAAGTTTGATTGGAAATAGGTCTTGGGTAAGTTTTCTCCGTATTCCCTATTCTCTAGAATTTCTCGCTGTACTTTAATTTTCTCTTTTATGTTTGGGTGTTATATGTCGAATGTATGTGTATAGTAGGAAAATTAATTTTTAATATATAGATTTCTTTGTTTTCTTCTAATGTTGATGTTCTGTTGTCTATTTTAATTCCATTGAACGACATTGTTCATTAAGAGGTAATTTTCTACTTCTTGTTTTTTAGATTTGATCTCTACTCCTTTCACCACCATCTTTAAACGTAAGGGTGGAATTTTTCAGGTTTCCCGGGGACAAGAGAAGATTCGTCGGAGATACCTCTGTAGTATGTTTATTTCGTATTCCCTATTATCCTCCATTTCGCACTGTTCTTCATTCTTCTGTTTTATCTTTGGGTGTTGTTTGTTGACTGCAAATGTGTATTAGATAATTAATTTTCAATCTGTTGATTTTTTTTATTGGTTTCGGAGCTTCATGTTGCGTTTTGTAATGCTCGTTTCTTTCGTTTCGTATCAAAATAATATTATTTTCTTTTAATGAGATTGTGTCGTAAGTTGTAATTTTCTGATTCTCGTTCTTACATTTGATCTTTTCTTTTCTATACCTACTATAGGCGTAAGAATGGAATTTCAAGGTTTATCGGGGACGAGAAGTTTGATTGGAAATAGGTCTTGGGTAAGTTTTCTCCGTATTCCCTATTCTCTAGAATTTCTCGCTGTACTTTAATTTTCTCTTTTATGTTTGGGTGTTATATGTTGAATGTATGTGTGTAGTAGGAAAATTAATTTTCAATATATTGATTTCTTTGTTTTCTTCTAATGTTGATGTTCTGTTGTCTATTTTAATTCCATTGAACGACATTGTTCAATAAGAGGTAATTTTCTGCTTCTTGTTATTTTCATTTGATCTCTACTCCTTTCACCACCATCTTTAAACGTAAGGGTGAAATTTTTCAGAATTCCCGGGGACAAGAGAAGATTCATCGGAGATACCTTTGTAGTATGTTTATTGGTTTCTGAGCTTCATGTTGCGTTTTGTAATGCTCGTTTCTTTCATTTCGTATAAGAATAATATTATTTGCTTTTTATGAGATTGTGTCATAAGTTGTAATTTTCTGATTCTCGTTCTTACATTTGATCTTTTCTTTTCTATACCTTCTATAGGCGTAAGAGTGGAATTTCAAGGTTTATCGGGGACGAGAAGTTTGATTGGAAATAGGTCTTTTGTAAGTTTTCTCCGTATTCCCTATTCTCTATAATTTCTCGCTGTATTTTAATTTTGTCTTTTATGTTTGGGTGTTATATGTCGAATGTATGTGTGTAGTAGGAAAATTAATTTTCAATATATTGATTTCTTTGTTTTCTTCTAATGTTGATGTTCTGTTATCTATTTTAATTCCATTGTACGGCATTGTTCATTAAGAGGTAATTTTCTGCTTCTTGTTTTTTACATTTGATCTCTACTCCTTTCACCACCATCTTTAAACGTAAGGGTGGAATTTTTCAGGTTTCCCGGGGACAAGAGAAGATTCGTCGGAGATACCTCTGTAGTATGTTTATTTCGTATTCCCTATTATCCTCCATTTCGCACTGTTCTTCATTCTTCTTTTTTATCTTTGGGTGTTGTTTGTTGACTACAAATATGTATTAGATAATTAATTTTCAATCCTTTGATTTTTTTATTGGTTTCTGAGCTTCATGTTGCGTTTTGTAATACTCGTTTCTTTCGTTTCCTTTCAGAATAATATTATTTTCTTTGAATGAGATTGTGTCATAATTTGTAATTTTCTGATTCACGTTCTTACATTTGATCTCTGCTCTTTTCTATACCTTCTCTAGGCGTAAGAGTGGAATTTCAAGGTTTATCGGGGACGAGAAGTTTGATTGGAAATAGCTCTTGGGTATGTTTTCTCCGTATTCCCTATTCTCTATAATTTCTCGCTGTATTTTAATTTTGTCTTTTATGTTTGGGTGTTATATGTCGAATGTATGTGTGTAGTAGGAAAATTAATTTTCAATATATTGATTTCTTTGTTTTCTTCTAATGTTGATGTTCTGTTGTCTATTTTAATTCCATTGAACGGCATTGTTCATTAAGAGGTAATTTTCTGCTTCTTGTTTTTTACATTTGATCTCTACTCCTTTCACCACCATCTTTAAACGTAAGGGTAGAATTTTTCAGGTTTACCGGGGACAAGAGAGGATTCGTCGGAGATACCTCTGTAGTATGTTTATTTCGTATTCCCTATTATCCTCCATTTCGCACTGTTCTTCATTCTTCTTTTTTATCTTTGGGTGTTGTTTGTTGACTGCAAATATGTATTAGATAATTAATTTTCAATCCTTTGATTTTTTTATTGCTTTCTGAGCTTCATGTTGCGTTTTGTAATACTCGTTTCTTTCGTTTCGTTTCAGAATAATATTATTTTCTTTTAATGAGATTGTGTCATAATTTGTAATTTTCTGATTCTCGTTCTTACATTTGATCTCTGCTCTTTTCTATACCTTCTCTAGGCGTAAGAGTGGAATTTCAAGGTTTATCGGGGACGAGAAGTTTGATTGGAAATAGGTCTTGGGTAAGTTTTCTCCGTATTCCCTATTCTCTATAATTTCTCGCTGTTATTTAATTTTGTCTTTTATGTTTGGGTGTTATATGTCGAATGTATGTGTGTAGTAGGAATATTAATTTTCAATATATTGATTTCTTTGGTTTCTTCTAATGTTGATGTTCTGTTGTCTATTTTAATTCCATTGAACGACATTGTTCATTAAGAGGTAATTTTCTACTTCTTGTTTTTTAGATTTGATCTCTACTCCTTTCACCACCATCTTTAAACGTAAGGGTGGAATTTTTTAGGTTTCCCGGGGACAAGAGAAGATTCGTCGGAGATACCTCTGTAGTATGTTTATTTCGTATTCCCTATTATCCTCCATTTCGCACTGTTCTTCATTCTTCTGTTTTATCTTTGGGTGTTGTTTGTTGACTGCAAATGTGTATTAGATAATTAATTTTCAATCTGTTGATTTTTTTTATTGGTTTCTGAGCTTCATGTTGCGTTTTGTAATGCTCGTTTCTTTCGTTTCGTATAAGAATAATATTATTTGCTTTTTATGAGATTGTGTCATAAGTTGTAATTTTCTGATTCTCGTTCTTACATTTGATCTCTGCTCTTTTCTGTACCTTCTCTAGGCGTAAGAGTGGAATTTCAAGGTTTATCGGGGACGAGAAGTTTGATTGGAAATAGGTCTTTTGTAAGTTTTCTCCGTATTCCCTATTCTCTATAATTTCTCGCTGTATTTTAATTTTGTCTTTTATGTTTGGGTGTTATATGTCGAATGTATGTGTGTAGTAGGAAAATTAATTTTCAATATATTGATTTCTTTGTTTTCTTCTAATGTTGATGTTCTGTTATCTATTTTAATTCCATTGAACGACATTGTTCATTAAGAGGTAATTTTCTGCTTCTTGTTTTTTACATTTGATCTCTATTCCTTTCACCACCATCTTTAAACGTAAGGGTTGAATTTTTCAGGTTTCCCGGGGACAAGAGAAGATTCGTCGGAGATACCTCTGTAGTATGTTTATTTCGTATTCCCTATTATCCTCCATTTCGCACTGTTCTTCATTCTTCTTTTTTATCTCTGGGTGTTGTTTGTTGACTGCAAATATGTATTAGATAATTAATTTTCAATCTTTTGATTTTTTTATTGGTTTCTGAGCTTCATGTTGCGTTTTGTAATGCTCGTTTCTTTCGTTTCGTATCAGAATAATATTATTTGCTTTTAATGAGATTGTGTCATAAGTTGTAATTTTCTGATTCTCGTTCTTACATTTGATCTCTGCTCTTTTCTGTACCTTCTCTAGGCGTAAGAGTGGAATTTCAAGGTTTATCGGGGACGAGAAGTTTGATTGGAAATAGGTCTTTTGTAAGTTTTCTCCGTATTCCCTATTCTCTATAATTTCTCGCTGTATGTTAATTTTGTCTTTTATGTTTGGGTGTTATATGTCGAATGTATGTGTGTAGTAGGAAAATTAATTTTCAATATATTGATTTCTTTGTTTTCTTCTAATGTTGATGTTCTGTTATCTATTTTAATTCCATTGAACGGCATTGTTCATTAAGAGGTAATTTTCTGCTTCTTGTTTTTTACATTTGATCTCTACTCCTTTCACCACCATCTTTAAACGTAAGGGTTGAATTTTTCAGGTTTCCCGGGGACAAGAGAAGATTCGTCGGAGATACCTCTGTAGTATGTTTATTTCGTATTCCCTATTATCCTCCATTTCGCACTATTCTTCATTCTTCTGTTTTATCTTTGGGTGTTGTTTGTTGACTGCAAATGTGTATTAGATAATTAATTTTCAATCTTTTGATTTTTTTTTATTGGTTTCTGAGCTTCATGTTGCGTTTTGTAATGCTCGTTTCTTTCGTTTCGTATCAAAATAATATTATTTTCTTTGAATGAGATTGTGTCATAAGTTGTAATTTTCTGATTCTCGTTCTTACATTTGATCTTTTCTTTTCTATACCTTCTCTAGGCGTAAGAGTGGAATTTCAAGGTTTATCGGGGACGAGAAGTTTGATTGGAAATAGGTCTTGGGTAAGTTTTCTCCGTATTCCCTATTCTCTAGAATTTCTCGCTGTACTTTAATTTTGTCTTTTATGTTTGGGTGTTATATGTTGAATGTATGTGTGTAGTAGGAAAATTAATTTTCAATATATTGATTTCTTGGTTTTCTTCTAATGTTGATGTTCTGTTGTATATTTTAATTCCATTGAACGACATTGCTCATTAAGAGGTAATTTTCTGCTTCTTGTTATTTTCATTTGATCTCTACTCCTTTCACCACCATCTTTAAACGTAAGGGTTGAATTTTTCAGGTTTCCCGGGGACAAGAGAAGATTCGTCGGAGATACCTCTGTAGTATGTTTATTTCGTATTCCCTATTATCCTCCATTTCGCACTGTTCTTCATTCTTCTATTTTATCTTTGGGTGTTGTTTGTTGACTGCAAATGTGTATTAGATAATTAATTTTCAATCTGTTGATTTTTTTTATTGGTTTCTGAGCTTCATGTTGCGCTTTGTAATGCTCGTTTCTTTTGTTTCGTATCAGAATAATATTATTTGCTTTTAATGAGATTGTGTCATAAGTTGTAATTTTCTGATTCTCGTTCTTATATTTGATCTCTGCTCTTTTCTATACCTTCTATAGGCGTAAGAGTGGAATTTCAAGGTTTATCGGGCACGAGAAGTTTGATTGGAAATAGGTCTTGGGTAAGTTTTCTCCGTATTCCCTATTCTCTAGAATTTCTCGCAGTACTTTAATTTTCTCTTTTATTTTTGGGTGTTATATGTCGAATGTATGTGTGTAGTAGGAATATTAATTTTCAATATATTGATTTCTTTGGTTTCTTCTAATGTTGATGTTCTGTTGTCTATTTTAATTCCATTGAACGACATTGTTCATTAAGAGGTAATTTTCTACTTCTTGTTTTTTAGATTTGATCTCTACTCCTTTCACCACCATCTTTAAACGTAACGGTGGAATTTTTCAGGTTTCCCGGGGACAAGAGAAGATTCGTCGGAGATACCTCTGTAGTATGTTTATTTCGTATTCCCTATTATCCTCCATTTCGCACTGTTCTTCATTCTTCTGTTTTATCTTTGGGTGTTGTTTGTTGACTGCAAATGTGTATTAGATAATTAATTTTCAATCTGTTGATTTTTTTTATTGGTTTCTGAGCTTCATGTTGCGTTTTGTAATGCTCGTTTCTTTCGTTTCGTATAAGAATAATATTATTTGCTTTTTATGAGATTGTGTCATAAGTTGTAATTTTCTGATTCTCGTTCTTACATTTGATATCTGCTCTTTTCTGTACCTTCTATAGGCGTAAGAGTGGAATTTCAAGGTTTATCGGGGACGAGAAGTTTGATTGGAAATAGGTCTTTTGTAAGTTTTCTCCGTATTCCCTATTCTCTAGAATTTCTCGCTGTACTTTAATTTTCTCTTTTATGTTTGGGTGTTATATGTCGAATGTATGTGTATATTAGATTTTTTTGTTTTCTTCTAATGTTGATGTTCTGTTGTCTATTTTAATTCCATTGAACGACATTGTTCATTAAGAGGTAATTTTCTACTTCTTGTTTTTTAGATTTGATCTCTACTCCTTTCACCACCATCTTTAAACGTAAGGGTGGAATTTTTCAGGTTTCCCGGGGACAAGAGAAGATTCGTCGGAGATACCTCTGTAGTATGTTTATTTCGTATTCCCTATTATCCTCCATTTCGCACTGTTCTTCATTCTTCTGTTTTATCTTTGGGTGTTGTTTGTTGACTGCAAATATGTATTAGATAATTAATTTTCAATCTTTTGATTTTTTTATTGGTTTCTGAGCTTCATGTTGCGTTTTGTAATGCTCGTTTCTTTCGTTTCGTATCAGAATAATATTATTTGCTTTTAATGAGATTGTGTCATAAGTTGTAATTTTCTGATTCTTGTTCTTCCATTTGATCTTTTCTTTTCTATACCTTTTGTAGGCGTAAGAGTGGAATTTCAAGGTTTATCGGGGACGAGCAGTTTGATTGGAAATAGGTCTTAGGTAAGTTTTCTCCGTATTCCCTATTCTCTATAATTTCTCGCTGTATTTTAATTTTGTCTTTTATGTTTCGGTGTTATATGTCGAATGTATGTGTGTAGTAGGAATATTAATTTTCAATATATTGATTTCTTTGTTTTCTTCTAATGTTGATGTTCTTGTGTCTATTTTGATTCCATTGAACGACATTGTTCATTAAGAGGTAATTTTCTTCTTCTTGTTTTTTACATTTGATCTCTACTCCTTTCACCACCATCTTTAAACGTAAGGGTGGAATTTTTCAGGTTTCCCGTGGACAAGAGAAGATTCGTCGGAGATACCTCTGTAGTATGTTTATTTCGTATTCCCTATTATCCTCCATTTCGCACTGTTCTTCATTCTTCTGTTTTATCTTTGGGTGTTGTTTGTTGACTGCAAATATGTATTAGATAATTAATTTTCAATCTTTTTATTTTTTTATTGGTTTTTGAGCTTCATGTTGCGTTTTGTAATGCTCGTTTCTTTCGTTTCGTATAAGAATAATATTATTTGCTTTTTATGAGATTGTCTCATAAGTTGTAATTTTCTGATTCTCATTCTTACATTTGATCTTTTCTTTTCTATACCTTCTACAGGCGTAAGAGTGGAATTTCAAGGTTTATCGGGGACGAGAAGTTTGATTGGAAATAGGTCTTGGGTAAGTTTTCTCCGTATTCCCTGTTCTCTATAATTTCTCGCTGTATTTTTATTTTGTCTTTTATGTTTGGGTGTTATATGTCGAATGTATGTGTGTAGTAGGAATATTAATTTTCAATATATTGATTTCTTTGGTTTCTTCTAATGTTGATGTTCTGTTGTCTATTTTAATTCCATTGAACGACATTGTTTATTAAGAGGTAATTTTCTACTTCTTGTTTTTTACATTTGATCTCTACTCCTTTCACCACCATCTTTAAACGTAAGGGTTGAATTTTTCAGGTTTCCCGGGGACAAGAGAAGATTCGTCGGAGATACCTCTGTAGTATGTTTATTTCGTATTCCCTATTATCCTCCATTTCGCACTGTTCTTCATTCTTCTTTTTTATCTTTGGATGTTGTGTGTTGACTACAAATATGTATTAGATAATTAATTTTCAATCCTTTGATTTTTTTATTGGTTTCTGAGCTTCATGTTGCGTTTTGTAATACTCGTTTCTTTCGTTTCCTTTCAGAATAATATTATTTTCTTTGAATGAGATTGTGTCATAATTTGTAATTTTCTGATTCTCGTTCTTACATTTGATCTCTGCTCTTTTCTATACCTTCTCTAGGCGTAAGAGTGGAATTTCAAGGTTTATCGGGGACGAGAAGTTTGATTGGAAATAGGTCTTGGTTATGTTTTCTCCGTATTCCCTATTCTCTATAATTTCTCGCTGTATTTTAATTTTGTCTTGTATGTTTTGGTGTTATATGTGGAATGTATGTGTGTAGTAGGAAAATTAATTTTCAATATATTGATTTCTTTGTTTTCTTCTAATGTTCATGTTCTGTTGTCTATTTTAATTCCATTGAACGGCATTGTTCATTAAGAGGTAATTTTTTGCTTCTTGTTTTTTACATTTGATCTCTACTCCTTTCACCACCATCTTTAAACGTAAGGGTAGAATTTTTCAAGTTTACCGGGGACAAGAGAAGATTCGTCGGAGATACCTCTGTAGTATGTTTATTTCGTATTTCCTATTATCCTCCATTTCGCACTGTTCTTCATTCTTCTTTTTTATCTTTGGGTGTTGTTTGTTGACTGCAAATATGTATTAGATAATTAATTTTCAATCCTTTGATTTTTTTATTGCTTTCTGAGCTTCATGTTGCGTTTTGTAATACTCGTTTCTTTCGTTTCGTTTCAGAATCATATTATTTTCTTTTAATGAGATTGTGTCATAATTTGTAATTTTCTGATTCTCGTTCTTACATTTGATCTCTGCTCTTTTCTATACCTTCTCTAGGCGTAAGAGTGGAATTTCAAGGTTTATCGGGGACGAGAAGTTTGATTGGAAATAGGTCTTGGGTAAGTTTTCTCCGTATTCCCTATTCTCTATAATTTCTCGCTGTATTTTAATTTTGTCTTTTATGTTTGGGTGTTATATGTCGAATGTATGTGTGTAGTAGGAATATTAATTTTCAATATATTGATTTCTTTGGTTTCTTCTAATGTTGATGTTCTGTTGTCTATTTTAATTCCATTGAACGACATTTTTCATTAAGAGGTAATTTTCTACTTCTTGTTTTTTAGATTTGATCTCTACTCCCTTCACCACCATCTTTAAACGTAAGGGTGGAATTTTTCAGGTTTCCCGGGGACAAGAGAAGATTCGTCGGAGATACCTCTATAGTATGTTTATTTCGTATTCCCTATTATCCTCCATTTCGCACTTTTCTTCATTCTTCTGTTTTATCTTTGGGTGTTGTTTGTTGACTGCAAATGTGTATTAGATAATTAATTTTTAATCTGTTGATTTTTTTTATTGGTTTCTGAGCTTCATGTTGCGTTTTGTAATGCTCGTTTCTTTCGTTTCGTATAAGAATAATATTATTTGCTTTTTATGAGATTGTGTCATAAGTTGTAATTTTCTGATTCTCGTTCTTACATTTGATCTCTGCTCTTTTCTGTACCTTCTCTAGGTGTAAGAGTGGAATTTCAAGGTTTATCGGGGACGAGAAGTTTGATTGGAAATAGGTCTTTTGTAAGTTTTCTCCGTATTCCCTATTCTCTATAATTTCTCGCTGTATTTTAATTTTGTCTTTTATGTTTGGGTGTTATATGTCGAATGTATGTGTGTAGTAGGAAAATTACTTTTCAATATATTGATTTCTTTGTTTTCTTCTAATGTTGATGTTCTGTTATCTATTTTAATTCCATTGAACGGCATTGTTCATTAAGAGGTAATTTTCTGCTTCTTGTTTTTTACATTTGATCTCTATTGCTTTCACCACCATCTTTAAACGTAAGGGTAGAATTTTCAGGTTTCCCGGGGACAAGAGAAGATTCGTCGGAGATACCTCTGTAGTATGTTTATTTCGTATTCCCTATTATCCTCCATTTCGCACTGTTCTTCATTCTTCTTTTTTATCTTTGGGTGTTGTTTGTTGACTGCAAATATGTATTAGATAATTAATTTTCAATCCTTTGATTTTTTTATTGCTTTCTGAGCTTCATGTTGCGTTTTGTAATACTCGTTTCTTTCGTTTCATTTCAGAATAATATTATTTTCTTTGAATGAGATTGTGTCATAATTTGTAATTTTCTGATTCTCGTTCTTACATTTGATCTCTGCTCTTTTCTATACCTTCTCTAGGCGTAAGAGTGGAATTTCAAGGTTTATCGGGGACGAGAAGTTTGATTGGAAATAGGTCTTGGGTAAGTTTTCTCCGTATTCCCTATTCTCTATAATTTCTCGCTGTATTTTAATTTTGTCTTTTATGTTTGGGTGTTATATGTCGAATGTATGTGTGTAGTAGGAAAATTAATTTTCAATATATTGATTTCTTTGGTTTCTTCTAAAGTTGATGTTCTGTTGTTTATTTCAATTCCATTGAACGACATTGTTCATTAAGAGGTAATTTTCTGCTTCTTGTTTTTTACATTTGATCTCTACTCCTTTCACCACCATCTTTAAACGTAAGGGTGGAATTTTTCAGGTTTCCCGGGGACAAGAGAAGATTCGTCGGAGATACCTTTGTAGTATGTTTATTTCGTATTCCCTATTATCCTCCATTTCGCACTATTCTTCATTCTTCTGTTTTATCTTTGGGTGTTGTTTGTTGACTGCAAATGTGTATTAGATAATTAATTTTCAATCTTTTGATTTTTTTTATTGCTTTCTGAGCTTCATGTTGCGTTTTGTAATGCTCGTTTCTTTCGTTTCGTATCAAAATAATATTATTTGCTTTTTATGAGATTGTGTCATAAGTTGTAATTTTCTGATTCTCGTTCTTACATTTGATCTTTTCTTTTCTATACCTTCTATAGGCGTAAGAGTGGAATTTCAAGGTTTATCGGGGACGAGAAGTTTGATTGGAAATAGGTCTTGGGTAAGTTTTCTCCGTATTCCCTATTCTCTAGAATTTCTCGCTGTACTTTAATTTTGTCTTTTATGTTTGGGTGTTATATGTTGAATGTATGTGTGTAGTAGGAAAATTAATTTTCAATATATTGATTTCTTGGTTTTCTTCTAATGTTGATGTTCTGTTGTCTATTTTAATTCCATTGAACGACATTGTTCATTAAGAGGTAATTTTCTGCTTCTTGTTATTTTCATTTGATCTCTACTCCTTTCACCACCATCTTTAAACGTAAGGGTGGAATTTTTCAGGTTTCCCGGGGACAGGAGAAGATTCGTCGGAGATACCTCTGTAGTATGTTTATTTCGTATTCCCTATTATCCTCCATTTCGCACTGTTCTTCATTCTTCTGTTTTATCTTTGGGTGTTGTTTGTTGACTGCAAATGTGTATTAGATAATTAATTTTCAATCTGTTGATTTTTTTTATTGGTTTCTGAGCTTCATGTTGCGCTTTGTAATGCTCGTTTCTTTTGTTTCGTTTCAGAATAATATTATTTGCTTTTAATGAGATTGTGTCATAAGTTGTAATTTTCTGATTCTCGTTCTTACATTTGATCTCTGCTCTTTTCTATACCTTTTATAAGCGTAAGAGTGGAATTTCAAGGTTTATCGGGCACGAGAAGTTTGATTGGAAATAGGTCTTGGGTATGTTTTCTCCGTATTCCCTATTCTCTAGAATTTCTCGCTGTACTTTAATTTTCTCTTTTATGTTTGGGTGTTATATGTCGAATGTATGTGTATAGTAGGAAAATTAATTTTTAATATTTAGATTTCTTTGTTTTCTTCTAATGTTGATGTTCTGTTGTCTATTTTAATTCCATTGAACGACATTGTTCATTAAGAGGTAATTTTCTACTTCTTGTTTTTTAGATTTGATCTCTACTCCTTTCACCACCATCTTTAAACGTAAGGGTGGAATTTTTCAGGTTTCCCGGGAACAAGAGAAGATTCGTCGGAGATACCTCTGTAGTATGTTTATTTCGTATTCCCTATTATCCTCCATTTCGCACTGTTCTTCATTCTTCTGTTTTATCTTTGGGTGTTGTTTGTTGACTGCAAATGTGTATTAGATAATTAATTTTCAATCTGTTGATTTTTTTTATTGGTTTCTGAGCTTCATGTTGCGCTTTGTAATGCTCGTTTCTTTTGTTTCGTATCAGAATAATATTATTTGCTTTTAATGAGATTGTGTCATAAGTTGTAATTTTCTGATTCTCGTTCTTACATTTGATCTCTGCTCTTTTCTATACCTTTTATAAGCGTAAGAGTGGAATTTCAAGGTTTATCGGGCACGAGAAGTTTGATTGGAAATAGGTCTTGGGTAAGTTTTCTCCGTATTCCCTATTCTCTAGAATTTCTCGCTGTACTTTAATTTTCTCTTTTATGTTTGGGTGTTATATGTCGAATGTATGTGTATAGTAGGAAAATTAATTTTTAATATTTAGATTTCTTTGTTTTCTTCTAATGTTGATGTTCTGTTGTCTATTTTAATTCCATTGAACGACATTGTTCATTAAGAGGTAATTTTCTACTTCTTGTTTTTTAGATTTGATCTCTACTCCTTTCACCACCATCTTTAAACGTAAGGGTGGAATTTTTCAGGTTTCCCGGGAACAAGAGAAGATTCGTCGGAGATACCTCTATAGTATGTTTATTTCGTATTCCCTATTATCCTCCATTTCGCACTGTTCTTCATTCTTCTGTTTTATCTTTGGGTGTTGTTTGTTGACTGCAAATATGTATTAGATAATTAATTTTCAATCTTTTGATTTTTTTATTGGTTTCTGAGCTTCATGTTGCGTTTTGTAATGCTCGTTTCTTTCGTTTCGTAGAAGAATAATATTATTTGCTTTTAATGAGATTGTGTCATAAGTTGTAGTTTTCTGATTCTCGTTCTTACATTTGATCTTTTCTTTTCTATACCTGCTATAGGCGTAAGAGTGGAATTTCAAGGTTTATCGGGGACGAGAAGTTTGATTGAAAATAGGTCTTGGGTAAGTTTTCTCCGTATTCCCTATTCTCTAGAATTTCTCGCTGTACTTTAATTTTGTCTTTTATGTTTGGGTGTTATATGTTGAATGTATGTGTGTAGTAGGAAAATTAATTTTCAATATATTGATTTCTTTGTTTTCTTCTAAAGTTGTTGTTCTGTTGTCTATTTCAATTCCATTGAACGACATTGTTCATTAAGAGGTAATTTTCTGCTTCTTGTTTTTTAGATTTGATCTCTACTCCTTTCACCACCATCTTTAAACGTAAGGGTGGAATTTTTCAGGTTTCCCGGGGACAAGAGAAGATTCGTCGGAGATACCTCTGTAGTATGTTTATTTCGTATTCCCTATTATCCTCCATTTCGCACTGTTCTTCATTCTTCTGTTTTATCTTTGGGTGTTGTTTGTTGACTGCAAATATGTATTAGATAATTAATTTTCAATCTTTTGATTTTTTTATTGGTTTCTGAGCTTCAAGTTGCGTTTTGTAATGCTCGTTTCTTTCGTTTCGTATCAGAATAATATTATTTGCTTTTAATGAGATTGTGTCATAAGTTGTAATTTTCTGATTCTCGTTCTTCCATTTGATCTTTTCTTTTCTATACCTTTTGTAGGCGTAAGAGTGGAATTTCAAGGTTTATCGGGGACGAGAAGTTTGATTGGAAATACGTCTTAGGTAAGTTTTCTCCGTATTCGCTATTCTCTATAATTTCTCGCTGTATTTTAATTTTGTCTTTTATGTTTCGGTGTTATACGTCGAATGTATGTGTGTAGTAGGAATATTAATTTTCAATATATTGATTTCTTTGGTTTCTTCTAATGTTGATGTTCTGTTGTCTATTTTAATTCCATTGAACGACATTGTTTATTAAGAGGTAATTTTCTACTTCTTGTTTTTTACATTTGATCTGTACTCCTTTCACCACCATCTTTAAACATAAGGGTGCAATTTTTCAGGTTTCCCGGGGACAAGAGAAGATTCGTCGGAGATACCTCTATAGTATGTTTATTTCGTATTCCCTATTATCCTCCATTTCGCACTGTTCTTCATTCTTCTGTTTTATCTTTGGGTGTTGTTTGTTGACTGCAAATATGTATTAGATAATTAATTTTCAATCTTTTGATTTTTTTATTGGTTTCTGAGCTTCATGTTGCGTTTTGTAATGCTCGTTTCTTTCGTTTCGTATCAGAATAATATTATTTGCTTTTAATGAGATTGTGTCATAAGTTGTAGTTTTCTGATTCTCGTTCTTACATTTGATCTTTTCTTTTCTATACCTGCTCTAGGCGTAAGAGTGGAATTTCAAGGTTTATCGGGGACGAGAAGTTTGATTGGAATAATGTTTTGGGTAAGTTTTCTCCGTATTCCCTATTCTCTAGAATTTCTCGCTGTACTTTAATTTTCTCTTTTATGTTTGGGTGTTATATGTTGAATGTATATGTGTAGTAGGAAAATTAATTTTCAATATATTGATTTCTTTCTTTTCTTCTAATGTTGATGTTCTGTTGTCTATTTTGATTCCATTGAACGACATTGTTCATTAAGAGGTAATTTTCTGCTTCTTGTTTTTTACATTTGATCTCTACTCCTTTCACCACCATCTTTAAACGTAAGGGTGGAATTTTTCAGGTTTCCCGTGGACAAGAGAAGATTCGTCGGAGATACCTCTGTAGTATGTTTATTTCGTATTCCCTATTGTCCTCCATTTCGCACTGTTCTTCATTCTTCTGTTTTATCTTTGGGTGTTGTTTGTTGACTGCAAATATGTATTAGATAATTAATTTTCAATCTTTTTATTTTTTTATTGGTTTCTGAGCTTCATGTTGCGTTTTGTAATGCTCGTTTCTTTCGTTTCGTATAAGAATAATATTATTTGCTTTTTATGAGATTGTGTCATAACTTGTAATTTTCTGATTCTCGTTCTTACATTTGATCTTTTCTTTTCTATACCTTCTATAGGCGTAAGAGTGGAATTTCAAGGTTTATTGGGGACGAGAGGTTTGATTGCAAATAGGTCTTGGGTATGTTTTCTCCGTATTCCCTATTCTCTAGAATTTCTGGCTGTACTTTAATTTTCTCTTTTATGTTTGGGTGTTATATGTTGAATGTATGTGTGTAGTAGGAAAATTAATTTTCAATATATTGATTTCTTTGTTTTCTTCTAATCTTGATGTTCTATTGTCTATTTTGATTCCATTGAACGACATTGTTCATTAAGAGGTAATTTTCTGCTTCTTGTTTTTTACATTTGATCTCTACTCCTTTCACCACCATCTTTAAACGTAAGGGTGGAATTTTTCAGGTTTCCCGTGGACAATAGAAGATTCGTCGGAGATACCTCTGTAGTATGTTTATTTCGTATTCCCTATTGTCCTCCATTTCGCACTGTTCTTCATTCTTCTGTTTTATCTTTGGGTGTTGTTTGTTGACTGCAAATGTGTATTCGATAATTAATTTTCAATCTGTTGAATTTTTTTATTGGTTTCTTAGCTTCATGTTGCGTTTTGTAATGCTCGTTTCTTTCGTTTCGTATCAGAATAATATTATTTTCTTTTTATGAGATTGTGTCATAAGTTGTAATTTTCTGATTCTCGTTCTTACATTTGATCTTTTCTTTTCTATACCTTCAATAGGCGTAAGAGTGGATTTTCAAGGTTTATCGGGGACGAGAAGTTTGATTGGAAATATGTTTTGGGTAAGTTTTCTCCGTATTCCCTATTCTCTAGAATTTCTCGCTGTACTTTAATTTTCTCTTTTATGTTTGGGTGTTATATGTTGAATGTATGTGTGTAGTAGGAAAATTAATTTTCAATATATTGATTTCTTTGTTTTCTTCTAATCTTGATGTTCTATTGTCTATTTTGATTCCATTGAACGACATTGTTCATTAAGAGGTAATTTTCTGCTTCTTGTTTTTTACATTTGATCTCTACTCCTTTCACCACCATCTTTAAACGTAAGGGTGGAATTTTTCAGGTTTCCCGTGGACAATAGAAGATTCGTCGGAGATACCTCTGTAGTATGTTTATTTCGTATTCCCTATTGTCCTCCATTTCGCACTGTTCTTCATTCTTCTGTTTTATCTTTGGGTGTTGTTTGTTGACTGCAAATGTGTATTACATAATTAATTTTCAGTCTGTTGATTTTTTTTATTGGTTTCTGAGCTTCATGTTCCGTTTTGTAATGCTCGTTTCTTTCGTTTCGTATAAGAATAATATTATTTGCTTTTAATGAGATTGTGTCATAAGTTGTAATTTTCTGATTCTCGTTCTTACATTTGATTTTTTCTTTTCTATACCTTCTATAGGCGTAAGAGTGGAATTTCAAGGTTTATCGGGGACGAGAAGTTTGATTGGAAATATGTCTTGGGTATGTTTTCTCCGTATTCCCTATTCTCTAGAATTTCTCGCTGTATTTTAATTTTCTCTTTTATGTTTGGGTGTTATATGTGGAATGTATGTGTGTAGTAGGAAAATTAATTTTCAATATATTGATTTCTTTGTTTTCTTCTAATGTTGATGTTCTGTTGTCTATTTTAATTCCATTGAACGACATTGTTCATTAAGAGGTAATTTTCTGCTTCTTGTTTTTTACATTTGATCTCTACTCCTTTCACCACCATCTTTAAACGTAAGGGTGGAATTTTTCAGGTTTCCCGGGGACAATAGAAGATTCGTCGGAGATACCTCTGTAGTATGTTTATTTCGTATTCCCTATTGTCCTCCATTTCGCACTGTTCTTCATTCTGCTGTTTTATCTTTGGGTGTTGTTTGTTGACTGCAAATATGTATTAGATAATTAATTTTCAATCTTTTTATTTTTTTATTGGTTTCTGAGCTTCATGTTGCGTTTTGTAATGCTCGTTTCTTTCGTTTCGTATAAGAATAATATTATTTTCTTTTTATGAGATTGTGTCATAAGTTGTAATTTTCTGATTCTCGTTCTTACATTTGATCTTTTCTTTTCTATACCTTCAATAGGCGTAAGAGTGGATTTTCAAGGTTTGTCGGGGACGAGAAGTTTGATTGGAAATAGGTTTTGGGTATGTTTTCTCCGTATTCCCTATTCTCTATAATTTCTCGCTGTATTTTAATTTTGTATTTTATGTTTGGGTGTTACATGTCGAATGTATGTGTGTAGTAGGAATATTAATTTTCAATATATTGATTTCTTTGGTTTCTTCTAATGTTGATGTTCTGTTGTCTATTTTAATTCCATTGAACGACATTGTTCATTAAGAGGTAATTTTCTGCTTCTTGTTTTTTACATTTGATCTCTACTCCTTTCACCACCATCTTTAAACGTAAGGGTAGAATTTTTCAGGTTTCCCGGGGACTAGAGAAGATTCGTCGGAGATACCTCTGTAGTATGTTTATTTCGTATTCGCTATTGTCCTCCATTTCGCACTGTTCTTCATTCTTCTGTTTTATCTTTGGGTGTTGTTTGTTGACTGCAAATGTGTATTAGATAATTAATTTTCAATCTGTTGAATTTTTTTATTGGTTTCTTAGCTTCATGTTGCGTTTTGTAATGCTCGTTTCTTTCGTTTCGTATCAGAATAATATTATTTGCTTTTAATGAGATTGTGTCATAAGTTGTAATTTTCTGATTCTCGTTCTTACATTTGATCTTTTCTTTTCTATACCTTCTATAGGCGTAAGAGTGGAATTTCAAGGTTTATCGGGGACAAGAAGTTTGATTGGAAATATGTCTTGGGTATGTTTTCTCCGTATTTCCTATTCTCTAGAATTTCTCGCTGTATTTTAATTTTGTCTTTTATGTTTGGGTGTTATATGTGGAATGTATGTGTGTAGTAGGAAAATTAATTTTCAATATATTGATTTCTTTGTTTTCTTCTAATGTTGATGTTCTGTTGTCTATTTTAATTCCATTGAACGACATTGTTCATTAAGAGGTAATTTTCTGCTTCTTGTTTTTTACATTTGATCTCTACTCCTTTCACCACAATCTTTAAACGTAAGGGTGGAATTTTTCAGGTTTCCCAGGGACAAGAGAAGATTCGTCGGAGATACCTCTGTAGTATGTTTATTTCGTATTCCCTATTATCCTCCATTTCGCACTGTTCTTCATTCTTCTTTTTTATCTTTGTGTGTTGTTTGTTGACTGCAAATATGTATTAGATAATTAAATTTCAATCCTTTGATTTTTTTATTGGTTTTTGAGCTTCATGTTGCGTTTTGTAATACTCGTTTCTTTCGTTTCGTTTCAGAATAATATTATTTTCTTTCAATGAGATTGTGTCATAAGTATTAATTTTCTGATTCTCGTTCTTACATTTGATCTCTGCGCTTTTCTATACCTTCTCTAGGCGTAAGAGTGGAATTTCAAGGTTTATCGGGGACGAGAAGTTTGATTGGAAATAGGTTTTGGGTATGTTTTCTCCGTATTCCCTATTCTCTAGAATTTTTCGCTGTACTTTAATTTTCTCTTTTATGTTTGGGTGTTATATGTTGAATGTATGTGTGTAGTAGGAAAATTAATTTTCAATATATTGATTTCTTTGTTTTCTTCTAATGTTGATGTTCCGTTGTCTATTTTAATTCCATTGAACGACATTGTTCATTAAGAGGTAATTTTCTGCTTCTTGTTATTTTCATTTGATCTCTACTCCTTTCACCATCATCTTTAAACGTAAGGGTGGAATTTTTAAGGTTTCCCGGGGACAAGAGAAGATTCGTCGGAGATACCTCTGTAGTATGTTTATTTCGTATTCCCTATTATCCTCCATTTCGCACTGTTCTTCATTCTTCTGTTTTATCTTTGGGTGTTGTTTGTTGACTGCAAATGTGTATTACATAATTAATTTTCAGTCTGTTGATTTTTTTTATTGGTTTCTGAGCTTCATGTTGCGTTTTGTAATGCTCGTTTCTTTCGTTTCGTAGAAGAATAATATTATTTGCTTTTAATGAGATTGTGTCATAAGAGTTAATTTTCTGATTCTCGTTCTTACATTTGATCTTTTCTTTTCTATACCTTCTATAGGCGTAAGAGTGGAATTTCAAGGTTTATCGGGGACGAGAAGTTTGATTGGAAATATGTGTTGGTTATGTTTTCTCCGTATTCCCTATTCTCTAGAATTTCTCGCTGTATTTTAATTTTCTCTTTTATGTTTGGGTGTTATATGTGGAATGTATGTGTGTAGTAGGAAAATTAATTTTCAATATATTGATTTCTTTGTTTTCTTCTAATGTTGATGTTCTGTTGTCTATTTTAATTCCATTGAACGACATTGTTCATTAAGAGGTAATTTTCTGCTTCTTGTTTTTTACATTTGATCTCTACTCCTTTCACCACCATCTTTAAACGTAAGGGTGGAATTTTTCAGGTTTCCCGGGGACAAGAGAAGATTCGTCGGAGATACCTCTGTAGTATGTTTATTTCGTATTCCCTATTGTCCTCCATTTCGCACTGTTCTTCATTCTGCTGTTTTATCTTTGGGTGTTGTTTGTTGACTGCAAATATGTATTAGATAATTAATTTTCAATCTGTTGAATTTTTTTATTGGTTTCTTAGCTTCATGTTGCGTTTTGTAATGCTCGTTCTTTCGTTTCGTATCAGAATAATATTATTTGCTTTTAATGAGATTGTGTCATAAGTTGTAATTTTCTGATTCCCGTTCTTACATTTGATCTTTTCTTTTCTATACCTTCTATAGGCGTAAGAGTGGAATTTCAAGGTTTATCGGGGACGAGAAGTTTATTTGGAAATAGGTCTTGGGTAAGTTTTCTCCGTATTCCCTATTCTTTATAATTTCTCGTTGTATTTTAATTTTGTCTTTTATGTTTCGGTGTTATATGTCGAATCTATGTGTGTAGTAGGAATATTAATTTTCAATATATTGATTTCTTTGGTTTCTTCTAATGTTGATGTTATGTTGTCTATTTTAATTCCATTGAACGACATTGTTCATTAAGAGGTAATTTTCTACTTCTTGTTTTTTACATTTGATCTCTACTCCTTTCACCACCATCTTTAAACGTAAGGGTGGAATTTTTCAGGTTTCCCGGGGACAAGAGAAGATTCGTCGGAGATACCTCTGTAGTATGTTTATTTCGTATTCCCTATTGTCCTCCATTTCGCACTGTTTTTCATTCTGCTGTTTTATCTTTGGGTGTTGTTTGTTGACTGCAAATATGTATTAGATAATTAATTTTCAATCTTTTTATTTTTTTATTGGTTTCTGAGCTTCATGTTGCGTTTTTTAATGCTCGTTTCTTTCGTTTCGTATAAGAATAATATTATTTGCTTTTTATGAGATTGTGTCATAAGTTGTAATTTTCTGATTCTCGTTCTTACATTTGATCTTTTCTTTTCTATACCTTCTATAGGCGTAAGAGTGGAATTTCAAGGTTTATCGGGGACGAGAAGTTTGATTGGAAATAGGTCTTGGGTATGTTTTCTCCGTATTCCCTATTCTCTAGAATTTCTCGCTGTATTTTAATTTTCTCTTTTATGTTTGGGTGTTATATGTGGAATGTATTGATTTCTTTGTTTTCTTCTAATGTTGATGTTCTGTTGTCTATTTTAATTCCATTGAACGACATTGTTCATTAAGAGGTAATTTTCTGCTTCTTGTTTTTTACATTTGATCTCTACTCCTTTCACCACCATCTTTAAACGTAAGGGTGGAATTTTTCAGGTTTCCCGGGTACAAGAGAAGATTCGTCGGAGATATCTCTGTAGTATGTTTATTTCGTATTCCCTATTATCCTCCAATCGCACTGTTCTTCATTCTTCTGTTTTATCTTTGGGTGTAGTTTGTTGACTGCAAATATGTATTAGATAATTAATTTTCAATCTTTTTATTTTTTTATTGGTTTCTGAGCTTCATGTTGCGTTTTGTAATGCTCGTTTCTTTCGTTTCGTATAAGAATAATATTATTTGCTTTTTATGAGATTGTGTCATAAGTTGTAATTTTCTGATTCTCGTTCATACATTTGATCTTTTCTTTTCTATACCTTCTATAGGCGTAAGAGTGGAATTTCAAGGTTTATCGGGGACGAGAAGTTTGATTGGAAATAGGTTTTGGGTAAGTTTTCTCCGTATTCCCTATTCTCTAGAATTTCTCGCTGTACTTTAATTTTCTCTTTTATGTTTGGGTGTTATATGTGGAATGTATGTGTGTAGTAGGAAAATTAATTTTCAATATATTGATTTCTTTGTTTTCTTCTAATGTTGATGTTTTGTTGTCTATTTTAATTCCATTGAACGACATTGTTCATTAAGAGGTAATTTTCTGCTTTTTGTTTTTTACATTTGATCTCTACTCCTTTCACCACCATCTTTATACGTAAGGGTGGAATTTTTCAGGTTTCCCAGGGACAAGAGATGATTCGTCGAAGATACCTCTGTAGTATGTTTATTTCGTATTTCCTATTATCCTCCATTTCGCACTATTCTTCATTCTTCTTTTTTATCTTTGGGTGTTGTTTGTTGACTGCAAATATGTATTAGATAATTAATTTTCAATCCTTTGATTTTTTTATTGGTTTCTGAGCTTCATGTTGCGTTTTGTAATACTCGTTTCTTTCCTTTCGTTTCAGAATAATATTATTTTCTGTCAATGAGATTGTGTCATAAGTATTAATTTTCTGAATCTCGTTCTTACATTTGCTCTCTGCGCTTTTCTATACCTTCTCTAGGCGTAAGAGTGGAATTTCAAGGTTTATCGGGGACGAGAAGCTTGATTGGAAATAGGTCTTGGGTATGTTTTCTCCGTATTCCCTATTTTCTAGAATTTCTCGCTGTATTTTAATTTTCTCTTTTATGTTTGGGTGTTATATGTTGAATGTATGTGTGTAGTAGGAAAATTAATTTTCAATATATTGATTTCTTTGTTTTCTTCTAATGTTGATGTTTTGTTGTCTATTTTAATTCCATTGAACGACATTGTTCATTAAGAGGTAATTTTCTGCTTCTTGTTTTTTACATTTGATCTCTACTCCTTTCACCACCATCTTTATACGTAAGGGTGGAATTTTTCAGGTTTCCCAGGGACAAGAGATGATTCGTCGGAGATACCTCTGTAGTATGTTTATTTCGTATTCCCTATTATCCTCCATTTCGCACTGTTCTTCATTCTTCTGTTTTATCTTTGGGTGTTGTTTGTTGACTGCAAATATGTATTAGATAATTAATTTTCAATCTTTTTATTTTTTTATTGGTTTTTGAGCTTCATGTTGCGTTTTGTAATGCTCGTTTCTTTCGTTTCGTATCAGAATAATATTATTTGCTTTTAATGAGATTGTGTCATAAGTTGTAGTTTTCTGATTCTCGTTCTTAAATTTGATCTTTTCTTTTCTATACCTTCTATAGGCGTAAGAGTGGAATTTCAAGGTTTATCGGGGACGAGAAGTTTGATTGGAAATAGGTGTTGGGTAGGTTTTCTCCGTATTCCCTATTCTCTAGAATTTTTCGCTGTATTTTAATTTTCTCTTTTATGTTTGGGTGTTATATGTGGAATGTATGTGTGTAGTAGGAAAATTAATTTTCAATATATTGATTTCTTTGTTTTCTTTTAATGTTGATGTTCTGTTGTGTATTTTAATTCCATTGAACGACATTGTTCATTGAGAGGTAATTTTTTGCTTCTTGTTTTTTAGATTTGATCTCTACTCCTTTCACCACTATCTTTAAACGTAAGGGTGGAATTTTTCAGGTTTCCCGGGGACAAGAGAAGATTCGTCGGAGATACCTCTGTAGTATGTTTATTTTGTATTCCCTATTATCCTCTATTTCGCACTGTTCTTCATTCTTCTGTTTTATCTTTGGGTGTTGTTTGTTGACTGCAAATGTGTATTACATAATTAATTTTCAATCTGTTGAATTTTTTTATTGGTTTCTTAGCTTCATGTTGCGTTTTGTAATGCTCGTTTCTTTCGTTTCGTATCAGAATAATATTATTTGCTTTTAATGAGATTGTGTCATAAGTTGTAGTTTTCTGATTCTCGTTCTTAAATTTGATCTTTTCTTTTCTATACCTTCTATAGGCGTAAGAGTGGAATTTCAAGGTTTATCGGGGACGAGAAGTTTGATTGGAAATAGGTTTTGGGTATGTTTTCTCCGTATTCCCTATTCTCTAGAATTTCTCGCTGTATTTTAATTTTGTCTTTTATGTTTGGGTGTTATATGTGGAATGTATGTGTGTAGTAGGAAAATTAATTTTCAATATATTGATTTCTTTGTTTTCTTCTAATGTTGATGTTTTGTTGTCTATTTAAATTCCATTGAACGACATTGTTCATTAAGAGGTAATTTTCTGCTTTTTGTTTTTTACATTTGATCTCTACTCCTTTCACCACCATCTTTATACGTAAGGGTGGAATTTTTCAGGTTTCCCAGGGACAAGAGATGATTCGTCGAAGATACCTCTGTAGTATGTTTATTTCGTATTCCCTATTATCCTCTATTTCGCACTGTTCTTCATTCTTCTGTTTTATCTTTGGGTGTTGTTTGTTGACTGCAAATGTGTATTACATAATTAATTTTCAATCTGTTGAATTTTTTTATTGGTTTCTTAGCTTCATGTTGCGTTTTGTAATGCTCGTTTCTTTCGTTTCGTATCAGAATAATATTATTTGCTTTTAATGAGATTGTGTCATAAGTTGTAATTTTCTGATTCTCGTTCTTAAATTTGATCTTTTCTTTTCTATACCTTCTATAGGCGTAAGAGTGGAATTTCAAGGTTTATCGGGGACGAGAAGTTTGATTGGAAATAGGTCTTGGGTATGTTTTCTCCGTATTCCCTATTCTCTAGAATTTCTCGCTGTATTTTAATTTTCTCTTTTATGTTTGGGTGTTATATGTGGAATGTATGTGTGTAGTAGGAAAATTAATTTTCAATATATTGATTTCTTTGTTTTCTTCTAATGTTGATGTTCTGTTGTCTATTTTAATTCCATTGAACGACATTGTTCATTAAGAGGTAATTTTCTGCTTCTTGTTTTTTAGATTTGATCTCTTCTCCTTTCGCCACCATCTTTAAACGTTAGGGTGGAATTTTTCAGGTTTCTCGGGGACAAGAGAAGATTCGTCGGAGATACCTCTGTAGTATGTTTATTTCGTATTCCCTATTATCCTCCATTTCGCACTGTTCTTCATTCTTCTGTTTTATATTTGGGTGTTGTTTGTTGACTGCAAATATGTATTAGATAATTAATTTTCAATCTTTTTATTTTTTTATTGGTTTCTTAGCTTCATGTTGCGTTTTGTAATGCTCGTTTCTTTCGTTTCGTTTCAGAATAATATTATTTGCTTTTTATGAGATTGTGTCATAAGTTGTAATTTTCTGATTCTCGTTCTTACATTTGATCTTTTCTTTTCTATACCTTCTATAGGCGTAAGAGTGGAATTTCAAGGTTTATCGGGGACGAGAAGTTTGATTGGAAATAGGTCTTGGGTATGTTTTCTCCGTATTCCCTATTCTCTAGAATTTTTCGCTGTATTTTAATTTTCTCTTTTATGTTTGGGTGTTATATGTGGAATGTATGTGTGTAGTAGGAAAATTAATTTTCAATATATTGATTTCTTTTGTTTTCTTCTAATGTTGATGTTCTGTTGTCTATTTTAATTCCATTGAACAACATTGTTCATTAAGAGGTAATTTTCTGCTTCTTGTTTTTAACATTTGACCTCTACTCCTTTCACCACCATCTTTAAACGTAAGGGTGGAATTTTTCAGGTTTCCCGGGGACAAGAGAAGATTCGTCGGAGATACCTCTGTAGTATGTTTATTTCGTATTCCCTATTATCCTCCATTTCGCACTGTTCTTCATTCTTCTGTTTTATATTTGGGTGTTGTTTGTTGACTGCAAATATGTATTAGATAATTAATTTTCAATCTTTTTATTTTTTTATTGGTTTCTTAGCTTCATGTTGCGTTTTGTAATGCTCGTTTCTTTCGTTTCGTTTCAGAATAATATTATTTGCTTTTTATGAGATTGTGTCATAAGTTGTAATTTTCTGATTCTCGTTCTTACATTTGATCTTTTCTTTTCTATACCTTCTATAGGCGTAAGAGTGGAATTTCAAGGTTTATCGGGGACGAGAAGTTTGATTGGAAATAGGTCTTGGGTATGTTTTCTCCGTATTCCCTATTCTCTAGAATTTTTCGCTGTATTTTAATTTTCTCTTTTATGTTTGGGTGTTATATGTGGAATGTATGTGTGTAGTAGGAAAATTAATTTTCAATATATTGATTTCTTTTGTTTTCTTCTAATGTTGATGTTCTGTTGTCTATTTTAATTCCATTGAACAACATTGTTCATTAAGAGGTAATTTTCTGCTTCTTGTTTTTAACATTTGACCTCTACTCCTTTCACCACCATCTTTAAACGTAAGGGTGGAATTTTTCAGGTTTCCCGGGGACAAGAGAAGATTCGTCGGAGATACCTCTGTAGTATGTTTATTTCGTATTCCCTATTATCCTCCATTTCGCACTGTTCTTCATTCTTCTGTTTTATCTTTGGGTGTTGTTTGTTGACTGCAAATATGTATTAGATAATTAATTTTCAATCTTTTTATTTTTTTATTGGTTTCTTAGCTTCATGTTGCGTTTTGTAATGCTTGTTTCTTCCGTTTCGTATTAGAATAATATTATTTGCTTTTAATGAGATTGTGTCATAAGTTGTAGTTTTCTGATTCTCGTTCTTAAATTTGATCTTTTCTTTTCTATACCTTCTATAAGCGTAAGAGTGGAATTTCAAGGTTTATCGGGGACGAGAAGTTTGATTGGAAATAGGTCTTGGGTATGTTTTCTCCGTATTCCCTATTCTCTAGAATTTCTCGCTGTATTTTAATTTTGTCTTTTATGTTTGGGTGTTACATGTCGAATGTATGTGTGTAGTAGGAATATTAATTTTCAATATATTGATTTCTTTGGTTTCTTCTAATGTTGATGTTCTGTTGTCTATTTTAATTCCATTGAACGACATTGTTCATTAAGAGTTAATTTTCTGCTTCTTGTTTTTTACATTTGATCTCTACTCCTTTCACCAGCATCTTTAAACGTAAGGGTGGAATTTTTCAGGTTTCTCGGGGACAAGAGAAGATTCGTCGGAGATACCTCTGTAGTATGTTTATTTCGTATTCCCTATTATCCTCCATTTCGCACTGTTCTTCATTCTTCTGTTTTATCTTTGGGTGTTGTTTGTTGACTGCAAATATGTATTAGATAATTAATTTTCAATCTTTTTATTTTTTTATTGGTTTCTTAGCTTCATGTTGCGTTTTGTAATGCTTGTTTCTTCCGTTTCGTATCAGAATAATATTATTTGCTTTTTATGAGATTGTGTCATAAGTTGTAATTTTCTGATTCTCGTTCTTACATTTGATCTTTTCTTTTCTATACCTTCTATAGGCGTAAGAGTGGAATTTAAAGGTTTATCGGGGACGAGAAGTTTGATTGGAAATAGGTCTTGGGTATGTTTTCTCCGTATTCCCTATTCTCTAGAATTTCTCGCTGTATTTTAATTTTGTCTTTTATGTTTGGGTGTTACATGTCGAATGTATGTGTGTAGTAGGAATATTAATTTTCAATATATTGATTTCTTTGGTTTCTTCTAATGTTAATGTTCTGTTGTCTATTTTAATTCCATTGAACGACATTGTTCATTAAGAGGTAATTTTCTGCTTCTTGTTTTTTACATTTGATCTCTACTCCTTTCACGAGCATCTTTAAACGTAAGGGTGGAATTTTTCAGGTTTCTCGGGGACAAGAGAAGATTCGTCGGAGATACCTCTGTAGTATGTTTATTTCGTATTCCCTATTATCCTCCATTTCGCACTGTTCTTCATTCTTGTTTTTTATCTTTGTGTGTTGTTTGTTGATTGCAAATATGTATTAGATAATTAATTTTCAATCCTTTGATTTTTTTATTGGTTTCTGAGCTTCATGTTGCGTTTTGTAATACTCGTTTCTTTCGTTTCGTTTCAGAATAATATTATTTTCTTTCAATGAGATTGTGTCATAAGTATTAATTTTCTGATTCTCGTTCTTACATTTGATCTCTGCGCTTTTCTATACCTTCTCTAGGCGTAAGAGTGGAATTTCAAGGTTTATCGGGGACGAGAAGTTTGATTGGAAATAGGTCTTGGGTATGTTTTCTCCGTATTCCCTATTCTCTAGAATTTCTCGCTGTATTTTTAATTTTCTCTTTTATGTTTGGGTGTTATATGTGGAATGTATGTGTGTAGTAGGAAAATTAATTTTCAATATATTGATTTCTTTGTTTTCTTCTAATGTTGATGTTCTGTTGTCTATTTTAATTCCATTGAACTACATTGTTCATTAAGAGGTAATTTTCTGCTTCTTGTTTTTTACATTTGATATCTACTCCTTTCACCACCATCTTTAAACGTAAGGGTGGAATTTTTCAGGTTTCCCGGGGACAAGAGAAGATTCGTCGGAGATACCTCTGTAGTATGTTTATTTCGTATTCCCTATTATCCTCCATTTCGCACTGTTCTTCATTCTTCTGTTTTATCTTTGGGTGTTGTTTGTTGACTGCAAATGTGTATTACATAATTAATTTTCAATCTGTTGAATTTTTTTATTGGTTTCTTAGCTTCATGTTGCGTTTTGTAATGCTCGTTTCTTTCGTTTCGTATCAGAATAATATTATTTGCTTTTAATGAGATTGTGTCATAAGTTGTAGTTTTCTGATTCTCGTTCTTAAATTTGATCTTTTCTTTTCTATACCTTCTATAAGCGTAAGAGTGGAATTTCAAGGTTTATCGAGGACGAGAAGTTTGATTGGAAATAGGTCTTGGGTATGTTTTCTCCGTATTCCCTATTCTCTAGAATTTCTCGCGGTATTTTAATTTTGTCTTTTATGTTGTGGTGTTACATGTCGAATGTATGTGTGTAGTAGGAATATTAATTTTCAATATATTGATTTCTTTGGTTTCTTCTAATGTTGATGTTCTGTTGTCTATTTTAATTCCATTGAACGACATTGTTCATTAAGAGTTAATTTTCTGCTTCTTGTTTTTTACATTTGATCTCTACTCCTTTCACCAGCATCTTTAAACGTAAGGGTGGAATTTTTCAGGTTTCTCGGGGACAAGAGAAGATTCGTCGGAGATACCTCTGTAGTATGTTTATTTCGTATTCCCTATTATCCTCCATTTCGCACTGTTCTTCATTCTTCTGTTTTATATTTGGGTGTTGTTTGTTGACTGCAAATATGTATTAGATAATTAATTTTCAATCTTTTTATTTTTTTATTGGTTTCTTAGCTTCATGTTGCGTTTTGTAATGCTCGTTTCTTTCGTTTCGTTTCAGAATAATATTATTTGCTTTTTATGAGATTGTGTCATAAGTTGTAATTTTCTGATTCTCGTTCTTACATTTGATCTTTTCTTTTCTATACCTTCTATAGGCGTAAGAGTGGAATTTCAAGGTTTATCGGGGACGAGAAGTTTGATTGGAAATAGGTCTTGGGTATGTTTTCTCCGTATTCCCTATTCTCTAGAATTTTTCGCTGTATTTTAATTTTCTCTTTTATGTTTGGGTGTTATATGTGGAATGTATGTGTGTAGTAGGAAAATTAATTTTCAATATATTGATTTCTTTTGTTTTCTTCTAATGTTGATGTTCTGTTGTCTATTTTAATTCCATTGAACAACATTGTTCATTAAGAGGTAATTTTCTGCTTCTTGTTTTTAACATTTGACCTCTACTCCTTTCACCACCATCTTTAAACGTAAGGGTGGAATTTTTCAGGTTTCCCGGGGACAAGAGAAGATTCGTCGGAGATACCTCTGTAGTATGTTTATTTCGTATTCCCTATTATCCTCCATTTCGCACTGTTCTTCATTCTTCTGTTTTATCTTTGGGTGTTGTTTGTTGACTGCAAATATGTATTAGATAATTAATTTTCAATCTTTTTATTTTTTTATTGGTTTCTTAGCTTCATGTTGCGTTTTGTAATGCTTGTTTCTTCCGTTTCGTATTAGAATAATATTATTTGCTTTTAATGAGATTGTGTCATAAGTTGTAGTTTTCTGATTCTCGTTCTTAAATTTGATCTTTTCTTTTCTATACCTTCTATAAGCGTAAGAGTGGAATTTCAAGGTTTATCGGGGACGAGAAGTTTGATTGGAAATAGGTCTTGGGTATGTTTTCTCCGTATTCCCTATTCTCTAGAATTTCTCGCTGTATTTTAATTTTGTCTTTTATGTTTGGGTGTTACATGTCGAATGTATGTGTGTAGTAGGAATATTAATTTTCAATATATTGATTTCTTTGGTTTCTTCTAATGTTGATGTTCTGTTGTCTATTTTAATTCCATTGAACGACATTGTTCATTAAGAGTTAATTTTCTGCTTCTTGTTTTTTACATTTGATCTCTACTCCTTTCACCAGCATCTTTAAACGTAAGGGTGGAATTTTTCAGGTTTCTCGGGGACAAGAGAAGATTCGTCGGAGATACCTCTGTAGTATGTTTATTTCGTATTCCCTATTATCCTCCATTTCGCACTGTTCTTCATTCTTCTGTTTTATCTTTGGGTGTTGTTTGTTGACTGCAAATATGTATTAGATAATTAATTTTCAATCTTTTTATTTTTTTATTGGTTTCTTAGCTTCATGTTGCGTTTTGTAATGCTTGTTTCTTCCGTTTCGTATCAGAATAATATTATTTGCTTTTTATGAGATTGTGTCATAAGTTGTAATTTTCTGATTCTCGTTCTTACATTTGATCTTTTCTTTTCTATACCTTCTATAGGCGTAAGAGTGGAATTTAAAGGTTTATCGGGGACGAGAAGTTTGATTGGAAATAGGTCTTGGGTATGTTTTCTCCGTATTCCCTATTCTCTAGAATTTCTCGCTGTATTTTAATTTTGTCTTTTATGTTTGGGTGTTGCATGTCGAATGTATGTGTGTAGTAGGAATATTAATTTTCAATATATTGATTTCTTTGGTTTCTTCTAATGTTAATGTTCTGTTGTCTATTTTAATTCCATTGAACGACATTGTTCATTAAGAGGTAATTTTCTGCTTCTTGTTTTTTACATTTGATCTCTACTCCTTTCACGAGCATCTTTAAACGTAAGGGTGGAATTTTTCAGGTTTCTCGGGGACAAGAGAAGATTCGTCGGAGATACCTCTGTAGTATGTTTATTTCGTATTCCCTATTATCCTCCATTTCGCACTGTTCTTCATTCTTGTTTTTTATCTTTGTGTGTTGTTTGTTGACTGCAAATATGTATTAGATAATTAATTTTCAATCCTTTGATTTTTTTATTGGTTTCTGAGCTTCATGTTGCGTTTTGTAATACTCGTTTCTTTCGTTTCGTTTCAGAATAATATTATTTTCTTTCAATGAGATTGTGTCATAAGTATTAATTTTCTGATTCTCGTTCTTACATTTGATCTCTGCGCTTTTCTATACCTTCTCTAGGCGTAAGAGTGGAATTTCAAGGTTTATCGGGGACGAGAAGTTTGATTGGAAATAGGTCTTGGGTATGTTTTCTCCGTATTCCCTATTCTCTAGAATTTCTCGCTGTATTTTTAATTTTCTCTTTTATGTTTGGGTGTTATATGTGGAATGTATGTGTGTAGTAGGAAAATTAATTTTCAATATATTGATTTCTTTGTTTTCTTCTAATGTTGATGTTCTGTTGTCTATTTTAATTCCATTGAACTACATTGTTCATTAAGAGGTAATTTTCTGCTTCTTGTTTTTTACATTTGATATCTACTCCTTTCACCACCATCTTTAAACGTAAGGGTGGAATTTTTCAGGTTTCCCGGGGACAAGAGAAGATTCGTCGGAGATACCTCTGTAGTATGTTTATTTCGTATTCCCTATTATCCTCCATTTCGCACTGTTCTTCATTCTTCTGTTTTATCTTTGGGTGTTGTTTGTTGACTGCAAATGTGTATTACATAATTAATTTTCAATCTGTTGAATTTTTTTATTGGTTTCTTAGCTTCATGTTGCGTTTTGTAATGCTCGTTTCTTTCGTTTCGTATCAGAATAATATTATTTGCTTTTAATGAGATTGTGTCATAAGTTGTAGTTTTCTGATTCTCGTTCTTAAATTTGATCTTTTCTTTTCTATACCTTCTATAAGCGTAAGAGTGGAATTTCAAGGTTTATCGAGGACGAGAAGTTTGATTGGAAATAGGTCTTGGGTATGTTTTCTCCGTATTCCCTATTCTCTAGAATTTCTCGCAGTATTTTAATTTTGTCTTTTATGTTGTGGTGTTACATGTCGAATGTATGTGTGTAGTAGGAATATTAATTTTCAATATATTGATTTCTTTGGTTTCTTCTAATGTTGATGTTCTGTTGTCTATTTTAATTCCATTGAACGACATTGTTCATTAAGAGTTAATTTTCTGCTTCTTGTTTTTTACATTTGATCTCTACTCCTTTCACCAGCATCTTTAAACGTAAGGGTGGAATTTTTCAGGTTTCTCGGGGACAAGAGAAGATTCGTCGGAGATACCTCTGTAGTATGTTTATTTCGTATTCCCTATTATCCTCCATTTCGCACTGTTCTTCATTCTTCTGTTTTATATTTGGGTGTTGTTTGTTGACTGCAAATATGTATTAGATAATTAATTTTCAATCTTTTTATTTTTTTATTGGTTTCTTAGCTTCATGTTGCGTTTTGTAATGCTCGTTTCTTTCGTTTCGTTTCAGAATAATATTATTTGCTTTTTATGAGATTGTGTCATAAGTTGTAATTTTCTGATTCTCGTTCTTACATTTGATCTTTTCTTTTCTATACCTTCTATAGGCGTAAGAGTGGAATTTCAAGGTTTATCGGGGACGAGAAGTTTGATTGGAAATAGGTCTTGGGTATGTTTTCTCCGTATTCCCTATTCTCTAGAATTTTTCGCTGTATTTTAATTTTCTCTTTTATGTTTGGGTGTTATATGTGGAATGTATGTGTGTAGTAGGAAAATTAATTTTCAATATATTGATTTCTTTTGTTTTCTTCTAATGTTGATGTTCTGTTGTCTATTTTAATTCCATTGAACAACATTGTTCATTAAGAGGTAATTTTCTGCTTCTTGTTTTTAACATTTGACCTCTACTCCTTTCACCACCATCTTTAAACGTAAGGGTGGAATTTTTCAGGTTTCCCGGGGACAAGAGAAGATTCGTCGGAGATACCTCTGTAGTATGTTTATTTCGTATTCCCTATTATCCTCCATTTCGCACTGTTCTTCATTCTTCTGTTTTATCTTTGGGTGTTGTTTGTTGACTGCAAATATGTATTAGATAATTAATTTTCAATCTTTTTATTTTTTTATTGGTTTCTTAGCTTCATGTTGCGTTTTGTAATGCTTGTTTCTTCCGTTTCGTATTAGAATAATATTATTTGCTTTTAATGAGATTGTGTCATAAGTTGTAGTTTTCTGATTCTCGTTCTTAAATTTGATCTTTTCTTTTCTATACCTTCTATAAGCGTAAGAGTGGAATTTCAAGGTTTATCGGGGACGAGAAGTTTGATTGGAAATAGGTCTTGGGTATGTTTTCTCCGTATTCCCTATTCTCTAGAATTTCTCGCTGTATTTTAATTTTGTCTTTTATGTTTGGGTGTTACATGTCGAATGTATGTGTGTAGTAGGAATATTAATTTTCAATATATTGATTTCTTTGGTTTCTTCTAATGTTGATGTTCTGTTGTCTATTTTAATTCCATTGAACGACATTGTTCATTAAGAGTTAATTTTCTGCTTCTTGTTTTTTACATTTGATCTCTACTCCTTTCACCAGCATCTTTAAACGTAAGGGTGGAATTTTTCAGGTTTCTCGGGGACAAGAGAAGATTCGTCGGAGATACCTCTGTAGTATGTTTATTTCGTATTCCCTATTATCCTCCATTTCGCACTGTTCTTCATTCTTCTGTTTTATCTTTGGGTGTTGTTTGTTGACTGCAAATATGTATTAGATAATTAATTTTCAATCTTTTTATTTTTTTATTGGTTTCTTAGCTTCATGTTGCGTTTTGTAATGCTTGTTTCTTCCGTTTCGTATCAGAATAATATTATTTGCTTTTTATGAGATTGTGTCATAAGTTGTAATTTTCTGATTCTCGTTCTTACATTTGATCTTTTCTTTTCTATACCTTCTATAGGCGTAAGAGTGGAATTTAAAGGTTTATCGGGGACGAGAAGTTTGATTGGAAATAGGTCTTGGGTATGTTTTCTCCGTATTCCCTATTCTCTAGAATTTCTCGCTGTATTTTAATTTTGTCTTTTATGTTTGGGTGTTGCATGTCGAATGTATGTGTGTAGTAGGAATATTAATTTTCAATATATTGATTTCTTTGGTTTCTTCTAATGTTAATGTTCTGTTGTCTATTTTAATTCCATTGAACGACATTGTTCATTAAGAGGTAATTTTCTGCTTCTTGTTTTTTACATTTGATCTCTACTCCTTTCACGAGCATCTTTAAACGTAAGGGTGGAATTTTTCAGGTTTCTCGGGGACAAGAGAAGATTCGTCGGAGATACCTCTGTAGTATGTTTATTTCGTATTCCCTATTATCCTCCATTTCGCACTGTTCTTCATTCTTGTTTTTTATCTTTGTGTGTTGTTTGTTGACTGCAAATATGTATTAGATAATTAATTTTCAATCCTTTGATTTTTTTATTGGTTTCTGAGCTTCATGTTGCGTTTTGTAATACTCGTTTCTTTCGTTTCGTTTCAGAATAATATTATTTTCTTTCAATGAGATTGTGTCATAAGTATTAATTTTCTGATTCTCGTTCTTACATTTGATCTCTGCGCTTTTCTATACCTTCTCTAGGCGTAAGAGTGGAATTTCAAGGTTTATCGGGGACGAGAAGTTTGATTGGAAATAGGTCTTGGGTATGTTTTCTCCGTATTCCCTATTCTCTAGAATTTCTCGCTGTATTTTTAATTTTCTCTTTTATGTTTGGGTGTTATATGTGGAATGTATGTGTGTAGTAGGAAAATTAATTTTCAATATATTGATTTCTTTGTTTTCTTCTAATGTTGATGTTCTGTTGTCTATTTTAATTCCATTGAACTACATTGTTCATTAAGAGGTAATTTTCTGCTTCTTGTTTTTTACATTTGATATCTACTCCTTTCACCACCATCTTTAAACGTAAGGGTGGAATTTTTCAGGTTTCCCGGGGACAAGAGAAGATTCGTCGGAGATACCTCTGTAGTATGTTTATTTCGTATTCCCTATTATCCTCCATTTCGCACTGTTCTTCATTCTTCTGTTTTATCTTTGGGTGTTGTTTGTTGACTGCAAATGTGTATTACATAATTAATTTTCAATCTGTTGAATTTTTTTATTGGTTTCTTAGCTTCATGTTGCGTTTTGTAATGCTCGTTTCTTTCGTTTCGTATCAGAATAATATTATTTGCTTTTAATGAGATTGTGTCATAAGTTGTAGTTTTCTGATTCTCGTTCTTAAATTTGATCTTTTCTTTTCTATACCTTCTATAAGCGTAAGAGTGGAATTTCAAGGTTTATCGAGGACGAGAAGTTTGATTGGAAATAGGTCTTGGGTATGTTTTCTCCGTATTCCCTATTCTCTAGAATTTCTCGCAGTATTTTAATTTTGTCTTTTATGTTGTGGTGTTACATGTCGAATGTATGTGTGTAGTAGGAATATTAATTTTCAATATATTGATTTCTTTGGTTTCTTCTAATGTTGATGTTCTGTTGTCTATTTTAATTCCATTGAACGACATTGTTCATTAAGAGTTAATTTTCTGCTTCTTGTTTTTTACATTTGATCTCTACTCCTTTCACCAGCATCTTTAAACGTAAGGGTGGAATTTTTCAGGTTTCTCGGGGACAAGAGAAGATTCGTCGGAGATACCTCTGTAGTATGTTTATTTCGTATTCCCTATTATCCTCCATTTCGCACTGTTCTTCATTCTTCTGTTTTATATTTGGGTGTTGTTTGTTGACTGCAAATATGTATTAGATAATTAATTTTCAATCTTTTTATTTTTTTATTGGTTTCTTAGCTTCATGTTGCGTTTTGTAATGCTCGTTTCTTTCGTTTCGTTTCAGAATAATATTATTTGCTTTTTATGAGATTGTGTCATAAGTTGTAATTTTCTGATTCTCGTTCTTACATTTGATCTTTTCTTTTCTATACCTTCTATAGGCGTAAGAGTGGAATTTCAAGGTTTATCGGGGACGAGAAGTTTGATTGGAAATAGGTCTTGGGTATGTTTTCTCCGTATTCCCTATTCTCTAGAATTTTTCGCTGTATTTTAATTTTCTCTTTTATGTTTGGGTGTTATATGTGGAATGTATGTGTGTAGTAGGAAAATTAATTTTCAATATATTGATTTCTTTTGTTTTCTTCTAATGTTGATGTTCTGTTGTCTATTTTAATTCCATTGAACAACATTGTTCATTAAGAGGTAATTTTCTGCTTCTTGTTTTTAACATTTGACCTCTACTCCTTTCACCACCATCTTTAAACGTAAGGGTGGAATTTTTCAGGTTTCCCGGGGACAAGAGAAGATTCGTCGGAGATACCTCTGTAGTATGTTTATTTCGTATTCCCTATTATCCTCCATTTCGCACTGTTCTTCATTCTTCTGTTTTATCTTTGGGTGTTGTTTGTTGACTGCAAATATGTATTAGATAATTAATTTTCAATCTTTTTATTTTTTTATTGGTTTCTTAGCTTCATGTTGCGTTTTGTAATGCTTGTTTCTTCCGTTTCGTATTAGAATAATATTATTTGCTTTTAATGAGATTGTGTCATAAGTTGTAGTTTTCTGATTCTCGTTCTTAAATTTGATCTTTTCTTTTCTATACCTTCTATAAGCGTAAGAGTGGAATTTCAAGGTTTATCGGGGACGAGAAGTTTGATTGGAAATAGGTCTTGGGTATGTTTTCTCCGTATTCCCTATTCTCTAGAATTTCTCGCTGTATTTTAATTTTGTCTTTTATGTTTGGGTGTTACATGTCGAATGTATGTGTGTAGTAGGAATATTAATTTTCAATATATTGATTTCTTTGGTTTCTTCTAATGTTGATGTTCTGTTGTCTATTTTAATTCCATTGAACGACATTGTTCATTAAGAGTTAATTTTCTGCTTCTTGTTTTTTACATTTGATCTCTACTCCTTTCACCAGCATCTTTAAACGTAAGGGTGGAATTTTTCAGGTTTCTCGGGGACAAGAGAAGATTCGTCGGAGATACCTCTGTAGTATGTTTATTTCGTATTCCCTATTATCCTCCATTTCGCACTGTTCTTCATTCTTCTGTTTTATCTTTGGGTGTTGTTTGTTGACTGCAAATATGTATTAGATAATTAATTTTCAATCTTTTTATTTTTTTATTGGTTTCTTAGCTTCATGTTGCGTTTTGTAATGCTTGTTTCTTCCGTTTCGTATCAGAATAATATTATTTGCTTTTTATGAGATTGTGTCATAAGTTGTAATTTTCTGATTCTCGTTCTTACATTTGATCTTTTCTTTTCTATACCTTCTATAGGCGTAAGAGTGGAATTTAAAGGTTTATCGGGGACGAGAAGTTTGATTGGAAATAGGTCTTGGGTATGTTTTCTCCGTATTCCCTATTCTCTAGAATTTCTCGCTGTATTTTAATTTTGTCTTTTATGTTTGGGTGTTGCATGTCGAATGTATGTGTGTAGTAGGAATATTAATTTTCAATATATTGATTTCTTTGGTTTCTTCTAATGTTAATGTTCTGTTGTCTATTTTAATTCCATTGAACGACATTGTTCATTAAGAGGTAATTTTCTGCTTCTTGTTTTTTACATTTGATCTCTACTCCTTTCACGAGCATCTTTAAACGTAAGGGTGGAATTTTTCAGGTTTCTCGGGGACAAGAGAAGATTCGTCGGAGATACCTCTGTAGTATGTTTATTTCGTATTCCCTATTATCCTCCATTTCGCACTGTTCTTCATTCTTGTTTTTTATCTTTGTGTGTTGTTTGTTGACTGCAAATATGTATTAGATAATTAATTTTCAATCCTTTGATTTTTTTATTGGTTTCTGAGCTTCATGTTGCGTTTTGTAATACTCGTTTCTTTCGTTTCGTTTCAGAATAATATTATTTTCTTTCAATGAGATTGTGTCATAAGTATTAATTTTCTGATTCTCGTTCTTACATTTGATCTCTGCGCTTTTCTATACCTTCTCTAGGCGTAAGAGTGGAATTTCAAGGTTTATCGGGGACGAGAAGTTTGATTGGAAATAGGTCTTGGGTATGTTTTCTCCGTATTCCCTATTCTCTAGAATTTCTCGCTGTATTTTTAATTTTCTCTTTTATGTTTGGGTGTTATATGTGGAATGTATGTGTGTAGTAGGAAAATTAATTTTCAATATATTGATTTCTTTGTTTTCTTCTAATGTTGATGTTCTGTTGTCTATTTTAATTCCATTGAACTACATTGTTCATTAAGAGGTAATTTTCTGCTTCTTGTTTTTTACATTTGATATCTACTCCTTTCACCACCATCTTTAAACGTAAGGGTGGAATTTTTCAGGTTTCCCGGGGACAAGAGAAGATTCGTCGGAGATACCTCTGTAGTATGTTTATTTCGTATTCCCTATTATCCTCCATTTCGCACTGTTCTTCATTCTTCTGTTTTATCTTTGGGTGTTGTTTGTTGACTGCAAATATGTATTAGATAATTAATTTTCAATCTTTTTATTTTTTTATTGGTTTCTTAGCTTCATGTTGCGTTTTGTAATGCTTGTTTCTTCCGTTTCGTATCAGAATAATATTATTTGCTTTTTATGAGATTGTGTCATAAGTTGTAATTTTCTGATTCTCGTTCTTACATTTGATCTTTTCTTTTCTATACCTTCTATAGGCGTAAGAGTGGAATTTAAAGGTTTATCGGGGACGAGAAGTTTGATTGGAAATAGGTCTTGGGTATGTTTTCTCCGTATTCCCTATTCTCTAGAATTTCTCGCTGTATTTTAATTTTGTCTTTTATGTTTGGGTGTTGCATGTCGAATGTATGTGTGTAGTAGGAATATTAATTTTCAATATATTGATTTCTTTGGTTTCTTCTAATGTTAATGTTCTGTTGTCTATTTTAATTCCATTGAACGACATTGTTCATTAAGAGGTAATTTTCTGCTTCTTGTTTTTTACATTTGATCTCTACTCCTTTCACGAGCATCTTTAAACGTAAGGGTGGAATTTTTCAGGTTTCTCGGGGACAAGAGAAGATTCGTCGGAGATACCTCTGTAGTATGTTTATTTCGTATTCCCTATTATCCTCCATTTCGCACTGTTCTTCATTCTTGTTTTTTATCTTTGTGTGTTGTTTGTTGACTGCAAATATGTATTAGATAATTAATTTTCAATCCTTTGATTTTTTTATTGGTTTCTGAGCTTCATGTTGCGTTTTGTAATACTCGTTTCTTTCGTTTCGTTTCAGAATAATATTATTTTCTTTCAATGAGATTGTGTCATAAGTATTAATTTTCTGATTCTCGTTCTTACATTTGATCTCTGCGCTTTTCTATACCTTCTCTAGGCGTAAGAGTGGAATTTCAAGGTTTATCGGGGACGAGAAGTTTGATTGGAAATAGGTCTTGGGTATGTTTTCTCCGTATTCCCTATTCTCTAGAATTTCTCGCTGTATTTTTAATTTTCTCTTTTATGTTTGGGTGTTATATGTGGAATGTATGTGTGTAGTAGGAAAATTAATTTTCAATATATTGATTTCTTTGTTTTCTTCTAATGTTGATGTTCTGTTGTCTATTTTAATTCCATTGAACTACATTGTTCATTAAGAGGTAATTTTCTGCTTCTTGTTTTTTACATTTGATATCTACTCCTTTCACCACCATCTTTAAACGTAAGGGTGGAATTTTTCAGGTTTCCCGGGGACAAGAGAAGATTCGTCAGAGATACCTCTGTAGTATGTTTATTTCGTATTCCCTATTATCCTCCATTTCGCACTGTTCTTCATTCTTCTGTTTTATCTTTGGGTGCTGTTTGTTGACTGCAAATATGTATTAGATAATTAATTTTCAATCTTTTTATTTTTTTATTGGTTTCTTAGCTTCATGTTGCGTTTTGTAATGCTTGTTTCTTCCGTTTCGTATCAGAATAATATTATTTGCTTTTTATGAGATTGTGTCATAAGTTGTAATTTTCTGATTCTCGTTCTTACATTTGATCTTTTCTTTTCTATACCTTCTATAGGCGTAAGAGTGGAATTTAAAGGTTTATCGGGGACGAGAAGTTTGATTGGAAATAGGTCTTGGGTATGTTTTCTCCGTATTCCCTATTCTCTAGAATTTCTCGCTGTATTTTAATTTTGTCTTTTATGTTTGGGTGTTACATGTCGAATGTATGTGTGTAGTAGGAATATTAATTTTCAATATATTGATTTCTTTGGTTTCTTCTAATGTTGATGTTCTGTTGTCTATTTTAATTCCATTGAACGACATTGTTCATTAAGAGGTAATTTTCTGCTTCTTGTTTTTTACATTTGATCTCTACTCCTTTCACCAGCATCTTTAAACGTAAGGGTGGAATTTTTCAGGTTTCTCGGGGACAAGAGAAGATTCGTCGGAGATACCTCTGTAGTATGTTTATTTCGTATTCCCTATTATCCTCCATTTCGCACTGTTCTTCATTCTTCTTTTTTATCTTTGTGTGTTGTTTGTTGACTGCAAATATGTATTAGATAATTAATTTTCAATCCTTTGATTTTTTTATTGGTTTCTGAGCTTCATGTTGTGTTTTGTAATACTCGTTTCTTTCGTTTCGTTTCAGAATAATATTATTTTCTTTCAATGAGATTGTGTCATAAGTATTAATTTTCTGATTCTCGTTCTTACATTTGATCTCTGCGCTTTTCTATACCTTCTCTAGGCGTAAGAGTGGAATTTCAAGGTTTATCGGGGACGAGAAGTTTGATTGGAAATAGGTCTTGGGTATGTTTTCTCCGTATTCCCTATTCTCTAGAATTTCTCGCTGTATTTTAATTTTCTCTTTTATGTTTGGGTGTTATATGTGGAATGTATGTGTGTAGTAGGAAAATTAATTTTCAATATATTGATTTCTTTGTTTTCTTCTAATGTTGATGTTTTGTTGTCTATTTTAATTCCATTGAACTACATTGTTCATTAAGAGGTAATTTTCTGCTTCTTGTTTTTTACATTTGATCTCTACTCCTTTCACCACCATCTTTAAACGTAAGGGTAGAATTTTTCAGGTTTCCTGGGGACAAGAGAAGATTCGTCGGAGATACCTCTGTAGTATGTTTATTTCGTATTCCCTATTATCCTCCATTTCGCACTGTTCTTCATTCTTCAATTTTATCTTTGGGTGTTGTTTGTTGACTGCAAATGTGTATTAGATAATTAATTTTCAATCTGTTGATTTTTTTTATTGGTTTCTGAGCTTCATGTTGCGTTTTGTAATGCTCGTTTCTTTCGTTTCGTATCAGAATAATATTATTTGCTTTTTATGAGATTGTGTCATAAGTTGTAATTTTCTGATTCTCGTTCTTATATTTGATCTTTTCTTTTCTATACCTTCTATAGGCGTAAGAGTGGAATTTCAAGGTTTATCGTGGACGAGAAGTTTGATTGGAAATAGGTCTTGGGTAAGTTTTCTCCGTATTCCCTATTCTCTAGAATTTCTCGCTGTACTTTAATTTTCTCTTTTATGTTTGGGTGTTATATGTCGAATGTATGTGTGTAGTAGGAAAATTAATTTTCAATATATTGATTTCTTCTTAAGCGCTATCAAAAGACATCGAAGGTTAGTTTGAAAATGTGATACAACATTTGTTTTATCTAAGCAAATCAAGCATGTATTTGGACACCCAAGAATCATATCATGTATGGATATAATCACCAATAGCATACGTGTCTATAGAATTCTCGAAAATAGGTGAGGAGGAGCGTACCTATATAGCAAGTCAATACTCCTCTATGGGAAACGAAGTTAGCCAAATAACAGATTCAAAATAATCTCATATATATCACAAAGAGGAAGCACAATTAATTAAATATCAAACAAAAAATATTGAAGAAAATATCATGGATGTCGGGCTCCCACCAAAGCCCTAATTGATTTTGCATGAATTGATTCTATGAATCCCATTGTTTGGAATTATGAAGTTTATTCATGCTTGTTGGAAAAAACGAGAAAACCGTGAAAATTAGTTGAAAATGATGAAAAGGCCTGCCGGAAGGGAAATGGCAGCAAAGAGTTTATTAAAAATCTAGATTTTAATGTCTATGAACTCCTAAGGATGAGATTTTAAAGGAAACAAGAGTTATTTAATGGAAAAGATTTTGAAATCCAGATTAAAAATGTGTAAATTCATAAGGGAGAGAAAAAAACATCAAGAGGATAAGTGAATCAAGCTGACCATGCTGGAGAGGGGCCTTTGAGTGTGACTGAGACTGCATTACTGATGGTGTTGGTGCTGCCTTTATTCTCTTTGAATTTTCTCTTCCCACTCTCCTTGTATGCATTCAAGTGCCTTGCATCCCTGTGTTCCCGAGCTCTTTCCAATTTCTTGAAACTCCCCTACATGAGTCTCTGAAATTGGAGTCGGCTTCTGGAGATGACCCTAGGTCACAATCAAAATCCATGAAGTCGATTTCCTTCTCCTCAAGCCTTTCTACATGCCCATATTCGAAAGTTAACAGCTTGACTTCCTCCTCAAACTTGGGACTCAAGAGAATTGCTTGGGTCCTTTGCATCAGATGAACCAACACCGGGCTGTTAATTCCTCAATTCATGTCATTAAAGAGCATTAAGCCACCATAGGTAGAATAGCTCTTCTACGTCGGTGCACTGATTTGCTTGTAATATCTCAATTTTCTTTGACAAGTCTTCATTTTTGTGTCTGAGGCTGTGGTTCAGTTTCTTTATTTCTTCTATTTCTGGATATCCCAGAACAGAACTTGCAAGGATTGAGTGGATTCTAACCTTTCTGCCAATTCAGAATTTTCCAACTGCAGTTTATTTTATAATTCTCTAACCCCTTTGCTTCATTCTCTAAGTCAAGCTTGGACACCACCACCTATTTCAATCTTTGAGGTCCAATTCCATATCTGAAGGTAGAACTTTTTGTTCCTACTGCAATTGAGAGTACAAATTCTGCAAGTTCTAGGGAGTCATCTCAGTTCGGACAAATTGTCGGTGTTCATTCTGTGCAAGGGTCTGAAGTTGCTACAATTCCTCCTGCTTCCTGACAAGCTCGACAGTGTTGAAGGAATTCTTGAAAATCTGAAATATATCTGTGAGCAATCTTGGAAAAATTCAGGCAATCTGTAGGTTCTTCACCTGCTCTCGTCACTAAGTTATCCCATTCTTTCAGATACCTGGACCTGCCACTTCTGATTTGCTTGGAGATCATCAACAAGAGGGCGATCAAGGCAAAGTGGGCCAACTGATTCGTATTCATGTTGGTCAGATGTTAACCTACTGGTATGTTCTGTCGAACTGAGCAACACTATATTGACCCTCAAATCTGAATTTTGTAACCTAGATTCAGAATCAGCAGCATCATTAGAGTTACCGGCAGTGGCAAGCCTTAATTCTTCATTGCTCCATGTATCCATCAATAGCCTTGTTTTGGTTGCATCTTTAGTCTGATATCTTTAGGCTATATGTTGTGGCCCACATTCTGTTTTAGCTCAGGCTAGAAACTGATACAGTGTACTCTGTAGCGTATTCCAACACCTTGTCTAGTTAAGATCCATGATATTAAATGTCAACCGCCAATCTGAACTTCTGTAGGTGAACACGGATATCTGCAGATCAGATCAAAACTTTGGAAAAAATCTAGAGATTTGAGATATCAATGCCAGAAAGCTTTAATGGCGTTCATAAGTAGAACCATGCGAAAGATATTTCACATTGGTGGATGAAAAGTTCCCTTGCTCGTCAACAATTTCTTTATTTGCCTAGAATTCCAAGTCTAAAGCCCTTCTTTCATGCTTATTATTCCTTGAAGTCCTACCAAATCTTACCTGAACTGTTAATTGGATACAAAAGAGGTATATCAAGGTCTTTAGATGCCATTTTCATGTCCATGAACTGATGAAGGTGAGCTTCCTTAGGCTGGACAGACTTTGCAGAAACTGTTTTATTTGCCCATTGTCTCTGGTTTGGTGGGAGAAGAGCCATGATCGTCTGAATTAGATGGAACTATTTTCTGATTTGAAGGATGAGTTTCTTTCTAGCAGATCCAGACATATTCTCAGAAATAAGCATGATGTGCCCATTGCATCTAAATCAACAAGATCAACTGTTCTTATGGGCATTTCTGTTGTATGGTTATAGATGCAGAATGTTAAAGTGATTTTGGATGGGCTTTCTAGCAAAAACATGAAGATCAAATGGATACCGATTATTCAGGCTCTTGCTTCATATTTCTTTTGGCTGTTTTTGGAGCCTGTTTTCATGAATTTGCATCTATGCTAATGATCCCTTTCTCAGATTCAAAATTCAGAATTTATGGGCCACTTATGAAACCTCCGTTTTTGAACTCCTCCCAATTGATCAGGCTGGTCAGGTCGGAATTGCTCGAAGTATTCAAGTTCTTAAAAAAATCAGGTTGTCTACTAGTTCCTTCCACTGAAAATTCATCAAGGAAATGCAAGAGATTTTTCATGACTGCTGAATATCCAGCTAATTTTCGCTTCGGTGTTAAAAGAACACATGCAACAGACATAAGAACCTCACTAGCTTATGTCTCTGGTGGAGAGGAAGAAGAATCTCCTGTCTTGAACTGATCACTATTGTCTTTTACCAGTTCAGGGTGCTGACTCTCTAAAAGATCCACCGAGACAGAGGCCTTCTGTCCACTTAGGTCAGCATCGTTTTCAGTGGTCATTAAGGTCGGCTCATCAGTTATCCTATGCACCATTTTCAGTAGAAACTGCTTCATTTGCTCTGGAATATGTTCCCCTAAACCAGATTTGCTTTCATTAATAGGAACGGTAGCTTCTTTGCTTGGGGAAGTGGATGGAGGATGACAAAGCTTTTCATCAAAATGGTAACTATGTCTTAATTTCAGTCTGCGCCGCCATGCACCTTCTGTCTTATCAAATTTCCAATGTCTTACAACACTATCTGGAAAAGGATTAGTAGACCATGGACCTCTCTCATCAATCAAAGTGCGAAACAAGTGCATCCATTTTTCAACCACATTTTGCTGCTCATCATCATGAGCAAGCTGGTATACAACTCTTCTACTGTCAACTGAAGCCAGAATGGTGCTTAGGCTACTCTGTATTTCATCTTCACATCTGACAGCTCGGGGATTAGCATTTCCTAGCCAAAACAGTGACCTTCTAAGCACGCTCTCAGTAGCCATGGCAGAGGAGAGAGATATGGTGATTCAAGTTTCAACTGATTCAGCTTCTGTTGGACGGATTTGGGACAGGTCTTTCTGGTAAATAGTGGATGTCAGTCGTAAGAAAACTGGAGTGTCTTGTCTTGATTGCAGTCCGCCGTAAAGGTTCATATGAATTACCATACGGTGTGCCAGATAAATAACCATTCAGAAATGCTGGGTCCATTCACCAGTTACATATTATTCCCAACAAGCCCACCATTCAAAGCCCCATTTGAAAAACCATAGGTTTTCCCGCTGCAAACCGGACCTGATTCCACCCCTTTGACTGCCAGTAGCTTCAGGTTTCCTCCACAGGTTGCAATGACTGCATTTCTAGCTAATTTTGCAAGCTGGACTGTGCATTTGCTTGTTTCTTCTCTTATTGTTTTTTTCTGAATCAAATTATCTTTTGTCGTGTCCACTGAAGCTGTAGCCTCATTTTAGAATTCTTTTCCATATGTGGGGATTTATCTTGCTGCTAGTAAACCAAGGCCAATATGTTCGCTCCTGCTTCCCATTAAGTTCCTGAACTAATGCATTCCTTTGATGGAATTTTTCTGACATAACTCCACTATTTAAATCTTGAATGGGAATTTGGCCAAACAAATTCCTTCCCTGAAATCCATGTTCGGCTATGAAAGTTCCATCGGGCATGCAAGCCTGCTCCTGAGAAGCAATGCCTAGAAAGGGATTACTGAAAGCGGATGGCTGCATTAGGGACTTCTGCGATTGGCTAGCACTGTCATTGGTCGAGAAACTGGTGGAATTATGAGACATCCCTCGAAGATGGATATAGGGGCTCACGTTGCTTCATGCATCCGTGATAAGAGTACCTTACAAAGATACATCAAGCTGTAGCGGAACCAGACCCATTTATCGCACAGCCTGACCTTGCTCTTGTGCATTTGGCAGTCTGTTTGGAAGTCTTTGCACAGATGGAGGGGCACCACGCTGTTTTGCAAGAGTAGACAGCTGGTTTATAGAATTATTTTGCTTGGTATCACCCAGCCGCTGAAGTTGCTGCTGCCTCTGAAGTTCTTATAGTTGTTTGAACATGATGTGCTGCTGTTCCAACTGAACATCGTTAAACCTAGATGGCTGTCTCTGACGAGGTTATGGCATAACTCGCTGTTGGGGCTTGATGAAATGCTTGTTTGCAGATTCTTGTGCCCAAATATAAGGTCATTTGAATTCAATTGTTGGTATCTACTGTAACTCTTTGAGAACTGAGGCCTCAGAATTACATGTGCATGGTTTTGATCAAATGACACTCGCAAAGACTCACTGCCAGGTCCTACCGTAGAATCTAATTGTTGTACATTGAGATTCTTCAGATTGAAATTTATAGCTTCTCCAATCTGCCTCTAGTTTCCAACCCACTGATTATAATTTATAGGCCAACTCTCGCCAACAGCTTGAGATTGAAGGTGGCCCTGGGAAGAATTGTCCTGCTCAAAGGAATTGCAGATCCTGTCTTCGACTTCGTTACTAGGCATAGATAATAAAGCCAGAGAATCTTTAGCTAGTTCTTCTTTTCCGTGAGCAGGGACACCCGGAGTTGAAAGCTGAACTGAAGGAGACTGTTTTTGCGTGATGAAACCATATGCTACCTGGGCACTGATTGCCCATGACGTCTGCCAAGCCATGTGTATACTGCATGCAACATTAATCTGATCCATCCAGTCTATGCAATTGGTCCTGAGCATCAGGAACCCATTCACATTCTGACTCTTCAACTCTTAGAACAATAATTGACCCAAAGAAACTCTCAACATTGGCTAGGTTAGTCAAGACAGAATTACCCCCAACCTCCTTAGTGGTAAGCGAGACAACCAAGAATATAGCACAATCCTTATCCTTCCAATTCACGGCTGGGTTTGTAGCAAAGGAGCCTAGCATATTTTGGATCAGTACTGAAACAATAGCAATCACCCTTTCCTTATAATTCATAACAATCCCTTTGAGAAGTTCACAAACAATCCTCCTCCTCCTCATATCAAGATCGCTCCCTTCCGTATCATTCCTAACAAACTCAACATGGTTCATCTTGAAAAGCTCCTCATCTTCATCCTTTAACTGTACATTTTGAATTACAATGCCCTGACGAATCTGAGATATCACATTATCAGCTGCAAACAATGTGGTGTACACTTATACTAACAGTGGTCAGAAACTTAATTGCAGTAATGGTATGCCAGCCACGGCTAGAAGATGCTGAAACAGTCGCGAGTAAGCTCCACACAGCAAATGCAAAATCATTCAAGCACTCCTGAAACTCCCCCTCATTTTCATCCTTCATGTTGATGACTTGAAGGATAAAAAAAAAAGAAAGAGTCAACCATCTGCACCGATACAATACTGCACAACTGAATAATCCTCACTAGTTTCATATACAACATTAGGAATTGGACAGATGCTGGAGTTTGCATGATTGAAATCGTATTGAAGATATATCTGCGTCTCTGAGAGATCTTGTCATAGATGTTCATGAATATTTTCCTCCCGTAACTAGGTCCCCTGTACTCTTTTCAATTGCAGGTCCATAATTTCCCAAACTTATATCTGAGTTCTCCATGGCCATGTTGTTTGAAGCATATTCAGCATGAATTTCCACTCCCATGTGCTTGAACTGAGCTTCAGTTTCAGACTCTTTCATAAATAATCAGCAAATTCAGGAATTTTCTATATTCTGTGAACCAGAACTGACGCATGAAAGATACAAATACAAAATTGGATCAATCATTCGTCACTGATTTCCACAGCAGCTGAATTTATTGAACCAGCCAAAAGGCAATGATCATCTTCTCTTCGTCTTTGGAATCCATTTCAATCACGGCAGTCCCATTAAATTTTCCTGTTGACCCCCCGACATCATCATCCTTTATTGAAGTGATTTATGTCAATAGTTTCAGTGGCCATGTCAAGAATGGTGCTTCTTAATGAAGATACAGAATGTAAAAGCTTATCCACAACAATGGTTGGGTGAACAATTGCTTCGTTCATTGTTACTACATATTTCTTTATGATAGAGATGCTGAAATTAAGGAGACGTAAATGACAGACCCTATCGCCTTTCAGACCTCAAAAGCCTCTTCTGTATGTACAATTGATCATCACCACGTTCTGAGCTTCCACTCAATGAATATTGAACCATCATTTGCTCTGGTTGAACCGATAATCCTATATGCCCCTATATGCAGCCTCTGTGCCTAAAATTATGTGTCCATGTTTTCCGATGAAGTAAACTGTTGTACTGGATAGTTTTGGCTGCAATTACTTCTTCACAGCTATCATCCAACTCCAAAATCCATAAAAAATGATCAACAAACCACCAGGCCAACCTGAACTGGAAGCAACCAAACTCCATGGATATCGAAGTCTTCAATTCTCTCCACATCCACATTGACTGAATTTATGATTTTCCCACTAGTTGGAGCCAGCATTCTTGATCGATGGAGGCTTCGTGCAATCCAATATCATGAGAGCTACCCACACTCTGATGCCGATTTGCTGCCCACCTAAGTACCATTGTCTTTGTAATAGAGACTCCACAATCTTTGCCTTGAACAAGATCAATGCAAGAACCAAGGAAATTGAGTCCAAAACACCTCCACCGTCTCTCATTTTTCTCAAGAAAACCTGCACCAAAACCTGCATCATAAGCGGCCAAAAGAGTGCCAGATTGATAAGACCCAGAGAGGAATCCAGCAGAGCTCCCCAATGCGAAAATCTTTAGAACGCCACCATGTCTGCAGTCTCTAGATCTGTCCAAGTATGAAGAAAGCATATGGATGCACCCCTTAAAAATGTTGATGTGGAAGGCTTTATGCTCTACATGAAGTGAGTTTGGGGGCTTTGATCCCGTGGGAGGAGGCTCTGTCCTTCTGATTGGTATGTATAAATGAAAAAAACACCACACAATGTCATAATCAGAATTTCCCAAACAACTCACTGCTCACAATCATTATCCATAGAATTTTTCCTTGCGGATCCAAATTCTCAACTCCCCATTGCATCTTCTCATTATTTCCCATCTCTTTCCATAGTCCCCAAAATTTCCGAATCAACGTTGTCAATGCTTTCCTTGATTTCAGATTCATGCATCCCTCTGAAGAATTGATTAGAACTGTTGCTGAAGGTGAATGGCTTAGATTACTTTCAGATTCTGACACATCTTCCATGTGAGCTCGTAATGCATCCTTCTAATGCAGAAGGAGAGTGTTTTTCCTTTTTTTTTTTTTTTACCATTTTCTATTTTTAATTCCAAAACAAAGAACAAATCTTGAAGGCCGGGAATGGAGCTTGTTGAGTTGTGGGCCAAAAATAGAAGAAAACAAAAACAAAAAAAAAAACATCCAGAAAGAAGAGGAAAATAACCAACAAAAGCCACAATTTCACATTTCAATCCATTGGCTTAGAATAGGGGAGTGATTCAAAACAAATTTTTAACATAAACAGGGCAGGATTTCTACCATCAGATTCAAGGAAAAAACCCAGATGCATATTATTTTTCAGATGAAATCAATGGCATCAATAGAATAAAAAAAAAAACATAGCAAGCAAACAAAGAATCGATTTCAACACAACAATCTGTGGCCCTTTCCGTCCACACCAATCAACAAAATAAATGCCCAGAACCATCAGAGAATCATCAAGAATCGAACATAAGATAAAACATAGAAGATAGTTGAAAACGTACCTGGGCAGTCTCCACCCAATTACTTGGCTATTTCGCTACAGTTCCTCTCCGAAATCTCCCAAAGAAAACCTAGTGAATCGCTTTCTCTTTTCTTTGAAGATAAACCTTTCTCCTTCGTTCTCGCTCTTGTGTGTTTTCCACAAAAACCATCAAAGAAACACTGTAAAACACTGGAAGTGAACTTAAAGACATGTGCTAAAGGGACAAAATAGAGGGTCTACAATACCCTTTCCTGGAGAAGACTTTGGATAATGAAAGATCCTATGAACAGCTTGTAGATGAGTCTCCTTCAAGCTATGCATGAATTGGCTTATGACTCCCACTACGTAAGCAAAATCTGGCCTTGTACAGGAGAGATAAATGAGCCTTCCAATGTGCCTCTAGTGCATCCCCTTGTCCACGGCCTCGTCTTCACTTGCTTCTGTAGTTAGGTGATTCTATTCAATAGGCATTTCAACAGGTTTACAAGTGAGTTTCCCTGTCTCTTTCAACAAATCCAACACATATTTGTGTTGGGAGATAAATATTGCTCTCTTGGAGTAAGCCACTTCAATTCCAAGAAAGTATTTAAGCTTGCCAAGGTCTTTGATCTCAAATTCATTTGCCAATTGACATCTTAGAGCTTCTCTTTCCTCTAAATCATTCCTGATCACAATTATGTCATCCACATAAACTAACAAAGTCGTGACTCCTCCCAACTTCGAGTGGTTAATAAAGAGAGTGTGATCACCTTGACTTTGGTTGTACCCCATTATTGTCATAGCTTTAGAGAATCTGCCGAACCAAACCCCTGGGGATTGTTTAAGTTCGTAAAGGGCCTTCTTCAATTTACACTTTTTTTCCTCTCAACTCACCTCTAAAATCAAGTGGGATTTCCATGTAAATTTTCTCTTCAAGATCACCATATAATAATGCATTTTTCACATCATATTGCTGCAACTCCCAATCATAATTAGCAACTACAGACAACAAAATCGTTACCATATTCATTTTTGCTACGGTGCAAAGGTCTCCTGATAATCCACCCCATATGTTTGAGTGTAACCTTTTGAAACTAACCGAGCCTTATACCTCTCAAGTGATCCATCTGCCTTATACTTCACTGTAAGGACCGACTTACATCCCACAAGGCTCTTTCCTTGAGGCAGGTCAACCAATTTCCAAGTTTTGTTTTTCTCAAGTGTCTCCATTTACACTCGCATAGCTTGTCTCCATTCCTCACTGTTTAGAGCTTTGGATAGAGTGCTAGGGATGGATATATGTTTAGGCTCATGAGGAAGCTTTTATGAGAAGGTGACAGGTTCTTGTATGACACAAAATGTGATAATGGGTAGAGTGGATGCTTGGTGAATTTTGGGCAGATCATGGTCAAGACTATCAAGAGGTGCAAGTGAATTTTCAGAAGTAGGGTCAAAAATGGTGTTATCTTTTTTTTCTTTTTTTTTCCGGGGCTGGTTCAAACTCGTGGTCTTTCAAGAGGTCAGGAATGCGTGCGTTCCTCCTTGAATACACCTGCAAAGGTCATGTGTGACCAAGGATTTCATTTACCTTAGTCGAATACTCTCAATTTTCACTCAGAGGCTGAGACTCAAGTTCTTAGATCGGGACAACATGTGGATTTGGAGACTCAGACTCTTGAGTTGGACCAGATTGAGACTCGAGTTGAACAGACCCCAGAAGAAAGCTCCAAAAAAAATAAATCTCGATTCTTATCTTCCATCAATGACGTCTCCCCTTGAAGATAAGGAGTGGGAAAATACGGTTCATTCTCGAAAAAGGTGACATCGACAAACACATGAAATTTCCTCGTAGGAGGATGATAACATTTGTAACCTTTTTTAGTAGAGGAATATCCCATAAAGGCATCTAATAGCTCTTAGATCAAATTTTCCCCAGTTTTGAGCATGAACATGGACAAATGATACACAACCAAAGATTCGAGGAACAAGGTTATTGGAGGTAGTGAAGTTCAGGTAGAATTTAGAAAAGACTTCCATAGGACTTTTGAACCCCAACACACTCAAAGGTAATCGGTTTATAAAGTGGGTAGTTGTGAGGACCTCTCCCTAGTATGTCTTTGGCACATTGTTTTGAAACAAAAAAGCTCAAGTTGACGCTAGCAAATGACCATTCTTCCATTCAGCAACCCCATTTTGTAGTGGAGTGCTTAAACAAGAAGACTCATGAACGATTCCCTCTTTTTGAAAGTAAGAGGATAAGACTTAATTAAAGTAATCATGAGCATTATTAGACCTAAATCCTTTTATTGCCACACCAAACTAATTTTTTACCATGCTATGAAAAATTGGGAACACAGTATTGACATAAGATTTTTGTTTCATAAGATAAAGCTAAGTAACATGAGCGCAATTATCAATAAAGGAAACAAATCAACGAGCACCAAAAACATTGGGAACGGTAGAAGGACCCTAGATATCACTATGAATCAACGAGAAAGGAACAAAAGCTCTACTATTACTAATGGCGAAAGGTACACAATGATGTTTGGAAAATTCATAAATATCACAATGAAGACTTTCCACATAAATTCCTTTGAACAATAATGGGAACAAAATTTTCAAAGCACTAAAACACGGATGACCTAAACTATGATGATGTAGCCAAATTTTAGCTTTATTGGAAACAGTTTTAGAAATAAACGACCTCGGTAAATTATTCTCAGTCTTACTTGGATTGCTTGATGCTTCAAGGTACTACAACCCATCCTTTTCTCTTGCACGTCCAATCATCTTGCCTAAGTCCCGATCCTGAAAAACACAATGGGTATGGTGAAAAATGACACTACAATTCATGTCCTATGTAAGTTTATGGATTGAAACTAGATTGGTAGACAATTTAGGAACATGTAAAACATTTTTCAAGACAAGGGAAGGATGTATTTTAATTTCACCTTTACCGGCAACAATGGTCAATGACCCATCTACCAATGCAATCTTTTTATTACTAGGACATGGACTGTAGGTACTAAATTTGAGGGAAGAATTTGTCATGTGTTCTGTTGCTTTTGAGTCAATGATCCAAGAGTTTGGAAAATTAATATTTGAAGCACTTAACGCATGAGAGATAAGAGACTTACTTGCGAGTGCCAATGAGCAAGCACCCGAGGGTTTTTCCAATGTTCCCAGCAAGCTTCTCAGTTTCTCAATCTCTTATTTGTTAAACTCTCCAGTGTCTTGGGAACTTTCATCACCTGGTTGAGTAGTAAAAAGATGAGCCTGCTCCTGATTACTTTGTTGTTCACCTTTACTGTTTCGGTTCTTTTCATGGCCTGGTTTTTTTACAGTAATTACACCAATGAATATCTTTGTCGTCTGCTTTGGACAAATTTGCCTTACCATTCCCGTAGTTGGAAACCTGATTTGATCCACCATTGGAAAGCATTGTCGGATTCCCGTTCGAGACCATTATTGACCTATCTGCTGCTTGGGATTCAATCATCACCCCTCACCTTCCTTCTTCTGCTTGAATCATAGAGATGGTCTCATTCAATGATGGCAACTGATCCCTGCCTAAGACTTGGCTTCGTTTATGATCATATTCCACATTGAGGCTAGCAAGAAACTCAAAGATTCTCTCTTTCTCCACAAATCTCTTAAGCAGGGCTGCATCCTCACTGCACATCATCTTGAGGCATTGATAATGATGCAATTCTTACCATAGACTTTTCAAAATATTGGCATATTTAATGATAGAACAATCACCTTGTCATGTAGCAAAAATTCTCATCTTAATCTCAAAAATCTGAGTCGTGTCACATACCTTGGAATAAGTCTCGTTCACAACATCCCAAATCTCTTTGGCTGAGGTTAAAAACACACATGTACCGCTGATTTCTAAAACCATGGAATTCCACAACCATGACATTATCGTTGAATCCTCCTCATCCCAAATGTGAAACTTCGGGTCGCTCGAATTAGGTCCTTTTAAAACCAAATGGCTCAATTTCCTTCTTTTTTTAAGAAGGTTTGCACCACTTGTGACCATTGCAAATAGTTCTTCCTGTTCAACTTGTACGCCACTTGAATGTTCGAAAGCTCACTTGGTGTGTGAGTCGCAAGTGCTTCAGATGCAGGGATAGTCGGCATGTTGGTTGCTTTGGACACCTTAGACACGACGAATGGTTCGTTGAGAAAGGATAGAAGATGAGAAAGCAAAAATAGGGAGAAAAAATATCACCAAAAAAAATGTGGACCAAGAAATTCTGAACATAGGGAATACGATAAGAGAAGAAAGTGATTTTGGGGAAAAATTTTCGAGAGACCCAATCAACAAGAAGGGAAAGAAAACAACATCAGTTAGTAGAAAACAGGAAAACCAACAAAAGCCGAGAATAAAAAATCACAAAAGAACGCAACACAGAACGAACAATTAAGACGCAAAAGAATTGTTGGAACAAAAAGAAATTCCAAACCAAAAGGCAACAAAAAAACCCAGTCAACTTGGCTATGATACCATGTGAAAAAGAATGATTAATTTATTCAAAATTAATTCAAGGTACAAGTCTAGGCTCGACTATATATAGTTGTAGCAACAAAACGGAAAGAGAAACTACCCTATAAATCCCTAGAAATAAATATATATATATATGGAACATGCTTATTATTAATATGCCACATAACTCAAAAACCGTTAAACAAGTGATTCAATATATACTCATGTAAACTCTCTATTTTGTCCCTTTAACACATGTCTTATTAAGTGCTATTTCGGTACTCCACAGTAGTTCCTTGGTGGCTCAATGCTTCTTTGGCTCAATTTTATTTTTTTTAAAGGCACCTTAGAGACTCTGATTGAGGGTTGGTTTGGCCCCTCATTGTGACATTTGGCAACCCCAAGTTAGGTTTAGTATCTTCTTTTCAAGATAGCACATTTAGGTACACTTTTAGGACACTTAAATACAACTTTGGTCACTTAGACACATCCTAGGATAGTTAGGCACTTTTCCTGATCACCCTAGGTCACTTAGGCACTTTTCTGGTCACTCAAGCCCACTTAGGTTCACTCGTGCCCATCTAGGTACACCTAGCCAATTTAGGAATATTCTAGACCACTTAGGTCACCCATTGACTCACTTGTTTTTTGTATGGCTTGTATGGTTGTATAGCCTGCATGATTTGTATGGCTTGCGTGGCTTTCTGTTATTTATTTATTTATTATTTTTGTTTTATTTTATTTTATGTTATTATATTATAAGGTTTCTAACTCATATTTCTTGGATTTTTGCATGAGATTTTTCAACAAGGAGATCTCCACACACATGGCTGTCATATGGATAAAAAAAAGAACAGAAAAAAAAAAAGGAAAGGTGGATTGGCAAGCAAAATATATTTTTTTGGAGGGAAAATGGGGTCAACTTGGTTGCATACGTATGGAAGGAAGGGATTCTACATCAGGCAGAGAGGAAACTTTCAACCATGCAGTACACACCATTTGGGGGGAATGTTTTCAAAAAGGCAACTATTGAGATTTCTTCCCAATAGATGGAAATGAGAGGGTTACAAATTAAAAAGAGGAAAAATACACAGAAAGCAAAAAGGAAAGAAAGGAAATGGGACTTTCTTTCAGCAAATTGGGTTTCGGAGGCTGATATATGTATAAAAGGGGGACGACACACCAGGGAGGTTTTTGGAGGGGGCGGAAAGACTTTTTCATTGATTTCCTGAGGAGAAGAAAAATGGGCGTTCAATATATCCCTTTTTCGTTTCCTATCAAAAAAAAAAAATGGGCGTTCACTGGTTTTTTTTTTGGAAGATTTTGGAGAGGAACGATAGCTTGAAGCCAAGCAATTGGAGTGGAGATTGCCCAAACATTTTTCCTGTTATATTCTGTATTCTCACTTACATTCGAATCCCCATCATTCTCTGGCTGTTTTTTCTTTGGCATTTATGTGGGCTGATTGGAGTGGACATCAAGGGCCACTTATCTGTTTTGCTGAATATGATTGCTTATAAACCTGCCCTGTTTTGGTTCCATCTTTTAGTTTCTTTGATTCTTCTTGTACATAGCTGAGGCAGGGATTTATTTCTAAGCTTGAAAGTTTGGGGAATCATGGTATAGTTTTATTTAAATTCGTCATGACGTGTTCTGTTGTTTCAAGCCCATTGGCAAATGATGAGATATGGCTTGTCTAGAATACCCACTCTTTACTGCCTTTTCTATGTTCCTCTTGAATTTTATTTTCCCCATTTTTTGGGTCTGTTCATGAGTGTTCCAGTGGGGTTCTTCCCTTTATCTGTCAGTGTGTCCTTTGCCTTGGAGCCTTGTGCAGATTGTAAGCCTTAAACAAATCGATCAAACTCACCTCTGGATAGTAATAAGTATATGAATCCTCAGTCAGGTGAGGCTCAGGTTGAGCAAGACAGTAGGGTTGATGAAAGGAAATGGATTGTCAACGAAGATAGAGTGACAGGATGGCTTTAGACACTACTATGTGCAGTAGTTGATGTAGACACTGCTAAGAATGATGGAAGGATCAACTGGGGTAATGAAGCAGTTGCAAGCATTATGGTATATTCTGAACTCCAAATTCCAGCGAAAATAATCAGAACTTGCAAGCTGGAACTATTTCCAGAGACATGCAATGGACATCAAGGAAGCAACACTAATTGAAGTCAAAATGTCTGGGAATAATGCTTTGGTGGAGAATTTGTAGGAAGAACCTGTAATGGAGAGAGTCTCTAAAAATAAGCCATTGTTTATGGCAACAAGGTTGTTGTGGGAAATATTGTTTTAGTGGAAGTTGGTGGATCAAGCATGAATGCTAAACCTTCTAAGAAGTGATCGAGTGAATTTATTGGAATTTCTTTAACGTTGCTGCTCAATGAGATGGTCGCACTACTGCAGAATGCACGACTCAATATATGGCTGAGAGGTTGCCATCTAGGGTCTATGATGCTGAAAGCATGAGGCCAGATTACTTCTACAAGACTAGATGCTGGCAGAAGAAAGAGACCGAGGGTGTCAATGGAAGAAGTGAAGGGAATGATGATCTCTTTCATGACTTTGTTCATGACATGGCACTTGAATTTCCTTTTGAATTGGATAGATCCCAAAAAGAGGCAATCTAACGTCTTAAAAATGAGGATTCTGTTTCAGTCAACTCCTTAGGTCTACACCATTAAAGCACCACTCAGCTTCAGCCCTCCAGTTACGACAAATCTGGACTACTTCCTCACTACCACCGGTACCAAACCATGTGTATGAAAAGGCAAAAGCATAGCTTCATCCCCATGTGTGGCAGCTATCAAGTTGGTGGTAATTCACAGACAAGTCAACAAGGACAGTAGCAAACAAGGCTCCAGAACAGTGAGAACTAGGAGTAAGAGGATCAATATCTTGTGCAATAGGTGAAGTGCAGTTCAAATGTCATATCCATTCTAATTGGACATAGAAAGAGGGCTCTCTCCAGGTGGGAATTCTGCTGGTATGGAGAGGAAGGAAAATCATGATGTAAAGTCGTCCCGTTGATTCAGATTAGTGGTTGACAGCTTCTTCTTCAAATGGTGAAATTCAATAGAGAAGGAGTTCCAAGACACTAAATTGCCAAGGTGCTCGGTGAAGGCTATGCTCTATGTCTGCCTGGTATTGAGACACCCAGTTGCAGCTTCTACACACTGGTATCGATCGAAGGGCCTGATGCACCATTTGTTCGCTCTTAAGGTAAGTCCTGAGAAGGCTCTGAATCCTACTAGTTCTTTGATTATACAACCCTGGGTTGAAAAAGAGAGACATGACGAATTATTGCACACTGCCCTCGAACAAGAACCTATTGAAGAGGTCATTCTCGAGTTCAAGTCCAGATGAGGATTTGCAGGTATAGTGCCTGATAGTTGTTTGTGGCTAGGACTGAGAAAAGTGAAGAATGAGTCATTGCATAATTGCAGTAGGGAACCTTCCATGGAGCAGATTCGATGCTTAGAGAATAGACATAGCAAAGAGCCACCTGCCAGGCCAAGATGGAACCTGTCCTTCAACTTGATTCTGTTCAACACTGAAAGAGATGATTGATTCTGATAAACTATTGAATTTACCTGGTAAAAACCCCGTGCTCATCATTGAAACTCAAAGACACTATTCCTAACGGCAAGATTGCACTAGAAACTCCATCTCAAGAACCTTCAAACAACCACTTCGAAAAGAGCAGTGAAGCAAGCCACTAAAAAAGAAAGAGGTTTTGGTCTAAAATTTTCAAGGTGTTTGAGGCGGTGGTCTGGAAAAGAAGGCACAGGCTGGCGGCGTTTGAGAGAGGGAGTGAGTGCTTTAAAAGGAATTTTCAGTCTATGTTGGAAAGGAGGGTCCCAAGAGAGGGTTGTTGTAGACCCTCAATTTTGTCCTCCTAGCACATGTCCTATTAGATACTTATTCGATACTTTACAGTAGTTCCTTGGTGGCCCATAGCTACTCATACTACTTACCTTTTTTTTAGCCACCTCGGAGACTTTGGTTGAGGGATTATCTGACCCCTTATTGTGATCTTTGGCAACCCTAATTTAGAATTAGGCTTTTCATTCATTTTTAGGATAGTTTTTAGATACACTTGGCCCATTAAGCACCACCCTAGGCCCACTTAGATTCACCTTGACCCGCTTAGACCCACCTAGGCACCTTCTAGCCTACACACTCACTTTAGGTCCACTTAGGCATCATGGCCCACCTATGTCACCTTTTCGGTAATTCCTACATGACTTACATAATTTGCATGATTTGCACTTTTAATGCTTGCATGTACTCGATTTCTTATTTATTTATTTTATCTATTTATTTTATTTATATATTTACTTATTTATTATTATTTAGTTAGTTATTTGCTTTTATTTATTTATTTTATAGAATATTGCATGAGATTGATGATTAATTCCGTAAACTGATGTCTTAATTATTTTTGTATACCTATGATAGACAATGTTTTTAATTACATAATTTTAATTAGTTTTAATTTTCAATTTCATGACCTTTACTAATCTGAATTCTTATTTTATTTTGGCATGAGATTTAAATGCACACATTGGAGAAGATCCTTGATGTACACGACTGCATGCATGTGGGGATATTCTATGCAACATGGAAAGGAGATTTATATCCTTAAAGAAAGGAAAGCAAATCACGGCTGAGCGGGGGATGGAAAGGAAATTTAAAGTGTTAAAGAAAGGAAAGTAGATTTAAAAAGGAAGAAAAGAACAAAAAGGAAAGGGGGATTTTCCTTTTTTGGTTTTGGAACAGATTTGGGTCTTTGGGGGGCTGATATATATACGTGCAAAAGGATGTTGAAAAGGAATTTTTTTGGGGAAGATTCGGAGATTGTCTTTGGGGGTTTTCTTTGGAGAGATCTTGAAGAAAAGCGCAGAGAAGAGCAGAAAGAGAGAGCGATTGGAAGCAAGACTGCCCAGGTACGTTTCTGGTTACTTTTGGTGTTCTTATTCATACTCGATTTCTCCATTTGGTCGTTTCTGAATATTCAATATATTGTTGATTGGTGTGGACGGAAAGGGCCACAAATTTCTTTGTTGAGATTGTTTGCTTACTTGTTTGCCCTGTTTTGTTTTTATTCCTTTAATGTCGTTGGTGTCTGCTGAAATATATGGCCCTGTGCTTGAATTTGGTCAATACTCTGTTTATGTTTAAATCCAATTCTTTATTGTTTCCCCTGTCCAGCCCATGGATTAATATGAGAAATGGAGCTGTTTATGTTGATTAATATTTTTTTTGGTTCACCCTTTCTTTGCGTCTACCATGTTTTCATCCATGTTCTATGTTTCCTTTCTCGTACGATGTTCGAGTTTTTGGCATATTTGGGCACTTCTGAGAGGATGATAGAGGTGTTTGATATGAGAGCTTGTCTAGTATTGTAAGGTTGTATGTTAATGAGCCACAACTCGGGTATTGGAATGGTTGGCTCTGAGATGTTCCAATAGGTTGATTAGGGAGAGAACCGATTTGCCAAGACTCGAGATAAATATGAACCTTATGATCCGTAAAGGTAATAGCGAACTGGAAACCTGCATGCTGGGCAATTATTAAAGCATGATTTGATTTCTGGGTGGACTGCGGAGAATATGAAATTGCACTAAATTAGGACCTGGTATGCTCGTATTTTCAATTCTTCCAGAATTCGCAGATTATATAGTAGGATTTGCCTCCTTATATTCGTCAACCTAATGATGGGACGATTATTGGTGCTACTGCTGAGGGGAGCAATGCCATTGATTCTTCACGGTTGAAGGACAGCTTACGCCACTCGCCTGCTCCTGTTGCACTACTTTTATAGAAACAACAGAGCCTGTGAAGGAAAAACAGGGGAGTGCAGTGTACAGTTGAATTCGTCGAGTACAGAGTTGCAACAAAATACGGACAGTCAATGGCTGATATCTGATGGAAAATCTGATGAACACACACATGATGCTTCTGTAGCCATGTCATCTGTCCATGCTATAAAAGAGAGTAATCCAGAGGCTGAAGGTGTTAACCAATTTCATGAACAAAGGGCAAATTGAATGGGAATTTAATCAATCCTGTTCCGTTGAAATACTTCAAGCAGTTCTCAGGCCATGTTGCCACAGGTTTCGTATATTTGAGTGCTGACATCTCAGCCACAATAAGACTCACTAATTTGACTGCACACAGACAAGACGGCACTGTTGAGTTGTGCTCTGGATAAGGGTCATTTGCAGCAACATGGGTCTGCACCTACTGCTCACATTCTCAACAGAATGATCTCCTCGAATGTAAAATCTGGATCAATCTTTGTGCGAGTTCAGCTTCATTCCACCATAAACAAGGCGGGTTTTGATTCAGATGTCTATTTGCCGTGTTCCTATGGATATGTATGGTAAATATGGTGTGGCTTCAAGTGCTCAACGGCTATTCGATGAAATGCCCCATCGGACGTGGTCACTTGGAATTTATTAATATCTGGTTATTTGCATATAGGACGTCCAGAGATTGCAATCGAATTGTTTCCGGATATGGTCAAAGTGGGCATAGACCTGACTCCACAGTGTTTGGCCTATATTAGTAAATAAATATTTTACCTGATGCTGTATTTCAAGATGAAGATGAGGTATCTTCAAGTTCCATTAAGAAGCACAACATGCAGAATCCTGAACTTAGTTCCAAAGGATTACGAAGGAGAACTAATGCAGCATGGTCAATGACATTCTCAATCACAAGGCAGGCCTGCGTATCAGGCAACTTGTCGCATGAATCAGCATGTCCAAGAGAAGTTCCGTCAGTCAGAGCAGGGGACAGAGAGGTTCAATGGTGGTAGAGAATGTCGAACCAATATCTTCGACTCTAGGTACACAATTGTCAATGCAGTTTCCAGCCAAGTCTCCTAATTATAAGTCTTATCCTCTCAAGGAGAATTACAGAACTCTCCCCTTACAAGGGCAACTGAACTCTGAATCGCATTTATCAAGACAATTCGGCAACGGTAAAGAGATGGCTAAAGAACTAGATACACTTTTGCAATGTATAAAAAGGCCAAGTGGTTTCAGGGATGCCTGCACCATATTCCAAAGAAGTTCAGTTATAGAATTAGAGCAAGGCATAGACACAGGCACCCTTTCTGAAAAACTGCTGAACATGGTGGACCATAATTGATCAATAGCATGGGGAGATTCATCATCTGCTTGATGAGACAGTGCAAGTTTTTGGCAAGGAAAGCATACATGCAAGGAATTGATAGGCAAGCCACTGATAGCAGAATATTTGTACCTCTAGAGTCGGTAGAAGTTGACTTCTGAACTAGAACTGAAGCGACGAAATATATTAAAAATAAACCAAGATCTGACAAATCAGCTGACTGAACCAGAGAGGCATTTCAATTCCATTGAGCTTAATATATTTGAAAAAAAAATGATGGCAGCAGAATTTCCTACAGTCAGGCCTTGACTAATGGTGGTACCAGCACTTACAGTCAGGCTTTGACCAGTATGAACACCATCTATAATCAGGGTTTGACCAATAGTGGCACTAGCTCTTATAATCAAGCCTTTGTTAATGGCAACCCCGGAACCTATAGTCGGCTCATCAGAAATGGGGATGCTGACTCCAACAACCTGGTCATTTGCAATGGAGATGCTGCCGTGTATAGTTAGGCCATGCACAATGGTGATATTGATTTGAATGAATATGCTCTACGAGACCTTTTGGGAGCGGCATCAAGTGTCTCAATGGACAGAAGTAGTGCTCAGGCAGCAAATAGACCTTAGGCTCTAAAACCATCTGCGAATGAGGCATTGAGCAAAAGCATCTATGTGGCCAATAGACCTCTAGTCCAAAAGACATCAGTGAGTGAAGCATATAACAGAAATTTCCAAGTGGCAAAGCTCGCCTTGTGGGTTCATATGCAATAAACTCATCATCCTTGATTATAAGAAGAAAGTTGAGGGCACCTGAGGTTGCATTCCTAGTTACATTACCAGTCTTCTGTTTCAAATAGCATAGTTAGCATCCTTTCCATCCTTAGAACCATGGATATTTCCCCAAGTTGATCAGATGGTTTGGCTCCTTTAGACGAAACTGTGCCCACTTGTGATTCCTTGAAGAATACAGAATTTGAATACATCGACGACCATGATGCTTCTGCAGTTTGTATTGATTTCAACCTCTTAAAGCATTTGGAAAGAACAGATTTATCAGAAGATAACATAGGAGGTAGACATGACTAAGTTTTCTAGAACACCTAGAGGTGCAATTCAGGATTTCAGTCTTGCTGCAATTTATGATGCCAAAGTCTCCAACAGTTCCGCCAGTTTACAGAAAACTCCAATATCTGATCTGAACGTTGATGAAACACACATTGCTTTTGTGAAGCTCTCAGAGAAGCGCCGATTATTCCTACTATTGGACATGTGCGACATGTAGTCCAATAACAGTTTGCTCCTCGAAGATACTATGATTGAAATGAAGATAAGTCAGCTAGGTAAAAGTTTGATTGATCTTGCTATGATCGGGACAACTTCCAATGCTAATAGCATGCATCAGGTTGAACCTTTCTCCCCATAGTCCATTGGGTTGGTGGATTTTGAGAACGATTTTACTACTTATAGTAAATCGAAGCAAGTCAAATCCAACAGCAGTGCTGTTGAGACACAGTGCAAACCAATTAGTTCTTCAAATTTAAATAGCAAAGCTGTAATAAAAGTTCAAATGTCCACTCCTCCTAATCCTTTACCAGCTTCAAGTAGTTAATGGAATGTTCAGAATGCAAAAGACAATCCTCTTCCCGGAAATGCAAGTTTCAAGAAATGAGAAACTGTTGATAGAATTGGGCAAGAATAGAGGCTTGCCACTGCCAGTGACTCTAATGACGCTGCTGATTCTGAATTCAGGTTAAAAGATTTAAATTTGAGGGTAAATATAGTGTTTCTCAATTCAACAGAACACACCAGTTGGCTCACTTAGTTTGACAGAACACATCAGCAAGTTAGCATCTAACCAACATGAATAAGAATCAGTGGGCTCACTTTACCTTGATTGTCCTCTTGTTGATGATCTCCAAGTAAATCAGAGGTAGCAAGTCCAGGTATTAGAAAGAATGGGGTAACTTAGCGATGAGAGCAAGTGAAGAACCTACAGATTGCTCAATTGTTTCCAAGATTACTCACAGTTATGTTCCAGATTCTCAAGAATTCCTTCCTCAACATAAAGAGCTTGTTTTTTTGAACTAGGTCCACTACATGTTAAGTTGGCATGTCATAATTCAATTGCTAAAAGGCATCCTGTATATAAGTTGAATGAAGTGCAGGTGTTTACATATTATCGCAAGCTAAGAGAACTGCATCTTGTTTGGTGTTGAAGCTGCTGCCTAATTTTTGCGTGTGATGAAGTGCTACCTGAAGTCATTCTGCTCAAGATTGAGATCTCATACAATCAGTACAATCAAACAACGATAGGGTTTCATTACTTCTCAAAGATAGCTTTATTGATTCCTTTCCCAATAGAGACAAACCATTTATCAAGCTATTTGTAGATACATAACTATCAGATTATCGTCTGTTATGCTTCGAGAACGAGCATGCCTAAACTGTACCAAATACATCAGTTCACAACTTAAAGATGCAAGCCCAGAAATTCAATGGAGAAAGCAGTAATGGAAAACAGAGTGCAGATTAGGCCACTGATGGAAAACGACTTCGACATAAATGGTGATAGCTTTGTCCAGTTTCTTGTTGCTGCACATGCTGTTAATAATGCTGAAGCCATCATTATGGCTCTTTTGGAAGAGAATGAGAACATTCTTGATGATGACAATCTACACAGATGCTTTATTTCAACAGATTCACGGATTGAAAACAGCGAGAATGAAGATTCAGCAGATGATGAAAATATAGATGAGCAGAAGTGATCTATTGAGATTGCTTATTTTGGTATCAAGAACCGACTTCCATCTGAAACAATGCAGTCTATCAAGATGATAAGTTGGCATTATTCAGAAGGTAGTGGACTTTGCATGTGCTCGCACACAGTGTGTCCCATTTTTGCATTCCAGTTTGTCCCACATCAGCATGCTCGCTCAACCACTCTTCACATCCCCATTTTAGACGCACCCTTTACTAAAATCATCATCAACTCATCCACCAAATTCAGCATTTAGCATACTTCTCTCGGTTATCAATGTGGGTCGCTATCAAAGTACCCGAAATTATTTACATTTGCTAGCTAATCTGCCATCCAGATCGCGAAGGTCCAGAATTCCAGCTCCTCCGGCTGAAGCTAAGAAACAGTTCTGTTTGCGTAACGGCAAAGGCATAGAAGCTGAAGTTGAAAGGATATATGTTTTGCATGGGAAGACCCGTCTAGGAACACTGATATTTCTGTAGTTTCCAGTGGCTATTAGATGTGAATTGATGTATTTGGGTGACGAGAATCCAACAGTTGATGGGCATGTCAATTTCAAGCCTTCTGAGGAGATAGTTGAAAGTCAGGGATTTCTAGTTCCAATTTTAGAGACTATTGAATGCAAATTGCCTCTAACTGAACTTAGAGAAGAGAAGGATGAGGGGCAAAATAATATAGAATCAATACCATAAGTCAGAGAAAACCAGATTCATGTGACTGTTTGCTTCTAGATCCAATTTCATATTGCTGATTTGTAATAAACAAAGAAAACACATCCAAAAGCTTTAAGAGAAGAGAAAATTAGGGACAATCAAGAAATAATATATAACGAGTCTTCTAATGCAATACAGAGGAGGGTAATCGACTTATTAAATAACATGCAGTTAGAATAACATCTCCTAATAAGATTTCGAAACCCTCATATTAAACATAATAGAACATCTAACAAGTGATAATTTTTCCTTTTAGCAACCCACTCTGTTGGGGTGTACAAACGCACAAAAATTGATGGAGAATTCCATTTCCAGCACACAAAGAGGATAGGGAACTATCATTACAGTCAAGGGCATCATTAGATTGAAGAATACCAATTGAAATACCAACTAGTTTTTTATTTCTTGATGAAAAAAGTTTAAATACATGAGACACTTTGAACCTGTCTTTTAGCAAAAATAATTACGTGACTCAAAAACGATCATCAATAAAACCAACAAAGTACTTAAACCCTTGAACATTAGTGGTATGACACAAGCCCCAAACATTTGAATGTATTAAAGCAAAAGGACTAGAACTCCTATTATTGACTCTAGATGGAAAAGATAACCTATGGTATTTACTAGGTTCACATGATGCTCACTCAAGCTTATTTGACAACTTTGAAGATATTCGTAAGGAATGTATCTACTCAAAGAAGCATAACTCAATCTATAATGCCATTGGAGATGAATAATAGACTAAGAAAGAGCATCACCATTTGTCATTTTCCTACCATTAGACTAGAATATAGATTGAGTTATGGATGCAAGTGCAGAAGTATCCTCAATACCATTCCTAAATGAAAAGGATAGTAGATCAATGTGTTGAAGTTGAGCATAAACATTAGTGAGAGATAATAACTTTTCACCAATCAGTATACTATGTTTGACCTCAACATATGCAGAATCAAGGCTAGAAGGAAATTTAACAACATGAAACTCTTCCATTTACCTTCTTTGAACCTTGATATCAACAAACAATAGTTGATGCACATTCAATTCCTCTCACATTCCTTTGAGGGATATATAGCGTTCACTTAGAGGTTTCCCATTCTACCTTGCCCTAAAAATATCTTCATACAATTGTTGATAAATTCTCAAAATATTTTTTCTTTGAGAGTATGTCTCTTTAACTACATCCTATATCTGCTTCAAAGTTTCTAAAAACATGAAATTACCACTAACAAAAGGTTCCATATTGTTTCATAACCATATTATTATCATGAAGTTAACTTGTTGCCACTCATCAAAACTTTTTAAATTCCTAGGAAGGAGGATCTTCTAAGAGATGCTTAAGTTCTCCCTTTGTCTCAATATACACACCCTCATAGCTTTAGCCCATAAAAAATAATTAGGTCTCTTTAGCTTTACTAAAGTAATATGAAAATTAGTAGTTAATTACTGAAGAGAGAAAATAGGGACTATTGCACTTAAAATTGAAACAAAAGGATATTAGAAAACCTTCAACATTAACACATACTTGCGTTACAAAATACAACCAATCACATAGGCACTGGTGTTAAAGGTCATTGTAGCAATATTGTAGCATGTGTAGTGTAGCAGGACATTGTAGTGTGGTGTTGTAGCATGACACTGTAGCAACACTTAAGTGTAGTTATAGAATTTTTTTTCAAGGGTTAGGGTTCCAAATCAATACTTGCTCCAATACCATATTAAGTGAGAGAAAAATAGGATCTTATTGAACAAGAAAAGAGTGCAAAGTACACACACACACACACACATATATATATATAGAATTTTACACAAAAAAAGACTAAATTACCCCTTACAAAATAACTACTAATAACTCTTTAACACTTTCATAGGCCCACCTCTAACCCTTTTGTGCCACTTCCAGAACACAACCCATACTACACTTTCCTCAAACTTATCTAAGATAACATGTCAGAAATCTCCAACATAATTTTCCAAGAAATGCCTTATTAAGCATATATTAACTTCTAATGCATAATCTTACCTTTTTGTCTTATGCAAGCAAATAACTAATCATTTCACTAGTCAACGTTTTTGTCTCAAGCCTCAAGTGCACATCTTAGGCACAATGAAAAGAAATAAGTAATAAATAGGTAAGCTAAACAAAGTGCTCTTTAAAAGAGAAAGTCTCCCATCCTTAAGAAGGCATTATCATTTCCATGAGGCAAGCCTTTTATGAAAGTTTGCTTCAACCACATCTGAAATCATTATATTTGACCTAACCACACAAAATGAGGCCCAAATAGAAGACAGATAGCTAACCAACACAAACAACCAGATGCAAAAGCAAACTCCTCCAAGTTTAGAACCTCACTCGATAGGAATTAAATAACTCTAATCAAAATTGATTTTCAAACCAAAAACTACCTCGAACCAAAGAATTATCCATCTTATTGTACATTAAGTGCTATGAACAAGCCTTAGAAAACAGCAGGGTATCACCCCACCATGAATGTTGAAATAAAACCTCCTTCCTTGCCTAAACAAAGAAACAACTTAAGCCCTCATCACCAAGACAAATGGTTACAACAAAAGAGGATTATCTTCTCTCAGACACCCGGAGCTTTGGAAATGCAAAATCTAATAGCATTAATCCATTTTTTACTAAGAGTCCATCATCTCGAAAAAATAAAAGCAAGAAACTGCAATTGACATGAAAATAGACTTTTTTAGTATCCAATTTACAAACAAAAGCTCCACCTCACCGCCTAAACTCTTTGTACTTGAATCAATAGCCTCATTAGTGGTCAAGACCACATTAAAATTTAGACTACCTCCATGAACACATCCTAATATTTTTTTGATAGTAAGTGCAAATTGTATTAAAACACCAAAAGGGGCACACCAAAGTACACACGGTGTATACAACAACCGTAAAAAAGCACCAAAAATGATAGGGAAAACAAAAACTCTCTCCCTCAATCCAACCCTAACCAATTAATAAAATCAACTAAGAACACAGAAGAATGTTCTATAAACAAGTTTGCCTAAGATAATATGTTGCACAAAAATAAAAACTTTAGCTTTTAAATAGAAAATTCCATATTCTCAAAAGATCTTCTATTTTTCTCCTTCCATATTGTCCATAAGAGAATGTGGACGTGGATGATATGATGAACGCATCCTAATATTTTGAAACCATCTTTCCCACCACTTTTTTTTTTAACCTATTAGCCAAGACTTTTGCTAAAAGTTTATATAACCCCAACCAAGGTAATGGATCAAAAGTCCTATAAATCCTCAACTCTCCTTTCCTAGGAGATCAAAACAAACAAATGAGGAAAATACACTCCTCTTGAAGAACCACATTCATAGAATACCTAGAAATAGACTTAAAAGGACTCATTATGAATGCTAACTTGATCCCACACATGGTAACTATTGATAAAATAAAAGCAACATATTGAATAAGATACGTACCTAAGCATGTGGCCCTTATGCTAAGAGGGAAAAAAATAGCAGCAATATTTTCTTTCAGGTAGCGAACAGAGAATTTCATTCTCAAGAGCGGAAGCTTTCCTAGGAAGAGAATCAGAGCTTTCCTCAAAGGAGGTAGCGAGGCTATCAAATCTTCAAGGGCCGATCGAGGAGGTTGAGGGAGCTTCGAGCCCTTTTGTGTTGAGCTCGGGGAATGGTCCAAATGGGGTTAAGGTCGAAGATAGCTCTCAACACCGCGACTATCTTATCTAAGTACAATCTTCTACTCCACTTTCCTTGGCTAAAGGCCACAGTTTTTAGAGGGGGCTTTCGAGTTGTCTTATTCTCATTTCACCCCTATTGTTTCTCTTCAATCTTATAATCGTCTTGTGCCTTCTTCGACCCCTTCCCCCTCCCCCCCCCCCCCCCCTCTTTTTCTTTTAGGTCTTTCTGCTACCCTATCTTTATGTCAACTGGTCCTTCAAGGGTTAATAAGTTACTTTCAGGTTCATTTGGGGTTTGTCCCGGTCCCAAAGGTGTAGTGTCCCTAGTAGTCAAGCCCAGCCAAGAGTTAGAGGGCAATTCTTTTCTCAGGTATCACAAACCAACCCTAGTGGAGCTTCTTCCCTAGTGAGGTGTTTGTCACAGGAGTCGGGTCCTGCTCAAATGGAGGATTTCCTTATTGAAGGCATCTCTCCTTCAAAAATGGCTTCCATTAAGTCGGTTCTAAGTACTTTGAATGTCAAATTGTCAAATACAATAAGAATGGAGTTCAGTCAGCCAAAAACAATGGTTGCTCAGTGGAAAAGGTGTATTCCAAAAGGAAGAACAAAACTTCTTCCAAAGCCCCTAGCTTCCTTTAGTTTTCTAAGTCCTCTGGTGTCTTCGAGGCTTTTTCAGTTTTTATGAAAATTATTAGTTGGAATACTACAGGTCTTGGTTCCATTAAAAAAAGAAGGGTGGTGAAGGATTTTCTTTGTCTTGAAAATCTAGATGTTGTCTTGTTGTAGGAAATAGAGGAGTTTTGTGATAAGAGGTTTGTGGGTAGTGTATGGAAGGTCAGAAACAAACAGTGACCAGTTCTTCCAACTAGTGGGATAGCTTCCATTAAGTCGGTTATAGGTACTTTGAATGTCACTATTGTCAAATACAATAAGAATGGAGTTCAGTCGGCCAAAAGCAATGGTTGCTCAGTGGAAAAGGTGTATTCCAAATGGAAGAAAACACTTCTTCCTGCACCCTTAGCTTCCTTTAGTTTTCTAAGTCCTCTAGTGTCTTCGGGTTTTTTTCCATTTTTATGAAAATTATTAGTTGGAATACTAGAGGTCTCAGTTTCATTGAGAAAAGAAAGGTCATGAAGGATTTTCTTTGGCTTGAAAATCCAGATGTTGTCCTATTGCAGGAAACAAAGAGGGAGTCTTATGATATGAGGTTTGTGGGTAGTGTATGGAAGGTCAAAAACAAAAGGTGGGCAGTTCTTCCAACTAGCAGGGCTTCGGGAGGAGTGGTAATCTTTTGGGATGCTTTGAGGTTTAAATACTTGGAGGTTGTTTTAGGATTTTTCTCTGTAACAGTCAAAATGGAGTTAGAGGAAGAAAGTCGTTTTGGCTTTCTTTTTTTTTCTTTTTTTTGATTGGAAACGACACAGAGGCATATTGATAGATAAAAAGAAGTACAAATAGAAGGATGAGAAATCCTCCCGCCAAAGAAAACTAAACTATAGGAAATTACACTATAAAACAAGCGAACACTCTATAAAAGACCATTCCTTATGGAGTACACACCATTAACCAATCAAGTTGTAGCACATTAAGGGGAGTCCCCTTAAAAACCTTGGAACAAAAAGCTCAAAGAGAAGCAAGGAAAACAATAGAGTCCCAAAGATACTCTGAATTCCTTACTTTATCCTCAAAAATCCTCGCGTTTCTTTCCCACCACACAACCCGAATAAGAGCGATGCTTGCAGCTTGCCACAAAACTACCCCCCTCTTAGAATAACCAAAACCATTAAATTTGATGGACATCGTGTCAAAGATGCTCCTCGAGGGGACCCAATCCATCTTAACTAACTGAAATAACCTGTGTCACAACCCAATCGTCAAGGAACAATGAAGAAAAAGATGATCTGCTGATTCCCCATGCTTCATGCACAAAATACAAATATCAGGACTAAGGGCTTTATAGGGTCTTCTCACTTATAGTATGTCATTAATATTCACCTTCTTGTGTGCCACTAACTAGACAAAGGACTTCACTTTGAAAGGAACTTGAGAATTCCAAACGAACTTAGATTCTTAGAAGGGAAAACCTGAGAAGATCCAGAAAATTGAGATAAAGCTAGAAAGAAGGATTTGATTGAAAAAAGCCCTGAAGAAGATAATAGCCAAAATCTGACATCTGGAACCGAAGGTGATAAATGCAATCCATCAAGTGACCACATGAGGCCTTCTAAGTCCTCTATCTCAGAATCTGACAAGTTACGACGGAAATTTAAATTCCAAGAGAAAGGACGAGTAGGACCGAGAACTAAAGAAATAGAGATGTTTTTATCCAAGACTACTCTAAATAGTCTTGGATATTGGGTTCCCAATGGTTGGTCCCCTCACCACAAATCTTCCCAGAACCGAATTCTTTCCCCATTTCCTACCACAAACCGAGTAAACAAGGAAAACTCCTGAAAGACTTGTGCAATAACCTTCCAAGGACAACGATGTGACCATCTGACTAAAGTGTTAGCATCCCAACCATTAGGGTGTGAACCATAAATGCTTAATATGACCTGATGCCATAGAGCTGAACCCTCTCTAGGGTACCTCCACAACCATTTCCCTAAAAAAACGAGATTTCTCAGAGAAATATTCCCAAAACCCAAACCCCCTATTTCCTTCGGTATAGACACAACATCCCACCTCACTAAATGATCTCTTTTGTCTTCCCCAATCCCTGACCATAAAAAATCCCTTTGCAACCTCTCGATTCTTGCAGCGACTGAAGCGGGTAGCTTAAATAAGGAAAGAAAGTAATAGGGCATATGGGTAAGGCAAGATTGGATAAGAGTTATCCTCCCCCCGAATGACAAGTATGCCTTTTGCCACCCATCTAATCTTCTTGAGATTCTCTCAATCACTGATTCCCAAAAGCCACACGCCTTGAGGTTCCCACCCAAAGGAAGACCTAGATAGAGTATAGGCCAGCTAGAAGCCTTGCAGTCAAGCATCTCAGTCAATCTTGAAAGATGAGCTTGATCAAGATTGATGCCATAAATATTACTCTTGTCAAGGTTGACCTTAAGCCCAGAAATATGCCTAAACACTAATAAAAGAATCTTGAGAGTCTGCAAATCTTCCTCCCTAGAGTTAGAAAAGAAGATGGTATCATCAACAAATTGCAAATGAGATACCCTAGTTCTATTTCTACCCACCCTAAAACCCTCCAACATATTTCTCTCATCTGCTCTTAAAAGCAACCTACTCAGTACATCTGCTACTAAAATAAACAAAAAAGGGGATAAAGGGTCACCTTGTTTTAATCCTCTCGATGCCTTAATCCACCCTTTAGCGCTACCATTCACTAATACTGCATAAGATACCGAGGACAAGCATCCACTCATCCATTTCCTCCATCTAGGACTAAACCCCTTCTTCTCCAACACTTGATCCAAAAAATCCCACTTCACGTGATCGTAGGCATTTTCAAAGTCAATTTTGAAGATGACGCCTTCCTTCCCTGATCGTCTTCTCTCATTCGCTATGAGAACCACATCCAATATTTGTCTCCCTTGAACAAAAGCGCCTTGAGTAGAGTGGATGGTTTCATGTAGAACCCCTCTTAGACGCCCTGAGAGCACTTTAGCTATTATCTTGTAGAGTTTTGGCTTTCTTTGGTCTATGGTCCTAGCTCATCACACTTTAAAAAGGATTTTTGGTTGGAGCTTCAAGATCTTTTAGGCTTTAACTTTTCCAAAATGGTGTGTTGGTGGAGATTTTAATGTCATAAGAAGAATTTTAGAAAAATTAGGAGGTGCCAGGTTAACCTCAAGCATAATGGATTTTGATAATCTTGTAAAAGAATGCCAATTAATTGATCCACCTTTGAGGAAGCCATCCTTCACTTGGTCTAATTTGCAAGAAAACCCTGTTTGCAAAAGAAGATTCTTATTTTCTAGAGAATTAGAGAAAGGTTTCCCTCAATGCATCCAAGAAGCTCTCCCCATATTGACGTCAGATCACTGTCCAATTGTGTTTTATATATCAATCATTGAAAGTGGGGGCTGACACCTTTTAGATTTGAAAACATGTGGTTGATTCACTTAGATTTCAAGGACACTTTAGGTGGTTGGTGGAATGAGTGTTGTTTTGAAGGGTGGGAAGGTCATAAATTCATAAAAAAGCTACAATTTGTCAAGTCAAAATTGAAAGAGTGTAATAAGGTGTCTTTTGGAGACTTTAAAGAAAAAATGAAAAATATTCTTTTGGACATAATGGATTTGGATGAGAAGAAACAAGAAGAGAATTTTTCGTCTGATCTAGCAGCAAGAAGGACGTTAAGGAAGGGGGGAGTTAGAAGATGTGTTACTCAAGGAAGAGGTGTTTTGGAGGCAGAATTCTAGAGTGAAATGAATAAAAGAAGGGGATTGTAATTCAAATTTTTTTCATAAGGTGGCCAATGGTAGGCCAAATAGGAAATACAGTGAATCCTTGGTGTCAGAAGATGAGGTAATCTTAGATAATATCGAGAGCATTTCAAAGGAGATTAAGCTTCACTTTAGGAAGTTATTTGCCATGCCTTTAGGTGGTTTTTGGAGGATTGAAGGTTTGGATTGGCCTCCTATTTCAGCAGAGTGTTGAGTTGTTGGATCGCCCTTTTTCGGAAGAGAAGATTCACAATGCTGTGTTGCATTTAAATAAGGAAAAGGCCCCTGGTCCGGATGGTTTCACAATTGCTTTTTATCAAGACTGTTGGGAGATGATTAAGGATGATCTTTTAAGAGTGTTCTTAGAGTTTCACAATAATGGAATAATCAATCAAAGCACAAATGCTACCTTCATTGCTCTAGTGCCAAAAAAGAGTCAAACAAGTAGGATCTTAGATTATAGACCCATCAAATTAGTATATTCAAAAAGGGAGAAGACTTGACCACTTCTTGATCAACCCAATGCCCAATTAAATGCTCCTATAGTAGGTAATCTTCAAGTATTTCCATCTCCTCAGCTTGCTATTAATACTTTTTTTTTTTTATAGGAAACGACAAAGGAATATATTGATAAAAATGATGTACAAGAGAAGGATGAGGAATCCTCCCACTAAAGAAAAACAAAACTGCAAGGAATCAAATATAAGAAAATACAAAGTATAAATAAGCAAACTCTCTAGTTAGACCAACCCATTGGGATTACACACCGCTAACCAATCAAGTTGTAACACGTTAAGGAGAATCCCCTTAAAAACCTTAGAACAAAAAGCACAAAGAGAACCAAGGAAACGAATAGAATCCCAAAGATTCTCTGAATTCATTACTTTATCCTAAAAAATCCTTACATTTCTTTCCTACCACACCACCCAAATTAAAGCGATGCACGCGACTTGTCATAAAACAATCCCTCTCTTAGAAGATCCAAAACCATTAAAATTAGTAGATAACATGTCAAAGATGCTCCTTGGGGGGACCCAATCCGTCTTTTCTAATTGAAATAATCTGTGCCACAACCCCATCGTCAAAGAGCAATGGAGAAAAATATGATCTACTGTTTCTCCATGCTTCATGCACAACTTATAAATGTCGGGACTAAGTGCTTTGTAGGGCTCAACTATAGCAAGTCATTAGTATTTACCTTCTTGTGTACCACTAACTAGACAAAGGACTTGACTTTGAAGGAGACTTGAGAATTCCAAACGAACTTAGTAGGGAAAACTGGAGGCAAACCAGAAAATTGGGATAAGGCAAGAAAGAAAGATTTGACTGTAAAAAGTCCTGAAGGAGATAAAGACCAGGATCTCATATTTGGAACCGAAGGTGAAAAATGTAGACGATCAAGAGACCGCATGAGGCCTTCTAAATCTTCTATGTCAGAATCGGAAAGGTTTCGGCGAAAGTTAAAATTCCAAGAGAATGAGCGAGTAGAGCCGAGAATTGAAGAAATAGGAGTATTTTTATCTGTGACTACTCTAAGTAGTCTTGGATATTGGACCCCCAAAAGTTGGTCCCCCCACCACAAGTCTTCCCAGAACCGAATTCTTTCCCCATCTCCTACCACAAACCGAGTAAACTTGGAAAACTCTTGGGAGATTTGTGCAATAGCCTTCCAAGGACAACGATGTGACCATCTAACTATAGTGTTGGCATCCCAACCATTGGAGTGTGATCCATAAATGCTTTAAATAACCGGATGCCACTGAGTTGAACCCTCTTTAGGATATTTCCACAACCATTTCCCTAAGAGAGCGAAATTCCTTATAGAAATCTTTCCAAATCCTAATCCCTCTTTCGCCTTCGGATTACACACTACATCCCAGATAACCAGATGATCTCTTTTGCCTTCCCCAACCCTTGACCATAAAAAATCTCTTTGCATTCTCTCAATTTTTACTGCCACTGAGGCGGGAAGCTTAAACAAGGAGAGAAAGTAACAGGGCATATGGGTGAGACAAGATTGAATGAGAGTTATCCTACCTCCAAAAGATAAATACACCTTTTGCCACCCATCCAATCTTCTCGAGATCCTCTCAATCACAGGATCCCAAAAGCCACAAGCCCTGGGATTTCCTCCCAAAGGAAGACCTAGGTAGAGTATAGGTCACCCAGAAGCCTTGCAATCGAGCATCTCGACCAACCTAAAAAGATGATTTTGTTCAAGATTAATGCCATAAATATTACTTTTGTCAAGGTTAACTTTCAGTCCAGAAATATGCCCAAGCACTAGCAAAACACTCTTGAGGGTCAGCAAATCCTCTTCTCGAGTGCTAGAAAAAAAAATGGTATCATCTGCAAATTGTAAATGGGATACCCTTGTTCTGCTCCTACCCACCCTGAAACCCTCCAAGACATTTCCTTCATCTGCTCTCAATAACATCCTGCTCAATACATCTATAACTAAAGTGAACAAAAAAGGGGATAAAGGGTCTCCTTGCCTCAAACCTCTAGATGCCTTAACCCACCCTTTAGCGTTTTAATACTTCCATTGAAGAGTCGACTCAATTAACTATTGAGAACCAGACTTGTTATCCTTCTAGAGAGCAAAAACCATCATCTTGCTATGGTTTTGCACATTGTATTGTTAAATACCCTATCTCTCATTATATGTCTTCATATTGCTTATCTCCATCTTATAAAATATATGCAAACTAGTTATCCTTTGTGTTTGTTTCTAATAAGCTACATGAAGCTCTTGACAACCCAAAGTGGAAAGTTATCATGATTGAAGAAATGGATGCATTACAAAAGAAATGATACATTGGAACTAGTTGAGCTACTAGAGGGAAAGAAAATGGTTGGTTGCAAGTGTGAAAAATACCTTGATGGCATGGTCTATGAACATTATATTAATTCTTGGTTCACTTATTTGCAAACAAGCGTTTTGGTAATTACGTACGATTACATAGGGGTTAGTAAATGGTATCTCTGGAATGGGTTAATTGATTAATTAGAGTCCTATTGGGTTAATTAATCAATTAGGACCCTTTTTAGGTTAAAGTAAGCAACCCAAGCCCAAGATGGGCTCAAGTTACTAAAGTCCAATAGGAAGCCTATAATATACCCCTTAAGGGTTAGGGCTTTAGACTTTTGTCATTCTCCCTTACATTCTAGAGAAAGAATCCTATCCTCCATCCTCCAAATCTCCACCACTTGAGTGTTTAGCTTCAAGTGTTATCAGCGAAAGATCAATTGTTTACAAGATCTCCAACAACTATCACAACAATCTTCATCGCAAATAATTGATTTGGGAACATCAAGATCTTGGTCAACAATCCTAACTTGTTCTACTAGATCCAATAAAGTTTTAAATGTTATTGTTTTCCATTGTGCATAGGATCTAGTAACCCTAGGAATAGTTGCATGCACCTAACGAGATTTAGGGCATGGGAACGATGTAATCTTTAATTCCCTTCAATCATGATTGAAGAAATGGATGCATTACAAAAGAAATGTTACTTGGAACTAGTTGAGCTACTGGAGGGAAAGAAGATGGTTGCAAGTGGGTATTCACAGTGAAACATGAGGCAAAGGGTTTTGTGGAGAGGTTTAAAGCAAGATTGGAGAATAAAGGTTATACACAGATGTGTAGTTTATCAAGAAAAATTTGCACCAATGGCAAAGATAAAATACCATTCGGGTCCTCTTATCCTTGGTTGTAAACCTGGACTAGCCTCTTCAACAATTTGATACTTGACAAGTTGGCCATTCGAGATAGCTATGCTCCAACTTGCAGGGGAGTGTCGACTGTTGATAAGTATATTCAAAGATTTCCAAATTTCATATTTGTAATCGACCATTTCTTTTGGGGATTAATATTTTAATTTGCATTTGCAAGGAGCATATTTGTAGTTGTCATATTTAGTTCCTTGATTATAGGAATTTGATTATTATTAGTGCTACTAGATAAGAATAGTTTATAGGGATTCGTTTTAGATTCTTCCTTGTATAGCTTTTTTTAATCCTTGTATAGTTTTATCTTCTTGTTCATAAACATTGTACGATTTATGAAGTAAACATGCAGATAAATTCTCTCCAAATCAGCAACCTCCTCCCCCTTTCCTTCTTTGTTGACCCTTTCCTTCAGGAAAAACCAAGGCAAACCTTTTTGCTTCTGCACATAGAACTGAACACATGAGAAATATATCATCCTCATAGCTGAGAAGTTGTAACTTCTAGCTTCACCCTCCCTCTAACCACACCTTGTTGAAATCCTTCAAGTTCTCAGTCTAGCAGTAGACATCCATCCCTTCCAAGGGAATGGACAACCCTTTTCTCTAAATCTAATCCACTCTGAGAAGTCATGACCCCTCTCAGTGATTATCAACAATACTTGCCTTTCAAAAGTTCAATCAAAATTTCAAAAGATTTTTCAATCACAAACCAGCTTCTACCTCCTTGCACCTTCATTATATCACTCCACATAATGAGCTCAATTGAATTACCTGGTTTTCTTTCAAATTTCAGGAGGTTAAGGACTGTGTAGAGCCAAAGAACCAAAAATGAATTCCACTGGTCACCAATCTTGTTTGTCATGGACCCAACTCAAATTCCTAGATGAACATATCGAGCCAAAATTAGACGCCACCATTGTCCCAAGCAAAAAAGCATGCCTTCAACATAACCCAAGGGGTCCAAACAATCCCAAAAGGGAATACCTCGATTCTTCCATCAAATAAATAGGAAAAGAGAGATTTAACAGAGAATTTGTCACACTTCCCGTTCAGCCAAACCATTTGTCCTCTAGACCTTACTAATTGTCAATGTTTGCAATATCCTAAAGAAAGTCTCCACCCCATCTAGCTCCCAATCATAAAGAGATCAGCAGTAAGTTTCAAAAGAAGAGGAAACCTACTTATTAACCTTGCCATCAACTGCAAGTTTAAAGAGATTAGGAAATCTTCCCATCAACATAGAGTAACCACCCCAACCATCATATTAAATTGGATCTTTTGCCTATTCCCCATCTGAACAAGGTGCAACTTTGAAAACTCCTCCCCACCCTTTCCATGTGATCCCTAAAAACCCATCTTGTATCAACCTCCCTCTTCCTAAAATTCTCCTACCACCACTTTCCTCCAAAAGCCTCTCCACAACCATTTTCCCAATAAGTAAGCTCAAATCTCTGTGATAGAGTATGATGTATTGCACAATACTTAGTAGAGTTAATAATGGAACCTAAAGTTATTAGCTTATTTGATCCTTAATGTTTACTGGAAATTTTCACCAAAACAAACCCCCAAGGTTTGACAAGGCAAAGAGTTATGTGGCTCATACTTTCTACTTGAGCCACAAAATTTTGGTTTTCTGCAACAAAAAAATTAAGAAAAATAAAAACAAATGATTTTTTATCACTGTTAGGCTGCTAACAAGAATTTTATTAATGCATACAAATAGAAGTCAACTAAACTTGATAGAAATTAATCAAGAACTTTAAAAAATAATAAAATATAGATGCAGTCAAGTATTACTCCCTGCAAGAAAACAGTTATCTTCCAGATGCAGGAAGCAAATGCTGTGGGAAAGAATGCAGGTTAGTAAATTTGTAGACATCAAATTTATTCAACTTGAAATGAGAGGCAAATATGTAATATATAGATTACAAGAATGCACATATTGCAATGTTGATAGCAAAGCATGCAAATTTCCCTCTTTCCCTGCAAACCAGCACTTGATCTCAACATGTAGTGTTTCATCAATTCTCTGATATCAGACAAAAGAATAATTAGACAGTAGCAGGATAACACAACTAACTTAAAGTCGTAATGTAGCCATGTGGAAAACATATACCAAAACAATTAAATAAGTAAAACAAATCAATAAATGTTAACCAAATAATAGAAACCTAATGATAAAGGGGCAGAGCAGAGTAGGTAGTTCAGTTTAAAATCGGTCGAGTGGTCTCAATTGGAGATGGGATCGCACGTGTCTATGGATTGAACGAGATTCAAGATGGGGAAAGAAGTTGAACAAAAGAAAAATAATGAACAAGAATTTGTAGGATAGTCCTAATTAATGAGTATTATTGCATAACTCCAGTGGAATAGCACCCTTCAATGGAGAGAGCAGTATTGTTCCCAATATGATGGGGGGAATAAGAGATGAGAGGGTGAGAGAAAGACTGTTTACTAAAAATCTTTTCATATGAGAAGAATTGTGATCCCACTTGAATTTCGTCGATTTACTCCTTAAAATCCCAAGTTCTTAGAATTGAAAATAAGGAATTCCAGAGATAACAATTCCATCACTTCACCATTTTTGCAATTTCTACCTCCCTTATCACCACCTTTATTTTTTTATTACCCACTAATGGAGCAACTGGGATAGAATCCAAGAAAAATTTTGTTCGTGTTTTCCCTTTTCACCACCTTTTTCTACATCCAACCATCATTGCCAAATCTGGAGATAGTAAAAGAGGTGGTAAAATGATTGCATGCATAACATTTTTTTCTTTTCTCTAAAGCCTTCTTGATGGTGATGCGGTCAAATTAAGGTGCCCTTGGACAAATAAAGGGGTAGCTTAAAGTTGAGATAGTAAGGATTAGGGTTTACAGGTATATAGAATGAAGAATTGGGATGTGGATTCTCTAAAAGGTTATCAAAGAGATCGAAAAGATAAAAAAGGCACAGATTCACCGCAATAGATCAGATAGAGTTTTCTCAGTTTATAATTCATGGAATCTAACAGTCACCACAATAGTTTATGTGATCTTCCAACAAAATTTAATAAATGACTATAATATCTTTATTCTAGTAAATGTCTTGAAATGAAAAGAAATAAACCAATACAAAGTTTTACTAAAGATATTGCTTAAAGTTCAGGTTCTTAGACAGTGTTTGACAAAACTAGTTTTAGTACTGAGCATTATTACAGTTCATAACATCAATAAGTTTAAACCACTGAAAAGTAAATTTTTTTAAGCTAACAGAATGCATGCAGATCTGGACACAGTTTAATTTGATAGTTCAAAAGCACCCATGGGATGTGCCTTTGCCATTAAACAAAACAAGTCCATAGATTCCAGCAGAATTTGTCAACCAAATTCACCGAAACTGTAAATTCCAGTAATTGACATAACCTGTACTAGATGCATGCACAAAAATATCCTTATCCATATTTAATTCAAACTTTATAGACAACCAGCCAGCTCACAATAGAGTTCCCATCCATTTTATACCAAATAAAAGTTGAGTTCTGCATGTTGTAGAGGCTCCGGTATATTTCTATCAGCTAGTTTTGCATATTGACTATACATATACACAAGCCTAAACAATGTCATCTGGTCTGATTGTACAAAACCATTGGTTAAGAAAATGAGAATCCTAAAGGTTTGATTATACAAAACCATTGGTTGAGAAAACGAGAACCCTTAAAAAAAACATCAAAAACAAAACAAAACTGCAACCAGCTAGACTTTGTTCTATAGTTGGTATCAACTCTGCCTCCTCATCAAAAGAGGTGATACAGTTTTTACCAATCCACAAAGCAGATCAAAGCTTTGGATGGAGTGTGGCTAGACCTCCAAGCAACCCCAACCGCTTCTAACATACACAAGAACACAGGAAAATAGAGATAGCAAATTGCAGGTACTTACATGTCTCTCTGCTTGTTCCCTCTGAGTTTGGAGATCCCACTGATTTTTCTCAGCCAGTGCTTTTGCCTGAACACGTTCAAATTCAACAATAAAAAATTGTAGAGCCAACATCATGAAGATAAATAGCAAATAATCATACACTTGCCAAGTGCAAGCCATAAAACTTATTTATAACTATATTTCATTAAAAAGAGAAAAGATTTTTTAAAATCTTGGCATATAAAATACATACCGCATGCTCCTGAGTCCTTTGGTGACGTTCCAACCTGGCTCTCCGTCGGTCTTCACTTTGCCCTTCAACTTCTTGGAATTTTCCAGATGATGGAGCAGCTTTTGCAATAAAAAATAGTTAAGCCAATTAGAAGTCTTACAAGAGAGAGGATCACAAATGATTAAATGTTACACAAGAAAATTTCACTTTGGAAAGAAAGCTACCTCCAAAAATTGAAGAAAGATCATCAACAATATTTGTTGTTGGTGATGCTTTTCTCATAGTCGATGATGCACTTGCAGATGTTCTTGCCATTTCAGGCCCATGCCTATTCTGAAATTGGATACCAAACATGGGGTCCTGAAATAGACAGTCAGAAAATCAATCAGACAACATTGAGACAAGCAAAACACAAACAACATATCTACAATCCCAGGTTCTCACTGAAGAGTTAGCTCTAGGCCTTGGCGCACTGCTTGGTTGAGAACTCATGCTAAAGAAAGACTCAAGATCATTTTCATTCTTTTGTTGGTTCACTCTAGCAGCAGCCCTTTCTCAAGCCTTTGCCGCAGCCCTTTCTCTAGCCTCTGCAGCTACCCTTTCAACAGCAGCTCGTTCTGTTCTAAGCCGCACTTCAACTTCTGCCCTTGCAACAGTAGCTCTCTCACGTGCTTCCTTCTCTCTTGCTTCAGTATTTGCCCTTTCCCTGGCCTCTGCAGCAGCCTTTTCTGCTCTTTCCTTTGCCTCTACTGCTGCTCTTTCACGAGCTTCAGCTTGCGCTCTGTGAACTGCAGCTCTTTCTGCACACTCTCATGTTTCAGCATTTACCTTCTCAACAGCAGCCCTTTCAGCCTTTAGGAGAGCTTCAGCAGCCGCTTTTTCACGTGCTTCCTTAGTAGCCCTTTCCACAGCTTGTCTGGCATTTTCCCTTTCCCTCTCAATCTCCCTTGGTTGCTCCCTCTCCTTCTCAAGTCTCCTCTATTCTCTCTCTTTCTCCTCCCTTTTCCCTTGCTCTCTCAAGTCTCCTTTGCTCCCTCTCTTCCTCTTCTCTTTCCCTCTCTTGCCGCTCACTTTCTAATCTCTCCTGAGCATCCTGCATTGCTTTCTCATCTCTATCCAACTGGCCAGCTTCTTTACTTCTAGAAGCTTTTGCACTTTCTCTCTCCCTTATTCCCTTTGCATGCCTAAACTTAGCGTCAACTCTATCCATGGCCTCCTTCATAGCAGCAGCAGATGCAGCAGCAACCGAGTTTGTCTCAAATTCACACCATAAAGACCCTCTGCATGGCCATCAACATTATTCCGAGTCCTACCCATGGAAAAATCTTCAAATTCATCGATTTGAGACACAGCCGAGCTCTTCATTGTTCCACGAGTCAACTTAAGACTTTGAGAATACTGAGAAGAATTAGCAAAGGAAGAAAACTTATTAACTTTCTTTCTTGCATTATTGGAACCAAAAGAACCTGTTTCTGCCCTTGAAACTTGAGTTGGTCTTGGAGGAGGGGGTCTTGAAGGTGGTGGAGCACTGGTGGGTTGTGTAAAGAGAGGGATATCTGATACAGTGAGCCACACATCATCAGATGAAGACAAATTCTCTTCAGATCTAGGAGACATTAGGACTAGCATTTACATGTGAAGGTGGAGAAGGCGTCTGACTAAAACATTTATGAGAATCTGTGGAAACTGTAGGAATGTCAAACAAGGTTTGATGAGATTCCCAATAATTTTCAGCAGGCATCTTCTTTTGAGAGTGGCTATCCTGACCCTCGACCGAGGATTTTTCAATTGGTTCCTTAGTAGCAAAAGTTTAGTCTCACTTGTTGGTTTTGTGCTCCAAGGACTCCTATTCTTTCCCCTCTTATTCATCTCAGATGGAAATGCAGATTTTCCAAGGCCCTCCAAGGGGATCTAAATCATTAAATGCTCCCCCAATAACAGCAGATGAACCATCAACTCTGGTGCTTCCAGAATTACCGAGCTTACTAATTTCCTCTAATGGATCAGTAAACAGCATCAAGGATGAAACAGCAAGGGTTGAAGTTGATTCTAAAACTACAAACGGATCTTCAATCACACTGGAGGTTATTTCAGTGGCATTAACAGTTGATTTTAGTGCCCAATTGACGTCCGTTGTTGGCCTGTGCAAAGAGTAACATTGTGGTAAAATGCCAATCCACTAAAATTTATCACAGGTGAGATTATTTATTTTAACTGAGCATGGAAAGAATATATGCAATTCATTGACAAATAGGGGAAAAAAAAAAGCACTACATAACAATAATACTGCATTCATCCATGTAAAATAAATCAGCATCATGGTATTTGGGGTGCACAAAGGGTTATCAATGAGATAGAAAACCATTAGCATTACTTTGATTCAAAACAAAAAACAACAAAAAAAAAAAAAAAAAAAAAAACACAAACCAGAAAAATATAAACACCAAAAACCCACAAAAAAAGGTCATGCCTCTCGAGATTCATGAATACTGTCCCTTTTTCTTGGTTTCCTATTCTTTTGCAACTTTTTTTTTTCTTTGATAAGTAAAAGGATATGCATTAAAAGAGAGGCGGAACGCCACAAAGCATACAGGGAGTATACAAGGCGAGTAGGGCCTCAAAAAACAAAGACAAAAAGAATCACCTCCCCTTAAGTGGATGCTACCCACTCCAGGAAGCCTATATGGGAGAAAGCCTCCTCACCTAAATACAATTTGGCCTAACTCCACAAATTACAGATAAAAAAATTCTTTAACTTCTGAATATTCAACACACCCCACCTAAAAGCTAATCTATTCCTCTCCTTCCACACCGTCCAAAAAATACACAACGGAATGACGTCTCATATCTTTTTCCTTTGCAATTTTCTCGTCTTCCCTTCATATAAAGTGACCAGAAGTCCTTATAATCAAAAGATATTCAAAGAACTCAAAGTTAGGGAAAAGCAAATGACGTGCTAAAGGATGCATGGAAGCTTACAAAGGAAAAACACCAAAAACACTAGTTATGAGGGAAACAGTGATGAAGAAAGAAGAAACAAAAACAGGACTTCTCATTCATCTCACATGAAATGTGTACAAGTCTTTCTAAAGTCATATCACTTTATCCATTCCAACTTAACTTGCATGTTTCCTTGGCATTTTGTTTAGTCATATTCTGTTAGTTCAGGTTTTTTTTTAAACCAGAAGTAAACATTTTTATTATTATAAAATGAGTATACAGAAGGATGGGAAATCCTTCTCTCATACAACAATCCACTAATATCTGATTAAAAGCAAGAATTATTGTGTACCCAAGAAAGTAAAGGTAATTGTACAACTGAAGTGCTTATAATCACAAAACTCAACACTTAAGGGGTATAAAACAAACCCTAGCCACAACCAAGATGTTTTCTTTAAAGGCCCAATGATTTAGATTTTTCTAATGCCACCCTTCTAGCTTTGCTATCTTCTAAGGAAAGCAACCATTCTCTCTCATTTTCATCCCAATAATTGGTCTGATCCAACACATAAGCCTTGTGGGCCACTACATTTTCGAATACTCCCTTATTCCAAGCTATAGAGTCCTCCTTTAACACTATCAACTCTAAACCTAAAACGAAGCTACGAGGATCCAGTAAACCGATACCCTTCCCACCAACCCTTCACCATATCTTTGAATCCCTCCACCTTAAGCCACATGTTTTCAAATCTAAAAGAGGGAATTCCCATTCTCACCCCCATCTCTCTAGCAAGATAAGGGAGTGATCAAACACTAGCTACAGCCATAGGAGTTGCAATGTATTTGAGAATTGATATTCCCAATCACTTGTGATTAGGAAACAACCAATTCTAGACAGCAATTGCCAATTCAGTCCTCCACATCATATGAAAAAGCTCCTTGTCAAGGGGAGATCAACCAAGGATAATTCTTCTATAACTTAGGAGAAACATTTCATGGTCTAGGAGATTCTGACACAATTCTTTCTCTCTTCTAGGATTTTGACCACATTGAAATTCCCTCAATACACCAAGGATCTTCCCATAACCCCTTCATGAAGCCCAACTCCTCCTAAAAATTTTCGAGTTCTATCCCAATCCTACAACCATAACTTCCGAAAAACCAAGTGAACTTTTCCTCACAACATTTGAACTAAAAAAAGATTGAATAAGAACTATCTCCATCTCAAGTAGCTCCAACACTCTATCCTAAAAGGCCACCACCCTCCAGCTACTCCCATTGCCTTTAGGGCACCCACACTCCAAGAACCTACCCATCCCTATGCTTCTAACCAAGGCTATCAATATAGCTTCCACCTTTGTCTCTTGTAGGCACACCAAATCAACATTTTGAGGACGAAACAAAGATTTAATAACCTTCCTCTTCTCCTCATTCTTAACCACTCTAGCATTCCAATACAAGATCCCTAACTTCATTGAGAAACTATAGATAAATCATAATCCATCTTGTTTTCCTTGAGCTTCCTCATTGAAGACTCATATCACAGAGCATTCCACTTTTCTCGACACTCTTTCTCTGACACAAAACTCATATTATGTTTATATCTCCATCAAAAACTAGAATCATCAACAAATAGTTCAAGATAGATACTTCTATGAAATATTGAAATGTACGTAACAAAAATAAAAAGAACCATTGCTAAGGACGGCATGATAGTTGGAGATACCTTCCTAAAAAAGGAAATCGTCATGGAGGTAATCTTTCAATTGAATAGAAAGAAGGCATTGAGGGTAGATGGCATTCATCATGACTTTCTATCAAAGATTGTTAGGAGAACATCTAAAAGACGATATACTAAGAGTCTCTTAAGAGTTCCGAGTTCCATTCGTAGAAGTTCATAATTCAAGCTTTAACTTTCTTTTCATAGCAATTGTTCAGATTAACAAAAGAATATATGGAGTTAAGGGCTTTAGAACCATTAGCCTAAACACAAAATATACAAGATTATCACCCTATAGGTTTGGCTCCAAAAGCAAAGAGTTGGGATGGAGATGTGGGAGGTTCAGGGTTCTAGTCTTGATAGGGAGAAAAAAGAAAAGGAAAAACTCAAGATGGATGCAAGAGTAGTTCATACTTCATATGCATTCTCAACTTGATATAATCCATAAAATTATTGCTCCAACTTATGGCCCCTTTGTTAAGTGTGTTTCACATATAGCCTAATGAAATTCTTAATCAAAATTCCAATCCAAGGAGTGAGGAGCAATCATAAAGGTTGGTTTTAAGAAAGCCTATGATCATGTTGATTAAGATTTTATGACCCACAAATTAACTAGGCAAGCTTCGTTTTTATATGGCAAACTATTAAGTGGATGTTTGTCCATGGAGAGCTTTGCTACTATAACCAATTAGAGGATGAAGGGGTGAATGAACACCTCCATGATCAATGAGAAGATCTTTAGTTTGGAGATCAAACTTCATTCCCTTACTCCACCATCTTTTAAGGTAGGGAAAATTCAACATTTTGCTCATTTTCCCAACAATTCATAGTTGTTGAATTTTGACTTTATCAAATATCTAGATGATATGAGAAATGAAGGATTTCCCCATTCAACTTCATACAAATAGCATGCAATGCCTTCCAAAATCACTTCAAAACATAAATTACCATATATTACTAAATAAAACATCACAACCACCCAAAATTCAATGTTAATATGCTGCAGCTGTCAAGATGATGGAGCACATCCACAATATGCACGAAGCAAATACAAAATATGATTAAGTGGATACAAAAAGTACCCAAATTTAGGTAAAATATGCAAATAAGAACAAATCACATGGAAAACAGTATCTATGACTTGGGAGACTACTTCCACCAAAAGATAGCAAATCATCGAATCTAGTAAATTAAACAAACTCATATAGCTAATGTGCTTCTGATATCAAACCAATTGAGAATTGACCCAAAACATACAAGAGCAAGCATAAATATAATTTCAGCACAAGCAGCTTAATCGATGCAGTATCCAAATTCGGGCAAAAACCTGTAGTTGAGAACCACATCACAAACTCCAAAGCAAACACTCCTCATATTGATAACTTAAGTATACAAATCCTAATCTTTTGGATATAAGTCCATCTCAGGTATCATTGCTTTGACTTCAGAAAAGTAGGGCACGTCCTCATCACTTCTGGAAATAGGAATGACAATGGGGTGGATTTGGGACGGGGCACCCCTATCCAATTCCCATCCCAAAATATGAAACTATTTTCCATCCTCGTCCTAAACCCGAGTCGGGGCAGGGTAAGAGTTCCCATTCCCGTTTTCAAATCAAAACTATAATCCCATCCCCATCCTTGTCTCACCCCGTTTGGCAAATGCAAATCTTAAATCCGTAATGAAATTTAGTTCCCAAAGAGAAATTATCACTTAAGATGCAACAAATTTGAATCAATTTGAAAGAAAAAAAAAATCCCATTTTTTGTTATCACAATGAACCCACAAGATTCAACTCAATATCCGAAACATTTAGATCAAATAGCAACAACCCATGTTAATACAAACACCAAAAACCAATTTTTGATGACACCTATAAACGTCTCTATAGAAAAAACTCAAATTACAAATCATATAATGATTCATTTCGCAGCCGAGAAAAAAACCCATAATAGAAATAAAACCAAGAAAAACACATTTGGAATTATAATAATGGGTGTCACAAGATTCCAAATCAATGAGAACGACCGGGGAAAAAACTCACATACAGGTGGAGTGAAGAGTAGAGGCCATGAAAACTCTATGAGATCTGGCACAATGAGATTGAGGAGGGTTGTGGAATGGGGAGATGAAGGAGGTGAGGAGCTTGAGAACCATTGCCGTGGGTGTGACTTTGGTTGAGCTCTACCTTTGTGAGAAAAATCGACTCCACATAGGCCCAGAGTGAGAAAGAGAAACAGAGAAGAATGTCTCTGCGTTTGAGAAGAGGAGAGAACCCTGAAAATGAAGAGAAATATTTATAGGGGGGTTTTATTGGTATATTGTAAGTGGGGCGGGGCGGGGTGGGTTATTACAAAACCCAACCTCGACCTAAACTTGATATGGGTTTTAAAAAATAAACCCAAACCCGCCCATTCCCCAATTAGTATACTCCCATACTTGTCCTAATAGGGATGGGACGGGTAACCCCAAAAACCCGTGAAGTTGCCATCCCTATCCGGAAACCTCTTGATGAGACATTAAGGAGTTTACTATTGGTTCCAGAAAATTCATTTTGGTGGAACCTGATTCTGCATGTAAAAATAAATGCTCCCTATATGTACCTAGAACTTCTTTTTCCCTTGATTTGACATTTAGAACCCTTTCCTCAGACGCTTTATCTATGAAAGTTTGGAGTCGCATGAGCTGATTATTTTGAATGAAATCCTCTTTTGCCACTTTCTCTCCAATTTTCAGAAACTTGGGGTTCACGCCATTAACATTGCAAATCACAGACTTTGGGTAAATCTTAGGTAGCAACATAAAGGCGAAGAACCTTGTGGCATTGTGCTCTAGCAACCCAAATATCATAAGGAAAACTTGGAGAACCTTGTCTTCTCTGTCTTGATATATTCTAAGTAATTTGTGTGAACAACACCAACCACACGATTAAATTTATCATTCTAACGCTTTCCATAATGGTACCAGTTTAGGTGTTCTGGTTCTTCCAGGATTGCAATATCATTTCCATCCATTACATATACAAGATTTGGCTGCAAGCTGAATCTTTTTCCTAAACTAACTTTTAGAGAGGCTTCAGCCTAGAAATGGTCCCAGCTTGTGGGATCATCCCACCTAAGCTCAAACTCCATCCAAATTCATTTTCTGGGGAATCAGACACAGAAACAGCCCATTGTAGATATTTGGGACCTGAATTTTTCATCTCGATCCAACCTCTAATTCTAATGGTGTCATCAAGATCTGACTCAAGCATGATAGTAAATGATCCAACAAAGACCCTTTCCTCCATGTCTGCGCCAATGATGGGATCAGATGCTGCTACAGATGTCTTAGGAGCTTTACGAAGTTTCAAAATGCCTACTGGCATTGTAAAGGCTCCAAGCCTGAATTGTTGACTTAATGGTCTAGGCACTTGGTGAAGACCCATAAGAGAGGGGTATTGTTAAGGGCTTCATGATTCTTTTTCCCATTGCTATTTTCTTGGCCCCCCCTTGTCTTTCTTCCTGAAGATACCTTCAAGGTTTTGAGATTGGAAGAAGCTGGTTATAGCTAAACCTGACATTATGGTAAGATGGTTGATGGGCCCTGTTTCCCACATTGATTCATTCTGGAGATTGACTCGACCACTTGTGATTTTTGAGATGCTGTGACGCCAATGTGTTCTGAAATAAAGCTGTGAAGGTAGCCAATATGGTGAAGAATAGATTATGTTTTGGTGATGAGATTCAGCCATGAAGTTCCGGAAAGACTCTGTTAGTTCAGAAACATCATTTGGAATCTGTTGATAATCAAGTCGTATGCAGAAGAGGGGTTCAGTGGATCATCTTCTTAAGTGATTTCATTACAGGGCATTTTTTTGGTCATCAGTTTGAAAGATAGTGTCCAGGGATTTATTCTGAATCTAAACACCAAGGATAACTAAGGAGCACCTACAGCCATGACAGAAAACATATTCGGAGCTTCCAATGGCCTATCTCCAGAAGCATAAAGGGAACAAGGGATCCCTTAGAGATCTGACTTTTCTTCCCTGAAGAATTCACAGCTGAAAGGCATCACCCCTCTGTGATCGGCATGAGATTCAATAACCGTCCCCACTCCATATGATATTTCAAAGCTCTGTTTCATGCTCACTGTATCAAAGCTGAATTTTCACGAATCTGGATATGTACATGAATATGGAGAAGTTGTTATCATGATATTGAGGCATATATGCAGGATTTCTACCCAGGTGGGCACCGTCCTTCATGTATGCCATCTTCATTTCTATCTGGCTCAATGAAGCAGCCCCCATGAGCAACATAGTTGCTGGTATCAAAAGGTGCACCGTTCAGCTTGAATATTTCAGAGGGGAACTCAGACGTTTATCTTATGGGGGTTTTATGTCGACTAGTGCAAGCACATCAACGTAGTAGCACACCACCTCGGTTGGGATACTGATGGGCAATTGATGGCAATTGGTCCTTGCAAGAAACGACTTCTGCATTATGAAGTTAAGGTAGATCATTTGAAATGAAGTCCTCGGCATTCTCATTAACTACTTTGGCCATCAATTTTTGCATGGGACTATCTGACACGTTGACTATTTTGAACCCAAAGGCCATCGAATATTGCAGTAGGAGTATTGGGTCATTGAACATGGGCATTGTCCATGAACCTGCTGTGAATGACTCAGGTTAAAGACGAGGTTATGGATAAAGTTGACCCGAATCAGAGAACTGCTAGTTATTCAAGACAGTGAAGGTTTCTGAGATGACTTTGGTAGAGATGGAATTGATAAATGCCTGGAGCATAGGGTATATAGCCTCCATGACCTCCCTACTCCTGTTCTTAATGTCTTGCTATCTTCTTAGAGACTTCCAAATCTCAAACTTGGCTTCTTCTTTGACTGGGGTCCGGGTTGATCTGTGTATCTTAAGCTGGCAGTCTTTAAACCTCTCAAGAGTCCTATTCTATATTGTCATTGCAGCTAAGATCTTATCATTGCGAATGACGGGAATCTTCTTCTAGGTGATATTGGAATCAGTTGAGTCACCATCTCTCTGAATCTGGGGCAGGCTGAGAGCTTTGCTTTTGCTCTCAAGTTCCAATTAAATGGTGACACTGATCTTCAAACTTTCTTAGAAAGCGTTAACTGGCTTGTTCAAAGAAGAAAGTTTATAAGGGAATGCAAAGAAGTTGATACCGGGCTGCTTGGTGACTAAGCATCTCCTTGGCCAACCATACTTAATTGGAATTGTGAGCAAACTGCTTGTACTCATACAGAATGGGAAGCGAATGGTTCAGGAGGGGAACTTCGATAGTTTTGGCATCAATTGTTGATTCATCACAGGAGCATTTCCAGAGGTGAAATACAGTTCAAATGCTATATCCAATGCTCAACCATTGCATTTCGGGCCCACATGGAATGATTGCAATTTGCATGGCCACTCTAAATTCCCTCCAAAGCCTCCATTGAAATCCAAGTTTCTTACCTGCCCTTGAGTTCCATGTGTACGTGATTATCATGCATGCATCTATGGTAATCCATCACACTCCCATACCCACCATTCATCATCCATTCCTTACATTACCACCCATCAAACCTGCCACCACCTAATCCATCAACTTATCCCCATTATTTCCACATGCATGAATGCCTATGCTTAGCCCATACTTCACTCTTCTCACACCCCTCCTCACGACTCCATTCATCACCCTTCATACCCGTACCCCCATGCATATTTTCAAACCCATATCCCATCCTTTCTTACACCCGTCACACCCGTTTCTTTCTCTACTTTCTACCCTATTTCGTGCCTATCCAACAGACCCAGATCAGTGCGGCAATGAGGATCAGATAATGGTTGCAGATCGAAGCCGTTTTATCGAATTGTTTGAGAAGATGACTTCCTCGGCTCGTGAGCAGAAAGAAGTGGCAGAGGAGTTTCGATCATTGACAAAGAGGACACTGCCATCCAGGGCGCCCATAAGGACATCCAGTATTCTCACAGAGAATGCATATAGAGGACGGTCAAATGATTTATTGGAGCTCATATCACAGGTGAAGCATGGGAATGCATCCCCCTCAGAACAGCAGCTTCATTTCCGCCAAGAACAGTCGCATGCAAGGCCTCTTTGGGCACTTCAATCCCCTCCTTATTATCCAAAACCTCCTGCTCGTTTCCAGCTAATAAGTGCACCAGATGATAAGTGCGAAAGGGAGTCTGTTCCATTAAAACCTGGTATTCATGCTGTTGAGAGATTAAATCAGAACACCAAGCCTTCGTCCTTGGTTGAGCTTTGCAGTCGCGAGAGCCCTCATGCCTGCCATTCCATTTTGTTTCCTCCCTGGTGTTTGGTTTCTGGATCCTAATGGAGATGTAAGAAAGTTGTGGGTCTACTTACATGGAGGAAATGAGGAGAGACACTCACATTTACTAGCACGTACATCTCCATGCTTCCGTGTCATAAGAAGGTGATGACTATATCAGCAATAATGGGTTTGACCTGGATGAAAATTCAAGGAACGGGACTTGATGCATGCATGCAAGATATGGAATAGTGATTGACGCATGTAGATTTGTTTGACGGAATGCTAGGAAATGACATTTCGAATCTGATTTACCTACTCTCCTCAATTGATCCATCAAATCTCATCTTTCTCACCATTGTTCACAGCAGCGCCAAGCGCTTTCTAGTATCAGCATCGCTCTCAAATAATGCCCCCGTCTGTGTGAAAGATGCAAGTGACAAGTGGATTTAGGTTGGCATGCTGATCTGGGCGATGAACAATCCTGCCTCGATTGGTCATTTACTGATTTCTGATGATGGTATCTGATGATTGTTTAGGAAGCCAATTAATCTCGGGTCAAGCTATGAGTTTAGACAAAGGCTCGATGTCGGCTCCAATACATGTGAACACCATCCATTGTGATGCAGACGAGAGGCTCAAGGGCTTTGGTCATGTTGAGTTTGCTACTCCGGAAGCAGCACATAGGGCTTTCAAAATGAATGGTGGGGACCCCTCGAGAGACTCCAAGTACTCAGTCATCATCATCATAGCATACTCAACACATCACCATCATTTTCTCTCACCTCCCATTCCATCAATCTTTTGGCTTAAAAAAATAATTTCTGACATCTTTTCTTGCAAATAACTTTTTTAAACATCGGTTTTCAAATAATTTCAATATCTTCTATCTTTCATCCTTAGGTTTTCTTTAGGTTCCAAAATTCTGTTTTTAATAAAATTTGCTGCCATCTCTCTTCGGCATGCAACTTTCATAACTTCTCTGATTTTGAAATGTTTTAAAATAAGCCAAAAATCAAAATTTGTAATTCTCAGGTGATGAGATTTATGGAATTGATTCGTGCAAAATAAACGGGCTTTGGTGGGGGCCCCACATACTTGACTTCATGTTTGATTGACTGATCGATTGATTTATTTGCCATGCATGATTGGTTCACCCTACTCCTTGATAAGCGCTTGATTATATCTGTTCATTGTTCACTAACCATGTTTCATGATAGCGCATTCGTGATTGCCGCCCAGGTACGCATCTATTCATATTTTACTCATTCTTTATACATGCTTTGTTTCTCATATGTGCATGATTGATTCGAGTATTCATTGATTTTCTCATTGATTGTCATGTCAGCTTCATTTTAGTAGTAGAGACCCGATTCTAGGGACTTAGAGGGGTGCTACGGTCTTTACCGTACCTTCCCGATGAGTAACCTGACCCCCGAACCCGATCCGGTTTTCGTAGATCACCTTTTCCAAATAAGGAGTCACAGTTAGGGTTTTTCTTTCTTATTTTGTTTACCCTTTAAAAATAAAACAAAAATAAGTGGCGACTCCAAGTCATTTTCAAATAATCAATAAAAATCAAATTTTGAAATAAAAATCGAGCTCGCCATCGAGTGGGAAACGCATTGAGCCGAAATGCGGGGTCCACACAATGACACTGCCATTATGTTGATTCAAATTTGGTGGCCCAAAAGATGAAAACAGTAAGACCCTTTCCCTGGTAAGAAGAATTTGTAGCAACTCCAACCTTCATGATTGCCCCATTCATGAACAGAGCATCAAGTGTAGCTTCTGGCTCAGTTGAGACTGTGACTCGGCATGCAGCAGGTGACCATGCATATGTGTAGACCTGTAGTTGGAAAGATGCCAGGAAAAATGGGCAGCCTGCCCTTTCTCCTTTAACACAGATAAAATGATGGTCAACAATAATGAGCAGTACTTTTGCTGAGTCCATTGCTGCTGCAGTATTGGAGTCAAGGAACAGTAGCTTCTACAAATGCAAAAATTTCAGGTTTTATAAAATCCCAAGAAGCATCATCCAACTTTGTTACAGTTATAAACTCTTATTCGAAGAGAACTTGAATAATTAATTCCATCAATTCCATAAAGACTTTTTCTAGTGGAGAACTCATAGCTAAACAAGCATTCAGAAAGTTTCCAAGAACAGCTGCAATGCCATATCCAGATTCATGTCTTAGAAAACGAAAGTCCCAGCAAATTCACAAGGAATCTGTACACATAACTTGTCATGATTTACCAGGAAATCCCTAACCAGATTCTTATTCGACCCAACAGTGTACTTGAAAAAGCAAGCCACACTTTGTGGGTCAAGTTTACCTAGCAAGAGATGAGTTCCTTGGAGAAACTCTAGCCCTTTCTTCAGGTCTCAGTTAAAATGATCAGCTCCAATCATCAATCTTCTTTTAATATACTTCTTCCGGCAAACCAATGGAACTCAAAATACTAGGATCACTATAATTATCACACTTCACCATCCAGAAGGGGGTATATTCCTCGAGATTTACAGTAAACTTTCTGAACCAAATGATCCATTGCCCACCTTCGCAACCATTCCCCTAATTACAGCAATATAGTCATTCAAAGCAAGAATATGCATAGCAGACAAAGGGTAGTTCACAGGAAATGTATTCTTTGACAACAAATTAGCAGAATCTTCAAACACATTGTTGTAAGCTAAGTTACCATCTAAGTTGGCATACATCTTTGTCATGAAACTTTTCTGCGTGCAAAATTCAACTAGAGTCTCCATAGAAACTTCTTGCTGCTGATATGAAGCACCATATCTGCTTTGAGCAAGTCACAGGATTACACAGAAAAAGAAAGCCTCAAGTTGTAGTTTAAGCTTGACCCACACACCGATCCCCAATAGAGTTGTCATTTTGTGGACCCGTATTTTTCATGTGTGTTCCCACTCGATGGCGTGACTTGTTTTTTATAGTGAAAATTTTATTTTTGGAAAAATTTGGGCCCCAACAAAGGCCCATATTTATTTGCATGAATTAATTCCACAAAATCCATTTTTGTAATGATCATGGAGGAAGTATCATAGAAATATGAATAAATTCCATTATTTTCAGAATTGGAGAATGTATTCATGCTCATGAAAATTGAGAAAGATAAAAGAAATTATTTAAAAACCAAGAAAAATAAGAAAATGCATGCTAGAAGAAAATTTTGCAGCAAATAAATTTATTAAAAACAGATTTTATTAATTTGAAAATATCTAAGGATGAAATTTAAAATCCGGGAATATTTAAGTTGAAAATGGATTTGAAAATTCAATTCAAAATTATAAATTCCCAAAGAAAGAAGCATCTGGAAGAGGAGAGTTTGCATGTGGGACCTCTCAATACAAGTGGCATGTGTGGGGCAAATGGATTTGGAGAGTTGTCTTTTGTCACCATTTTCTTGTAGCTATCTTGCTGAGAAATCACTCTCTGAGCTGTGGTACTGGAGTGGAACCCACAAGCCAATATCTAGTGCAGTCAATAATCAGCTTGAAGAAATTCAGAGTCACTTCCCACTGCATCTCCAGTAGAGCTAACATGTAGGAAGTGATGGACATCCCAACAAAATGTGATAAGAACATGAGTGCCTTGGTCAAATTATATCTTATTTCTGAATCTGAATTGTGATGACCAGAGAATGATTGTTGTCTAGAACTTGGAGAGTTTCTCATCTGATGGAGCCAAACTGAAGACATCCTCCTCTGTACATCCTTCTTCAGCCTTAAAGGTACCCCTCACTTAAGGCCAAGGAGCTTTTGTGTCCAAGGAAAAACCAAAGCTCCACAACCATGAGGGGTGCATTGGATAAACTTCTATTCCAGTACTTGTGGTGAACTGTGGTTGCACCGTTGTGGAATCCATAATGGGATATACTGCATGAGAGCATGGACATCTTATCTATTTCTACATCTTAAGAGCCATAAGCTTTGCTATCCCATTCTCTGCTTCTCCAGCACCAAGGAACAAAAATTTGTGATTAGCCAAAGTACCACCAAATAGCTTCAGTGCGGCAACAAGCCCTGAGAGAACCACATATGTCGTTCACTGTATATCACCATTGGGGACGAGATGAGTTGTGTTGTATCTTGCAAGCAGCTCAAAAGCATTATGGTTTGCATAATCTTCAAACCGTGTAACTTTTTCTCCATAGTTCTGCTTGACAGTAGACATGAACTTGTGCAAAAATTCAGAGTATTCCTTTCCAGGAAGAATGTCCAGCAAGTAGACAATTAAGAAACAGCCAGCTTCATGTTGAATAACCTTGTTATGATACTTCAGATTGAAAGTATGACCAACTTTATCGAAAACCAAGCTGCAAGTTTCTTTTTATAGAACCAAGAGTTGCATCCATCTTGTTAGAACCTGAAACTGAAATGTCCAGATTTGATGCCAAAGCAGATTCCAAGGTACACCAGGCTTTTCTGATTTCTACGGATTAACTCTGGTGCGGTTCATCAGAACTCAAATTATCATTCTCAAGCTGATGACCAACTTTTTTTATTTTCAGGAACTATTGTGCTTGACAAAGCTGCTTGATCTTCTTGAACTTTCTCATTTGTAGTGTTGCTTCAGAAACAAGCTTGATCTTCTAGGACTTTTGCATTTGGTACATTGCCTGAGATAGAAACTTTCATCTCCTCATTAGTTTTAGTCTCCTGCTTCGCTAGATATTCAACAACCAGACTAGAGGTGGCCACATTAGTTTGTTCAGAAGACATATTTACTGATTGGAAGATGGGGTGATTACTACCAAAAAGTGCTATTTTGTAGACCTAATTATAATGGTTTTAAGCACCTTTGAGTAGTAATCATATTCATTTAACCCAATTAATTCATTAAGGTCCTTAATAATTGGTTTTAACCATTTTGTGGCAAGTCTACATGTTTTTATCAGCTTATGAATCAATTCAAGCATGCCAAATGATGGAGGAGCTACTTGGACAAGTTATGGCAAAAATTTTGGAAGCTCAAATTCATGAAGAACCAAGCTTTGGAGCTCCATAGCCCTTTTCCAAAGTCGTTCAAAGTATGCAAGGAAAGAACAATGGAGAAGAGGAAAACAGAGTGAAGAAAAAAGAGGACAGCAGCTGTAGTCTTCTTTCGCACTTTTGGAGTACTTCCCGAAGTCCATTTTCTACATGCTATATACCATTTCAAAGATCTGGAAGTCAAGAATCCAACGCTTCAAACGTGTATGATTTGGAGCTGAAATGAGGAAGATATGGCCTTCGGAAGCCAATTGCTCCAGGTTGTGCGAAAATTTCGCACAACACAAGGTGTTATGCGAAATTCGCATAACACCTTCAAAATTCGCATAACCCATGCGTGGTGCGAATTTTCCTCTGTTTTTGCCGACTCCACTTTAGATATTTTCCTTTGTATTTTGTGATGTAATTTCCTTTCTTATCCTTGTAACTAACCAATCACAAGCTTTTGCTTTTGTAAAGACTATATAAGGGGTGGAAATCACCTCTTGGAAGATATAGAACATGCGTGTTACGTTTTACACTGAGTGATATATAGAGCTCTCTCGTTTCTCTTTTCTCTTTGCTATTTTATTTTCTTGGAAGCCAAACAGTCTCTGAGGGCTTTTCCTCAGAGGATGATTGGCTAAAACTTTTAGTTTCTCAAAGTATGGATGTTATGTGATGGCTTGGATGCAATCCCATGGAAATTTCTCGCACCATGAAGGTAAGGTAGTCGTTTTTCATTAATGGTTCATTAATGCAAAGTTTGGTTTTTATTTCCTTTGGACAACTTCCAATGGCCAATTCTTGATAAGCTTTTGAATTTCTATCCATTAGTTATCTCCTACGAGCTATTGGAAGGTGAGGTTTTCAATTCCAAGTTTTGCATTAATCCGTTAGAACCAATTTCAATGGCCATTGAAATGTGAGTTTATCACTTGGAATGACTTTGAGTTGCCAATATTTGGTAAGCTTTTGGCTTTAGACCATTAGTTATCTCTTATGAACCATTCAAAGGAAGTCTAAGGTGAATAACCATTGATGAAATTCACTACCATCTGTTTTGCCATTTTAAAGTATTAAAACTTGATTTGCTAAATCCATACCGGTTCGGGAAGCAAGCATCACCATAGTTGCAACCCCAACGCGAGGAGCCTATCCTGAGATTTCCAATTTGCATAAGAGTCAGAGCATAGCTATCCTATCTTTGAGAAACTTGTTTTTATACCCTTTCATTTTAGTCTTTAATGTTAGCTTAGATTAGTTTAAATCTTTCTAAAACATTTACATCTTCTTTCAAAGCTAACATCCATAAGAAAATCACCTATTTTCCTAATTTGAATATCACTTGTGTTTGCGAAAACCCTTCCCAATGAACGATCCTAGAACCACTATGCTATAGTAGCTTGGCTACTTTAGTAATAGTATTCAAGGTATAAATTTTGTTGATACGCCTTTAAAGCTAAGCTACCATGAGTCGCATCATGGGGATGGAGTAAACTGCTCACTCGGTGCTACAGGTTTTGCAGAACCAGTTCGTGACATACCTGGTACAACAACTGGATAGGTGGAAAATGATGTAGTTGGTGGACCAGCACACTTGTAGTGTACATTAGGATGACCTCCCACAAAATTCTTGTTTTACATCTTCTTTTCAGCAATCCCCATTAGGTTTTTCAAATGTGAGTAGAGGGTGCTTTTGGAATATAATCTTTTACTTGGTTTTCTGCCATAAACTAAGAAAAGTGTATTTTCACTACTTTTGCTTGCACTGCTGAGAGAGATAACTTCTATACTCACTCCCACATCAACTCCACAAGATTCTTGCCCACATAACTGAAGTTTCTGAAGGTTCATGCTTGCTCAAATGAATTCTTCGGAAGGGAACTTTGAGTAAATGTCCAGATGGTTCATGAGTAACCCCCATGTATTCTTTGGAACCCCTTAGAAAACGTTGCTCAAAGGATGGAATAGATTTAGAGTCAGTACCATAGGATCAGCTGTGTGCTTCCTTTTGAACCTGTACGAAATGGTTCACCATACGATTGTTAAAATCCACTCCAAGATGGGTGTCTCTAGCAGTGGCCTTCACTTCAAAATACATCAAGATGGGTGACTTTTGAACCTTGTTGCTCAATAATTTGAATATTCTAGTCCTTAACTGATTGAGAATTAAAAAGTAACTTTGAGTTCGCTTCTGAAGCATGATTATCTGTAGGAAATCCAACATCTGAATCATCACTGCAAAATGCCTCATAGTCATAAAGATCACTGCCAGCATAACCACTGCTTTCACTCAATTTGCCATTGAGTGGACATTCAAGATCATCTTCTGCGTCAGGATCGAATTCATTTTCTGCATCATGGCAACCATTATCTCTCATGTCTATACTTTCATCATCTATTGAAACTTCACTCCCACTATTTTCAATATGAGAATCTGCTGAAATAGAGCACCTGTGTAGATTGTCATCATAAAAAATGTTCTCATACTCCTCCAAAAGAGTAGTAATGATGGCTTGAGCATTATTAGCAACATTTGTAGCAGCAAGAAGCTGGGCAGAGTTATCACCATTCATGTCAAAGTCATCATCTTGCTATGCTTTGTCAAGCACCAACTCTGAAAAGATTCCAATGCTCTGAACCTCCAACAGAAGTCTTTCATTTAGGGACATGCTTTTGTAGTGAAATTTTGAACAAGCAATGTTAAGCGTTAAATCCTTCTGAAAATGAGCCACTTGAGCTACCATCATCCACCTCTGCATGGGATGTACTCGTCAAGGAGGATTCTAATAGGACTCCCTTAATCAATTCAAAGCTTAAGAAGGCAATCAACTGCAGTGCCAATGGTCATTCTTCCTCTCTGTTGTCCTTTGAGGAATCATCTTCACCATTGAGACCTTTAGTTTCCTGATGTGGGCGGTTGGGAGTGGAATTAGACAAAAGGCCTGCAGGTCTCAGAGTTTCTTCAATCTCAGGATCAGTAGAAAGTTCATTAGTAGTTGGTTATGATCTATTGATAGATTCAGCAAGAGGCAAAGGATCTGATTCAATTGCTCTTCTAGATTTGCTGCTATCTGAACCTGATTCCATGACTAGTAGATTTGCTGCCAGTTGAATGATGTAATGGCTCCTGGGAACATAAATTCATGTATACTAGCCTGCTGTTTGATCTATTGGCAACCTCTCTTTCAACGCGTTGCTGATTAAAATGGCACCTTGATCTTTCAGTTCATTTTTAGCCGAGTTTAACTCGGCAAGACACTGTTTTGCTGCAATACAGGCTGCTAAAGTAGAAGCAACTTCAACTGTACATTTCCAGTCATTTCCAAAACTTCAAGTGAAGGAGTAGACTCCTTGAGAGCATTGACAATAGCTTTTTTCCCCCTCATCCTCCAAGGTACTTGCTAAATGAAGGTGAGCATCAATGTTTTTTCAAGCAGATGAGGCAATATCTCTTCAACAATGCGATCATCTAGTGTCCTTTCTTCATCTGACTTAAACTTATATTCTCTAGAAAGAATCCGCAATACAAACAAAGCTCCATATACCCACTGATCATGCAAATTATGCTTTACCCTGTCCAAAAGCCTAGCCCACTGCTCAACTTTTCCAACAATGAAACTGAATGAGACCAAGACTTGGCCAAATCAAAAGAAAAGACAAATTGACATTGATTGGGCAAAGAAGAAGAGATAACCTGTTCTGCATGGTTATAATTTGAGAGACCATGACTTTTCTCAGAGATTTCTAAACCAGGTGAAGTCTTCTCTCCACAGATCTCCCTTGTACAAGTTCCTCAAGCTTTACCCACTGATCATGCAAATTATGCTTTACCCAGTCTAAAAGCCTAGTCCACTGCTCAACTTTTCCAACAATGAAACTGAATGAGGCCAAGACTTGGCCAAATCAAAGGAAAAGACAAATTGTAATTGACTGGGCAAAGGAGAAGAGATAACCTGTTCTGCATGGTTATAATTTGAGAGACCATGACTTTTCTCAGAGATTTCTAAACCAGATGAAGTCCTCTCTCCACAGATCTCCCTTGTACAAGTTCCTCGAGCTTTAGGCTTGCTTACATTATCTTCAGTCTGTGTCAAAGCATCAGTTGCTCCAGCGCTCTTATAAATCTTGTGCTCAGTCAAGCTTAGAAAGCCATCCCAAGAAGAGTCTTTCGCAACTCTGGACCTTGGAATCTATGTACATAGAGGGTACTTCTAGCAGTATTAGCAAAAGATACTGTCATTGCCAATGACTCCTCTGTAGAAGATGAGACTGGCATCCTATCCACAAAATCCATGAAAGGATCATTATCTGCTTTAGAACTACAAGAATCTCTTGTAATTGATTCAATTTGTTGTTTATCTCTAGAATGACTGATGTCACTTCGTTCCTGGCTTACATTTAAAGTTTGGCATGCTAAAACCTTGTAGTTCTAAGATCCCACAGCAGAACTTTTACATCATAGGATGAAGAAAGCAAATGAAACCATGATTTATTGTGCCACTTGCAAGTCGAAATCCATGAAGTGCATGATGAGAACTAAAAGACAGGAGTCAAAGTTCGCAGTTTGTGAAGATCCCATATCCTAAGAATGGTGTATGAGCCACCGACAGCAATGAGAGCAGAACTTTCACCTTCAACATCAAGGTAGTTGAAGACCTTCCCACAAAACAAGTTCTATGAATCCTTGTTCGCCTCAATGCCCCATTTTCTAACAAAATGGTCTCATGATGCTGAATAAATTGTTTCATCTTAAGGTCAAACCACTGATGATACAGTTTGTATGCCCAACAATGGTAGATACAACCTCTCCCTCTTCGGACACAAATAGAACCAAGAACTTTTGTTGCTCTAGGCTAAAGTTGACTTTCAATATATATCTATATATTTCTACTCAACAAAAAACTTATTTTTCCTCTGTTGATCACTGATATTACCCCTTGAAGAATACCTGAAGTACCACCCTAAACTAGAAGAAGAGCAAACAACAAGCCCACAGCACAGTCCTGCAGAATAAGAGTGCTAAATGTAACCTGACCATGAAGAGCACTGATACTATTTCTTTCCATAAAAAAATTCCAAAACCACTGTTGTTGAAGACATGGAGAAGAATGCACCAACAAGTACCCCCTCAGAAGGTTTTCCAAGACCATGATATGAGTGCCTGACAACCTCTTCACTTTCTTCAGGATGCATTGCCACCTCATTCTCCAAGCTGCTGCAATTTTCAATGCTCAATCTTTGAGGCTTGGGAGGGGTTTGGGCAGGCATGTTGTAGTATTTTATATTGAAAACTTGGAAGCTCCCTTGGGTTCTGGATCCAAATTTCCCATGTCTCAACCACTTGACTAGGCTTTGGCATGGGTCATTTATGGGCAGCAAACAGGAGAGTGTCGGCACAAGAACTGTTCATTTTATAACTCTTCCTTGGATGGATAGTTTCGTTTTGCACAGTCTCAATTTCCAAGGCATCCAACTCCCAATCCAAAACTTGACAGAGATCCATGACAACACTTTCATGAACCTTTTGCCACAAGTGAGCATAGAATATTTGAAGAAATGATATTTTATGGGTTACTTACAAAACTTTCGAGCAACATAAAAATAATGCAACTGTATTATTTTATAACTCTTCCTTGGATGGATAGTTTCGTTTTGCACAGTCTCAATTTCCAAGGCATCCAACTCCCAATCCAAAACTTGACAGAGATCCATGACAACACTTTCATGAACCTTTTGCCACAAGTGAGCATAGAATATTTGAAGAAATGATATTTTATGGGTTACTTACAAAACTTTCGAGCAACATAAAAATAATGCAACTGTATTGGTCTTGCAAAGCATGATAAACCAAAGAATTGTTCGACCAAGTTAAAAAGATAATTGGAAATGCTTGAAACTTCAGCCCGATGCCCAAGAACACCAATATGTACCTCGATTTCAAACAACTGATGACATTTATGCCTATGATGAACTGCTGCTGTGACTTTGTAATTCATTTCAACAATAAACATAAACACTCTATCTGGGGCATCATTCCATACTCCCTAGTCATGCTGACAAAGAACCTGTGCTCCTCATTTATCAACCCCATGTGGTTATGAGTATGCAAGATGTAACTCCATACTGAATGGAACCACCAAAGAAATTCCCCTGTTCTATAAGCATCAACCGTAGTATAATTCACAATCTGGCCAGAGGAGTGCCCCTTAGTGCTTTTACAAAAAGCCAGATGAACACAGGATGGCCTGTGTAAGTTGAAGCTCAAAACAAATTCGTCCATTGTAAGATACTCTGGAGCCTGTCCTAGGTCATAAGAGGAAATATTAGGTTGCTCATTTCAATTAAACCAACACTTTCCATTTTTCCAGAAATTCTAGCATCATGTAGGAAATTCGGCCCAAGGAACTTGGAAGAGCAACCCAATCCACAAAAGATTTTTGGGATTGAGAGAGTGACTTCTTCAATTCCAAAGTCCTCCTTGTCCAAACTGCCCATGAAGTGTGGCTTGTCTCAGTTATAAGTTCGGTATACCCATGCTCTACTGCAAATTACCATAGATTTCACAGGCATAGAGGTTACAAAAAAAAAAAGGATCCTTGTCATCAGAATCAACATCCTTAACATCTGAATTGCTTGATATGATCAGCTTTCCATCAAAGCTACCCTTTTCTGCTTCATTTGAAAGGTTGCGGAGTTGTGTAGCAATTTCAGAATCGGTGCTTTTCAAGCTGATTACCAGCTATGCCACATTTCCTGGTAGTCAACATCCATCTACAAAATAGTTACTTGACTTCCAGAAGCTACAGCCACAAGTTCACTTCTCAGGGAGACAAACAAGGATACCCATCTCGTCATTCTATTTGGACGCCTATGGTCACTCCATGAAGAAATAGCCAACATGGACTTATCATTGTCTGGAAGAGTTGTTGCAGACTCAAAGTATTCAAAGAAATCATTGGCAATTTTGATGTCGTTTTAAGTGTGATTACTTAGCTGAAATTAATTTTGTAAAACAACTCATCCAATGTCCATTTGCAATGACACGCATCTCTTGTAGTATGTAGTCATTTCCCAAGACCTTTGAGTCTCCACTGGTTCATTATCCAAGAGTTGCATATATGTTATCAGATCATAACTCAAGGCCTTGCTTTTAACACTTGGATTTGCTCCATGTATGAACTGTATGCCATGGTGACATGGGTCAACATCTTCACAATCAAAACCAACGACCCATTTCTTTTCGAGAGAGGGCTCCAAGAATTCAGTTGGAAGTTGAGATGGAAGGATGACAGTGTGGATAGGGACTAATGACAAGAGGACTTTATGATCCATAGGTCTGCTGCAGCTCCAAGCATTTGATGCATCCGACTCTCTTTCACTCTCTGTTTCTAATATTTGAACTGAAGACTGATACAAACCATAGCTGCTTCGGATATACTCATCAACAATACCAAATCCTCTATTCTGGGCAATCCGCCTGGCATAATTCTCAATGAAAATAGGTCTCTTTTTCAGTCTCTTATAATAAATGGTGTCCCAAGGCCACAAGCGAGCGGAACCAAAGCACCTTCTACAGATAAATGCTTTTTATTGTCTTCTGAGTGTTCCAGGCCATAGTATTTCAAAATCTTGAAAATCTACTCCAGGGACATGCATATTGGGTTACCAGCAAAGGAACCAGGCATAGCTTCTGAATCAGGCTTCTTAGTTCAGTGACCTTAAAGAATTCTTCCATTTCAGCACCAGAAACTGTAGATGCTCCAACTGATCGTAAATTCTTATAGAATTCGTTCAGCATAAGGTAAAAGCTCCGAGTCAGAGTAGATGTGTATGAGTGATCTGAGTCTACGGTTACATGAAAAACCACCAAAATCTTCCATCCATTCTAAACCAAACTGATGCACCAAAGGCAACTGTGTCTTATACAGAATGCTACAAGCAGTAAGCATATTACTCATAAAAGTAACTGGGCTTGTTGAGCAGGTTGTGACAACTACTTAAGTAATTATGGTCGGAAAGATTGAAACAAAAGCTTCAGTTACTAGACCAAGTGAACATCTCAATTTGACCAAATGTGTCTACCAGAACCTAACCAAGTTGATCTGTATTTTACAATCACAATTCCCCTTTAGGAGGATGCCTGACCAGTTGGTCCAATGCTTTCTGCATACATCTCCAGACTAATGATCTAGAAGAGATTATCCCAGTTCATATCTTCCATGCAGTAAGTATCCAAGCTAGAAGGTGCATTCAGCAGGCGGTAATTATTGACATCAACCCATTCATCAGCTCATGCATTTTTCTTTAAAAATTGCGTCTGTGTTTTCCTCATTTGTTTGCAGGCTTTCTGTTCTTTCTGCTTAAACTTTTGCTTTCTCCCCTCCAACAGCTAAAATTACCTTTTCTCAACATCTTCCTCTTCTTCAGCAAGCAACTTGTGGCACCTCTGAACTTCAGCATGTCATACCCTTTAGTTTCAAAATCTAGTACTGCCATACTTTTGATTACCCCCGCACCACCAGCATGAGCATCGATAAGTGAAGTTCCAACAGGGGTTTTTGCTCTCAGACCCAATTCCTCAATAGAGTGTCACTTGAAATCAATGTGAACCCACACATAGGGGAGGCACATACAGGGAATGCACAAAATAAGGAGGAATTATAGAAAAAGAAAAAATGAAGAACAGTAAAAATAGCCCAGACTCTGCTAGTCGCAGTGAACAAAGCTCCAAATCATGCATTCTCAATGAGCTTTAAGAGCAAGTGAAGAGACCAAAAGAAAATTCAAAATAGAGAATGAAACATGCTTCTTAAATATTGAAACAAAAGAGATAGATAAATCAAAGGTAATGGTAGGAATAATATCCAGATTCAGCAATCACCATACAACTTTGGATATCCAAACATAACCAACTAATAACACCCACACATAAGCAACAAATAGTAGGCCAGAAACTCAACAAGAATAGATGAAGGAAAGTGATGGATAAACAATTTGAGAGCTAGGATAATTATATCTGAGAAATCTCCTTACAAGCAATGTTTTCTACACTTCTAGTTCACCTCTTCTTCTTCCCAAAACCAGAGAAACCCACGATAAATTCTCTCTTTTTTTCTCTGTCTCTCGCTCTCAAAATAAAAATGGAGAATGCCTTCTGCTCCAAAACCCCCTTCCTTTCCCGTGAATGCCTCTTAAAAGTTGTCTCCCTCCTCTGAGCTTTCCTCTGAACCTTTTTTTCCTTGCCCCCCAAGCCTCTACTACTTTTCTCCTCAAAACCCCCTCCAGAGAATCCTCCCTCTACTGCCACTCTCACTCTCTACCCACAGCTAAAAAAACATGTTGTCCTCCTGCAGAAATCTCAGAAGAATCTCAAACCCCCTCCTCTCACCCACTAAAAGGCCAACATAGCATTAAAAAAAGAAAAAAGGAAAGGTTAGGATCTAAAGCCAAAACTGAAAAACACTAAGATTAAGGGGCCTCCGATAATCATGCTCGGACTCGAAATAATCCCTTAAGGGTCTCTAAAATGTAGCTTAAAAGTCATTAATGAGCCAAGTAAACACAGACCAATAAGAGACTGACAAGAAAAATAAGAGAATGATGATTTCTCATTGAACAAAATAATTGATACACAACAATATATATACTATCCTAGGAAAAAACTAATTTAAAAAAGTCAAATAATTTTCCTAACTAAATAGATACACACTAATTTGTTTTCTAACAATTAGGCTATAACAACTATACAATTCAACACTCCCTCTCAAGTTGGAGAATAGATGTCTTCCATTCCCAACTTGGAAATAATTCCATGAAAGGTAGAACCGTGGAGTCCCTTGGTTAGAACATCTGCTAGTCCCTTGACGGCACATAAAGCATGCACATCAGACCTCCTTCAAGCTTTTCCTTGATAAAGTGTCTGTCAATCTTGATATGCTTCATCCTTTTGTGTTGTACTGGATTATGAGCAATGTTTATTGCCGATTTATTGTCACAATACAGCTTCATAGGATCTTCCCACTTGATTCTCAAATCATCTAGGATGATCTTCAGCCACAATAATTCACACACTCCTTGGGCTATTGCCCTGAACTCTGATTCAACACTAGACCTTGCCACCACATTCTACTTTTTACTTCTCCATGTTACCAAATTTCCACCAAGAAACGTGCAATAACCAAACATTGATTTCCTATCCACCGATGAATCAGCATAGTTTGCACCTCTATAGGCTTCTAGTGTGAGTGCATTATTCCTTTCAAATGGAACTCCCTTTCCTGGACTACCTTTTAGGTAGTGTAACACACAGTAGGCAGCTTGAAGATGTGTCTCCCTTAGATCATGCATAAACTGACTAATCATGCTTACTAAGTATGCTATATCTAGTCGTGTATAAGCAAGATAAATGAGTTTTCCTACCAATCTCTAATACATTTCTTTATCAACAACTAGTTCTTCTTTTGTTTCCCCTGATTTTTGGTTTGGCTCAATTGGTGTAGTTTCTGGTTTACAACCAAGTTTTCCTATTTATTTCAAGAGATCTATCACATACTTTTGCTGTGAGATAAAAATTCCCTGTCTTGAGTATGAGACTTCAATTCCAAGGAAATATTTCAGTCTTCCAAGTTCCTTAATTTCAAATTCTTTGATCAAACACTGTTTCAGATCTTGTTTCTCCTTCTTGTCATTTTCTGTAACAATAATATCATCAACATATACTAGGAAGGTTGTCACTCCCCCTGTGGTCGAATGTTTGATGAAAAGAGTATGATCTCCTTGGCTCTGTCTATACGTTGCTACTTTCATCACTCTAGCAAATCTCCCAAAACCAAGTTTTGGGCGATTGTTTCAGCCCATATAGGGCATTTCTCAATCTACACACCTTATTAACCATTTCCTCTCCTTCAAAGCCTGGTGGAATGCTCATACAAATTTCTTCTTCTAGGTCCTCGTGCAAGAAAACATTCTTCACATCATATTATTGAAGTTGCCAATTAAAATGAGCTGCCAAAGATAACAGGATTCTCATAGTGTTCATTTTTCCCATATGAGCAAATGTCTCTTGATAATCAACTTCATATGTCTGAGTATATCCCTTAGCAATCAATCTTGCTTTATAATTTTCAAGAGAACCATCAGCCTTGTATTTCAAAATGAAAACCCATTTGCAACCCACTAGGTTCTTCCCTTTTGGCTTATCAACAATCTTCCATGTTTTATTATTTTCCAATGCATCCATTTCCTCTCTCATAGCATTCCTCCACTCTCTTTGTGATAATGCCTCAGATAAAGTATTTGGAACAAAAATAGTGTTTAGACTCACAATAAAATTTCTATGTTGTGGTGACAAATGTTTAAGAGACACATAATGGGATATCGGATATAAAGATCGTTTTATGCATTTTCTGGTACCTTTTCTAAGAGCAATAGGAAGATCTAAATCCCTATTTGGTGTTTGAACAGATTATATATGCAAAGATGATTCAGAACTTACCATGTTTTCATTAGCAGGGCTTGGGATGTCATTTGGAACTTGTATCAGGTCTGGTACAGTTGTTTTTCTCGAATACACCTAGGAAAATCACACAGAGTCATAAATACGAACAAAAGTTGGAGTAACTACTGGTGTAGACACATGTTTTGGGACTGACATATGTTTAGGTACTGAGATAGACTAAATGGAGGTTGGAACATTTTGTTTTTAAGTAGAAGGAGATTGAATCGAGATCACCGTAGTCTTTATCTTCCATGAGTAAAGTCTCCCTCTGAAGATAAGACTGCATGAAGTATGGTTTCTTTTCAGCAAAGGTGACATCGGTAGATATGTAAAATTTTCTAGAAGGAGGATGATAACACTTATACCTTTTTTGTGTAGATGAAAAGCTAAGAACCACACATTTGATTGCTTTAGGGTCTAATTTTCCTCTATTACTCTAGGTATGAGGCTAATTGATGTTCTAACATGTCGATAGAATTTTACAAGGGTTTCCAATGGAGTCTTGAAATCTAATATTTTTTAGGGTAGTCTATTAATCATGTAAGCGGCAGTAAGAACAACCTCTCCCCAATAAGATTTAGGAACATTCCCCTGAAATAACAGTGCTTGAGTAGTGTTGAGTAAATGGTCATTTTTTCTTTTAGTGACCCCCTTTTGTTGTGGTGTGTTTACACGGGATGATTCATGAATAATGTCTTCTTTTTTTAAGTAAGGTGTCAAATTTTGGTTGAAGTATTCCCTTGCATTGTCTGACCTAAAGATTTTAATTTTTACCCCAAATTGGTTTTGAATCATGGAGTGAAAGTCAAGGACAACGCTGCTTACATCATATTTTTGTTTGATTAAGAATATCCAAGTAACCCTAGTACAATCATCAATTAGAGAAACAAACCAATGAGACCCGAAAATATTTGGAATTGTGGATGGTCCCCAAATGTCACTATGAATCAATTCAAAAGGATGAGAATTTCTTTTATTACTAATAAGAAAGGATACACGAGTATGTTTTGCAAGTTCACAAATATCACAATGACATTCTATGATATCAATCCTTTAAACAAAGAGAGAAACATGATATTTAAAACTCTAAAAGAAGGATGACCAAGATGAAAGTGATTGAGCTGAATGACATCTCTATTTGAAGAAGTAGGAAATGATAAGGACAAATTATTCATGACTTTATTTGAAGAACTTGATGTTTAAAGATAGTAAAGCCCATTCCTTTCCTTAGCAAGTCCGATCTTCCTTCCCGAACACTGGTCTTGAAAAACACAATAAGGATGAAAAATTGCATAACATTTTAGGTCTTCCGTGAACTTTTGAATTGAAACTAGATTTGTTGACAATTTTGGTACATGAAGGACATTTTTAAGAATGAGGGATGGTGTCACATAGACATCTTCTAATCTTGCAACTGTAGCAAGAGAACCATTTGCTACCATAATTTTCCTACTACTAGGACACGGAGTATAAGTGCAGAAATATTGTGAAGTGTGACTCATGTTAATGGCTCCTGAGTCAATTACCCAACAGTTGGCCAAACATTTTTCTGAGACATGAAATCTAAAAGGGAATGAAGACTTACCTGAGAGCGCCAATGAACATGCATCAGAAGGCTTGTCAAAAGATCCTAACAAGCCTCTTAAGTCTTTCAATCTCTTCACTATGAAGACCTCATTTCTCTTGTCCCTCGCTTTGCTTGGTTTGTTCTGTCAAATTAGCCTGAGATTTCTACTGGCCTCCTTGATTTCCCCATTCTCAGCTTGATGTTGATGGTTTACCATTCAATTTCCAATAATGCTCCCCGATATGCCTTGGGTTATAGTAAGTGCACCGCAAATTATCCTTGTTGTCTTTCCACAGATTGTCTTTGTTGTCTCTCCCCAAGACTCTTATCAGGTCTACTTTCCCTCTTTTTTGTGGCTGGGTTTGTTCATTTTTAGTCACCAAGGCTAAACCTTCTAAAGTTTGAGGCTCAAGCATTATACCCCTTCAACTTTCTTCTACCTTAATTAGAGAGATTGTCTTCTCCAATGAAGGTGTCTCTTCCTTTCCAAGTATCTGAACCCTAACCTGATCAAATTTAGGATTGAGTCTAACCAAGAAATCATAAACTCGGTCCTTCTCAATGAAGTTCTTCAAGATGATAGTGTCTTCTGAACATTTCATCTCAAATACTCAATAGTGATCAAGTTCCTGCCACAAATTCTTCAATGAATTGGTATACTCTATCACTGTTCTACTCCCTTATTTGGTAGCACTTGTCTTCACCTTAATTTCATACACTTGGGCTGCATCACGAGCTTTTAAGTAGGTTTGACGAATGGAGTCCCAAATCTCCTTTGTTGTTGTTAGAAACATGTAGGTATCACTAATTGCAGGATCCATTGAGTCCCACAACCATGATGATCATGGAATCATGTTTGTCCCACTCTTCAAACATTGAGTCTCCATTTTTTGGTCTTATCCTGAGAATATGGCTAAGTCTCCCTTTGCCCTTCAGATATGTTTTAATAAATTGAGACCACTTGAGATAATTTTTCTCATATAGTCTGTAACTGGCTCTGACATTCTGCAGATCTCCCATAATTTGATTAGAGTTAACCTTGTTTGACGGAATAGAGATTTTTGAAGGTGTGATTTCAAATATGGACATAGTAATAGAGGGCAGAAAGATAAGGAAGAGAAAGGCTAGAGTAAAAAATAACCCTGGAAATGGGTTTGAAGAAGACAACGCAACAATGAAGGTTGACACAATGCAACAATGAAGGCTGCACAGAAAGAGAACCCTAAAAAAGGCTTAGAGCTCTAATACCATGACAAGAAAAATAAGAGAATGATGATTTCTCATTGAACATAATAATTGATACACAACAATATATATATTATTCCAGGAAAAAACTAATTTAGAAAAGTCAAACCTATAAATCCCATGATTGAAGGGATAATATAAATCCCAAAGGATAATTTTCCTAACTAAATATACATACATTGATTTGTTTTCTAACAATTAGGCTATAATAACTATACAATTCAATAGGGACAATGAAAAATCGAGCAAAAAAAAGTCCTAAACATATGCTAAAAAAAGAGCAAGGTGAGAGGGAAAATAATGATAAAAAATATGAATGTTGGGGACAAAATGGAGGGTCTATAGTGGGACATGATTACATATACAAAAGTAGTGACAATTGTAATCTTGATTAGGGTTGTCAAAAAACAAAACTATCATCACCTCTAGTAGAACTACCGACTCTCGGAGAAAGGAAGAATAAAAAGTTTTTTTTAAACAGTTGGACCTTCCACTCATCTTGTTCCGATCTTGACACGTCATCTTAATATAAACCAAGTTGATGATATGGAAAGGAGTAAAATTATGTAAGGAGTTATCTTATGAGGAGCTCCTATGCAACAAGTTCATACAATTATTAATGGTCTTGTAGTGCGATCATCTTATTGAAGAACCTACATGGGAGACAAAGTGTGAGATGAAAAGACAATATCCCTACTTGTTTAGGCAGAAGTATAAGAAATTCTGAGGACAAAAATTAATGAAGGGGTAGAGATTGTAACAACCCCGGTTTTAATAATAATACTTTTGAAGTTTCTTTTTAACCACCTTCTTACTAAGTAAGCAAGACAATCACCTTCTTTTCTATCCCTTAGCAAGTATGAGGTGTCAAAAACATGTAACCAAGTATGATGCGTTGAGAGCATGCAAACAAGTATGAGGTGTCAAAAGCATGTAACCTAGAGGGGACACTAGTCTGCTTTCATCGCTTGACACCATGTGTGGAATGGTGACTCAAAAAGCTACTGTACATGCCAAGTAGCCGCAATGATCAAACACGTGCCACGTGTCGTCTCCATGCAATAAGTGAGACACTAATCACTTCCCTTAGGTCGACACCTAGCGATGAGTCACCTATATGTTTACTTACTTTAGTTTCCTATATATAGGGTGTTCACCTACCAAGAAAGGAAAGAAGAGAAGCATGAAAAAGCTCTTATGGTGATGCTATTCCAAATGTTTGATCTTGAGTTATCGTAACAAAGGTCGCACGAAAATTCCAGTCTAAAAGGTGAGTGACCTTATAATGCATGATTTTACTTGGTTTTAGAATTTTGTATCTCATGCTTAAAATGTTATATGTAGTGATTATTTTTTAAATATCATGAGATACGCTTTGAAAATGTGTTGGTTTAATACTATGTTTATAATAAATATGTGTTCCTTGTATTCTTGATATATATGTATAAAAATAGTTAAGATGGTTTGGTGATCATGAAGGGATAGGTACGGTTTAGGGAAGCTCTATCCAATGAGGCTGGGTTTTAAGTAGGACCATTGTAACCCCTCCAATATTTCCTGGGAACTTACCTAGTACGTATTATTCACTAAAAATCATTAGGTACTATCCTTATGGTACTTTATACATTATTACTATGGATGCAATTGTAATATACCCTGATTCTATACATGCCATAGAGATGGAGGGGCACATTATAACTAATTGACCTAGTAATCTTTTGTGTCGAGAAATGAAGGGGCACTGGAGTAGTTTGTATGAGAAGCGTGCCAAGAGATGTAGCAGTTATATTGCATGATATTGGAATGTGCTTAGAGTTGGAGTGGCACCGTAACTATGAATTATGCATGTGTTTGATTGATTATACATCGGGTTGTCCGTTGTTGTATGCCTACTTGATTGTGATACCATATATTATCTATGTTGAGTGTTACATGCATAATGAAACTCCATTTTCTATCTTGGACTGACCATCCTAAAACCTGCATTATATGATCATTCACTGACTTATACTCACTTTGTAGTTCCCTAAAATTTTCAAATGAGAACTTAGTAGAACTAGATACCGAGCAAGTAACGGAGGACAGTTAAGAAGGCATATAGTTGTTGTTGCCCTTTTCTTTTTTGCTTCTTTTAAGATAGATTACTGGCATATAGTCATTTATTTAGGTCTGTTACAAGTCTTTGGTCCCTTAAGGTCAACTCTTATGTACTCAAAACTTTGTATTTTGGAAGAGTAATGATTATATAGTTCCTTTAAGATGTGTCCTTGTGCTGCTCTGATACGGTTTATTTGATCACAAATTAATTTTTCTTCATAGAGAGAAGTCACTACCTTGCGGGGATGGTGGCTGCAAGGGTGGGTCATCACATTTGGGGTCTCAATTCTCATGTCTATTTAAAATTGTCATAATTAAAAACCTTCCTATTTCACCAATTCTTGAGTCTTCTTATCCTCCTCCCCTTTTTTTTAAACTTTAACTTCCATTGTAACCTCTCTAATTTTGAGATAGAAGATCTAGAAAGACTTATGTTCTCGCTTTCTTGCTTGCATCTATCTCCATCTGCTCCAGATGCGAGAACTCAGTCTTTATCTTCTTTAGGTTTATTTACAGTATTGTCTTTCTTTGTAGTCTTGTCTAATCATTCTAATCAAGTTCCTTTCTTCCCAACTAAGAAATCTCAGGCCCCTCTTAAGGTTAAGTCCTTTGCTTAGTTATTGGCATACAAGAAGGTGAACACCAACAACATGCTACAACAAAGGAGATCTTACAAAGCCCTCAATCCTGATGTTTGTATGTTGTGTATGGAGCGTGGAGAATTGGTAGATCATCTTTTTTTGCATTGCTCTTTGACTATAGGGTTGTGGCACAAATTATTTGGATTAGGGAAGCTAGACCGGGTTTCTCCTAGGAGTATTTCTGATATGATGACCATTGCATATAAGGGATTGGGAAACTCCACCAGAGGATTGGTGTTGTAGCAAAATGCTCATATGATTTTGATTTGGGTTGTGTGCCATGAAAGAAATGCAAGAATTTTTTAGGAAAATGCGAGGACTCTAGAAGTTCTTTGGGATATTATTCATTTCTTTGCTTTCTTTTGGGCATCTTGCACCACAACTTAAAAAGGGCATTCCCCTTAATGTGACCCAACTTAATTGGGTGTGGGTGTGTAGGTTCAAAGATGTGGACTAGTTAGGAAATGTTTTGTGTAATTGTCTTATGATGTATAGGTTTTTTTAGTATTTTGGAACGTCATTTGTTAGATTATTTGTTTTTGAGAGGATTTCTCGTCATTCCTTTGTACTTTTTCGTTCTTATTTAAATATATTGTTTTGTTGTTTCTCATAAAGAAAGAAAAAAAAAAAAAACTACTAGGTTTAACTAAAAGAGTTTTATGCTTTTGGATTGAATTTCAAAACTTTCAAATAAAGTATCAACAATTATTTAATATATACATATGCCTGCACAAAAGAAATTTGGTAGAAAAAAAAAACTCTATAAATTAAAAAACTTGAATTGAGAATTCCCCGGTTTGAACCTAAAAAAGAGTTTCTATGCAACTAGATTGAATATCAAAACTTTCAAATATTGTACTGAGAATTGTTTATCAGATATATTTGTAGGCCTAATACACATGCACGAACTAAAATTTAGCCAAGAAAAAACATGTAGAAGTATGAGAAGTCATTATCATAGAAAATACTCTACCCTTTAGAGACCAAATCTTCAAGTACATTTTCAAATTGAAACTCTAATGGATTTTCTTCAACCCAATAATTTTCCTTTCCTTCAATCAAGAGTGGAATTCTACCATAGGCTGGTTAAGAGGCTTGATCATCTAAATTAGAAAATTAAGGATCTCATAAGAACAATCCAATGGATATATTAATGTTAAACACACTACTAATGAACATAATTACCTATCATTCTGATCAAATGAATCCATATGCACCATTAAAAGAAGCACCTTCCTTAACTTAAAAACTTCTAGATTTCGTAAATTCTAAGCTCAAAACTTTTGATTATAATTAATAATTGATATGTTCAAGATACTTGGCCTAGTTAGTTCCTGTTTGAAAAAACTGCCACATAGGCCTATGCAATTTACTCGGTTTGTTTTACTTTTTATTTTTCCTTTTATTTTTATGTCTATGTTTTAAAAAGCTAAAGCTCTTTATATCTACTATAAAAGCCAAACCCAATTCCTAATGAAAGAACTAATGCTTAATGAAAGAACTGATGCTTAATGGAACAGATCCAATTCCTAATGAAAGAACTTTAAGGTTTTAAAGTTTTGTAGTGATTGGAAAATTAAAAGATTTCAATTGTTGATGATTTTTTTTTGTTTGAAGAAAGACATACCAAATGTTTATAGACTGGATCATACAAGAAAAAGATCATTCTGCTTACCAAGGTCAGCTTTATAGGGTCATTCCCCAACTTGGACACATTGTATGAAATGTAAAAGGTTAGTGAGTCAAAAACATTTCTTTTACTTCAAAAATCCCACCAAAACAAAGAAGGTGCTATTTTTATTAGCAGATAACATAGATTTACCTCGTCATGTGTTTTTGTAATCTCTCCTGCCATGACATATCGGCCGCAATGCATTAAATGACAATCATAATCCATTGGTGGAATTGTATCTTCCACGACATACAAAACCAAAAAGCCTCAAACTTGTGTATCCATAATTTCCAAAACCATGCAGACAACCACAAGCCAAATGTAGTATCATCTCCATGCCTATAAAATGTGAAGACCAAGAATAGGCACCATGCATGCACTAACGAATGGATGGTTAGAGTATATGGCAACTAATTATAAGTGACATGTATATAAACTTTCATATTGATTCTATGTTTACAGTAGCTATCTTTCAAAAACAATTATTGCATGTCACTGAAGAATGAAGTTTCCTCGAGAAACTGATGAACCTTATGCAGGGGAATAAAGAATATTCATGTCGTTGTTATATGACTTAAGTATTACTTTGCAAGAACCAAACCCTAAGAGAAAGGACTAAACAATTTTTTGCATAAGTCTTAAAAATTTAAAATAAAGGATAATGTTGGTTTTTTTTTTCAATTTTTTTTTTTCAAAAAATCACTAATAAGTGATAAATATTTGGTGATATGTTATATTGGTAGTTAGATCTTTTGTGATCCCTAAATTTTCCTCTTTTTTTTTTTTTAAATAAAAGACTTGATTTTTTTTCTTCCATATTTTCAGTACAAAAAACTAAGTGTACCAACTTCCCATCGATTTTTTCATTTTCCCCATATGTGATATTTGAACCAATAATTCTACCAATATCATTGATTTTTTTGCTATAGCATCTTAAGCTAGTTTCAAGTTCTAGCCTTTTGATGCTTTAACATTGCATATTTTCTTATAAAACTCCTCATATCTAATGCAAATAAACTACAAATTGGTAAGAATACGAAACAATCTCTTCAATCCAAAGAATTAGTCATATAAGTCAAAATTGAGTTTAATTTTAGAAATTTTCTACAAATTCCATTTTATATGGAGAATCCTTAATCGGGGTGATAATGGAGGTTAGCAAATGATAACTTAACATGTTAATATATCACCTATATTTTTTATCGAGGAACTGCGAATAGGTAGTTGTCATGTTTTCTATACCTAATTGGAATATCTTAAATTTAAAACTTTTGGTCTTATTATATTTGAGTCAATTATTATTTTGGTTGATTATTGAGATTTAGAGTTAGTTTAACGATGTTATTAAAAAACACTTTCAACCTTAAAATAATAATACTTAATATTTTTTTTACTTGAATTCTTCTTGCAATTTTTATAATGACCAACACCTATATGTATTTATCATATCCACGATGCAACACTTCCCTATGCTCCTTAATAAGTCACCTTAAAACCATATGGAGGTTTGATAACTTACTTACTTATTGATATTTGTTTTTTCTTTCTAAATAAACGTTCTAGATTTTTCAAACTTGATCATAATTTTTAAAGTTTTTGAACAAGAGGAAACAATGACATGTATAGATTTTCTTATAGTTTTATATTTAACACACCTATATAAGATTTTCAAATCCTTTTTATACCTAAAACCCAAGTAATTTAGTCAATAATTTTGAAAAGATTTCAAAACAAACATACCTAGGATTTATCCCATCAAATTCCAAAAAATAAAAAAATAAAAAGCCAAATTATATATAGTTAGACAGGGTAGGGTAGATCTAGTAATGTCCCCACTCAAATTTCCCATAAAAACATCTTATGTATTATATCATCAAATTTCAAAAAAAAAAAAAAAAAAATCTTATATATAGTAATAGATTTTTTAAAATTAAACTGAATTCCTATAAATGTAAATTTAATTTTTACAACATAAAAAATAATTGCATTTCAAATACAACAAAAAATTTAGATAAAAACAATGTTATAAATTTTAAATAAAACTAAAAAGTAAATTTACTTTATAAATTGAATTTCACTCACCTCTCTTGAGATTGAATTAAATGTCCTTAACCACAATTAATTTAAAATTTCATCAAATATCGTTTTTTATCCTATTTATTTGTTAATTTCATTTTTTTTCTTTCTTCAAGTTTTGAAAATTTATCACAATTGTATAAAAAAACCAAAAAAATAAAAATTATACTAAAATTTCATAGTACTAACTAATAATAAAAATAAAAGAGAATAATTTTGTCATAATTATTAGCTATAATATAAATAATAATAAATAAAAGAAATGTATTTGATCACCTATGCGTATTAAAATGATAGTCTTCTCACCTGTTTATGGTATATGATTTTTTTAAAACCTTAGGATAATTTTGGCTCACAAACGAGTCTGATTTTAATGCAAATTTAGGAACTTTTTGGCCATTGTGCCTTTATGGTAATTGTCCAGGGTAAAAATGTAAATTTATTGTCAGAACTCAGAAGTGAAGTTAGCTTAGCTCTCATGCAGACGATTAGTGGTAGGCTCTATTCAGCACAACCTCCAAGAAACGCTCAAGAAAACTTGAAAGCGAATCGCATATAAACGAGATTTGAGAGACAGCCTCACTCCATGCTTTCCTATCAGTTTCTCGCATTTTCCCGAGAAAATCTCACGTGGTTTCCAAGAAAAAGCCCTACCACCTTATGGTTTCCAACCTCAAGCTGTGATAAGAGATGTTTCCTCCGGCTGACGACCCTCCCGATCTAGGGATCCCACCCAACCGCGGCCCTCTGCCCGTCAGGAGAAACCCTAACTCTAAACCTAACCCTCGCGTTCGTTCTGGCTATCGACGCAATGCCCAGCCGCAGGGGATTCGGGGGGTCCAAGCTCACCGAGGCTCTCTACGTGGGATTCTTGACGGGTTCTTTTATTTTTACTGCTTTGTTTCGTATCTGTTTCTCGCATTTTACCGAGAAAATCTCACGTCATTTCCAAGAACAAGCCCTGCCACCGTATCGTTTCCAAACTCAAGCTGTGATAAGAGATGTTTCCTCCGGCTGACGACCCTCCTGATCTAGGGATCCCACCCAACGGCGGCCCTCTGCCCGTCAGGAGCGTTCGTCCCGGCCATCAACGCAATGCCCGGCCGCAGGGGATTCTGGGGGCCCGAGCTCGCCGAGGCGCTCTATGTGAGATTCTTGACGTGTTTTTTTTTTTTAATTTTTTATGCTTTGTTTATAGTTGTTCTGATGATCATGCAGAACAAAATCGGCGTGATAGAGCAGGAGTGGTCGTTTCTTGACGGAATTAAGTCTGGGACATCGTTGAAGTTCGGGTAGGAAAGTTTGTTAAGGAGGTTTGGAGAGCGGGACTGACTCGATCAGTTGCGGTCAGAAATGAGGATCGGCGTTCGGAGGCCTAGGCTTGCTCTTGTGAGTTTTTGCTTTGAGAATAGAGAATGTTTGCGTGAGGTATGATTGTTGGTGATTTATTTTACCGAGTCTTTCTGTTTTAGCTGTTGCAATTGGATTGAATTCTTTGTGTTCGATTTGATTCTTCTTCAATTATGTTAGAGAATCTTGTTGTTGTGGGTGTTGCATTTGGGAATCGAATTGCTTGGATTTGATTTGACTGTTCTGGATTTGTGTGGATTAATATTGATCTGATGAGTGTTGCGATAAAGAATTGAGGTTTATGTATATTAATCTTGATCTGTTTTGGCTGTTGCAATTGGGAGTTGGGCAGCACAGGCCTCACAGTGCATGTTCACATTGAGTTCCACAGTTGTTAATCCACTAACCTGGAGAAAATGGAAAATGCCATCAAATCAGCAGGAGAATTTATTTTATTTTATTTTATTTTTCAAAGTAGTTGCTGCATGAAACCTGTGAACTAACAACTTCTGGCATGGGCTCTCCCTCAGCTTCAGGCAGAGGGGATAAGACTTTAGCTCTTCTCTTGGTTTTCTTCATTATCCTATTGCACACAGCTTGTGGTTCAACTATTCCCTTTATAGTCACCTGGTTTTGAGCCATATCAATCATAACCTCCTTGACTCCTGTAAATGATGACAACAATGACAAAGAATCAGGTAATGAGAGAGCTGTGAGAGAGCTGTGAGTGAACTATATTCACGTGGACAGGAAGAAAAAGAGAGAGAGAGAGAGAGCTCTTATTTTCATGAGGGACCTCTCTATCTTCTTGGCACATCCCACACAATGCAAATCTACAAACAAGACAAATGGTAATGGTGGCTTAGGTTCCTCCTTCTGCTCTTCTGGTTTTTCTTCTTTCTTCTCCTCTGCTTTTTCCTCCTTCTCCTCTGCCTCTGGTTTAACTTCAGCTGGAGCTTGTTCCTGCCCAGATAACATTATCAATAAAAGAAATCAATGCAGGACTGAATCATACATAAAAAAGTAAGATCCACTGAAAAGAATGAAGTACTCAAGAAACAGAAAAATAATCCTAAAGCCCCATTTCACCTTAGCTTCTTCACCCATTGATTATTCTCTCAAACTGAGAAGGATTCAGTGAAAAATGAGGGAGAGGCCTGAGAAAAGAGAGGAGGCAGCTTTTATACGTAGAAGTCGGATTGTAATGGGCGGTGGGTTGTGCAGTTTTTATCATATAAAGCAACCACACTGATTCCAGAGCACATGCAACACCACTAACTGTTCTGGGTACCTATTACTTAACTATTTCTTTTGGAGTTGTTTTCAATCTCCAAGGCTGAGAAGAAGAGAAAGGGGGGGAATAACAACTGGGCAGGGTCGGCAGATTTATAGAGAGAAGAGAGGAGGGCTGATGAAGCCAAGCAAGAGAGAATGATACATATAATTAAGAAGGAAAGCACTCCCATCACCCACCAACTGGTAGATTTTACATTTTTGTTTATAAGGTTCCATGAGAATGTGGTCAAGTGGCAGACATGTGTGACGAGGTATCTAGGCAATCTGGAAGCCAAGTTTGTCCGTAAACTTAGAATGGATCTGGTGTGGGAGACACCACACATCTTCAATGACCAAAACCAAGTAGGTCAATTTTTCTGATTAAATCTAATGACCGACATCCATATTAGAGGAAATGGGTCATTATAAAATGATACCAGAACCAATCCCAAACTCTGATGTGACACTTTTTTTGCTTGACCTCATAAGAAATGTTTGTCTATCTGAGTGGTCATGTAATCATGTGGGATAGAACAAGGATGTTGTGTTTGCATTGGTAGTAATTGTATTTAGTCGAGTTCTTTTTACTATGTAAATATGTTTTAGAGTCGTGAGAGTTTATTAGGGTGGAGGCGGGTAACTCTTTTTATAAATATATTGCCAAAAGTAGCCTTATCATGTCTAGTACTAATAGCCTAGTGCTACATCCTTTCTATACAATTTAGTTGGAAAAGAAGGTATTTTAGTAACTTAGTAGCTGGGGTGAATGAAACTTGGGGATGCTAAAGGGGTTAGGGTTTTGCGTGTAAAGTTCTGCATAGTAAGGAAGAATAAGCATGGTTCCACCAGAGATGCATGAAACTGTGCTGTAAGTTAGCTTTTTTGTCGAGAAACAAAATGCAGGGGCATGGTCCCATCTGTTTTGTTGAAAACGATTGCTTGGTGAGGAAGAATTTACACATTGGGAGTCCTTAATGTTGCAGAAAACACTAGAGTCAAATGTCTGATGTAACCTATCGCCTGAGATGTGAAACAAACTGCATAGAGGATGAAAACCAATGGCACTGCTAAAGCTAACAGTACTCTTGCAGCTAAAGACTGTATTTAGATAACTCATATGGACAAATATACCGACTCAGTGACATCCATTTGGTGTTGAATCCCACAATGTTCCTTCCAGTTTGCTTCCTTCCACACAGTCATCTAAGAGGAATATGGAAACTCCTTTGTTGGCCCCACAAGAGTTAAATGATCAAAATTCCCAAAAGGGGGCCCCCCGGGGGGGGGGGGCAGACCCTCTATTTCATCTTCTTAGCACATGTTTTATTAAGTGTTCATACAGTACTTTATGTAAATTCCCTAGTGACCCATTGCTACTCATATCGCCTATCTTCTTCGAGCCATCTTGGAGACTTTGATTCAGGGATTTATCGGGCCCCTCATTGTGTCCTTGGCAGCCCCCCGAGTTTAGTTTAGGTTTTCTTCACTTAGGTGCACTTTAGGTTAGATTCCACTTAGTTCGCCCTAAGTCACTTAGGCACTTTTAGACTCACTTTTTGCATGGTTCGCATAGTTGCATGACCTGCATAGTTTGTATAGTTGACATGTGCTTGATCTATTTACTTATTTATTAACAGTTTCACTTATCTTTTTTTTTTTTTGTTTTTTTTTAATATATATATATATATATATATATATATAGAAAATAGCATGGAATTGACTGTTTTCCCTTATTTATTTATTTTGTTTTATTTTATTTTATTTTATTCATATATTGCAAGATCTCTACCTCTTATTTTTATTTTGGTATTTCATTGTTTCACAAGGAAGTTTGGGCTGCCTATTGACTCTCACTAAGACACGTGCACTCAAAGAAGGCAAGCAAAATATTTTTGGAGGGAAAATGAGATCAACTTGGCTGCATAAGAATTAGACAGAGAATAAACTTTCCAAAATGGAAAACACACAAAAAGATAGAAAGGGTGCAGGAGAATTTTTTTTGAGGGTCTTCGTAAAAAGAAAAAGAACTCGTGTTCACTGGTCTTTTGAAGGTTTTGAAGATAGTTTAAAGCCGAGCAATTGGAGTGCAGATTGCCAGGTATATTCCCTGAGATTTTGTTATTGTTGTTTACATTTTACTGCTCTTGATTCTCTGGTTGTTTCTGAGAATTTATTCTTGCTGTTTGGAGTGGACGCTAAAGGCCACAGTTTGTTTTGTTAAGACTGGTTGCTTGCATATTTACACTATTTTAGTTTTCTTTTCTTATTTTTTTTTTTTTTTGTCTTTGTTTCCTTCTGAAAGTAATTTGAATATGGGTCCATCTTTGAACTTGATGCTAGAAGCCATGCCCCTGTTTTTGTTCAAATCTTATTTTGAATCACTCCCCTATTCTAAGCTCATGGATTGAAGCATAAAATTGTGGCTTTTGTTGGTTTGTTTTTCTTCCACTTTTTGTTTTCCTCTATTTCTGGTCCACATCCCAACAAGTTCCACTCCCGGTCTTCAAAATTTGCTCTTTGTTTTGAAATTGAAAACTGAAGATTGTGTGAAGGGAAACTTTCTTTTTCTGCACGAGAAGAATGTATTGGGAACTCTTATAGAAGATGTGTCAGAATCATCAGATGACACAGATGCCATCACAAGAAGGCTATCAATTCCCATTTGAGTTCCTGACCAGTGTTTCTTGAAATATGTTTGACTTCATTGAAAAGCTTAAAATATTTCTGAAGGGTATTGAGATGACTGAGAAACATAGTTTTTTTTTTCAGAAAGTTTGGTGTGGAAAAGTTTGATCCAGCCAGTGAGCAATTTGATCTTCTTAGACATAATGTGGTATTCCAAATACCAGATCTTTCTAAGCCTTTTGATACTGTTGATGTGGTTCTAAAGACTGCGAACCAGATGCAGCCTGGATCATTTAACTTCAGTAATGGTTCTAAACAGTTCTACAAAAGGATACATGAATCAGAAAGCAAGGAAAATGACTTGACAGCCTATGTAAACAGCGAGTTTCGAGAGATGGCAATATTGGGAGCATTGAAAAGAAGTTCCTTTGCAGTTGAGGATTCTCCTTCTTCAACAGATATAACAGGGTTGTTGTCTTTTGCATGAACATCATCAACTCCAGTTATGAGGTGGAAGAAAAATTTAAAAAGGTGTAGGAGAGTGACTTGGATGATGGAAGGAAAAGCATAGTAGAAGGGAGAGAAGAAAAGCTAGAGAGGAAAGAGGGCTGACCAGGCATTCTAGAGCAAGGAAGAAAATCAGAGAGCAAGAGAGAAGAAGAGTAGAACAGAAGAGACGGTTCATAGGGTTTTTGGCTAGTCTTGGGAGTAGGAGCAGCAAGCCTGAAGCCCAGCACACCTTGCTGCAGAGGAGACTTTCAGGTATGGCTGTTATGGGTTTCCCGCTTATGTCATCTTTCATGCTTCTCCAACCCCTTTCCTAAATGATTTTTACATTGCTTGTTGGGTTGTTATGGATTGGTTATTGTTGCGTTAATCTTTCTTTTCTCTGGTTCCATTAAGGAAATATTTGACTATGCTTCGGTTTACTGTTTCATACTTGAAGAGCTTGCTGCATTTTGTGCTTTTCTTTTAAGACATTTGCCATGGATTAGCCCACTGATTATTAAACCCATGGATAAAATAATGAAATGGGTTCAGCATATTTGGTGAATGTTTTATGCCCTGCTCCTTTTCCTTGTCTTTTGCACTTTCCCTGTATTCCTCTGTTTCCAGTTCCTTTGAGTAAGTTTGAGATGTCATTATTGGGAGGCTTGCTCTTGGCAAGTATTGAGGTTGATCCTGTTATGGATATCTGCATAAAGCCACTAGAAGGATGGAAGACCAGTGTAGTTACATAGTATATATGCTCTAGATTGTGGGATTTGAAATCTGTGCTGCTGCATTGCTGGGGATATTGACACAGGACATAATACCTTTGAGAACGGAAATCTAAAAGTTTCAGACTTTGAATGAGCGCTTTTGCGGAACCTAAACGCCAAGATGATTGGTTTCACACAACTAAAAGGCACACACCAGGAGCTTCAAGTTCAGAATCTTGACTATGCCATTTCCTATGACCCCTTCCTCCATTCCTTACCTTTCTTCATTCAAGCACTAGCTTCTGGAAGATACCCAAGTCATAATATGTTCCCTTCTGTGCTAAAATCATGCACTTTGATGAAAAACTTGAGTTTCAGTGGTGCATAGAAATTTTGTGATTCCGAGATGATTAGTGGAATTCTTGAACAAAGGAGATGTTGTGGGAGATGGTAACATATGTTTTCCAGCTTGGTTATAGACTGTTAAATGTGAAGCACAGTTAAAATCTGATCCTAGATGACCGATAGTAACGGGATGGCAAAGCTGGTGGCAATCCAACATTGACTCTTTCCACAGACACAAATATCTTTCACCAACAAAGACCTCCCCATGTGCATATGATCCATGCATGCATGACCACCCAAAGCCTTCTGATGAAATCCTTCTTCATCAAATCCAAATCCTAAGCATCCAACCCCTTTTCAACGAAACAATAGCTAAACTTGAAGTTGAATTGAGCCGCCCTGGAAAGCTAATTGTTGCTGATGTTGAAGGAAAGTTATGCATGATCATGGAAATCCCTCAAGTCTTTGATCAGACCAATAAAGAGCCTCTTGATGATGTGTACCTGGTGTTGGAAGTATCTTCGAAAACAGAGTTCCTGACATTCCCCAGAGGTAAATGAGCAGTGATCAAAATATCTCTGAAGATCAAAATCTTGGATAGTCACCATGGAAGCATTCTGAATGCATTCAACCATGATGTGGTTATTATCTGAGTTGGCATTGACAGGCACAGAGCTGCTCTGCATGCAGTGTAGAAAGGTGTATTGATTGGCACCAGCGATCCTTACAAAAGAGCGGCATGCAATCCACCAGAAAAGGAAGTCATGATCATAACAGTGGAAAAGACCAACCATGTTTCTTAAATGAAGAAGATTTGCACCTCAGCTACCAGCTTTTGTTTGTGGAAAACTGAGGATAAACCCCAAGCAACCTGAATATTAAGAAAAACATAAGCACTTCGAAATTTTAAGTGGGGATATTGAAATAAGGTCTTTGCTAGAACCTGAAATGGTGGGAGTCATGACACTGCTACTGTTATTGGTTGTGGGAGGAACATTAGTGGGTTGCTGAAGCATGCAATTTGGAACTCCCATGCTCATGCTGATTCCATGAAGAAACAACTTGGTTTCGTATGGCATTAGCAATGCAACCTACAGAAAAGAATATTTGAATTGAGATTCCAAGCTGCAATGACTATGCTCCGATCTCTACATGTGAAGAAGTATCTCTCGAAGTCGGTTGACTCTATTATCTCGAGATAATTGTTTGAAAGGATGCACCTTTTTGTTGGAACATATGCACAAGTACAACATTTGGGATAGGTTGCAGTCCATGGTTGATTCAATTGATGGATTGTCTTCAAGTAGCCAAGGCTTGGAGAAGGAAAGTATTTTGGTGGGAATGGCAGATCAATCCTATTTGGCTGGTGTAGAGAAACTAATGACAGAGCTGTCATTCTTATTAATGAGCCAACTCTAGCGTTTATGAAGGTACGGATTCTGATTACAAGGGCCGTTTATTGTTTGGGTATACTCCAGTTCACTCAGATTCCATTGTTGGAGAGTCAGGATTATCTGAGACAAGCTTTACCCGATATCCATTTGATGGTGGACATGCCAATGGGTATTTGATGTTCATCTTCTCCGTCATTGCATGACATATGCAATGGCCATGGTGAGTCCAGTTTGGGCAACCTCACAGTAGCATGATCACGTATGGTTGCATGAAATTGGAGTTTGTCACCGGCTCTAACAAGAATTGGGGTGAAATTGTTGATTCTCATAGACAGGCATCAGGGTTATACACTAAATATGGTAGATCACAACCTGCACCAAATGTTCTGGCAAAGGATGCTCGTGTTCTAGAAGGCGTTGATTTGGGCAAAGCCATACAACTCTACAAAGATGCTTGTGTTATGCCAGGGTCTGTGCTTCTCAAGAGCAACTCGATTCTGTTGAATCCGTCACCCCTCACTATACCCTTGATTAATGAAAGTAGCACACCCAGGGTACATAAAGATGCTCCTATTTCCACCAAGGCAGTGAAAGCAAGCACCCTTAAGCAGAAATAGGTTTCTCCTCCAAAAATTTGATGGCATGAGCTTGGGTCATCCAACTCCTTGACAATCCTGAAAAGTGGCTTTTCAGTGAGCTGTAGCAGTGAAGACAATACCGATGCTGGTTATAATATAAGTCTGTCTAGTGAAGAAGAGTGTAACTTCTTCCAGAGCAGGTGGCTGTGTCCATGAATTACACACCCAGGGTTTCATTTGTTTCATCAAAACTCCTGAGAGGAGTGGGCAAATCTCTATTTACAAGCTGAAGTCATGAAACCCTATAATTCAGAAGTGCAATAGACTGGAGAGAAAAGTAGTGTTGTTTCTCATATTGACCATGAGGCACAGAGCATCATAACTGAAAAGGAACAGGAAGTTCAAATCTCACAGGTTACTGAAGTCGAGCCTGAAAGGATGCCCAAAACTGAGAAACTCCAGGATGAAATTAAGCTGATTTCTCATGCTAAACTTGAGTCCAGCAGAGCAATTTTCAAATTTTCTTCTCATTCACCAGTCTCGCCCTGTTTCAGAGGTTTTAGAGAGAGTTAGCGGTCAGATCACTGTGTGGAAAGAGAAGTGACACAAATGAAAGGAGCGCCGCAGTGGAGAAATTGATTGCTTTTTCGCTGCATGTTGCCATGCGATGCTACTTTCCTTTTTTGGCCTCTTCATCGGATCTCGGTTTCTTTGCCAACCATTAATATGTGCACGTAACTGGGTTTTTCAGGTTTCTCGAGAGTAGAAGTGTCTAAAGAAATACTTCTTGCGTAAGTTTTCTTCGAATTCCCTTTTATCTCCCACATCTCATTGTTCGTTATCTCTGTTATATTTGGGTATTATTTATTAACTTGATCTATGCGCAATCGAATTGATTTTGAATTTGTTGATTTTTGTGTTTGTTTGTGCGCTTTATGTTTGGTGTTTTAGTTCTCAATTCTTTTGTTGTTTGTGAGAAGCGTTTGATTTCCTTTGAACTGCATTTTGGGATGGGGTGTTGTTTTCATTTGCTCGTCTTTTCATCTGATATGGGTTTCATTGGCCACCGCTTATATGCATATGAGCGGATATTTCAGGTTTCTCGGGAGCGAGAGAAGCGCATGAGGAAATTCTTCATGGATAAGTATACTTCGTATTCCTTGTTCTTTCCTATATGGCATTGTTCAATATATCTGTTATGTTTGAGTATTATTTTTTGACTTCATCTATGCCGTATCGAATTGATTTTGATTTTGTTGATTTCCTTGTTTTCTTGTGCGCTACGTGTTTGGTTTTTTTTTATTTTTAATTTTTATTTGTGATTTCATTTGTTGTCTATTATAGGAATTTGATTTCCTTTTCACTGCATTTTTCAATGGGTTGTTAATTTCCTTTTTTCTTTTTTTCATTGGATCTCGGTTTCTTTGCCAAGCATTTATGAGCGTATACTGGATTTTTCAGGTTTCTCGGGAGCAAGAGTAGTTTAGGAGGAAGTACTTCTTCCATAAGTTTGGTTCGTAATCCCTGTTTTCTCCTATATCACATTGCTCGTTTACTCTGTTATTTTTTGGTGTTGTTTGTGGGCTGGGTGTACGTGTGATAAAATTTATTTTTCATGTGTTTATTTTTGTGTCTGTTTGTGCGGTTGATGTTTGGTATGTTATTTCTCATTTCTTTGGTTGTGTGTTAGAAGAATTTCATTTCTTTTTCGCTGCATGTTGCCATGCGATGCTACTTTCCTTTTTTGGCCTCTTCATCGGATTTCGGTTTCTTTGCCAACCATTAATATGTGCATGTAACTGGATTTTTCAGCTTTCTCGGGAGCAGAGGTGTCTGAAGAAATACTTCCTGTGTAAGTTTTCTATGAATTCCGTGTTATCTCTCAAATCTCATTATTCGTTATATCTGTTATGTTTGGGTATTATTTGTTAACTTGATCTATGTGTAATCGAATCGATTTTGAATTTGTTGATTTTTGTGTTTGTTTGTGCGCTTTATGTTTGGTGTTTTATTTTTCATTTCTTTTGTTGTTTGTGAGAAGCGTTTCATTTCATTTTAACTGCATTTTGGGATGGGGTGTTGTTTTCGTTTTCTCGTCTTTTCATCTGATATGGGTTTCATTGCCCACCGCTTATATGCACATAAGTGGATATTTCAGGTTTCTCGGGAGCGAGAGAAGCGCATGAGGAAATTCTTCATGGATATATTTACTTCGTATTCCTTGTTCTTTCCTATATGGCATTGTTCAATATATCTGTTATGTTTGAGTATTATTTTTTGACTTCATGTATACCGTATCGAATTGATTTTGATTGTGTTGATTTCCTTGTTTTCTTGTGCGCTACGTGTTTGGTTTTTTTTTTTTTTTTTAATTGTTATTTTTCATTTCATTTGTTCTCTATTGTAGGAATTTGATTTCCTTTTCACTGCATTTTTCAATGGGATGTTATTTTCCTTCTCTTTTTTCATTGGATCTCGGTTTCTTTGCCAAGCATTTATGAGCGTATAACTGGATTTTTCAGGTTTCTCGAGAATAGGAGCGGTTTAGGAGGAAGTACTTCTTCCATAAGTTTGGTTCGTATTCCTTGTTCTCTCCTATATCGCATTGTTCGTTATCTCTGTTATTTTTTGGTGTTGTTTGTTGACTGGGTGTACGTGTGAAAAAATTTATTTTTCATGCGTTTATTTTTGTGTTTGTTTGTGCGTTTGATGTTTGGTATGTTATTTCTCATTTCTTTGGTTGTGTGTTAGAAGAATTTGATTTCTTTTTCGCTGCATCTTGCCATGCGATGCTACTTTCCTTTTTTGGCCTCTTCATCGGATCTCGGTTTCTTTGCCAACCATTACTATGTGCATGTAACTAGATTTTTCAGGTTTCTCGGGAGCAGGAGAAGTGTCTGAAGAAATACTTCCTGCGTAAGTTTTCTTCGAATTCCGTGTTATCTCCCAAATCTCATTGTTCGTTATCTCTGTTATGTTTGGGTATTATTTGTTAACTTGATCTATGCGCAATCGAATGGATTTTGAATTTTTTGATTTTTTTGTTTGTTTGTGCGCTTTATGTTTGGTGTTTTATTTCTCAATTCTTTTGTTGTTTGTGAGAAGCGTTTGATTTCCTTTTAACTGCATTTTGGGATGGGGTGTTGTTTTCATTTTCTCGTCTTTTCATCTGATATGGGTTTCATTGCCCACCACTTATATGGCATATGAGCGAATATTTCAGGTTTCTCGGGAGCGAGAGAAGCGCATGAGGAAATTCTTCATGGATAAGTATACTTCGTATTCCTTGTTCTTTTCTATATAGCATTGTTCAATATATCTGTTATGTTTGGGTATTATTTTTTGACTTCATCTATGCGGTACCCAATTGATTTTGATTGTGTTGATTTCCATGTTTTCTTGTGCACTACGTGTTTGGTTTTTTTTTTTTTTTTTTTAATTTTTATTTTTGATTTCATTTGTTGTCTATTGTAGGAATTTGATTTCCTTTGCACTGTATTTTTCAATGGGATGTTATTTTCCTTTTCTCGTCTTTTCATCGGATCTCGGTTTCTTTGCTAATCATTTATAAGCGTATACTGGATTTTTCATATTTCTCGGGAGCAAGAGCAGTTTAGGAGGAAGTACTTCTTCCATAAGTTTGCTTCGTATTCCCTATTCTCTCCTATATTGCATTGCTCGTTAACTTTGTTATTTTTTTGTGTTGTTTGTGGGCTGGGTGTACGTGTGATAAAATTTATTTTTCATGTATTTATTTTTGTGTTTGTTTGTGTGGTTTATGTTTGGTATGTTATTTCTCATTTCCTTGGTTGTGTGTTAGAAGGATTTGATTTCTTTTTCGCTGTATGTTGCCATGCGATGCTACTTTCCTTTTTTGGCCTCTTCATCGGATCTCGGTTTCTTTGCCAACCATTAATATGTGCACGTAACTGGATTTTTTAGGTTTCTCGGGGGCAAGAGAAGTGTCTGAAGAAATACTTCCTGGGTAAGTTTTCTTCGAATTCCCTTTTATCTCCCAAATCGCATTGTTCGTTATCTCTGTTCTGTTTGGGTATTATTCGTTAACTTGATCTATGCGCAATCGAATCGATTTTGAATATATTGATTTTTGTGTTTGTTTGTGCGCTTTATGTTTGGTGTTTTATTTTTCATTTCTTTTGTTGTTTGTGAGAAGCGTTTCATTTCATTTTAACTGCATTTTGGGATGGGGTGTTGTTTTCATTTTCTCGTCTTTTCATCTGATATGGGTTTCATTGCCAACCGCTTATATGCATATAAGCGGATATTTCAGGTTTCTCTGGATCGAGAGAAGCGCATGAGGAAATTCTTCATAGATAAGTATACTTCATATTCCTTGTTCTTTCCTATATGGCATTGTTCAATATATCTGTTATGTTTGAGTATTATTTTTTGACTTCATCTATGCCGTATCGAATTGATTTTGATTGTGTTGATTTCCTTGTTTTCTTGTGCGCTACGTGTTTGTTTTTTTTTTATTTTCAATTTTTATTTTTGATTTCATTTGTTGTCTATTGTAGGAATTTGATTTCCTTTTCACTGCATTTTTCAATGGGATGTTATTTTCCTTTTCTCGTCTCTTCATCGGATCTCGGTTTCTTTGCCCGACATTTATAAGCGTATACTGGATTTTCAAGGTTTCTCGAGAGCAAGAGCGGTTTAGGAGGAAGTACTTCTTCCATAAGTTTGGTTCGTATTCCCTGTTCTCTCCTATATCGAATTGCTCGTTAACTCTGTTATTTTTTGGTGTTATTTGTGGAATGGGTGTACGTGTGATAAAATTTGTTTTTCATGTGTTTATTTTTTTGTCTGTTTGTGCGGTTGATGTTTGGTATGTTATTTCTCATTTCTTTGGTTGTGTGTTAGAAGAATTTGTTTTCTTTTTCGCTACATCTTGCCATGCGATGCTACTTTCCTTTTTTGGCCTCTTCATCGGATTTCGGTTTCTTTGCCAACCATTAATATGTGCATGTAACTGGATTTTTCAGCTTTCTCGGGAGCAGAGGTGTCTGAAGAAATACTTCCTGTGTAAGTTTTCTATGAATTCCGTGTTATCTCTCAAATCTCATTATTCGTTATATCTGTTATGTTTGGGTATTATTTGTTAACTTGATCTATGCGTAATCGAATCGATTTTGAATTTGTTGATTTTTGTGTTTGTTTGTGCGCTTTATGTTTGGTGTTTTATTTTTCATTTCTTTTGTTGTTTGTGAGAAGCGTTTCATTTCATTTTAATTGCATTTGTGGATGGGGTGTTGTTTTCGTTTTCTCGTCTTTTCATCTGATATTGGTTTCATTGCCCACCGCTTATATGCGTATAAGCGGATATTTCAGGTTTCTCAAGAGCGAGAGAAGTGCATGAGGAAATTCTTCATGGATATGTTTACTTCGTATTCCTTGTTCTTTCCTATATGGCATTGTTCAATATATCTGTTATGTTTGAGTATTATTTTTTGACTTCATCTATGCCGTATCGAATTGATTTTGATTGTGTTGATTTCCTTGTTTTCTTGTGCGCTACGTGTTTGGTTTCTTTTTATTTTTAATTTTTATTTGTGATTTCATTTGTTGTATATTGTAGGAATTTGATTTCCTTTTCACTGCATTTTTCAATGGGTTGTTAATTTCCTTTTTTCTTTTTTTCATTGGATCTCGGTTTCTTTGCCAAGCATTTATGAGCGTATAGCTGGATTTTTCAGGTTTCTCGGGAGCAAGAGTAGTTTAGGAGGAAGTACTTCTTCCATAAGTTTGGTTCCTATTCCCTGTTCTCTCCTATATCGCATTGTTCGTTATCTCTGTTATTTTTTGGTGTTGTTTGTTGACTGGGTGTACTTGTGATAAAATTTATTTTTCATGTGTTTATTTTTGTGTCTGTTTGTGCGGTTTACGTTTGGTATGTTATTTGTCATTTCTTTGGTTGTGTGTTAGAAGAATTTGATTTCTTTTCACTGCATTTTTCAATGGGATGTTATTTTCCTTTTCTCGTCTTTTCATCGGATTTTGGTTTCTTTGCCAAGCATTTATAAGCGTATATTGGATTTTTCAGGTTTCTCGGGAGCAAGAGCTGTTTAGGAGGAAGTTCTTCTTCCATAAGTTTGCTTCGTCTTCCCTGTTCTCTCCTTTATCGCATTGTTCATTATCTCTGTTATTTTTTGGTGTTGTTTGTTGACTGGGTGTACTTGTGATAAAATTGATTTTTCATGTGTTTATTTTTGTGTCTGTTTGTGCGGTTTGTGTTTGATATGTTATTTCTCATTTATTTGGTTGTGTGTAAAAATAATTTGATTTCTTTTTCGCTGCACGTTGCCGTGCGATGCTACTTTCCTTTTTTGGCCTTTTCATCGGATCTTGGTTTCTTTGCCAACCATTAATATGTGCACATAACTGGATTTTTTAGGTTTCTCAGGAGGAGGAGAGGTGTCTGAAGAAATACTTCCGGCGTAAGTTTTCTATGAATTCCGTGTTATCTCCCAAATCTCATTGTTCGTTATCTCTGTTATGTTTGGGTATTATTTGTTAACTTGATCTATGCGAATCGATTTTGAATTTGTTGATTGTTGTGTTTGTTTGTGCGCTTTATGTTTGGTGTTTTATTTCTTAATTCTCTTGTTGTTTGTGAGAAGCGTTTGATTTCATTTTAACTGCATTTTGGGATGGGGTGTTGTTTTCGTTTTCTCCTCTTTTCATCTGATATTGGTTTCATTACCCACCGCTTATATGCGTATAAGCGGATATTTCAGGTTTCTCGAGAGCAAGAGAAGCGCATGAGGAAATTCTTAATGGATATGTTTACTTCGTATTCCTTGTTCTTTGCTATATGGCATTGTTCAATATATGTGTTATGTTTGAGTATTATTTTTTGACTTCATCTATGCTGTATCGAATTGATTTTGATTGTGTTGATTTCCTTGTTTTCTTGTGCGCTACGTGTTTGGTTTTTTTTTATTTTTAATTTTTATTTGTGATTTCATTTGTTGTCTATTGTAGGAATTTGATTTCCTTTTCACTGCATTTTTCAATGGGATGTTATTTTCCTTTTCTCGTCTCTTCATCGGATTTCGGTTTCAATGCCAGACATTTATAAGCGTATACTGGATTTTTCAGGTTGCTCGGGAGCAAGAGCAGTTTAGGAGGAAGTACTTCTTCCATAAGTTTGGTTCGTATTCCCTGTTCTCTCCTATATCGCATTGTTCATTATCTCTGTTATTTTTTGGTGTTGTTTGTTGACTGGGTGTACTTGTGATAAAATTTATTTTTCATGTGTTTATTTTTGTGTCTGTTTGTGCGGTTTGTGTTTGATATGTTATTTCTCATTTATTTGGTTGTGTGTAAAAATAATTTGATTTCTTTTTCGCTGCACGTTGCCGTGCGATGCTACTTTCCTTTTTTGGCCTTTTCATCGGATCTTGGTTTCTTTGCCAACCATTAATATGTGCACATAACTGGATTTTTTAGGTTTCTCAGGAGGAGGAGAGGTGTCTGAAGAAATACTTCCTGCGTAAGTTTTCTATGAATTCCGTGTTATCTCCCAAATCTCATTGTTCGTTATCTCTGTTATGTTTGGGTATTATTTGTTAACTTGATCTATGCGAATCGATTTTGAATTTGTTGATTGTTGTGTTTGTTTGTGCGCTTTATGTTTGGTGTTTTATTTCTCAATTCTTTTGTCATTTGTGATAAGCTTTTGATTTCCTTTTAACTACATTTTGGGATGGGGTTTTGTTTTCATTTTCTCGTCTTTTCATCTGATATGGGTTTCATTGCCCACCGCTTATATGCATATGAGCGGATATTTCAAGTTTCTCGATAGCGAGAGAAGCGCATGAGGAAATTCTTCATAGATAAGTATACTTCGTATTCCTTGTTCTTTCCTATATGGCATTGTTCAATATATCTGTTACGTTTGGGTATTATTTTTTGACTTCATCTATGTGGTACCCAATTGATTTTGATTGTGTTGATTTCCATTTTTTCTTGTGCACTACGTGTTTGCTTTTTTTTTTTTAAAAAAAAAATTTTTATTTTGGATTTCATTTGTTGTCTATTGTAGGAATTTGATTTCCTTTTCACTGCATTTTTCAATGGGATGTTAATTTCCTTTTTTCTTTTTTTCATTGGATCTCGGTTTCTTTGCCAAGCATTTATGACCGTATAACTGGATTTTTCAGGTTTCTCGGGAGCAAGAGCAGCTTAGGAGGAAGTACTTCTTCCATAAGTTTGCTTCGTATTCCCTATTCTCTCCTATATCGCATTTTTCGTTATCTCTGTTATTTTTTGGTGTTGTTTGTTGACTGGGTGTACTTGTGATAAAATTTATTTTTCATTTGTATATTTTTGTGTCTGTTTGTGCAGTTTATGTTTGATATGTTATTTCTCATTTCCTTGGTTGGGTGTTAGAAGAATTTGATTTCTTTTTCACTGCACGTTGCCGTGCGATGCTACTTTCGTTTTTTGGCCTTTTCATTGGATCTTGGTTTCTTTCCCAACCATTAATATGTGCACGTAACTGGATTTTTCAGGTTTCTCGGGAGCAGGAGAAGTGTCTGAAGAAATACTTCCTAGATAAATTTACTTTGAATTCCCTGTTATCTCCCAAATCGCATTGTTCGTTATCTCTGTTATGTTTGGGTAATATTTGTTAACTTGATCTATGCGCAATCGAATCGATTTTGAATTTGTTGATTTTTGTTTTTGTTTGTGCGCTTTATGTTTGGTGTTTTATTTCTTAATTCTTTTGTTGTTTTTGAGAAGCGTTTGATTTCCTTTTAACTGCATTTTGGGATGGGTTGTTGTTTTCATTTTCTCGTCTTTTCATCTGATATGGGTTTCATTGCCCACCGGTTATATGCATATGAGCGGATATTTCAGGTTTCTGGGGAGCGAGAGAAGCGCATGAGGAAATTCTTCATAGATAAGTTTACTTCGTATTCTTTGTTTTTTATTATATGGCATTGTTCAATATATCTGATATGTTTGGGTATTATTTTTTCACTTCATCTATGCGATATCGAAGTGATTTTTATTGTGTTGATTTTCATGTTTTCTTTTGTGCTACGTGTTTGGTTTTTTTTTTATGTTTAATTTTCATTTCTGATTTCATTTGTTGTCTATTGTAGGAATTTGATTTCCTTTTAACTGCATTTTTCAATGGGATGTTATTTTCCTTTTCTCGAGTTTTCATCGTATCTCGGTTTCTTTGCCAAGCATTTATAAGCGTATAATTGGATTTTTCAGGTTTCTCAGGAGCCAGAGCAGTTTAGGAAGATGTACTTCTTCCATAAGTTTGCTTCGTATTCCCTGTTCTCTCCTATATCCCATTGTTCGTTATCTCTTTTATTTTTTTATGTTGTTTGTTGACTGGGTGCACCTGTGATAAAATTTATTTTTCATGTGTTTATTTTTGTGTCTGTTTGTGCGGTTTATGTTTTGTATGGTATTTATCATTTCTTTGGTTGTGTGTTAGAAGAATTTGATTTCTTTTTCGCTGCATGTTGCCATGCGATGCTACTTTCCTTTTTTGGCCTCTTTATCGGATCTCGGTTTCTTTGCCAACCATTAATATGTGCACGTAACTAGATTTTTCAGGTTTCTCGGGAGCAGGAGAAGTGTCTGAAGAAATACTTCCTGCGTATGTTTTCTTCGAATTCCGTGTTATCTCACAAATCTCATTGTTCGTTATCTCTGTTATGTTTGGGTATTATTTGTTAACTTGATCTATGCGCAATCGAATCGATTTTTAATTTGTTGATTTTTGTGTTTGTTTGTGCGCTTTATGTTTGGTGTTTTATTTCTCAATTCTCTTGTTGTTTGCGAGAAGCGTTTTATTTCCTTTTAACTGCATTTTGGGATGGGGTGTTGTTTTCATTTTCTCGTCTTTTCATCTTATATGGGTTTCATTGCCCACCGCTTATATGCATATGAGCGGATATTTCAGGTTTCTCGGGAGCGAGAGAAACGCATGAGGAAATTCTTCATAGATAAGTATACTTCGTATTCCACGTTCTTTCCTATATGGCATTGTTCAATATATCTGTTATGTTTGGGTATTATTTTTTGACTTCATCTATGCGGTACCCAATTGATTTTGATTGTGTTGATTTCCATGTTTTCTTGTGCACTACGTGTTTGGTTTTTTTTTTTTGTTTTTAATTTTTATTTTTGATTTCATTTGTTTTCTATTATAGGAATTTGATTTCCTTTGCACTGTATTTTTCAATGGGATGTTATTTTCCTTTTCTCATCTTTTCATCGGATCTCGGTTTCTTTGCCAAACATTTATAAGCGTATACTGGATTTTTCAGGTTTCTCGGGAGCAAGAGCAGTTTAGGAGGAAGCACTTCTTCCATAAGTTTGCTTCGTATTCCCTGTTCTCTCCTATATCGCATTGCTCGTTAACTCTGTTATTTTTTTGTGTTGTTTGTGGACTGGGTGTACGTGTGATAAAATTTATTTTTCATGTGTTTATTTTTGTGTCTGTTTGTGCGGTTTTTGTTTGGTATGTTATTTCTCATTTCTTTGGTTGTGTGTTAGAAGAATTTGATTTCTTTTTCGTTGTATGTTGCCATGCGATGCTACTTTCCTTTTTTGGCCTCTTCATCGGATCTCGGTTTCTTTGCCAACCATTAATATGTGCACGTAACTGGATTTTTCAGGTTTCTCGGGAGCAGGAGAAGTGTCTGAAGAAATACTTCCTGCGTAAGTTTTCTATGAATTCCGTGTTATCTCCCAAATCTCATTGTTCGTTATCTCTGTTATGTTTGGGTATTATTTGTTAACTTGATCTATGCGCAATCAAATCGATTTTGAATTTGTTGATTTTTGTGTTTGTTTGTGCGCTTTATGTTTGGTGTTTTATTTTTCATTTCTTTTGTTGTTTGTGAGAAACATTTCATTTCTTTTTAACTGCATTTTGGGATGGGGTATTGTTTTCATTTTCTCAGCTTTTCATCTGATATTGGTTTCATTGCCCACCGCTTAAATGCATATGAGCGGATATTTCAGGTTTCTCAGGAGCGAGAGAAGCGCATGAGGAAATTCTTCATGGATAAGTATACTTCGTATTCCACGTTCTTTCCTATATGGCATTTTTCAATATATCTGTTATGTTTGAGTATTATTTTTTGACTTCATCTATGCCGTATCGAATTGATTTTGATTGTGTTGATTTCCTTGTTTTCTTGTGCGCTACGTGTTTGGGTATTATTTTTTGACTTCATCTATGCGGTACCCAATTGATTTTGATTGTGTTGATTTCCATGTTTTCTTGTGCACTACGTGTTTGGTTTTTTTTTTTTTTTTTTTAATTTTTATTTTTGATTTCAGTTGTTGTCTACTGTTGGAATTTGATTTCCTTTTCACTGCATTTTTCAATGGGTTGTTAATTTCCTTTTTTCTTTTTTTCATTGGATCTCGGTTTCTTTGCCAAGCATTTATGAGCGTATAACTGGATTTTTCAAGTTTCTCGGGTGCAAGAGCAGTTTAGGAGGAAGTACTTCTTCTATAAGTTTGCTTCGTATTCCCTGTTCTCTCCTATATCCCATTGTTTGTTATCTCTGTTATTTTTGGTGTTATTTGTGGACTGGGCGTACGTGTGATAAAATTTGTTTTTCATGCGTTTATTTTTTTTCTGTTTGTGCGGTTGATGTTTGGTATGTTATTTCTCATTTCATTGGTTGTGTGTTAGAAGAATTTGATTTCTTTTTCGCTGCATCTTGCCATGCGATGCTACTTTCCTTTTTTGGCCTCTTCATCGGATCTCGGTTTCTTTGCCAACCATTAATATGTGCACGTAACTGGATTTTTCAGGTTTCTCGGGAGCAGGAGAAGTGTCTGAAGAAATACTTCCTGCGTAAGTTTTCTATGAATTCCGTGTTATCTCCCAAATCTCATTGTTCGTTATCTCTGTTATGTTTGGGTATTATTTGTTAACTTGATCTATGCGCAATCGAATCGATTTTGAATTTGTTGATTTTTGTGTTTGTTTGTGCGCTTTATGTTTGGTGTTTTATTTCTCAATTCTTTTGTTGTTTGTGAGAAGCATTTGATTTCCTTTTAACTATATTTTGGGATGGGGTGTTGTTTTCATTTTCTCGTCTTTTCATCTAATATGGGTTTCATTGCCCACCGCTTATATGCATATGAGCAGATATTTCAAGTTTCTCGATAGCGAGAGAAGCGCATGAGGAAATTCTTCATAGATAAGTATACTTCGTATTCCTTGTTCTTTCCTATATGGCATTGTTCAATATATCTGTTACGTTTAGGTATTATTTTTTGACTTCATCTATGTGGTACCCAATTGATTTTGATTGTGTTGATTTCCATGTTTTCTTGTGCACTACGTGTTTGAATTTTTTTTTTTTTTTAATTTTTATTTGTGATTTCATTTGTTGTCTATTGTAGGAATTTGATTTCCTTTGCACTGTATTTTTCAATGGGATGTTATTTTCCTTTTCTCGTCTTTTCATCGGATCTCGGTTTCTTTGCTAATCATTTATAAGCGTATACTGGATTTTTCATATTTCTCGGGAGCAAGAGCAGTTTAGGAGGAAGTACTTCTTCCATAAGTTTGCTTCGTATTCCCTATTCTCTCCTATATTGCATTGCTCGTTAACTTTGTTATTTTTTTGTGTTGTTTGTGGGCTGGGTGTACGTGTGATAAAATTTATTTTTCATGTATTTATTTTTGTGTTTGTTTGTGTGGTTTATGTTTGGTATGTTATTTCTCATTTCCTTGGTTGTGTGTTAGAAGGATTTGATTTCTTTTTCGCTGTATGTTGCCATGCGATGCTACTTTCCTTTTTTGGCCTCTTCATCGGATCTCGGTTTCTTTGCCAACCATTAATATGTGCACGTAACTGGATTTTTTAGGTTTCTCGGGGGCAAGAGAAGTGTCTGAAGAAATACTTCCTGGGTAAGTTTTCTTCGAATTCCCTTTTATCTCCCAAATCGCATTGTTCGTTATCTCTGTTCTGTTTGGGTATTATTCGTTAACTTGATCTATGCGCAATCGAATCGATTTTGAATATATTGATTTTTGTGTTTGTTTGTGCACTTTATGTTTGGTGTTTTATTTTTCATTTCTTTTGTTGTTTGTGAGAAGCGTTTCATTTCATTTTAACTGCATTTTGGGATGGGGTGTTGTTTTCATTTTCTCGTCTTTTCATCTGATATGGGTTTCATTGCCCACCGGTTATATGCATATGAGCGGATATTTCAGGTTTCTGGGAAGCGAGAGAAGCACATGAGGAAATTCTTCATAGATAAGTTTACTTCGTTTTCCTTGTTTTTTATTATATGGCATTGTTCAATATATCTGATATGTTTGGGTATTATTTTTTCACTTCATCTATGCGGTATCGAAGTGATTTTTATTGTGTTGAGTAGCGTGTTTGGTTTTTTTTTTTTTTTTTTTTAATTTTTATTTCTAATTTCATTTGTTGTTTATTGTAGGAATTTGATTTCCTTTTCACTGCATTTTTCAATGGGATGTTAATTTCCTTCTTTCTTTTTTTCATTGGATCTCGGTTTCTTTGCTAAGCATTTATGACCGTATAACTGGATTTTTCAGGTTGCTAGAGAGCAAGAGCAGTTTAGGAGGAAGTACTTCTTCCATAATTTTGCTTCGTATTCCCTGTTCTCTCCTATATCGCATTGTTTGTTATCTCTGTTATTTTTTGGTGTTATTTGTTGACTGGGTGTACTTTTGATAAAATTTATTTTTCATGTGTTTATTTTTGTGTCTGTTTGTGCGATTTATGTTTGGTATGTTATTTCTCATTTCTTTGGTTGTGTGTTAGAAGAATTTGATTTCTTTTTCGCTGCACGTTGCCGTGCGATGCTACTTTCCTTTTTTGGCCTTTTCATCGGATCTTGGTTTCTTTGCCAACCATTAATATATGCATGTAACTGGATTTTTCAGGTTTCTCGGAAGCAGGAGAAGTGTCTGAAGAAATACTTCCTAGGTAAGTTTACTTTGAATTCCCTGTTATCTCCCAAATCGCATTGTTCGTTATCTCTTTTATGTTTGGGTATTATTTGTTAACTTGATCTATGCGCAATCGAATCGATTTTGAATTTGTTGATTTTTGTGTTTGTTTGTGCGCTTTATGTTTGGTGTTTTATTTCTCATTTCTTTTGTTGTTTGTGAGAAGGGTTTGATTTGCTTTTAATTGCATTTTTTGGTGGGGTCTTGTTTTAATTTTCTCGTTTTTTCATCTGATATGGGTTTCATTGCCCACCGTTTATATGCATATGAGCGGATATTTCAGGTTACTCGGGAGCGAGAGAAGCGCATGAGGAAATTCTTCATGGATAAGTATACTTCGTATTCCTTGTTCTTTCCTATTAGACATTGTTCAATATATCTGTTATGTTTGGGTATTATTTTTTTAACTTCATCTTTGCAGTATCGAATTGATTTTTATTGCGTTGATTTCCATGTTTTCTTGTGCGCTACATGTTTGGTTTTTTTATTTTTAATTTTTATTTCTGATTTCATTTGTTGTCTATTGTAGGAATTTGATTTCCTTTTAACTGCATTTTTCAATGGGATGTTATTTTCCTTTTCTCGTCTTTTCATCGAATCTCGGTTTCTTTGCCAAGCATTTATAAGCGTATAACTGGATTTTTTAGGTTTCTCGGGAGCAAGAGCAGTTTAGGAGGACGTACTTCTTCCATAAGTTTTTTTCGTATTCCTTATTCTTTCCTATATCGCATTGCTTGTTAACTTTGTTATTTTTTGGTGTTGTTTGTGGACTGGGTGTACGTGTGATAAAATTTATTTTTTATGTGTTTATTTTTGTGTCTGTTTGTGCAGTTTATGTTTGGTATGTTATTTCTCATTTTTTTGGTTCTGTTAGAAGAATTTGATTTCTTTTTCGCTGCATCTTGCCATGCGATGCTACTTTCCTTTCTTGGCCTTTTCATCGGATCTCGGTTTCTTGCCAACCATTAATATGCACATAATTGGATTTTTCAGGTTTCTCAGGAGCAGGAGAAGTGTATGAAGAAATACTTCTTGGGCAAGTGTACTTCGAATTCCCTGTTATCTCCTATATCGCATTGTTCGTTATCATTGTTATGTTTGGGTATTATTTGTTGACTTGATCTATGTGCTATCGTATCGATTTTGAATATGTTGATTTTTGTGTTTGTTTGTGCGCTTTATGTTTGGTGTTTTATTTCTCAGTTCTTTTGTGGTTTGTGAGAAGCGTTTGCTTTCCTTTTAACTGCAATTTGGGATGGGGTGTTGTTTTCATTTTCTCGTCTTTTCATCTGATATGGGTTTCATTGCCCACCGCTTATATGCATATAAACTGATATTTCAGGTTTCTCGGTAGCGAGAGAAGCGTATGTGGAAATTCTTCTTAGATAAGTTTACTTCGTATTCCTTGTTCTGTCCTATAGGGCTTTGTTCAATATATCTGTTATGTTTTGGTAATATTTTTTGACTTCATCTATGAGGTATCGAATTGATTTTGATTATGTTGATTTCTGTGTTTGCTTGTGCGCTACATGTTTGGTTTTTTTTTTTTTTTTTTTTTTTTTCTGATTTCATTTGTTGTCCATTGTAGGAATTTGATTTCCTTTTTACTGCATTTTTCACTGGGATGTTATTTTCCCTTTCTTGTCTTTTCAACGAATCTCGGTTTCTTTGCCCTACATTTATAAGCATATAACTGGATTTTCAGGTTTTTCGGGAGCAAGAGCAGTGTAGGAGGAAGTACTTCTTCCATAAGTTTGCTTCGTATTCCTTGTTCTCTCCTATATCGCATTGTTCGTTATCTCTGTTATTTTTTTATATTGTTTGTTGACTTGGTGTACATGTGATAAAATTCATTTTTAATGTGTTGATTTATTGGTACGTTTGTGCGGTTTATGTTTGGTATTTTATGAATCATTTCTTTGGTTATGGGTGAGAAGAATTTGATTTATTTTTCGCTGCCTGTTGCCATGCGATGCTACTTTCCTTTTTTGGCTTTTTCATCGAATCTCGGTTTCTTTGCCAACCATTAATATGCACATAACTAGATTTTTCAGGTTTCTTGGGAGCAGGAAAAGTGTATGAAGAAATACTTCTTGGGTAAGTTTACTTCGAATTCCCTGTTATCTCCCATGTCGCATTGTGCGTTATCTCAGTTATGTTTGGGCATTATTTGTTGACTTGATCTATGCGCTATCGTATCGATTTTGAATATGTTGATTTTTGTTATTGTTTGTGCGGTTTATGTTTAGTATTTTATTTCTCATTTCTTTGGTTGTGGGTGAGAAGAATTTGATTTCTTTTTCGCTGCATCTTGCCATGCGATGCTACTTTCCTTTTTTGGCCTTTTCATCGGATCTCGGTTTCTTGCCAACCATTAATATGCACATAACTGGATTTTTCAGGTTTCTCGGGAGCAGGAGAAGTGTATGAAGAAATACTTCTTGGGCAAGTGTACTTCGAATTCCCTATTATCTCCTATATCGCATTGTTCGTTATCACTGTTATGTTGGGGTATTATTTGTTGACTTGATCTATACGCTATTGTATCGATTTTGAATATGTTGATTTTTGTGTTTGTTTGTGCGCTTTTGTAGTCCCCCATTTGGAGGCTCGGTTTCATGCACTTTCATGCAGCTTGTTTTGCCAAGTGTCGCAACCCCAGGAGACCACATGGCGTCTTTTAATTGGCTGCTATGGAATCAGATATTGCTTTTTGAAGAGCTATCAGGAGGCGACACCTGGAGGAGGATATGCAGGGGGCGTTCAGAGTCTGTTAGAGGGGGAGCGTCTCCTGGAGGTGGCTGTTTTCTGCAGAGAGGGTTGGAGGGGCAAATGGGGTACTGAAAGAAAGATATTTTGAGGGAAAAAGTTGAGGCTGGCAGCTAGAGAGAGGTGGTCCGGGGATTGCCGGAGGATTCCGGAGGGAGTTTTTCCATGAGAGAGGGAGTTGAGAGCTGTTATTGGGATAGCAGAGGAGGCTGAAGCTAGAGAAAATGAGGAGCGTATGAGAGAGGGAGGAGAGATCTTTTGGCTGAGAGAGAGAGCTGCAGAGGGAGGTTTTTCATGGCTTTTTGACAGAGATTTTAAGGCGTTTGAAGCTGAACAGAACCTTACCGGAGAAGGGCACTCTCAGGTATGAATGCAACAGGTATATTGTTTGATTTCCGATCCTTGCTATCCCTCTGCATTTCTTGTTGATATCTGGATATTTGTTGGTTTGCTTGGGGTGGATGATGAAGGCCACTTGTTGCTTGTTGATATATAATCTTGAACTCATGCTTGCCGTTGTTGATCTTAATGTACCTTGTCTCCGTTATGAAATACCCAATAATCCTTCCAATATTTGCATTTGATGCTATTTTTCTCACCTAAGAAGGAGGTTCACTGATGATTCATGATGTGAAGCCCCTTTTGAGGACATTTTTATTTGTTTCTTCTACGCTCTGTTTTCATTGCATTTTTCATTGTTGAGGCCACTTCCATTCCTGGATCTTGTTCATTATATGGACTGAGAGGGGGGTGAAGAACAAGAAGAAGCAGCAAGGATGAGTAGAAGCTTGGGAATTCCGGTGAAGCTACTTCATGAAGCTGCAGGGCATGTGGTTACAGTGGAGCTCAAGAGTGGAGAACTGTACAGAGGAAGCATGATCGAATGCGAAGACAACTGGAATTGCCAACTCGAAAAAAATCACCTTCACTGCTAAGGGTGAAGAGGTTTCCTAACTTGAGCATGCCTTTATCCGTGGTAGCAAAGTCAGGTTCATGGTCATTCCAGATATGTTAAAGAATGCTCCTGTTGGAAATATATTGAAGCTCTGGCTCCTTGGGATTGAGTGGACCAGGAACAGGTCATGATTACTTAGCCTTTGGAGTGTCAATTTCCAAAGTTCACTGCTCAGTCACAAATTCTGTGGGAGCCCCTGAATGCCCTTTGGACAGTGGCTTTGAGAAATCTGCTTCTCCCTTCTTTGATGATTTAATTCCTTCCAGTGCCTCAGCAGCTGCTTCAAGCATTGGTTTTGGAAAGTTTCCTGGTCAAAATATCAAAGGTGCCAACCCATTCAGACTTCTACAAGACTATGCTTCTGACGACAGTACAGAAAATGGTAATGTGCCATGTGCTGAAGATGCTATCCCTGTAACTGTGTCACCATCAGTCACAGCTGATACTGGTTTGCATAGAGATATTAAATACAATCTGGACTCTGGTCTAAGATCTGAGCGCACTTGCAGGACTGAGAGGAGTTTTGAGCCATCCTCTGAACCTGAATCACCAGTGGATGTAAAAGAAGTTAAAACATCTATTACTACCAGAACCATTGATGAAGATGTTTTGATCTATGAGAATGAGGCACCTATTTCCCATGGTGCTTTTGACAGGGATGGCCATGAAAAAAAAAGTGCTAGCGGTGGTGTTGATATTGTTCCTGAGAGTGGGAAGTCTCAGAAGGAAATGCCTCCACTGAAAATCGATGAGTTTGGGCGATTGGTCAAAGAAGGTGCTAGTGACAGTGTTTCTGATGATTCATGCTATGCTAGGAAACATGGTAAATCTGGGAGTTGTGGAGATACAACTGCTCAGGTGCTGGAAATGTAAGAAGTTCAAGAAGGGCCTGCAAAGGCTGCCACTCATGTTCTAGATAATGAGAATTTTCAGGTACCAGAGGGGACCCATTAGCCATTGTCAGTTGACTGTTTTCCCTCTCAACCTGTAACTGATGCCGATAACCTGAAGTTAGCTGGTGATACTCCTCAAGGCCACAACCAAGCTCTACAACAAGCCAAACCATTCCATCATCTTCACAGAACCTATTCCCCATACTCGTTCCATCAATTCTCATGCACATCTATCAAATTCACTCCCTGCTTATGCATGTAAAGTCCTATGCATGTAACCACCCCGTCGTCCCCCACACAACCATTCACTTCCTTGAGCGCTTCCACGTCGCATTCTCCTTCTATATCTTGAGAATGAGAGGTACCGATGGAGCCACTTGTGAAGAGTACACCCTTGAGGAGCCTGGGAAGTATACTGACAATCTGAAAAGTTCCAGATCTCAATCACTGGTGCTGACGCAATTGTCCACCCATATTTAAGAAAGTCAGCGACTGAAGCAGCTCTTGCATTTTTAAGCCTACACCAGTCACCTCTAGTGGCATTGCAGTCATCCTTGGGTCATTACTTTGCGCATGTAAATCAGAAATGGAGAAAAGGTTATGAGGTTCAACCCTATCTCATAGAAAACCATATTTCTGATCTTTCTCTCTCTCACGTTATCGGCATCTCCATTTCTAGAGGTTTTGATGGTTACCGGGTAAGATCAAAATTGGAATCCCTTGATGATATTGTGCCTCCCACCCACGGATTTACCATTAGTAGCACTTGAACAAGCTCTTGTCGAGTGGCTTCATGCCCGGTAATGAGGACTGAGATGAATTCGCATTTGTTTGTTGCATAGTTCTCGCCTGGAACTGAATTTTCTGAACGCATATCTCTGCAAGTTCCCTTTTAATGATTAGGACGTTGTATTTCCATACTTCCAAACTGGTTAGGGGTGTTTTGTATAAAAATCTGGCGATTAATTCTGAAGGATTGGCTTTGCTGGGATTCCGGGCAGGAGTGGACTGTGATCCATATGGCACCTTTTCCAATGGGAATTCCAGTGACAGTGATGCTTGCATGTGGCTGGGTGTTCACTGTGTTGACAGTAAAGTGCAAACACCTCACTGATCACCACCCTACTCTCCAATACCCAACTCATCCATTCTTTTCCTCACCATGTCCCACATCATCCATTTTCATTCCATCACTTAATACACACAAAGTCCTTTGCTCTCATTATTCAACCTTCTCATACCCATCTCCTGCACCACGCGTCCTTCACGTTCATCTACCCACTTCTTTTTCTAAACCTCCATGCCCTTGGTCCAATACATGCTTTATTCCATCATCAATCTCTGAAACCCAAGAAATCTGTAAACCATCCTTGGTAACATACCCTACACTCTTGGCTGCCTTGACCCTCCAGAAGCACTTCGATTCCATTCGTTCAATTATCTCTCAGGTGGTGAGAGTTTGGTTCTGGGTTAGCGAGGGAATGTAGAGGAATCTATTGGTACCAAAATTGATGAAGGTGTCTTGCGTGCACACAGATTCGAATTTCTTGCTGCTATAACAGCGGAATTAGCAATATAGTTCTAGTAGCAGTGGGTTTATCATTAAATGAATGAGGGTGCAGAACTGCTACAAGGGGTAATTGAAGAGGAGGCTGCCACTAATGCTGTTCCTGAGTCGGAGAAGGATGGAAATATTGAAGCAGAAGAGGATACGGTCTAAGAGGGTGACCAAATTAGCTGTGTCAAGACAACTGATGTCACCATGGCAGACTATGAAGCTCCAGACATGAATGAATCAGAGCAACATTCGATTGGTGAAAATCTAGAAACTCATGAGCTTGAAGCACTATTTCAACATGCAACAGAAGGGGAGCCCGCCATAGGTGCTGTTTCTGAGTCCGAGAATGATGAAAAGATAGAAGCAGAGGAAGCTAAAATTTCAGATGGTAGTCAAGATGAATGTGATGAGGCAATTGACATCACGTCATGAGATGATGAAGCTCCAGATTTGAACCAATTAGAAGAGCACTCAATGGAAGCGGAAACCAAAGATTTAGCCACGGCTAAATTGCAGAAAGAGGAAGTTTCAGAGACCGAGGAAGCCCACGTCTTGAGATTTTGGTCCCTCACTTAGTGTGGCAGGATGATACTCTCTTGGTCATTGGTTGGGGAACATCTGTGAAGATTGCTTCAGTAAGAGCAAATCAGTCTAATGGAACCAATGGGACTCACAGGAATGTTTCCAAGTCCAGCATGAACCAGCCTATATTCCTGGAGAAGAAGATGGAGAGAATGAATTTAGCAGCACCATTCCATCACGCCAGGGAAATGCGCGAAGACCTGAAGTACGCATAGTCACATGGAATAATGATGAGCTTGCGACAGATGCCTTGTCTGTACATGGCTTTGAGCATTACAAGGCAAAAGACTATTCCCTTGCTCATGCTCTTTTCTCAGGTAGTAACCATGCTGGTGGTCAATGGAAAAACTGGGGAGTTGAAAGAATACTCAGTGGAAAAGCTGGAGAGTTGAGAGAATACTCGGTGGAATTACTGCATGCAGAAGAAGTTAAATTTGAAGGTCATGGGCAAATCCAAGAAGCTTTGGCTGCTTATATCAATACCCTTTTACTAGATCCGGGTTATGTGCCTTGCAAGATCTTGATTGGTGCTCTGTTGTTGAAGATGGGCTCGAAGGCATTTCCTGCTGCAAGAAGCCTACTTTCAGATGCATTGGGGATGGAGCCTACCAACCGAATGGCTTGGTGCTACCTGGGAATGGCTCACAGAGACGATGGACGAATAGCTGATGCTACAAACTGCTTCCAAGCAGCCTCCAATCTTGAAGAATCCAATCCCCTCATTCCACCCTGGTCCATACACATATCCAGTTGCATGACCACCTTTGGTCACGTGACATCTCCCCTTTTATCCTTTTCGACTTTGACAATAATTCTTCAGACCTCATTATTTTTAGAAATAATCTCAACTCCAAAATTTTAATCCTTAGAATTCTTTTAGATGCCAAAATCCTATCTTCAATAAATTTTGGTTGCCACTTTCTTTCCGGCAAGCCACTTTTGCATTTTCTTTGTTTTTAAAATGTTTTAAAAATAAACATGAATTTAAATTCCGTAAGTCCGAATAATGGAATTTATGGAATTAATTCATGTAAAAATAAACGGGCTTTGGTGGGGGCCCAACATCAAATAAATTTCATTTGAAATAAAAATGGAATTGAAATAATACCATGTATGATATTGGTGCTCCTTTATCTGGTTGGGTGATATGAGTGATATACTTTGTGTTCATTACTATGCACTAATCCCATTTTGTGCTAGCGTGTTGCCGTTTGCTAATCAGGTACGCATCCACTTCCACTTCGGTTATCCTCTATTGCATATTCTGATACTCATATGCGCATGATTGATTCAAGTATTCATTGATTTTCTTATTGATTGCCATGTCAGCTTCATCTCATTAGTAGAGACCCGACTTTAGGGACTTAGAGGGGTGCTACGGTCTTTACCGTACCTTCCCGATAAGTAACCTGACCCCCGAACCCGATCCGATTTTTCACAGACCGCCTTTTCCAAAATAAGGAGTCACACTTAGGGTTTTTCTTTCTTATTTTGTTTACCCTTTAAAAATAAAACAAAAATAAGTGGCGACTCCAAGTCATTTTCAAATAATCAATAAAAATCAATTTTTCAAATAAAAATCGAGCTCGCCATCGAGTAGGAAACGCATGTGCCCGAAATGCGGGGTTTGCTTTTTTATTTCTCATTTTTTTTGTGGTTTGTTAGAAGCGTTTGCTTTCCTTTTAACTGCAGTTTTGGATGGGATGTTGTTTTCATTTTCTCGTCTTTTCATCTGATATGGGTTTCATTGCCCACCGCTTATATGCATATAATCGGATATTTCAAGTTTCTCGGTAGCGAGAGAAGCGTATGAGGAAATTCTTCTTAGGTAAGTTTACTTCGTATTCCTTGTTCTGTCCTCTAGGGCTTTGTTCAATATATCTATTATGTTTGGGTATTATTTTTTGACTTCATCTATGCGGTATCGAATTGATTTTGATTGTGTTGATTTCTGTGTTTGCTTGTGCGCTACATGTTTGGTTTTTTTTTTTTTTTTTTTTCTAATTTCATTTGTTGTCTATTGTAGGAATTTGATTTCCTTTTCACTGCATTTTTCGTTGGGATGTTATTTTCCTTTTCTCGTCTTTTTATCAGATCTCGGTTTCTTTGCCCAACATTTATAAGCGTCTAACTGGATTTTTCAGGTTTCTCGGGGGCAAGAGCAGTGGAGGAGGAAGCACTTCTTCGATAAGTTTGCTTCGTATTCCCTGTTCTCTCCTATATCGCATTGTTCGTTATCTCTGTTATTTTTTGGTACTGTTTGTTGACTTTGTGTACGTGTGATAAAATTCATTTTTAATGTGTTGATTTTTGTGTCTGTTTGTGCGGTTAATGTTTGGTATTTTATTTCTCATTTCTTTGGTTGTGTGTGAGAAGAATTTGATTTCTTTTTCGCTGCATGTTGCCATGCGATGCTACTTTCCTTTTTTGGCCTTTTCATCGAATCTCGGTTTCTTTGCCAACCATTAATATGCACATAACTGGATTTTTCAGGTTTCTTGGGAGCAGGAGAAGTGTCTGAATAAATACCTCTTAGGCAAGTTTACTTCGAATTCCCTGTTTTCTCCAATATCGCCTTGTTTGTTATCTCTGTTATGTTTGGGTATTATTTGTTGACTTGATCTATGCGCTATCGTATCGATTTTGAATATGTTTATTTTTGTGTTTGTTTATGCGCTTTATGTTTGGTGTTTTATTTCTCATTTCTTTTGTTGTTTGTGAGAAGCGTTTGATTTACTTTTAACTAGAGTTTGGGATGGGGTGTTGTTTTCATTTTCTCGTCTTTTCATCTTATATGGGTTTCATTGCCCACCACTTATATGCATATAAGCGGATATTTCAGGTTTCTCGGGAGCGAGAGAAGCGTATGAGGAAATTCTTCTTAGATAAGTTTACTTTGTATTCCTTGTTATGTCCTATAGGGCTTTGTTCAATATATCTGTTATGTTTTGGTAATATTTTTTGACTTCATCTATGAGGAATCGAATTGATTTTGATTGTGTTGATTTCTGTGTTTGCTTGTGCGCTACATGTTTGGTTTTTTTTTTTTCTGATTTCATTTGTTATCTATTGTAGGAATTTGATTTCCTTTTCACTGCATTTTTCAATGGGATGTTTTTTTCCTTTTCTCGTCTTTTCATCGGATCTCGGTTTCTTTGCCCAGCATTTATAAGCGTATAACTAGATTTTTCAGGTTTCTCGGGAGCAAGAGCAGTGTGCAAGGAAGTACTTCTTCCATAAGTTTACTTCGTATTCCCTGTTCTCTCCTATATCGCATTGTTCGTTATCTCTGTTATTTTTTGGTACTGTTTGTTGACTTGGTGTACGTGTGATAAAATTAATTTTTAATGTGTTGATTTTTGTGTCTGTTTGTGCGGTTTATGTTTGGTATTTTATTTCTCATTTCTTTGGTTTTGTGTGAGAAGAATTTGATTTCTTTTTCGCTTCATGTTGCCATGCGATGCTACTTTCCTTTTTTGGCCTTTTCATCGGATCTCGGTTTCTTTGCCAACCATTAATATGCACATAATTGGATTTTTCAGGTGTCTCGAGAGCAGGAGAAGTGTATGAAGAAATACTTCTTGAGCAAGTTTACTTCGAATTCCCTGTTATCTCCTATATCGCATTGTTCGTTATCTCTGTTATGTTTGGGTATTATTTGTTGACTTGATCTATGCGCTATCGTATCGATTTTGAATATGTTGATTTTTGTGTTTGTTTGTGCGCTTTATGTTTGGTGTTTTATTTCTCATTTCTTTTGTGGTTTGTGAAAAGCGTTTGCTTTCCTTTTAACTGCAGTTTGGGATGGGGTGTTGTTTTCATTTTCTCGTCTTTTCATCTGATATGGGTTTCATTGCCCACCGCTTATATGCATATAAGCGGATATTTCAGGTTTCTCGGGAGCTAGAGAAGCGCATGAGGAAGTTCTTCTTAGATAAGTTTACTTCGTATTCCTTGTTCTGTCCTATAGGGCTTTGTTTAATATATCTGTTATGTTTGGGTATTAGTTTTTGACTTCATCTATGCGGTTTCGAATTGATTTTGATTGTGTTGATTTCTGTGTTTGCTTGTGCGCTACATGTTAGGTTTTTTTTTTTTTTTTCTGATTTCATTTGTTATCTATTGTAGGAATTTGATTTCCTTTTCACTACATTTTTCAATTGGATGTTATTTTCCTTTTCTCGTCTTTTCATCGGATCTTGGTTTCTTTGCCCAGCATTTATAAGCGTGTAACTGGATTTTTCAAGTTTCTCGAGAGCAAGAGCAGTGTAGGAGGAAGTACTTCTTCCATAAGTTTGCTTTGTATTCCCTGTTCTCTCCTATATCGCATTGTTCGTTATCTCTGTTATTTTTTGGTATTGTTTGTTGACTGGGTGTACGTGTGATAAAATTCATTTTTAATGTGTTTATTTTTGTGTCTGTTTGTGCGGTTTATGTTTAGTATTTTATTTCTCATTTCTTTGGTTGTGTGTGAGAAGAATTTGATTTCTTTTTCACTGCATCTTGCCATGCGATGCTACTTTCCTTTTTTAGCCTTTTCATCGGATCTCGGTTTCTTTGCCAACCATTAATATGCACATAACTGGATTTTGCAGGTTTCTCGAGAGCAGGAGAAGTGTGTGAAGAAATACTTCTTGGGTAAGTTTACTTCGAATTCCCTATTATCTCCCATATCGCATTGTTCATTATGATTGGCAATGTTGAAAAGAGAGAAGGTTGCACTATCCGGAACCTAAAGGAACTTCCATCCAAGCTTATCATAGAGGAAAATGTTAATAACAAGTGAAAGAAATCCTGCTGCATCACCTACGACATGGTCATCCAAGTTGCATGTCCTTAAAAACTTTGTATCCAAATCTTTGCTCTAGTCTAGATCTTTCCAAATTTAAATGTGAGAGTGGTGAATTCGCAAAAAATCATTGTATGTCTTTTCTTTAAAAGAAAAAATGAAAGATTTTTTATTCCTTTCTCCTTAGTTCATAGTGATGTATGGGGTTCATCTAGAGTTAGCTCTCTCTTAGGTAAAAAATGGTTGTCACTTTTATAGATGATTGTACTTGGGTCACTTGGATTTCTCTTCTCAAAAATCTTTGATTCCTTTCTCCTTGGTTCATAGTGATGTTTGGGGTTCATTTAGGTTACCTGTCTCTTAAGTTTTTTTTTTTTATGAATAAAGAGAAATATATTAAAAGAAAAGAGGCACATCAAAGAAGCACCCCAAAGTATACAGGTAGTATAGAAAGGAGAGAGAAAAGAACCCTTAACCAGGGCCTAACCAATCTACAAAATCTACAACGGAAGGGGGACAAGAGCCAAAAAAACCCTTATATTCCAGGTCCATAGATTACGAAGGAAAAATAATTTACACCCATGAATCAAATGCTCCTTGTTTTCAAACGCCCTAGTGTTTCTTTTCTTCCAAACAATCCAAAAAGGGCACAAGGGAGATGAAAACCATACTTTCTTCCTTTCCTTACCCACACAAGGCCCAAACCATCCCAATAACACCTCTCTAACTGAAGAGGAGAGCACTTACGAAACCCCAAATAGAGAAAAAAAGTAAGCTCCATAAACTTCTGGTCAGCCCACAATGCAAGAGGATATGATCAATAGACTCTTCCTCTGCCAGACACAAGTAACATTTGTTAGCCAAGGAGAACCCTCTTTTTTTAATACAATCCAGTTGGGTAAGTTTCTTCTGTATTCCCTATTCTTCTCAAATTTACGACTGTTCTTCATTTTTCTCTGGTATGTTTGGGTGTTATGTGTTAAATGTATGTGTGTACTAGCAAAATTAATTTTCATTCTGTTCATTTCTTTGTTTTCTTATGATCTTATTGTTGCGTTGTCTATTATTAATCTATTTAGTTTCGTATGAAAGTACTTTGATTTCCGTTCAACAACACTGTGCCTTAAGAGGTAATTTTCTTATTTTCGTTTTTATATTTGATCTCTATTCGTTTCCCTACCTTCCATAAACGCAAGGGTGAAATTTTTCAGGTTTCCAAGGGAGAAGAGAAGTTTAGTCGGAAATACTTCTTTGGTAAGTTTCCTTCATATACCGTATTCTCTTCCATTTCAGACTGTTCTTCATTCTTCCCTTTTAGCTTTGGTTGTTTCGGCAGTGTGAGCACCCTGGATACTGGGGCATATTTCCCTTCTTAGTTTCAGTAGTCCGACCCTTGACATTTTGAGTATGTGGCTTTGAGCCAATTTATTTCATGTCCACTTTCGAGTTGGTCTTCTCTATTATTCCCTTCTAGGCCCTGAGCCTCATAGCTTTGAGTTATTCATTCCTTCTAGACCCCGAGTCTTATAGCCTTGAGCATCCTTTTTCCCTTAGGCCCTGAGCCCGCTAGCCCTGAGCTATCCTTTTTTAGGCCCTGAGCCTCGTAGCCATGAGTTATTCATTCCTTCTAGGCCCTGAGCCCGCTAGCCCTGAGCTATCATTTCCTATAGACCCAGAGTCTTTCCAGCTCTTAGCTGAGCTTTCATCACTTGGTCGCCCATGAGTGGTTTGACCTGGAGTTTGCGTATCGCATTCTCCTTCTAGCCGATCAGTCATAGAGCCCGGAGCTCATAGCCCTGAGCTATTCATCGACCCAGAGTCATTTTCCATCTTGACCCAGAGTCATTCATAGCACCCCGAGCCCTGAGCTCACGACCCGGAGTCATTTGCATTATTCACATCCCTGAGATGTTTCGTTTTCATCATTCTAGCCACTTGTGAGTGGCCTCGACCCGACATCTTGAGTCGGAAAGTATCCTGATCGGCTATCTATTTAGAGCCCGGAGCTCTCGACCCAGAGTCACTTTCCATTTCGACCCAGAGTCATTGTTTCCTATTTTAGAGCCCGGAGCTCTCGACCCAGAGTCACTTTCCATTTCGACCCAGAGTCATTGTTTCCTATTTTAGAGCCCAGAGCTCTCGACCCAGAGTCACTTTCCATTTCGACCCAGAGTCATTATTTCCTATTTTAGAGCCCGGAGCTCTCGACTCAGAGTCACTTTCCATTTCGACCCTGAGTCATTCTTTCCTATTTTAGAGCTCGGAGCTCTCGACCCAGAGTCACTTTCCATTTTGACCCAGAGTCATTCTTTCCTATTTTAGAGCCTAGAGCTCTCGACCTAGAGTCATTTTCCATTACGGCCCAGAGTCATTCCTTTCCATTTAGAGCCCGGAGCTCTCGACCCAGAGTCACTTTCCATTTCGACCCAGAGTCATTATTTTCTATTTTAGAGCTTGGAGCTCTCGACCCAGAGTCATTTTCCATTACGGCCCAGAGTTATTTCTCTTCCATTTAGAACCTAGGGCTCTCGACCTAGAGTCGTTTTCCATCTTGACCCAGAGTCATTCTTTCCGATTAGAGCCCTGAGCTCATGACCCAGAGTCTTTTATCCTATTTTAGATCCAGAGTCGTTCACCTTGTCCATGATCCAGAGTCATTCATGTCATCTATGACTTTGAATCATCCTTTTCACCTCTTTCCATCTATGTACTACTCGTCACATGCCTTCTCTCTTTATTGTCATTTTCCCCCACATAGAGTTGTCTCATCCATATCATTGAGACCCCATCTTTTGATCTTACCTCTTCATGTGCTAGGACAAAATCTCTGGTTCTTCTTTAATTCTTCGGTATAGTTCACTTCATTCTACTCATTACTCGTATTTTTACTCACATTCTCTACACTCGTGATCTATACCGAAGAGGGGCATATTTGTAGACCCTCAATTTTGTCCCTTTAGCATATGTCTTTAAAATTCATTTTCAATGCTCCACAATAGTTCCTTGGTGGCCCATGGCTACTCATACCACTTACCTTTTTCTGAGTCACCTCGGAGATTTTGGTTGAGGGATTATTTGATCCCTTATTGTGACCCTTGGCAGCCCTAACTTAGACTTAGGCTTTTCTTGTTTTTTTAGGATAGCTTTTAGATACACTTGGCCCATTAGGCACTACCCTAGGCCCACTTAGTCTCACCTTAGGCCCGTTTAGGCACACTAGGCCTACGAAGACTTTTATTTTATTTTATTTTATTTTATTTATTTATTTATTTATTTTGTTTTTAATTTTAATTTTATGATTATCATTCACTTTTTATTGGTTATCTTCCTCTTTATATTATTTTCCTTAACTTATTTATTTATTTATTATTTTTACCATTTTTTAATTTATTTACTTATTTATCTATACATGCAATTATTTAACTTCAAAAATTTCATATTTTTGCAAGGAAACTTACCATTGGAGTTTAAGGAAGATGGGACTCTCCTTGGAAGGTTTTGGAGGGGAATTTGAAATTGGGAAGATTGCTTTTGATTGGAGGATTTAAAAAAAGAAGAGAAGAAGAAAGGAAGGAGGAGAATTTTCCTTTTTGGAAACAAATTTAGGTCTTGAGGGGTGATATATATAGGTGAGAAAAGGAAAAAAATAGGAGATTTTTTTCTTGGGGGCAGAGCACACGGAATTTTGGAAAAAAGCAAGGGACTTCGAACGGAGATCGGGCTGTCATTTAATCATCAAGAGAGGATTTTCTCTTTCACTTCAAAGGTTAGTTTTCTATATAGTACTTTTATTTAGCCTAGATTTTTTTTTTTTTTTTTTTTTTTTTGGAAATTTTAGTTTTTGATTAATTCTTTGTGTTAAAGTTTATATTATTTTCTTTTTAAATCCCCAATTAATTTAATTCTAATCTATCTTTTAGTTTAAGTTTGTTAATGATTTTAATTCTTAAGTTTAAATAATCATATTGAATAAAGTTTGTATTTTTAATCCCAATTAGTTTGATTTCAATTCGTTTTTAATTTAAATGCATTAGTCGATCTTAATTCTTTGTTTTAAATAATCACGTTAAATAAAGTTTGTATTTTTAATCCCAATTAGTTTGATTTCAATTCATTTTTAATCTAAATGCATTAGTTGATTTTAATTCTTAAGTTTAAATAATTGTATTGAATAAAATTTGTATTTTTAATCCCAATTAGTTTGATTTCAATTCATTTTTAATTTAAATGCATTAGTTGATCTTAATTCTTTGTTTTAAATAATCACGTTAAATAAAGTTTGTATTTTTAATCCCAATTAATTTGATTTCAATTCGTTTTTAGTTTAAATGTATTTTGTTGATCTTAATTCTTTAGTTTAAATAATCATATCGAATAAAGTTTGTATTTTTAATCCCAATTAGTTTGATTTTAATTTGTTTTTTAGTTTAAATGTATTTTGTTGATCTTAATTCTTGACTTTAAATAATCACGTTAAATAAAGTTTATGTTTTTAATCTCAATTAGTTTGATTCCAATTCGTTTTTAGTTTAAATACATTTTATTGATCTTAATTCTTAAGTTTAAATAATCATATCGAATAAAGTTTGTATTTTTAATCCCAATTAGTTTGATTTTAACCTGTTTTTTAGTTTAAATGTATTTTGTTGATTTTAATTCTTAAGTTTAAATAATTGTATTGAATAAAGTTTGTATTTTTAATCCCAATTAATTTGATTTCAATTCATTTTTAATTTAAATGCATTAGTTGATCTTAATTCTTTGTTTTAAATAATCACGTTAAATAAAGCTTGTATTTTTAATCCCAATTAATTTGATTTCAATTCGTTTTTTAGTTTAAATATATTTTGTTGATCTTAATTCTTGACTTTTAATAATCACGTTAAATAAAATTTGTGTTTTTAATCTCAATTAGTTTGATTTCAATTCGTTTTTAGTTTAAATATATTTTGTTGATCTTAATTCTTAAGTTTAAATAATCATATCGAATAAATTTTGTATTTTTAATCCCAATTAATTTGATTTTAATTTGTTTTTAGTTTAAATGTATTTTGTTGATTTTAATTCTTTACTTTAAATAATCACGTTAAATAAAGTTTGTGTTTTTAATCTCAATTAGTTTGATTTTAATTCGTTTTTAGTTTAAATGCATTAGTTGATCTTAATTCTTAAGTTTAAATAATTATGTTAGATAAAGTTCATGTTTTTAATCCCAAAATAGTTTATTTTTAATTTATTTGTTAGTTTAAATATGTATGTGATTTTAATTTATTAGTTTAAATAATCATGTTAGATAAAGTTTATATTTTTTTAATTCTAAATTAGTTCAGTTTTAACCTATCTTTTAGTTTAAGTATATTTGTGATTTTAATTCATTAGTTTAAATAATCTTGTTAGATAAAGTTCATATTTGAAATTCCGATTTAGTTTAGCTTTTATTTATTTTTAATTTGGATGTGTTTGTAATTGTAATTTAGTAGTTTAATTAATCTTATTAAATAAAGTTCATGTTTTTAATTACAATTTAATTTAGTTTTAATTTGTTCTTCACTTGTATGTGTTTGTGATTTGAATACATCAGTTTAATTAATCCCGTTAGATAAAGTTTAATCTTGATTTAATTTATTTTTTTAGTCTAGAGGCATTTATGTGTTTAGTTAATCTTATGTTAATTATGGATTGTTATTCTCAATTTATGCGCTTCTTGAATCCTTGTTGCTAATTCTTGATGGATATTTCATTAGCTCATTTGATCTAAATATTAATAATTTATTGCTTTGATAGTTTCCTTTTTGTTCAAAGGCCATTGGAAAATCATGAAGATTGGCCTCTACCATCACCATTATCATTTTTGTTAATTACTAAAAAATTTTACTTTGAGGTTTCATTTTTGTTTTGTTGGGTATTTTATTTCTTATATTTTATTTTTTTCCAAATTAATTCCTTTTATTTTAAAATAAAATACTTTTCTCAAAAAAATCATTTTAAAAATCTATTTCAAAAACTCATTTAGAGTCCTCAGGATCAAAATCTTTTTTTTTTATTATTTAAAAATAATATGCAACCATATCTTGTTCGGTTTGCATCCTTCTCGGTTTTCAACAAAAATTTTGGTTTTGAACAAAAACACGAATCAAAGCTTGTGGTCTCAAATAATGGGATGATTCTGGGCTAAATTCGTGTATATCAATTGGGGAATTGGTGAAACCCCTACATAAGAAAATCTTTTCAAAAATTATTTTTGTTGCCATTTTTGTCACTTGTTGAAATTATGTCTGTCTTTTTTAGGAATTGTATATAAGATGTGTGTGATAATTAATGTTTTCATATACTTTGATAATTTTTGTTATGCTAATTAGATAACAAGCATGCTAGGGTTTCTTTATTTTATTATTATCTAATCCCTCATGTCTTATGGGAGCGCGTTGTAAGTTATTTATGCTATCCAGGTACGCCCCCCCTATCGCCTACTTTCTAAATTTTGTAAACAATCGTGTCACTATGAAGTATGCATATGTTTGATAATCCTTAGGTGTTTAGATGTATGTTTGATTCACTATGATTAAATACATGTTGTGTGTTATACTTCTATACTAACTCTGATGTTTTATGATAGCGCTTGAGAAGCGGTCTGGGTACTCATCCTAACCTTTCTTTTATGGCAATTTGATCTTGTTTAGCATGCAAATTTTTTGAAATCACCTAGCCTACTTAGGTATCCATAATTAACCGATTAATTGCCATATTCCCCTTAACTTAATTAGTAGAGACCTCTTTAGGGCTTAGAGGGGTGCTACCTCCTAGAGGTACCTTCCCAATAAGTAACCTGATCCCCGGACCAAGACTTGGGTTTTCAAAGACACGCTTTTCCAAAAATTATGGAGTCATTTTTTTTAGGGTTTTATTTCTTGTTTTATTTTCCCTTCAAAAATAAAAATAAAATAAGTGGCGACTCCAACTTTTTTTCAAAAAATCAAATTTTCACAAATAAATAAAAAGCGAGTCTCGCCGATCGAGTGGGGACGCACGTGAAAAATGCGGGTCCACACTACCTCCAGATTTGGCAATGATGGTTGGATGTAGAAAAAGGTGATAAAAAAGGAAAACACAAACAAAATTTTTCTTGGATTCTATCCCACTTGCTCCGTTAGTGGGTAATAAAAAAATAAAGGTAGCAATAAGGGTGGCATAAATTGCAAAAAGGGTGAAGTGATGGAATTGTTATCTCTTGAATTCCTTATTTTCAATTCTAAGAACTTGGGATTTTAAGGAGTAAACATTAAGGATCAAATAAGCTAATAACTTTAGGTTCCATTATTAACTCTACTAAGTATTGTGCAATACATCATACTCTATCGTCATACTCTATCACAGAGATTTGAGCTTGCTTATTGGGAAGTAGGAGAATATTAGGAAGAGGGAGGTTGATACAAGATGGGGTTTTAGGGATCACATGGAAAGGGTTGGGAGGAGTTTTCAAGGTTGCACCTTGTTCAGATGGGGAATAGGCAAAAGATCCAATTTAATATGATGGTTGGGGTGGTTACTCTATGTTGATGGGAAGATTTCCTAATCTCTTCAAACTTGCAGTTGATGGCAAGGTCAATAAGTAGGTTTCCTCTTCTTTTGAAACTTACTGCTGATCTCTTTATGATTGGGAGCTAGATGGGGTGGAGACTTTCTTTAGGATATTGCAAACATTGACAATTAGTAAGGTGTAGAGGATAAATGGTTTGGCTGAACTGGAAGTGTGACAAATTCTCTGTTAAATCTCTCTCTTCCTATTTATTTGATGGAAGAATCGAGGTGTTCCCTTTTGGGATTGTTTGGACCCCTTCGCTTCTGTTGAAGGTAAGCTTTTTTGCTTGGGGCAATGGTGGCGTCTAATTTTGGCTTGATATGTTCACCTAGGAATTTGAGTTGGGTCCATGACAAACAAGATTGGTGACCAGTGGAATTCATTTTTGGTTGTTTGGCTCTACACAATCCTTAACCTCCTGAAATTTGAAAGAAAACCAGGTAATTCGATTGAGCTCATTATGTGGAGTGATATGATGGAGGTGCAAGGAGGTAGAAGTTGGTTTGTGATTGAAAAATCTTTTGAAATTTTGATTGAGCTTTTGAAAGGCAAGCATTGTTGATAATCATTGAGAGGGGTCATGACTTCTCAAAGTGGATTAGATTTAGAGAAAAGGGTTGTCCATTCTCTTGGAAAGGATGGATGTCTACTGCTAGACTGAGAACTTGAAGGATTTCAACAAGGTGTGGTTAGAGGGAGGGCGAAGCTAGAAGTTACAACTTCTTAGCTATAAGGATGATATATTTCCCATGTGTTCAATTCTATGTGTAGAAGCAAAAAGGTTTGCCTTGGTTTTTCCTGAAGGAAAGGGTCAGCAAAGAAGGAAGGGGGGAGGAGGTTGCTGATTTGGAGAGAATTTATCTGCATATTTACTTCATAGATCGTACAATGTTTATGAACGAGAAGATAAAACTATACAAGGATTAAAACAAACTATACAAGGAAGAATCTAAAACAAATCCCTATAAACTATTCTTATCTAGTAGCAATAATAATAATAATCAAATTCCTATAATCAAGGAACTAAATATGACAACTACAAATATGCTCCTTGCAAATGCAAATTAAAATAATTAATCCCTAAAATAAATGGTCAATTAGAATCAAATATGAAATTTGGAAATCTTTAAATATACTTGTCAACAGTCGACACTCCCCCGCAAGTTGGAGCATAGATGTCTCGAATGGCCAACTTGTTGAGTATCAAATTATTGAAGAGGCTAGTCCAAGTTTACAGCCAAGGATAAGAAGACCCAAATGGTATTTTATCTTTGCTATTGGCGCAAATTTTTCTTGATAAACTACACATTTGTGTATAACCTTTATCCACCAATCTTGCTTTAAACCTCTCCACAAAACCCTTTGCCTCATGTTTCACTGTGAATACCCACTTGCAACCATCTTCTTTCCCTCCAGTAGCTCAACTAGTTCCAAGTAACATTTCTTTTGTAATGCATCCATTTCTTCAATCATGATTGAAGGGAATTAAAGATTACATCGTTCCCATGCCTTAAATCTCATTAGGTGCATGCAACTATTCCTAGGGTTACTAGATCCTATGCACAATGGAAAACAATAACATTTAAAACTTTGTTGGATCTAGAGGCCCTGCAGGGGGTATATTGGTCTTTTGGAATAATCAGGTCTTGAATTTATTGGAATGAAAATGGATGCCTTTTCCATTTTCTGTGGTTTTAAAAACTGTGACAAAAAATTTGTGTGGATGTTCTCAGGGGGTTATGGCCTAGTCCAAAATGAGGGGGGAGAGGAGTTCTGGATGAAGTTATGTGATATTAGAGGCCTTTAGAGAGGGGATTTTAATGTTATGAGATTCCTGGGGAAAGGAGGAACCATCAAGGAAGATTGGCAACAATGAGACACCTCTTGGAATTTATACAGGAGCTAGAGCTGAAAAATCACCCTCTGGCTGGTGGCTCCTTTACATGGAGTGGTGGTTTAAATGATCAGTTTGCCTCTAGGTTGGTGGACTATTTTCTAGTTATTGAAGGATGGGAGAATCATTCCAGTGGTTTGACTTAGAGCATTCTGCCAAGACTTGTTTCTGATCATGTTCTTATTTTGTTAGATGGAGGAGGGATAAGGAGATGAGAAATGCCTTTAAGATTTTTCAGTTTATTCTTATTATTCCATCACTTGTGGTTTATTCCTGACCATGGCATAGTTTGAAGTTCTATTTTTGTCTTCTTTTTTTTAAAAAAATAAATAAATTCTCAGCCTAAATTCTGATTATTTCTTTGGACGTCAAGTATTTATTATCATTGTTTTAGGTGTCAAGTATTAAAAACTTCAAGGGTATTAATCAATGATTGTTTAAAACTTGCTATTGTTTCAAGCACTTGTCGTCTTTAACTGATTACTTATGAAGATATTTTGTTATCTGGTGAATGGGTTCTCAATCTGTTTTTTTTTGTGGTAAACTTGTAATGGTTGTAACAATTGGATCTTCTTGTTTTTGAATGATGATCAGGTACTATGGCCTGAATGTGGTTGGCAGCCTGTTTCTTTGACTAATATGATTACTGCTGCTTCAGTTAAAAAAGTTTATAGAAAGGCCACTTTGTGCATCCACCCTGATAAGGTGCAGCAGAAAGGTGCTAATCTTCAACAAAAGTACATTGCTGAGAAGGTTTTTAACCTCCTTAAGGTACTTCTATCAGATATCTAACTTGTCCAAATTATTCTAACCTTCTAGTCAAGAATTTATGCTATGATTAGTAAAATTATCATTGGATATCAGTCACTACGCTGTTGGTTGTGCTTAAAGGAATTATATTGTTACCTGTTCCAACATATGAAGCATATTAAACACTTAATAACTTTTTGATGCTTTTTGATGTTTGATAACTTCCACTAGCATATCACCTAGAATTTATATGCTTCAATTTTTTAGGAATCACATCTACTAGTATATCACTTGAAATTTACGTGCCTCCATTTTTTTAGAGACGATGGATTGCAAGTGTTACTGTCTATGTTCTATGTTTTGGATTTCGCTATATATTTGAATTTTTTATAATTGTTCTATAATAATTCTGTCTGATAATCATTTCATTTGATATGTTGTTATATTGCTAATGCAATTTTCTATTTTGATGTGTCAAATTACTCATATGTTCAGTTGAATTTCTATTGTTATTTAATATATTAGACTACTTGTCTCATTGATTCATTTATTGGACCTTGCTTTAATTTTAGTTTGATATAATGATATATAGGAAGCCTAGAACAAGTTTAACTCAGAGGAGCTATTTTGAATTCCTTGGATGATTTTTCCATAAGCATATCACTTAAATTGACCATTTGTTGGGAGGGGAAAAGCATGTTGTTCCTGAAGAAATACTACTCTTCTACCCAAAGAGACCATGTGACCTTGAGAAGGCGAATTCTGGTTGAAGCTCACTTGTCAACATTTAGTACAATTGTGATCGTGATTGTGATATGAATTACAATATCTTTGGAAGCATTGGGAAATGCTACATCAAATTCTGTGTTTCAAATTCCCTTAATTTTGCGGAATCTCAATGGATTCGATGAGAGCACGATTAACCAAACATGTACACATTCCCACGAAAATTCATAGAAAGGGGACACTTGATTGTACTGGTGTTGGGAGGGAGAATCAAGACTCCCCAACTATATAACAATATATTGCAGCATCTCTTTCTCTGTAAAAACTGTCCTTTTCCGGGTTCTTTTTCCTGAGATCTTCGTTGAACCGACCACTGTCGTCCCCATTGAATACCCTGAATGGTGCTTGGTGGTTCAAGCCTCTGTAAAACGCTTTCGCACATACATGCATGTGCTGACAATGAAAGCGAAGCCTTCCAAAATAAACGTACTAGTTTGGCAACCTGACACTGCACCAAGACTGGTTGGTGATGAGTGCACCTCTCGATTATCCTTTTGGCATCATCAATGGAACGATTTAAAGGTGTCATTATAAGGACTAACTGGCAGCTGAAAATGAAGCCAATTGAAAATTTATTGATATTTTTCTAGTAAGATATATTACTATAAGAGAGTTTTCGATTATTATAAAGTAATAAACATTTTATTGTGAGATATTCTTTTTTTTTTAAAATGACATTTTTGATAATTACACAATATGTTACTATGAAATATATATACATATAGGAAGAGATTTTGATTGTGTGTGAGAGAGGGAGGGTATCTTTTCTTTGGGTGTGATTGGGATTTTAGGATTTGGGGGCTTTAAGATTGTAGTATCTTTTGATGATAGTGGAAGTTCTTATTTGTCATTTCTCGTTGTGTCAACTTGAACCCAAACAACTTTGTGTGTGTGTGTGTTTTTTTTTTCCTTCTTTCATTTTCTTCTCTCTATTATTTTTTTTGTTCTTTATCGTAGTTTTTCACAACCACTTTTATGCCCGAGTAGGAATTAGGAATTGAGTGTAAACGCTTAGTGTATCTTCCTACTTATAGTTTTGTGGAGTAAAAGTAGACACCCAAAACAAAAAGGTTGTTGTTGATGTGATTTTGAGGACATAGTTACAAGCTTACTCAAGAGGATGTTGTTGACCTCTCTTTCTTTACTTGTTGATGGATGCAATATTGGTTAGCCTGTTCATGTTCATGTTGTGGCTACCTATATAAGTTTATTCCTGTAAATGCAAATCCCATTTCGTCCTACCATATGAAGCAACTGAATGTATGCTGAGATTGTCCTTGGTGGCCAAATTCCTTGGAGCAAATGATCAACTCCATTACATACCGTCTGCTAATAATTAGCCGAGAGACTTGAGCCCGGTATCCCTACGGACCAAAGCTTTTGATATCATATTGAATAAGGTTTCAACACCCACAATTCATTGAGATTTTGGAACAAATTTAGCAGAAATTAATAATATGCTTATTACACAAATGAACTAAGATTTCCCTTTAGATTAGAACTGAGAGGTGAGAAGAGCTGGAGGCTCATGCTTTGAATTCCACATGCCGAATTACATACAGAGTCCTGCCTCTCGTTGACACATTAAACAGGCGACTGGTGAAGTAAAAAAAAGCGGAGGGAACATAAAAGACTACAAAGAAACCACACCCAAACCATTGTAGGGGTTTGTCATGGACATTGAACTGAAATATAAACATTTCGCCTTTTCTCTCATTTGTTTTTGTTGATCAATCGATGAAAAGACATGGGCTAATTTTTGATTAATTAGTAGCTGGTTTTGAATGGGTGGTAAACCTTGAGATAAAGCACTACACCAGCAATGGAGCCAGCAGCAGCTGCAATTGAAATGATTAGACAAGCAACACTCAGCATCTGGAGGCAAATCCATCTGGTACTCCACTTGGGTATCTTCTTCTGTACAATATACAGCTCAACCGGGAAATAGACTATTAGAGGCCAAAAGCCGAATGCCCCTAGGATTCCCACCACCTCGTTGAAGAAAGGGAGGAGCATGGATATAACAGTGGTTGCAACCACAAAAGCCGATCGCCACACTAATCTGAAGAGGTTTAGGCTATAAGGGCTACAACCCGGGATTGGGATTTTGATTTCCTTGGTGCTGAAGTCACTGTGGGGCCATTTTTGGGCTGCCCATTTCCCAGTGAAGGCGAAAAGTGGCTGGCAGTAGACTTGATATGCTCCAACAAGGTGGACTACTACGGCAACATTTGCAATATCCAGGAGCCAAAAGGGGTTGTAGAAGCCAAATCTGGTTAGAAGGTTTCCAGGTGCAAGGTCCCCAAAGGCTGCATACCCCATGCACCCACAAAGCTGTTGTGACCGCAATATTTACTGAGGTGGCCTTCTTCATTGTCTTTGATTCTGATGGTGGGGGCTTGAGGGTGTCCTGTTAACCACAACATGGATTAGTCACTGCTTCAGGGATTTTTTATTTTATTTTTGGTTTGGTTTCCATGAGTTTTACAACTGATAATTTTTTTATTTATTTTTACCTGAATTTCGATGAGGATGATGGAATATGAGTATGCAAAAGCTATGTCGCCTAAAGCTTGGAAGCTCCTCCAAATCTTTTGGGTTTGAGTTACAGTTCCAATGCTTATTCCAGTGAGACTACCCTTGAAACCTCCAGCAGCTGCCATAGATATGAAGATCAAAGCTCAATTCATCAGCTCAAACAGATGAAGTCATTCAATTTTCTTGGCACAAATTAAAGCAACATCCATACCTACAACTTTGGAAACTCCAAGTGCAAGACCTATTGAAGAGTAAGTAAAGGACATGACCCCGGCCACAATTGAGAGCCACCATATTTGATCAAAGTCCGGGATTTGAGAAAATGCAATTTCCGCTATACCAAACATGATCATATAAGGGTTGCTTGATATGTGACACGGGTTCTTCCCCCCACTCTCATGGAAACAATTAGACCTTTTCACCGCCCTGCCCATTGAAATTCAGCAGACCCATTAGTCCAAATTAAGATTGGAAAGCCAAAAGAAGGCAAAACAGATTTTCACTCACATCATACTAATAGAAGCTGCAATAGTGTATCCAATGGCGACACCAAAAATATTCAAGTACTGAATTAGCCCACATACCTTGACCTTAACTCCACCTAAATGAGATAAAAAGATGAACAAAAATGACATTTTAGAACAACTGAAACAACCCCAGATGCTAAAATGACTAGAAAAGCTTGAAAACTGTTAAAATTGGTTACCGAGATTGGATCAAATTGCATCCATATAAGTATAGTTTCTCTTGCCGGAGACAGGGTCGCCAGAGCGGTAGCAGTCAGCTAGAAGTGATGAAGTGTAGTAAATTACAAAGGAGAACAAGAACATGACTGCTGGACCAGCAATCCATCCAAGCTGAGCTATAGCCCATGCTAAAGAAAGGACTCCAGAACCAATCACAGCTGTTATTATGTGGGCACTTGCAGTCCAAACAGTTCCTAATTCACATCAAGAAAATCCAACATAAGCTTCATCTCCATTTCAGGACTGAAAATGCAATAACAGGAGAGGCAATTAATATGTACAAAAGTACCAGTTCGCTTGAGGCGGCCATCGCCATTGAAGCATTTGGAGGTGTTTTGATGAGGAAGCACATCTATGGAGATATCAAAGACTTGGTGGTGGTGGTGGTTTTTTTTGGAAGCATTCTCACCCATCTTGTGGCCAAAAACAAAGAAGTTGTATTGAAAAAAGGCACAAAAAAAAAATGCAGGAAATGAAGCTTGTTATGTCAAAAATAGAAGTTGAAATACAGTTGAGAAACAAGTTTAGGAAGGTGGCTTATGTTTTACTTATTAACGACCTATCCCAAATGCCCAAACACACAGGAGGCAGAGAGTGTATGCAGAGAGAAGTTTGGAGGGGGAGGAGAGAAATGCATGGAGATATGAAATTGGTTGGGAGAGGAGAATTGACAATTTATAAGGGTGGTGTGAATGGAAAAGGAAGCAGTGATTGATATATAGACTAAACATGACTCATACTTGAGATGGGGATGGGCCACACCCAAACCCCAAGTTGCTCTTTTTCAAACACCTCATCACCCCAATGCATGAACAATTTGAGGTTGGTTCCAAGTCAATGTGCTCTCTTTTAGTCTATTATTCATCTCCAATGGCATTATAGATTGAGTTATGCTTCTTTGAGTAGATACATTCCTTAAGACTATCTTCAAAGTTGTCAAATAAGGTTGAGTGAGCATCATGTGAACCTAGTAAATACCATAGGTTATCTTTTCCATCTAGAGGGAATAATAGGAGTTCTAGTCCTTTTGCTTTAATACATTCAAATGTTTGGGGCTTGTGTCATACCACTAATGTTCAAGGGTTTAAGTACTTTGTTGGTTTTATTGATGATCGTTTTCGAGTCACGTAATTGTTTTAACTAAAAGACAGGTTCGGAGTATCTCATGTATTTAAACTTTTTTTATCAAGAAATAAAAAATCAGTTGGTATTTCGATTGGTATTCTTCAATCTAATGATGCCCTTGACTATTATGATAGTTCCCTATCCTCTTTTTGTGCCGGAAATGGAATTGTCCATCAGTTTTTGTGCGTTTGTACGCCCCAACAGAGTGGGTTGCTAAAAGAAAAAATTATCACTTGTTAGATGTTGCTCATTCTATTATGTTTAATATGAGGGTTTCGAAATCTTATTAGGAGATGTTATTCTAACTGCATGTTATTTAATAAATCGATTACCCTCCTCTGTATTGCATTAGAAGACTAGTTATATATTATTTCTTGATTGCCCCTAATTTTCTCCTTCTCTTAAAGCTTTTGGATGTGTTTTCTTTGTTTATGATTTTTCCCTAAATAAAGACAAGTTTGATGCTCGATTTGTCAAATATTTATTTTTGGGATATTCTAGAAATCATAGAGAGTACAAGTGTTTTGATTTTGAATTTTGTAAATTCTTTTATGTAGCAACCCACTCCCTTCTATATAAATATTGTTTGCTTTGGGCCTAAGGGGCCTCACGATTTTAAAATGTGTCTACATAATTAAGAGGAGTCCACCACATATATGTACCAAAAACTTCTTCCCCTATCCAGTGTGAGATATCACACTTTATTAATGTTAATTTAATTGAGACTAATTTATTTTTTTAAAATTATTTATCATGGTTTATAGTTAGAAAATGAGACACTTCAATCTAAGTCTATTCCTCTTTCTGTTGTTATTGATACTTTTGTATCTAAAGACTAACAAACCACTACAAATATATCAACAAAAAAGACTGCCTAGAGATAGTGAAGCAATTCATACTTAATTTCTACCTTTTTTGAGCTCGTCAATGGATGATCCTATACCACCACCTATTTTCATTTCCTCAATTCCCGATGAGGCAAACCTCTCTATTGCACTCAATATCCTCCTACTCATTATGTATCTTTAGATAGCCTTTTCCCCACCTTTCAGTGTTTTGGTTGTGCCTTGTCTTCTATTTCTATCCTTAATTCTTATCAAGAAACTTTTAATCATATTGCATGGAAGAAGAGATGCATGCTCTCCTAAACAGAGGTAGATGGAGCTTGTTGATTTGCCTCAAGGATAGGATGTTGTAGGCTGCCACTAGGTTTTCACTAATAAATCTCATCCAGGTGAGACTATAGAATAGTTGAAGGCTCAGTTAGTTGCTAAGGGGTATACTTAAACTCATGGTGGGTCTTTTTGAGACTCTCTTATTGCTCATCTTAATTCAATATGTATCATGATTTTCTTAGCTATTAATTTTGGGTGGAGACTACATCAACTAGATATGAAGAATGTATTTGAGTCAAGAAGCTATGAAAGGTCAACCTTTAAATTTTTATTTTCTTACCAAATTTACTTCCTTGATTATAGGTTAATTGATTGACTATATTTAGATAGGTTCCCAGTTTATCTTTCTTTTTTTTTTTTGTTATTCTTTTGAATAGATTTTCTCTTTGATTTTTTATTGTAATTTAGGAACATTATAGTTGTGGGTGCAATTAGCATCCTGAGGTTTGGGTCCCTATGGAGAGTCCTAAGGGCTTAGTCATGGAAGGTTATATATATATATATATTCAGAATTTACACAAAAGTCTATGTGGAGCAACCACTTGGTTTTGCTATTAAGTGGGAGTCAAGAGTTAGAGTTTGCAAACTAAATAAAATTATTTATGGATTAAAGCAATCTCCTAAAGCTTGGTTTGATAAATCGAGTCCTATTCTTCTATCATTTAGTTTTAGAAGATGAAAATTTGACAACTCCGTATTTGTTCTCAAGAGGAACACTGGCATGGTAGTACCGATTATATACATGGATGATATTATTGTCTTTGGTGATGTTACAAGTATTGAAGAAGTGAAAGGTTACTTGAAAAAAATATTTCAGACAAAGGATCTTAGGCTATTGCATTACTTCCTAGGCCAAGTTCACATGCTAGAGTTGAGATTGTTTTGTCCCAAATGAAGTATGTATTGGACTTGCTTAGTAAAATTGACATTTTAGGAGTAGCCAACTGACACTCCTATGGAGCAAAACAAGAATCTTAATGGAGATGATAACTTTGTTTTCAGATAAAAGAAGACATCAAAGTCTAGTGGGCAAGCTCATTTATTTGACAGTCACCAGACTTGACATTATTTTTCCTATTAGAATAATGAGTCAGTTCATTTGTGGTAATCTGTTTATATGGAGGAGTAAACAACATAATGTAGTGGCTATATTTAGTGGTGAATCAGAATACAGGGCCATGGCACATCCAGTGTGTGAGTTAATGTGGATTTAGAACCTGTTACAGGAGCTTGGATTTTCTCTTAAAAAGCCCATGATTATGTATTGTGATAATCAGATTGCTATTCATAACGCTAGTAATTCAATGTTTCATGGAAGAACCAAACATATGGAAGTAGACTATCATTTTATCAAAGAAATTGTGATGAGAAAGAAAGTGATAACTCCTTACAACAGGTGATGTGTTTATTAAAACTTTAAATGTTAAAAAGTCATTAGTAGTTATTTGGTAAAGGGTGGATTAATCTTTTTTTTTTTTTTTTTTTTGTTAAAGTCTATATACATGCTCTATACTCTTTTCTCGTTGAGTAAGGCACATTTTTTTCTCTCACTCAATAGAAAGTGATTAGGATAGATGTATTTGAGGTAAGGACTAACTTAGCTGTGGGTGATGGAAGGAGTTCAATTTTGCCATGATGTATGGTATAGTGCTTCTTAGCTGACTGTCTCCTTCCCCCTCCTTGGTCGCCATTGCAATTGTAAGGAAGCTTGGGTAGTTGATAGTTGGGATAATTCTAGTGGTAGGGGCCTTGGAACTTGTCTTGTTTGAGATAGTTTCATGATTGGGAGTTCAATACTTTAGAGCTATTCCTTGAGGATTCAAGAGGTGGTGGTGCATAGCGATGGTGAGGATAAGATGATATGGGCTGTATCAAGAACAGGAAGTTCTGAATCAAATATTTCTGCTGCTCTTTGAAGACTAAGAAGAGAGGTTCTTTTCCTCCCAAGCTAGTTTGTGTTTCATGCACTCCTACAAAAGTGAGTTCCTTTTCTCAGGAGGCTAACTGGAAAAAGATGCTACATATAAAACTACATAAAAGGAGAGGACACATGCTAGCAGGTTAGGTTGTTTGTGTGAGAGTGAGGAAGAATTGATCATCATATTCTCATTCTTTGTGGCACACCTAGGGTCCTTCAGCATCTTATATATTCTCTATTTTTGGTATCTCCTGGATGCTTTTCCAATCTAGGAGGGAGATATTATTGTGTTGGCATGAGAGTTTTGTTAGAAAGAAGTATAGCAAGGTTTGGAGGACAACCCCTTTATATCTATTTTGGACCATTTGGCAAGAGCACAATTGTAGATCTTTCAATCATTTGGGCTGTTTGGATCAATAACTTAAAGACTCTTTTATTTATGCTCTTTTTTGTTGGTCTAGAGAGTCACTTGGAGCTGGCTCCTTGTCTTGCTAGATTTCATTGATTCTTTAGGATTATGTTAGTAGGGTGGTCTCTTCTTTTATTTTTCTTTCCTCTTTCACCTATAAACAAATTTCGTGTACTTAATATACACTTGTGTTGGCACCCTATTTTTTGGCACTTATTTACTATCATGAATTTTTGCCTATTAGAGAAAAATAAAAAAAATAAAAAATAAAAAACATTGAACTTGGGACAGTTTATTTATTAAAAGAAAATAAGTTAGGATGTCTTGAGCTTGGAGATATATTGTGGAGATCCAAGTTGCTTATTGTGGTTTTTTTGACTTTCAGGGGGAGATTTGGCTGCTGATGTTACTCATTTGTCTGGTCGGCCAGTGTAGGACTCCTCAACTCTGGAGAGTATTCTTAAGAAACCGCATGTACAATATAAAGTTCTGGATAAACATGGTTTTGGAAATGAACTTCTGTCCAAAATAGAGAAAGAATGTGTGGACATTGATATCAAGTATGAGGGCTTTATTATGCTGCAGCAGAGCCAGCTCTAGCAGGTGAATGATCCATATTTTGTGACTTATTGCCTTTCATTTCCTATTTGGAATAATTTGTCATGTCTAAATTTCTGGGCATATACTTGTCTGTTTAATCTATCATAGATTTTTCCTTATTGTATTTGTAGATGGCTTATCAGCAACACAGACCACTACCAGAGAGGACTTGGATTACTATGCAATGACGACTTTGTCTTGAGGCTCGTGAGAAACTATCCAAGGTATGTAGTATATATAATTTTCATCATGCAATATGGACAAGAAAATATTTTATAAATATTATCAGTATCTTCTATTAGTGCAAATGGAGAAAATTCATTAATCCTTTTTATGTTAAATGTTGATGGAATGAAGAGACATTACTTGTACAATTATATTTTTTTTTGGGTATTATATACTTTTGATTCATTTATGTTTATAATAAAGTGGTTTTAGGTTATAAGAAAAAGAAAAAGCTATTGCTTATCTCTACTTGTATTGAACCTTTCTGTTGATCCACCTTTCTCATCTTTGTCTTATCTTTGCTTAATTTATGAAAATTATTTCTTTACCCCTCAGCCCTCTTCTGCATAACCAACCGCTAGGTGAGTTTTCTTTTTCTTTTTATTTTTATTATCAGTTCTCATGAAACATCTTGAGCGTGTCTCCCTTTTAACCATCTAGCTCTAGTTTTTTATCCAACATCTTCCCCATAATCACCTTCGAATAGAGGTACCCAAGACAATTTAAACAGTTCAGTTAGTATCTTCTAACCTTTGTTATGACTAAACAGTTCGTTTCTATTCATCTTATTGAATCTGAACTTGACACACTTTATTGTGATACTTCTGTAGTCCTAAATCTCCTACATTTATTATATATATCACCTACTCCTCTGATACTGTCAGTTGACGTCATGTCCTTGACAAACTACATGCAACAACCTGTAATTTCAAATTCTACATGAGCAATCTGTCCATCCATCATTTTGTGCAAAAACATGACTGGCTCAAGGCTTATCTTAGTTGCAAACAAAGTTGGAGAAGCTAGTGCTTGATAAATTATTCTTCCTTCTTCCTTATTGCTAACAATGCCTATCTTTCAGATATCACTCTTTCCTTTTCATTTGATGTGGGTTTCTCAACTGAATGCAAAATTTTAAGAATTGAGACTAAAGCGTGCTTGAAATTGTTAGTGAGCCTAGCTGTTAGCAGCCTTAAAAGTGAATTTTAATGCCTTCTCCTTAAAAAATCTATGTTTAGATAGGCATTGGGGATGGTGGAAGAACGACTAAAGATTATCATTAGGAGAAACCATCCATATCTTCTCCACTCCATCTAGATCAATCTAGTCACTGAAGAGGAATTGTTCCCATTACTAAAGGGCCTGAAAGTTGCATCTTCTTTGGGGTTTTGAATATCCACTCTTGAGCTGCTTCTTTTTTGCAGGGATGATTTGTGGGAATTATCCCATTCCTTTTATCTCTTAGTCAAATCTTGGAAATATGTCTCATTCTTCTGTATACATCTCATTTCCATTCAATTGATTGGTTGTTTCTTATTTTAATAAGATGAATTTGCATTGCAAGTATGTATATATTAGAGCTATAGCATAAAGGGGGTGACAGAACTATAAAGCTAATTGACTTCACTTTTGTTAGGTATTTCCCATTAATTTTGTTTTCTAGCAGTATCACATCCCTTCCGATTATTGTTTCCTCCCTTCAGACTTAAGAGAGCCATAATCACATAGAAGGTAAATTGAGAGTGGAAAGAGTTTTTACTGTCCTGGCCAGCAGCATCTTCCCTCTAATTCTTTCTAGCCACAAACAAAAAAGAAAAAAACAAAGATCAGCAAGATTACTCTAGATTATGCCTGTAACTGTTGGGAACTGATGCATTGGTTTGAACTTGTAATTCTGCAATTATTTCAGATTTTAGTACTTGGAAATCTCACATGACTGGTCCATTGAAATATTTGGTTTGCATGCTCTCAGATCCGCCCACAAACCATTGGTCAAGCAAGTAGAGTGGGTGGAGTGAGCCCTGCTGACATTACTGCTCTTCTCATCATCCTTGAAGAAGAAAAGCCCCGGAACAAAGAAGGCGCCAGATGCTGACTTCCGTCATGGTAGATCAGGACAAATGTATTTCCGCTCCTCTTCCTGAGACACTCAATCCTCAGAAAATCTGCTAGGAACTGTGGTTGTATGCGGTGTTTGTCAGATATCTGAAAAAAAAATGCCAAATATTCGAGCATATAGAGCAAGGTGATGTAGTCTTCCAAAGGAACAATCCAGACGGAAAGCAATTGAAAGGAAATGCATAGGTATTTGCATGATCCCCAGACATAAGAAACTTGAATGCCCAATCCTGCTAAGTGAAGGTTTGGTTTTATCAAAAAGGCGAGACTCATTGCATCCGCTCGGCAGTTGGCACTGCCAATGAGGAGCGTATAGGTTTGTAGGAATATCATAAAGCATTTTTCATTTTAGAGAACCCCTTTTGGCTAGAGATGTCTCTCAAATGTAAATGAATTATTGATTTAGGGTCACTCTGTTGATTAATTACTATACACAGCAGAGCAGAGCAATTACTAGTAATAAAAATAAAATGATTTTTTTGTTTTTGTTTTTGTTTTTACTTCTAATGTTGAAGTAGAAGAGGCCGAGGGGTTATTGGAGGGGGTTTCAAAATTCAATTTTTCTTGTTTTATACGAATATTACCTTACAGGAGCCTTAGCCCTGACATGCAACTTTGATTTTTATTTTTTTGTTTAATTTCTAATGTAGTAAATTTATATCCTATTCGGTTATAAGTGGTGTAAAGAGGGCCCTTTTGAGCCAACTTTTAGAGAATCATGTTTGACATTATGTTTAAAATAGTCACATAATTATTATTACTATTAATTCTTTTAAAAAAATTAATTTAAAACCGCAATTGAATAATGTAGTTTTTGTGAAAATCGTTGTAAGGAAAAATTGTATCTTGGAATTAGTATTTTAACATAAATTAAGAAATTATTTATGTCATGTTAATTTGTATTTGTGGCATTTATTGAATTTTACTTTTATTTTTTATTTTCTTTGGGAATCCTTTGATTACTGTTGCAATTGCATAGAAGGCGAATTATGTTTGTTTCTCAGATTTATTTAGTTTTTATATCCATGTTGTTCTATCACAATTATTCTAGGTGGGTTTTTGGTTGAGTCTTGCTATTGGGGTAAAAGCTCTGATACACAATGTCTTACCTCCTTTACATCCATGAACATGTATTGTAATTTAACTGATACACAATGTCTCTAGCTCTTTCATTCAACTATTTCGTGTTGTCTTGCTTTTGTCTCCTAGTATTTGTATGTTTATTTAATGGGTTGATGTTGTTGATCCAAATCAAGTCATTGAATAATTTTTTAGTCATTAATTGGTGAATTTAATGCATGAGAAAAGAATTCATATTTATTCATGAGTAGATGAATATAAATTAAAAATGGAATTATTTGTGAGTTTTATTGGAAGTATGCTTTAAATTCTTTTCCTCATAAAAGTTTTCATTTTCTAATGAATGAGGGTTGAATTGAAGAATAAAATAAAACAATGACAGTAAAACAAGCTTGAATTGATGTGGGCATTAGGCAAAATAGTAGTCAACTCTTAGTTGCAAAGGTTAGCCCTCAAACATGAATATTGTTTTGCTTATATGTGACTAGTGGGCATAATAGAGGTCAACCCTTGGATTAAAGGGTTGACCCTAATTTGGGTTATGACATTTGGACATAATTATTGTTAGGAAATTTATGCAACCATACATCAAGGGGAAAAAAATTCCCAAAAAAAAAATTCTAAAAAAGAAAAAAACATATTTTGAGATTTACCCCAAAGCTGTTTTCTTTCTCCAACCAAACCTTAACTCCAAAAACCCATTTCATTTCTCCTTCGTTCATAGCCACAACCCATCAACCTATCACAACCCCAAAAAGCTATAAAAAAAATTTGCTATCTCCTCATTTCAGCACAACCCATTAGCCCTAAACAAGAGCCTAATTGTCAATCCTAAAAAAGCCCTAGGAAAAAGGAAGAAATTGTGGTGTGTTAAAAATGATGAAACTAGTGGGAAAGAGGAGCTTTTCAACCTTAAAGTAGCTCTAGAGCTGGAGACTACCAATAGCTAGCTTCACCGATTTTTGGCTATCGAACTTGAATGTGTGTAGAAAGGCGATGGCCTATAGCATGGGAATCCTTTTGTTTTATTTTGTGATTTTTTTTTTTGTCCTTTTTTTTTTGTGTGTCAATCCTTTAAGAATGTGAATGTGTTCATTTTCACAACTGTCTTCATCCAAGGACTCCTTAGGACTCATCCCACTAACCTTGTCCTCTCATTTTCCATTACCGATATTTCAATACAGGTGAGAATCCCAAGTCATATGAGTTTGAATGAGTTGAAAGACACAATTGGATTTTATTTTATTTTTTCTTGGATGGATTAGAGAAGGAAAATGTGTTTAAACTGATATTTTTGGACAACCTAGATGGTATATTAGTTGTTTGAATGATATATGGGTAGGTTGGATTTGCTTTGGCCAAATTTGGTTAAGAAAATGTTTTGGAAATTGTATTTGTGGATAACCTAAATAGGATTTTTTTTCTTGAATGAAATAATGGTTTGATCATATTTGTATTATTTGTGGATATAATAGAATTTATAATATACATGAATGTTATTCCTAGCTTGCATATATGTTGTTTGTATAAATGCCTAGGTTTTTTTGTACTTGTTTTAATAAACAATCCTTGTTGCTTGCAAGGAATATAATGTGAAAAGTATAGAAATGGAGAAAAAGAAGAAAATTATGAATGTAGAGATGGAGAAATACACAAATGTTCTTTTGATTTTTTAAATGGATTTTCTTGATTTATGTCTTCATTTAACTTACTAGATTTTAAGGTTAATAAATTTTATTAAATGTTTAGAGGTAGATAATTAAGTTAGTCTAAGTTAATCTTATTCTGAGCATATAATTTGAGCTTGTAAACTTTCCAAAGAATGATCAACACTAATCACACACTAGCTCTAATAATTCAAATTCAACACACAAGTTCCAAATTACACCTTTAAGAACTAATCTATTAAACTAGGATGCTTTGGACTTTTTAGTTCTAATTTAAAATATGCATTTCCCTACTTTGATAGGTTGAATCCTTGAATAAAGAAGCCTTTCTTCACCAAGCTTTCTCCTATTTTCTCTTTCTTGCTTCTCTTTCTAAGCTCTCAAGTTAATAGAGCCTTTAGGCTTCAAGGAATTAAAAACTATAATTTTTAGTTGATAAAAAATGTTCTATTAATTAAAAATAATTTTAATTATTTTTAAAATAAATTCAGTTGATTCAATAATGTTATCACAATATTTAATTAAAGTTGAAATTGATGAAAAAATAAATATTCAAACATCTTGCTTTTATTTTATTATGTACATAATAGTAAAGATTAAGACTGAAGATTAGTTATAAAAATAAAAGTTATCATATTTATTTAAAAATTTGTTCAACTTTAGGCAAAGTTAATTGGGTGGCATATATTTTTAAACATTAGATTAAGTGTAATATGAATGAATTTGGTCAAATTTGTGTTAAATTATAAAAAAAGTTCCTATCATTTCTAAATTGTAATAATGTAAACTAAACATTGATTTGATTTGGGTAGTACATAAAATAGAGGCCTACCATATGATTTAGAGGTTGACCCTTTGAAATGTAGATTGTGTGTTTTTATGTGAGCAGTGTGCATCATAGTGGGTGACCCTATAATTAATAGGCTAACCCCCGTGACAACCATATAATTGAGAGGTTGGGCCTAACCTATCTCAATGATTTTCATTTAAAAACAAAATGTTTCCCATTTCTTTGTTAATGTATATCATATTTGTTTCAAAATTATGATGATTGCATATCAAAACATTCTATTCACATTGACATGTCTTTAACATTTGATTCTTTTACTAATGAACTATGGTTATTTAATGGAGTGATATTATGGCAAGACTTTCTCATTGTTTTGGGTGTAGTTCCTTTCTAAAATACAATTACTCTGTGATGTAAAGAAGGATGTGACAAGATAACTTGGTTTCAAGGGGTTATTGGAATTAGGTTGTAAGGAGTTGAATTTTGATTTGTGTTCTTAGTTGTTGAGCAACATGAACATTGCTTATTCCCAACTTGAGTTATTTAGGGGGGAGACAATCCCTTTGACATCTCATGATGTAGGGATCATGATGGGAATTCCACATATCAAAACGGAGTTAATTGTTGAAGAGGCAATTGTTAAACCTAGTCCAATGTCGACTTTGAAGGATATAGAGGCAATGACGATTGACATTGATGATATTGATAAATTTAATTTGTTTTTCTTGATATTCTCATGTGCAACCTTATCGGCTCCCACTTTTCATTTGAAAGGTAGTCACACGTTATGGTATATACCATGAGAGTAGTTAATTGGGAACATAAATTGGAGATAATTTGTATTAGAATTTCTTATTCAGTCTATACATGAACATAGGAGGAAGGAAAGTATTTGGGTTAATGGGTGTTTGAGGTTTCTATAGGTGACTATTCGTCTTATTTATAAGTATATGATGAAATATTTGACATTTAATAATGCAAGTAGACTATGTTGGTCATGATGTTAACCCTAATTATGTCTTACATAATGAAACAAATATTCTACCTTTCAATATCGCATTTTCCAACTATGTATGCAGAACTTATCACATCACGTTGTGCTGCATAGACCAATTTGTTAGTGAAGCAAAAATTAAAGTTGAAGTTGGAAATGCTTTGAGGATTTGGTAAAGTTGAGGTATAATTGGTTGTTAGTTATGTTAAGATAGTTAATGAACAATGCAATTGGATTACTGGGATAACAATTTACATGTTTTGCAATGATAGTTGGTTAACACATAGGTGGAGCAAGATAGGACGGAAGGAAATGAGGGTCCTCTAGTTGTGAGCCAATTGACACAACTGAGACTGAAGACTCTGATGTAATCCTTCATACCTAATGATTATAAATAGTAACTTCTATTTAACTAAGTCCCAGGTCCAAATATATGCAATTTAATGTCCTTTAATTTTGTTTGACTTAAGTTGTTTTTGCTCACATGGAGACAACTTGACATCATATACAAGATGCACAAAGTCATGTATATAGACTTATTGCATCCTACCATTGTGATATGAATGTATTGACGACTAGTTTTATGTCTTCACACTATGGCACTGATGAAGGATAATCGTCGAGTTGGTATCAAGATGTAAATGAAGATGATGCACCTTTTAATACAAATAATGTGCAACAGACACTTATTGATTCTGATGGTAAAAAAACATCTGTTGAAGGTGGCATTGGATGTACTCATGAAGAAGTGTCTGAAACACCCCATGTAGAAGAATGTGTTCTCTACAAACGAGGATGACCTTCACCTCGGAACACACAATATGTTGGTTTCAATGCAATCGTATTGGTACAACAACAATGTGGATATAGAGTCAAAATCTTGAGAAGAAATAAGACCACAAAGAACAAAAACTAAAGCATGGCGTCATAGGCAATGAGGAACTGTGTGCAAGTTACCTTTTGTACAATTATGTATCAAAATACAAAAAGTTGGATGAAGAAGAGATATTTGTTGTTGACTATGAGTTTGATGAGTAGAAAGATCCTAGGTAAGTTTGAAATCACGAGTTAAGCAACCATTGTTGTAACGACCTACTCCCAACTGTGTAGATATTGTTCACTCTAGGCCCGAAGGGGTCCTCATGGCTTTAAAACACGTCTACAAGGTTAATAGGAGTCCATACTTATATAGCGCCATAAACTTTCCCTCCTATCTGATGTGGCCAAACAAACCCCCACATCGAGATCAGGGATCGACTCTGATACCATTTGTAATGACCTGCTTCTAACCATGTAGATATTATCCGCTCTGGGCTCAAATGGGCCCTCACGGCTTTAAAACATGTCTATAAGGTTAAGAGGAGTCTATACTTATATAGCACCATGAACTTCCCCCTTATTCGATTTGGGATGTCACACCTGGAGAGGACAATTGATCTTTAGGAACTTACAGGGCAGTTAACTGGAATGAGAGAATAAAAGAGACTAGTACATGATTTTTATAAACAGAAAAAAATAAAAAATAAAAAGGATGAAGGAAAAGAATATAGAACAAGGCCTTATGAAATTATGTAGTGAGTTTCAAATAAAAAAAAGAAAGGCCATTGGACCAGGCTCACTTGGTAAGGGGTAAGGTGTTTTAGTTGGACTCGAAACAAATATTACCACAAAAAATGTAGTACAAGAAAAGGGCAGGCAGGAGATATGTTAATATGATCAGCAAGGCAGCCCCCACCCCCAAGCCTAACTCAAGTGGCAAGGGATTCAATGGGGTGTGTGGGTGTTGCTGTTTGGTTAAGTTCTAGGTCCAATTCCATGTAAGAGCAAAATAAAAATAAAAAATAAAAATAAAAAGTAAAATAAATAAATAAATAAATAGGTAACAAAGAAAAATAAATCAATCCTAATACCATAAAATAATAGATGTAATAAAGGATTTGTAAAACAAAGCAACAATTAAATGAAAACAATTAAAGAGACAAAGTCAATGAAGAGACTCAACTTAAAACCAAATCATAATATGCTTACCTCAAGGATTGGAATTGAGCCCTTAACATTTGTACTTCTCAATGAATTTGCTAAGTATATCCCATATCATATCTCATGATGTATTTTTTTATATCTGATGACATTGTTGACTATAGAAGATCAAGTCTAGGTTATTTATGAAGAGAAACAATAGAATCTAGAGGTTTTGAATAAACAGGATTAAAATGAGCATATGAAATGTAATTTCGTGCAATATAAGTAAGAGAATAGTTGAAATTAGTATCCAAAAAATATCTAAAATTGACTATTGTCGTTGCATGAAAGGAAGATCGAAAAGAAGAATGCCTATAGAATTAGAGAATGATGGTTTTAGTTGAGAACATCTTTCGGTGTGTTGTGTGGTCATTCCATACCCATGAAGATGAAGAAAAGGTTCTTCAAGACAACTATAGGACTTGTCATGCTTTTTGGGTCGATATAAGGAGCAATTAAGAAACATTATGCTTAAAAATTGCACATAAGTGAAATAAGGATCCTAAAATGTATAAAATAATTAAAGAGAAGATAGTTAAGAATGAATGTTTCTATAGGAGGTTAGAGGCAGCACTGACAGAGAGCAAGATGTGGAGAATCATTCAAAATGATTCAGAAGTGCAATGAAGACAAACAAATATAAAAGTGGGCAGGAGTGATTTAGAGTGCATTTGGTAATGATTCTAGGAAGTGTTTCTAACCTCTGTAACACTTGAAAATTTTCATAATTCAAATATTAAAAATGATAGAAACACTTCCTATAATTACTATCAAACACACCTTTAGTCCAAATAGAAGTTGTTCAATTAACATTTTCATATTTCATGATATATTTTCCCACAAATCCCTAGGCAAGGATCCCAGATGTTGCAGTGAATTCTTTTACAATAAAAGAATCTCTTTCTAGAAGATATATGGCTCTTTGCCTTCTAGAAACATGTTTTTAGTTCATTGCTAATTTAAGAGTTTAATCCAAAGTATTCAAATATCAATATGAATGACTCTACAAATATTTCTGCAAACTAGTTGATGATCATTAGTACAAGAAATTGGAGTTGTTGGGCAGTGGCAAAGCAGTATGCTTCATCCAAAAGGATAAATGCTCAGTGGCACAAGTAAATGCTGCTACTACTCATTTATATTTTCCATTTTAAAAGAGGATCAACTACTACAAACCATCACCAAATCAAATTTCATAAAATCTAAAATGATGAGTGATTGTTAAATGAATCATAAAAGTTAAGAGGCTGATATTTCCTGTGAGATTCTAGAGTTCAGTTGTCTAAAACAACAAATTAGAGAACCATACAATATATTAAAGATGACCGCTGCTGCTAGGCAGCTAGAATGCATTTCAATTATCTACAAAAACCAGCATTCTAATCAGCTTGCAGAAAAATAAAGTTGCAATCCATGTTATCCTGAAAAGGAAAAGGATTCGTCTTCCAAACATAAAAGAAAAGAACTCAGAAAAATGGAGCTCCATAAATTTTACGGCATCAAACCAATACATTATGAGATTTGAGGGAGGAAATAGAAACCACTGATTTTTAAAAAACTCACATATTGCAAAGTTGATAGCATAGAGCGCAAATTTCCCTATTTCCCTGCTACCCATCTTTTGATCTCAACATCCAGTGTTTCATCAATCCTCTGGAATTAGGGCAGATCAAAGTTAGAAAAAAAAAATACTATAACTCAAATTGATTTCAAGCAGGTGTTAATGTAGACAAGCAGAAAACATGCACAAAATAAATATGTATGCATTAGCGAATAATACACAATTAACAGGAACAAAGAATTAATAAAAGAAATGAATAATAAAAAGCACTTTTTACCAATTAACTATCATTGCCAAATTCTTAGCAAGATCAGAATTAGGATTTAGAAATGTAAAACAGAAAATCTATGACAACCAGGCCTAGAGCCAGTGCTTTTTGGTTCAGTTCTAGCAATACATAGATAATTGTATCACATTTATATACATATTGAAAGAATCTCGTTTTTGGTTGATAGTGTGGATCATTGTAATGTGAATCAAATTAAAAATAAAATAAAATCAATTGGCCACAGATAGTTTTTTGTTGTGCATAATGTTTAAGTTAAGCAAATTAAGTGCTTGGAAAATGATAAAAAAAACAAGACCTAACTTGAATTGTGTTGCAACCCTACTTGGAATCCACTCCACTTCATGAGAGGAAGAGGTGGTGCTTCTATGTCCAATATAAGAGCAAGCCAAGACCCCTTCAAAACGATGCCCCAAACACACACACGCAAGAAAGTAGAATAATTCTTTTAGCCACTGTAATCTACAGAGCTTACATGTCTTTCTGCTTGTTCCCTCAGAGTTTGAAAGTCCCACTGATTCTTCTCAGTGAGTGCTTTTGCCTGAACATTGCAAACTCAACAATCAAACACTGCAGAGAGCCAACCTACATGAAATTGAATACAAATATCTGAAAAACCATCATATTGAGAAATTTGTATTGTTTTTTTTCTAAGTTCAAGGGAACTAATGTTTATGAAATCATGCGATAAAAAACACATACCACACGTTTCTGAGCCCTTTGGTGGCCTTCCAATCTGGCTCTTATTCTTTCCTCACTGTCATCTTCAACTTCTTGGAATTCACTGGATGATGGAGAAGCTTTGCAAGAAAAAATAATGTTTAGACATGAATGTGTGTGTGTGTGTGTGTGTGTGTGAGAGAGAGAGAGAGAGAGAGATTTCTAACTAGTAAACTACCTTCAAAAATTGAAGAGCATCAACAACATTTGTGGTTGAAGATGCTTCCTCATGGAGGATGAGGATCCAGGAGATGTCCTCCTTGCTCCTTCAGGCCCAGGCCCGTTCTGAGAGTGAGTTTCAAACAAAGGATCCTGAAAAACATAATCAGAAATCAATCATGGAACATTCAACAAAAAAATATAGCTCGATGTGTTTCAGGCTCAAATTCTCACTGAAGAGCTAGCACTAGGTCTTGGTTCCCTACTCTGTCAATTACTCATATTGAAAAAGGATTCAAAATCATTTTCATTTTTTCGCTGGTTCATCCTTGCAGTTGCAACAGTCCTTTCTCGAGCCTCTGCAGCAACACTCTCCCATGCTTCCTTCTCCTTTGCTTGTACACTAGCCCTTTTCCTTGCATCCGCAACAGCTCTTTCTGCTCTTTCCTTTGCCTCTGTTGCTGCTATTTCACGAGCTTCAGCTTGTGCTCTCTGAACTGCACCCTTTCTACATGTTCTCGAGCTTCAGCATTTGCCTTCTCCACAGCAGCCCTCTGAGCCTTTAAGCAAAACTCAGAAGCCGCTCTTTCATGTGCTTCCCTTGTAGCCCTTTCTACAGCTTGTCTTGTCTTTTCCCTTTCTTTCTCAATCTCTCTAGTTTTCTCCCTTTCTTTTTCAAGCCTCATTTTTTCTCTGTCCTCTTTACATTCTCTCTCACTTTCTTCCTCATGTCTCTATTGTTCTCTCTCTTGCTCTTCATTTTCCCTGTGTTGTTGCTTATGTCCTAATCTGTCCTGTTTTTCTCTGAGTATTCTCTCCTGAGCATCTTCCATAGATTTCTCATCTTTCTCCAGTCTCACATCTTCTCTACCTCTAGCAGCATTTTTATTTTCACTCTCCCTTGCTACCTCAGCATGTCTGAATTTAGCCTCAGCTCTACCCATAGCCTCCTTCATAACAGCAGCAGCTGAGTTTGTCTCCATTTCTCCACAAAAAAGAACATCCTCATGTTCAGTATTATTTTTAGTCCTACCCATGATAAAACGCTCAAACTCATCAATTTGAGACATGTCTGAGCTTCTCACTACAGCGGGGACTGACTTGCAACTCTGGAAATGCTGAGAGGAATAATGGAAGGAACAAAACTCGCTAGCCTTTTTTCTAGGATTTGTGGAACCAAGAGAACCTGTTTCTGGCTTTGAAACTAGAGTTGGTCTTGGAGGAGGGGGTCTTGAAGGCGGTGGAGCAAATGCTGGTGGTGGAGCACATGTTGGTTGTGTAAAGAGATGAATTTCTGATATAATTAACCATACATTATCCGATAAATCCAAGTTTTTTTTCAGATCTTACAGACATCTACTTGGGAATTTGTCTCCTTAGGGCCAGCATTTGGAAATGAAAGAGTAGAAGCAGTTTGACAAACAAATTTATGAGAATTGGTTGAATCCGTTGGCATGTCAAACAGATTTTCTCTAGATTCCCTCTAATTGTTAACCATCTTCCTCTGTGTGTGGTTCTCAGGAATTTTCACAAAATATTTTCTTTTTTTGCAATATACAATTAGTTTTAATCTCTCCTGTGCTTGGCCCAGTTCTTAAGGGCTCATATTCTTCCCCCTTTTATTCATCTCAGATGAAAATGCAACCACAGATTTTCCAAGGCCGCTCAGGGGATCATCATCAAATATCTTCCCATTAGCAGCAGATGAACCACCAACTTTTTTGCCTCCAGAACTACTGAGTTTATTAATCTCTCCTAGTGGGTCACTAAACACCCCTGGGGATAAAACCACAGGGGTTGAAGTTGATTCTAAAACTACAAAGGGGTCTTCCATCTTAGAGATTGTTTCAGTTGAATTAACAGTTGGTCTCGGCACCCAAGGAGCCTCTGAAGTTCGCCTGTTTAAAAAGCGAAATGGGACTCAGATGTAAATCAACTGATACTTGATACATTTGAGTGACCATATAAATATAAACCAAGCACATGGGAACAAGATATAGATATGACTAATGAAACAAGTAGAGTATAGAGAATAGCACATGACCATTAAGTAATAGTGTCATACCTGTAAGAAAATAAGTGGAACTATATTTGATTCATTTGTACAGAAGTTTTCCCTGGTTTCATGGTTCTTGAGATACCAAAGGATATTGCCCATAATGACAATTCGACCATCATCCACGTGAACATGTGCTTCGCATGATCCTTCAATAATCAGAAGAACCTTGTGCATGCAAGCTTTTGGACCATCAGAAAAGTTTGAGCAGGTTCAAGACTAAAGCCCTGCCTAGAGATCAGTTTACCCTATACGTGAAACAGGCTCAATCTTGTTTTCTTTCTAATCCATGTATACATAAACACCATGCATGGACACCACTGAAGTTCCCAGATTCTAATTCTTTTCCAAATAGCTGTTTCATATCTTCATCCTTTCCCCACTCTCGATCTTATCAGTGACTGCATCATCAGATGGATTGTTGGGCTTGCACCATCCTGACTGTATGCACCAGTTGCTCTTCCAGGAATTTGATCCAAGGTCGGCCAAAGCTCACTCTATGGCGTCAAGAGATAGAGGATTTCCCGCTGCAGTTGGCCAGAGTGGCAATGCACTAGAAACTTCAACTGAGCATAGGTCAAGTCATTTTCTCCATCAGTTTCATCCCAATCCTTCTGACTGGCCATGCATGCCAAAATTATAGACTGCCAATACTGAAGAACTGAGTATAGAGGGAGCCGTAACTTCCCACCATTAATCTGATACTGATCCTGAACTTTGTTGAGCAAGGCAGGCCAAGAATTAAACTCGATTTTTTTATCAGGATGCCAAAACAATAATAGGTTCCTGTTGAATGGAGAGAGAGAATTTTGAGTCATTTTCTCGTAATATCAAGATTCTGTTAAGCAGGAATTGCAACCCTAAAAGAGCCTTAGAAAAGGGGTGCTTGAAAGAATAGCCAGTTGCATTTCTATAACATCCAAGATTTTCTAGAGAATAGGATGATCTTCCCAGTTTCATTTTTGTCAACAGCTGTGGATGATTTTTGACCCGTTTGAGGGAGAACTGATCCTGTAGAAAATTTTCTTTTTCTGCCTTTTGAACTCTCACTCTCAGGAATTTTTAGGACCAAACCTTGCTGAATGTACATCTCCAAAAGCAACAGCATTTAAGTCAGCATTCTCTGTAAGGCCTTCATTGTTCACTGGTAATTCATAGGTAGGATCTGTAGAAGCAGAGCCACTGAACCTCACAGATGAGAAATCAAGAACTTCACCAGCTGGAGGGCAAGAATTGAGTCCTCGTCTATGTATTGAGTTTCAGATGGAAGCAAATGAGCAGAGAGCTTCATTTCTAACATCTGGGCATTGGGAATCTGAATCTAACTCATTCTCCATAGGCTCAGTTGAGTATCTTTGGTCATTGATAACTTAACAGATATGTTCAAATTTCTGAACTTAGGAGTCAGTGTGCCCCTCTTGCACTGGGTTGGCCACATCACCGTAACCAGTGGCAGAATTACAACCTTGCTGCTGATCATATCCTGCAATTGGCCGAGGTTGACCATAGACAAGTTAAGGAGCATGTGCATGATACCCAGTACCATAGTAGTCCTGAGGAAGACCTTGTCCTTGTTGAAAAGTGAAAGCCGATCCTTCAGCCTATTCCTTCAACAACATTAGTAGGAAAAGGTAGCAGAAAATTTGGAGGCCCTGAAGAGGAATTCAAGCTGATATTCAATGATGGTCCAACCAATAATTCATTCCCCCTCTTTTTGGGAATTTTGATCATTTAACTCTTGTAGGGCCAACAAAGGAGTTTCCAGATTCTTCTTAGATGACTATGTGGAAGGAAGCAAACTGGAAGGAACATTGTGGAATTCAACACCAGATGGATGTCACTGAGTTGGTATATTTGTCCAGATGAGCTGTCCAAATACATAGTCTTTAGCTGCAGGAGTACCGTTAGCTTTAGCAGTAGTGTTGGTTTTCATCCTCTATGCAGATTGTTTCATATCTCAGGTGATAGGTTACATCAGACATTAACTCAAGTGGTTTCTGCAACATTAAGGACTCCCAATGTTCAAATTCTTCCTCACCAAGCAATCCTTTCAACAAAACAGGTGGAACCATGCCCTTGCATTTTGTTTCTAGACAAAAAAGCAAACTTACAGCGCCTTCCCTCACATGCATCTCAGAATAAGCTTTCATGCATTTCCAGCAGAAGAAGTTTCAGAATTTACATTCATTGTATCGGCTGCAGTTTCAATGCCATCTTTTGAAACAGAGTCATTCTCTACCAAAATCACAATCTAGGCGATCATTGAGCATTATGTCAGAATTTCCATCACAAATGAATTTCTTGTTATCATCATTAGTAATCCCCAGCAATCAAGCTCACTAAACCATCTCCTTCACCTGTAGAGCATTGAGATTTATAAACATTAACTGCAATATCACGGCAAGAGAATTCACTTTTACCCAGTGTTGACATGCAAGGTAAAGAATTGCTTGTTTCACCATGAAAAACAGCAGGCGACACAATATCTCTTTAGCAACTTCATAATACAGTGTCAGACAGAGGATGGTGGGCTTTCCAGTAATCAAGCTTCCTTTGATATAAGATCTACAGGGCTTAACTGAGCTCAGTTTAATTTAGTGTGGCACCCATTGACAGCAGACCCATCCCAATTTGCAACTTAGCTTTGATTACTAAGGGTTTCTCTTCTTCTACCTTCATTGTTGATCACAACCGATGCATGTTCATTAGAAAGAGCACTTGGAGCAGAGGACAAAGTATTGGATGCTGAGCTCTCCACAAAACAGCATCAGAGGCAACATAAAATTGCTTGCTTGCCTGTGGTAATAATGTGGGTGTTGGAGATTCAAGATCAGTTTTTTGGTTGTTGTAAAGAGGTTTCTGAATTGATCTCGGTATTCCCTGACAAATGAAATGAGCGAGTTCTTCTTTTCCGTGAGCAGGGACACTCGGAGTTGAATGCTGAACTGAAGGAGACTGTTTTGCGCGATGAAACCATATGCTGCCTGGGCATCACGTTTGTGTTTGTACACAACCTGATATGCTGAGGACCTCAAAAATACACGTGTGGCATAGTGATCAAGAGGCTCAAAATGCACAGATCTTGCTTTCATCTGTACAATAGATGGCAGAGGTGTTCTAGGTGGGAATTTCATCAGCCTTCTTTCAGATTGGTATGATTATCACCTGAATTGGAGCAATTTTTGGAGGGAGGCATCAAACCAGCATCATCTCATGGGTCATGATGATGTCACCAATAAAACAGATACTGATTACCCATGATGTCTGCCGAGCGATATGCATACTGCATGCAACATTAATCCAATCCAGCCAGTCTATGCAATTGGTCTTGAGCACCCCCTTTTAGAGCATTGGTGGCTTCAGAATCCTGATCCTTCTTTGACAATATAATATCAGGTTTCATATTCAAGCGTGACATTTCCTGGTGCCAACATAATGTCATGAATGGAATCAATAACCTTGCCAAAATAGTGACACTCCCTCAAAATTTGTGGTCCAGAGCAAGAATAGAGACCACAGATTTTGAAGAAGGGGACACATCCAGAGGATCATTATGTCATTGAGGAAGCAGCATGACCTTTCCTTCCTTTTTAATAATGACCCAGTAGAATCAGAAGAACCCGGATGATGCAATTGAAGACTGGCTCTAAGCCACTGGTTTGAAGGACCATCAGCACTTAGTCATTGAAGGCTAGTAGCATGGCCAAGGTCAAGATATAAATTCAGAAGATTAGAGAATTAGGATTCAACACTCCATCGACATTCCAAATCTTTATTCCCCATGATAGTCTCAACTCTCCCACTCCAAGCATTCCAGAAATTGCTGCTTAACAAATAATGGGTACCCAAAAAAAAAGAAAAACGAACACAAGAAAAAAAAAGAAAAAAAAAAAAAAAGAAAGGAACTCCAGAAAACAAAGTGGAGACATGAAAAGACTGAATAACCAAACCAAGCCACATTCCATTGTTTTGTCAATGGGCTTGAAAACAGGTGGGGATATCAGAGAACAAGAGCACAATTCTTAGATACCGATATCAGTAATAATTCCATGCTAATAGAAGAATTTTAAAATTAAACTCAATTGTGACTTATATGACTAATTCTTTGGATTGAAGAGATTGTTTCATACTCTTACCAATTTGTAGTTTGTTTGCATTAGATATGAGGAGTTTTATAAGAAAATATGCAATGTTAAAGCATCAAAAGGCTAGAACTTGAAACTAGCCTAAGATGCTATAGCAAAAAAATCAATGATATTGGTAGAATTATCGGTTCAAATATCACATATGGGGAAAATGAAAAAATGGATGGGAAGTTGGTACACCTAGTTTTTTGGCTAAAAATATGGAAGAAAAAAAAAATCAAGTCTTTTGTTAAAAAAAAAAAAAACCCAACGTTATCCTTTATTTTAAATTTTTATTTTAAAATTTTCCAAAAAAATAAAAATAAAAATTATGAGCACTTTATTTCTGATTTTTCATTATTTTATCACTTTAGTTATGTTGATTTAAAAAAAATTGAAAGATAAAGTTATTGACAAATAACTAAAATATAAAAAAAATTATAAAATATCAGTTTTTAATATTTTTATAAAATATAAGTTTTACGTAAAAATTAATTAGATAAGATAAATTATAAATACAATTTTCAATAATTTTAATAATTTAAATAAAGTTACAAAAAAAAAATTGTCGGGAGACTTTTAAAATGGACTTTCAAATAAAATTATATAACATTCTATTTAAAATTTTGAATGATTTAATTTTTGTCTTCAAAATATAATAAAAATATTCAATAAAATTAATAATTTTGTTGAGATATTTTAATTTTTTAAATAAATGAATATAAATATATTGAATTTTTTAACAATTTTAGTAAAACAAGAATTTGAATCATTTTAATTAGCTATATGTGTGTGTGTATGTGGGTTATTTTGGCTTCTAAGCTAAATAATGTTTTGCATGATCAGACCAGACTTCTAGTTAAAAATTGACATCTCCATCTCTCCTTCATCGGAGCAAATTTAAGGTTGTAAGAAAGAGGGGTGCAACCTTGAACACAACATAAGTAGCATAAGTGGTATTTGGGAACAACATAAGTTTTTGTCTTCATGATATGGTGTGGTTTGGAATGGGATGGTTTTTATCAGTGATTCAATAATATTATAGTTGGGTTTAAATGATGTGTAATAAAGTGGAAATGAGTTTGAAATTCAGTTTGGAAATGGATCATTTAATATGAGGTGAAAATTAGTTTTAAGTGTATGAAAGAAATATTTTTACTAAAAGCTTGAAATATTGACCACTTTAAAAGAATAATTTTCATGAATTTGAATTTAAATATAACCTTTAATGAACTAAACCACTCCTTATCAGAAATTTTAATGAAAGGTATTTTTATTGAAAAAGAAAAATACAACATTTTTTTAAAAAAAATAGGTGAAGGTTATTTTTGGCAAAATGGGATCATATTTTGACCTTTTTATCCCTATATGAGATGTGGTAGTTGTATTTTACTAAAAATGGTTTTTTAATTAAGTGGAGCTAAGTTTCGGGGAAAAAAAATAGGGGAAAGAAAATGATTAACTTCAATTATTCAATAAGTAATAGTGATTAAGTAATTACAGTAATTTAAGTTAAATTAAATAAATACATGAAAAGTTTGGCATAAAAATTAAGGGTTTATTTATTTTTTTTTCAAGTATACAACATGTAATAGTTTGGTAGGTGACTGCAGTCAAAATAGGGGAACCCAAGTAATAATTTATTGGTAAATGGACTCAAATTGCTGGAAAAATGTTCTTTATTATAGGAGAAAAGTGTTGTTTATGATAGGAAAAAAACATACTCATATGGTCATTTTGATTCAAAATATACGCATATGGGCAATTTTAATACTAAAACCTAAGCATTCAACAGTACTAATAATAGCTCAAAAGTAACATATACAACTCATTCGGAATTATTAAACTGTCCAATTCATACGCTTCAAATCAGCTTAAAGTGATGCCAAGTTTGATGCAAAGAGATATAGCCATGTTAATGATGCCCCGTGATAGAACAATGGTTGCATCTTCTTGCAACTTTTCCTCCTCCAAGAATCCAGAAATTCAATCAAGTGAAACCTTTGTATGAGCCATCATTGAGACCAAGTCGCGGTCTTGAAATAGGATTCAGAAAATGGCCAGAGCAGGAAGACCACCTCCTGCTGTGAGCTGACCACACCTAACAAGATTGAAGAATCAAAGGTGATGGTAGTAACAAAAATTGGGCGAGCTCCAGAAAATGAATGTAACAAAATCCAGCAAGCAGAGAGCTTTCCGGAGCCACTGGAGCTTGTTCTGAAGGTTTGCTCTTAAGAGTTAAGGAACTCATGGCCCATCCAAGTAAGCTAGCATTTCTTGGCATTGATGAGGTTTACAACCCCATGGATTCCTCCAACTTCTGGATTTGGTTCAAGCAAGAAGATTCAAGTTAACATGACATATGGAGCAATCCCAACACAATGGACAGGAAATCCGGTGTAAAGTTTTAAAGGTCCTCCAGATTTCAATGTTTTCATGGCATAATCCAAAGAACTGGTGTACAGATACTTCCCACTAGCATTAGGTTGCATCTTCTGTATTTGAGTTTTAACATAATCAAAGGGTAAACTAAATGCTGAAGCAAAGAACCCCGAAACAACACTGGGTCCCATTGCAATACTAGCTTCACCCAAACCAAGGAAATCCTGGAAAAACTCAACACTTTGATCATAGGATGCAAGCATCTCCATGTTCAATGCCATTGCTCGCACTGCAGTAAGACCTATGCCTTGCCAAAGTGCTAGAACCCATTCATCTGCAACAATATAGTGCATGGAAAGCATATTTGTAATTCTGGCATCGAGCAACAGGTAAAGTGGCATCAGTTTGCATACGAATGAGTGATGAATTTGCAGGACTACCAACAGTGGCTCCAATAGCTCTAGCAGTTACGCCACAAAGAGCTTTCTGATACAAAGGTAATGGTTTTCCATCATTAGCAGCAACAACTTTATTAGTCAGGACCTTGAACTATCTAAGTCTTGCAGTTGTATATGTAGCTTGCCTAAGCAACCCAGCAGACAATCCCTTGGGGAAGGCTTTAATGCCCTCATTTTGAAGCATTGTCTTAGTAATACAATGATTTGCACCCCAGGATCAAGCTTGTCAAGAAAGACAACTTCCATTGCATTTCCATGGCAGCCCAAGGTATTGCAATGCTTCATTCCAGTAGATTAGCCTTGGTGGCTCACCCATAGGCTGGTTTCAAGATAGATCAAAAGTTTTCAGGTTGGGAATCTTCAAGCAGTGGGGTTCCCAGAGATGCAATAACCAGCCGTCTAGGACTGCGATTCCTGCCAACAAATCTTTCCACACCAGAAGTTGTATGAACTGATCTGTCGGAGGGATCATGCACCACTTCCACTGATATTTGACTTGTCATCTAAGCAAGAATGGTTAGATGAAACCATGTCTAATGATTGCTCACTGATCTGTTCCGGAAAAAGCAGGTTTTGTCTGATCAAAAGGAAGTTGTAGCTTGCCCTCGTAGAATTTTGAAAGTGCACAAGCAGCAATTCTGAGCGTATACAACTTTGTAGGCTAGTTCAATTATGCTAGCAAATGAAGTAGAGCTCCATTGCTAAGGACAAGATCACCGCATTTGAAATCTCATGATGCCACCAGTAAGCTTGTTGTCCTTTTGAAACCCAAAGCAGATCTCTTCAAGAATTAGACCAAGGGAAATAGTTATTGGATAGTACCAGATTATCAATTAGTTTCAACTATGACATAGATTTTGGAATTGAACCTATAAGCCTGTTTGCACCTAAGTCCAGAGATGTTATCTTCTTGCAAAATGAAAAGATTCAAAAGGATCTCTCCAGTTAATTGCTTTCCCAGTCCTCTCTTGAAACAGAATCATTTTCTACTAAAATCACCATCTGGGCAATCGTTGGGCATTATGTCAGAATTTCCTTCACAAATGAATTTCTTGGTAGCACCACTAGTAGTCTAGACAGTCAAGCTTGCTGAATCATCTCTTTCACTATCTTGTTCAAGTGCTCAATAGCAGCAAGAAATTCCACATAGTCTATTGTACTGTTGCCAATGTTAGCCGCATCCAATGTTGTGTCATCCTTGAAAATCTTTCCAAATGTAATCAATTGATAACATTGCTCATTCAGTGTCAACTGATCCAGCTTGCATAGCCTTGGCCAGAGGTACTTTTGTGTGAACTCCAGCATACGACACAGTTCCAGGAGATACAACTGAAGCGGCTCTGGTAGTGGTTGGAGAGGGACCCATCCTAACCCCTCAGCTATTCGACCAATATTTGTGTCCCCGGGAAAGCAAACTGATGAAGTGTTAATAGCTTCACACTTTCCACACTTTGCATACATATCTGCCAGTGCATTCTCCAAGAACTAGCCCAAGACCATCCCTCTCTCATAGATAAATCCATCAATCCACTTCCCCAGATCAAGTGCATTAGAAAACTAAAGAGAAAGAACAGAGACCCGAACAGAGGAGAACTAGAGAAAACCATAAAAAACAAACAAACAATATACGAACCAAGAAAAGCCTCATCTCATGCTCTTTCAATGGGCTCGGACTAATGGGAAGAGTACTAGTATATTCAAACAGGAAAAAGGCAACCAATATATTCAAATAACGCAAAATGAAACAGAGCTTCACCGAGTTTAAATAATACTAAAAAGAACAATGAATGAAACAATAACAATGGGCATATGAACAAACCAGAAATCAGCAAAACTCGTGTAGCCTCTGTCATCCATAACCAAACAAGCAGACAAAGCCCCAAACTGCAAGAGGAGAAGATGAAAAACACTGGTAGTGAAGATGAACAAGAGATACACAGTAAACTTACCTGAGAACTCCTCTAAAGCAAAGATTCATCAGAGGAACTTTGTGAGAGCCCTCTTCTCATACATTAATGAGAAACGGAATTTCCACAACAACCGCTTCTCATATCCACTCAAAATCCTATGGGGGCTTCAATGCATGAATAAACATCCCGACAACTTTGAACACATGATTTAGATTCTGCCATTTTCTGAGAAATTCTAATGCAAGAGCAAGAATGCTTGGATATCATACTTGACTTCTAACTTACAGGAGACCATTTTTTGTCTTAAACAGTCCGCCTTCAACTTGGTTTTCATCTTTAATGAAGGCATTCCTCCGAGCATCTGAAATTGCAGAAGCATTCAGTTAAATGCCAACAACCATTCCAACACGATGTGCTAAGGTAAGACCAAGGTAGTTAAATTCTGTCAACCACTCCTTGTGGCCTTGAAAACCTTCTAGTTTGAGTTTCTTAACAGCAATAAGCATTCCTAATACAGGCTTTACAGCAACAAGTTTTGTTCATCATTCCATCTTTTGAAAACACAGCTAAATCCTCCTTCATCGAGTAGACTATCTGGACGGAAGTTTCTGGTGTCATTCTTTAGTCATTAAATGAGAAGGCTTTCAAACTCTGGGACAACAATGTTCTACTTTTTGATCTTAGAGTGGGAAGACTTTCAGTAGTGTTGTACACAGAAACCAAGAATGGGAGTTTGACAATGACCATATAGGGTAATTCCATCATTGCCAATAACAAACCTTAATTCTCCATTGCTCCATGTATGCACCAATGCCCTTGTTCTGGATGCATCTTCATTAGAACTATGTGTTCTTGGTAAAAGCAAGTTAACATCTGAAGCAGCTGGTGATGACTCCAGTTTCAGCTTACTCGAGAAATCTTTATTTGAGAAACTTACTGGGGACCACAATTGCATTGCTAAATTTTTCCCAACTTACTGTGATTTCAGGAACTATGTACGAGGAGGATTGGCAATGCTAGGGAAGTGGATGGACTGTTTATCCTTGAAGAAGAAGAAAAGTCATGGTAGAAACTTCTCAGGATCTCCAATGCGGAAGTTCTATAACTTATGTGAAAGAAATAATTTTATGAAGTTTGTGAACTTGCAAAACATCACTGCAACTATTTTCCTCCTCAAGTTTATGAGAAATCTAGTCCATTCTCCCTTGTGCAATGTGATGTGTGGGGGAGGGGGGCCCTCTCTGGTGAAAACAATTTCAGGTGCTAGGTGGTTTATGACATTGATAAATGATCACACACGAGTGTGTTGGACTTATCTCTTGAAAGAAAATCTGAGGAAGCCACAATTTTTTAAAACTTTCACCAAATGATCCAAATTCCAAACTCAAATTCACATTCTAAGAACTGAAAATGGAAAAGAATATTTCTCACAAATTTTAGGGAGGTACCTTGAAAAGAATGGCATTGTCTACCAAACGTCTTGTATTGACACACCCCAACAAAATAGGATTGCAAAGAGGAAAAATAGACATTTACTTGAGGTAGCTAGAGAAATGATGTTTCAAATGAGGGTTCCTAAGCATTTTTGGGGAGAAGCAATGTTGACAGCCTCATACCTAATCATTAGGATGTCAACTTGTGTCCTTAAGTTTGATATACCCATAAACACCTTGAAAAATGTTTATCCCACATCTCACCAATTCTTCACCTTACTTTCCCTAAAGGTTTTTAGGAATCTAGCCTTTATACATATCCATAATCACAACACAAGCAAATCGGACCGAAGAGTTATAAAATGTGTTTTCCTTGGCTACTCTCCTACACAAAAGGGGTATAAGTGCTTTCACCCACCTTCTAAATTTTTTTGTCTCTATGGATGTATCATTCTTCGAAGACCAGCCCTACTTTGCCGAAAATTTGTTTGGACTAGAGAGTGAAAAGACTAATGAAGAAGTGAATTTTTAGGATATTTCACCTACAAACATTGCCCATACTCCTATTCATAGTGAGTTCACTGCAAATTCTTTACCATTGTGTTCTGGAAATGAAGCAAATGGAGAACTACTTGATTCTACACAACAAACTCATTGTGATGATATTGAGGAGAAGCAAGGAGAAACAGAAAGCAAACTACAAGAGGTTGAAACAAAAAATGCTAGAGCAGCAAGATGGAACAAAAAGAGAGTTGCAAGTTTATTCAAGGAAGAGGAAAGATGCAACATACCATGGAAATGAAGTCCCTATTCATTGTCAATCCTCCCTACCAAACATGGTTGAACCTAAAAACTTAGGTGAGTATATCTAACTTGTAATTTCTAGTTCTAATATTTTTTTTTTCTAATCTAAAGGTTCCCATTGCACTTAGAAAAGGAATCAAAGTTTGTATCCAACATTCAATATTCGAATATATTTCCTATAGAAAACTCAATCCCAGCATTGCCTGTGAAATTCCCTTGCATGCATTACAAAATCACTGCAGTTGCCGACTGTCACGCAACTAATCCATTTTTAGGTAAAGCCTATATTTTTGGAGATTTAGAAGAAGATCCTTCACACAAGCAACTGATAACATGTCTTGAGGTCCTATGTCTTTGAGAATATTTACGAAGGGCAGATACAGTGCCAAGTTCAAATGGAAATTGGGGAGAGGTTTATTGTCAGACGCACAAAAAAAGATTTTGTCATCACTAGGCGTGTACCACTTGCAAAGAGAATAAATGCCATTTTCTGCAACTCTGCTTTACCTGAAGAAGGGAGGGATCCCCAAACCTTATCCAGATACTTCAAGACCACACATGAAGCTTCATCAATGGTTATCATGCCAAATGCAGTTGGTCAATGAGCAAGAGTGTCTTCACCACTATTTCTTCTAATAATCTGCAAATGTTCTATAACTATTGAAAAAAACTGGAGGGCTTCTTAAGTTAAATGCTCCCCAAGAGTACTCAGGCAAAACAACATTTTGTTTATAGAGAATGGGAGCACATCTCCAAGCTGGTGGCCAATCTTTCAACAAAACAGCTTCGCTATATGAAGAGTGTACTCTCTTCCTACCTTTCTTACCTCCAACACTTGGAAATCCTCTTTCAGATTCCTACAACCCACAATCTCAAATTTCATATTCTCAAGACTTAGTGGAGATTTTTCAGCTGTTTTCGAGACTATGCATTTTTTGTATCCTAGTTTTGCTACTGTGCTCACCCTTTTCTCCATTCTGGGTACCATGCGAAGCTCACCACTGAGGCTGATTTATCCAATGAATGCAATGCCATTGGGAAAAGGAAACTCCAAGAAGCTACTGCAAATTGCAGCTGCTGCAACAAGATCTGCAGCAGTCTCTGCCAGTGTCACCCCACTTACAACATTTAAAAAGATGTCATTCTCTTGGAGCTTTAGACCGACTTGCTTCATGAGCATTGAGATAATCATGTCAGCTCTGCTTGCTAGAACCCCATTAACTTGCCTTGCAATTGTTGATCCTACACAATGCTTGAATTTCTAGGAGAAGAGATCAATATCTATGCATAATTACAGCAACTACAAGCCCAGCTAAAATCTCCTATTCCGAGTTTTGCTCACTTATGAACAACCTACTGGGGTTTGAAACAACTTGTAATCACAATTGTGACATTTCAAACACTCCAAGCTCATCAGTGGACCTAAACCAATCCTTCACAGATGGAAGCAATTGATGAGATGAGTGCTCCTCCATTTCCATATATAAAACAATGCCAACAATGTGCTCCAGGGCACAAGACCTGGCTATGTCTCCAGATTCTGTCACATGTCTAATAAAAAACACAAGAATGTTAGTCTTCTTAGCAAAACACAGAAAGGCTAATGTGCATTCTTTCACTTACGAGAGACCTCTTGCATTTCCAATGACTCCTTTCAATTATACAGTTTGAATGGAATCAATAACTAGAGCCCTAGGGGAAAGAAGATGAACTGTTCCCAATATGTCCTCAATATCAGTATTTGAATATAAGAAAAGGTCTTCCATTTCAATCTTCATGTGGCTCTATTTCCAATTTGTTCAACACTCTCTTCATTAGATACATACACAACTAGACTTAATCCACCAATATCATGCCATTCGGCTATTATTGCAACAATCTATAGTAACAGTGTACTTTTGTGAGCACTAGGACAACCACCAAGCAGAGATGCGCATGTTGTTGCACATTAGGAAACATACATCAGAAAAGAGAACGAGAAACAAACGCAATAGCACAAAATAAACCAAGAAAAACAGAGAAAAGGTAGATGCAAATTGAATAGCCAAACAAAGCCACATCTCATTCTTTTGTCAATGGGCTTGGAGGCTAGTGGATAAACTAGAAGTAGATCCAAAACAAAAATACAGTCGATATCTCCAGATAGTGGAATGTCAAACAGAGCCTTACCGAATTCAAACAATGCTAAAAAGAATAGTCAATAAAACAACAACAATAAGCATATAAACAAACTAGAAATCAACAAAACTCGCATGTGGCCTCAGCTATCCACAACCAGACAAACAAACAATGCCCAAGCAACAAGAGGAGAAGACGAAGAACAATGATAGTAAAGATGAACAGGAAATCCATAACACCCATACATGGGAAAGCTCCTCTCCAAAAAAATTTGTTGGGGCTTTTAGCTTCTCTCTTTCTCTAGAAAACCTTCAAAATCCATGAGCTCACCTCTGGTTTTCTTTCTCCTCAAGCTTTTCCTCTCACGAATGTTTTTTTCTCTGCCCCTATAAAAAGAATCCCTCAACAGGAGAGTACTCTCTCTCTCTAGTGAACCACTCTCTTTCTTTACCACCCAAAAAAACACGTTCTCTGGCTCTCCTGTTTCCCTCATAAAAAATGTCTCTCCAGGTTGCCAAAAAACTGAAAAAAAAAAAAAAAAAAAAAAAGCCCTTACCCAAAACGTCCCAAAAAAGGAGCCCCCACGATAAGAGGCCAAAATAGCCTCTTAAAGAGAAATGGAAGGCTACCTTCCAAGCTGCCAAGGAGTCAAAAAAACCCTCAAGAGCCAAAGCTAGAAAAAAAAAAAAAAAAACAAACAACAAACTAAGCCTAATGAGCCTCCAATAATCAAGCTAGGATCCGAAATAACTCTATAAATGGTTTCTAAAATATGGCTCAAAAATCAGTAATGATTCGAGCAAACATGGACCAACAAGGGACGATGAATGATCAAGCAAGAAGAATCCTAAACACGCAATAAACATGACTATATGGTGAGAGGAAAATAGAAATGCAACAATATGTGTTAAGGGACGAAATGGAGGATCTACATAATAATAACAATAACAATAATAATAATAATAATATAACAATATATATATATATATATATATATATATATATATATATATATATATATATATATATAGAGAGAGAGAGAGAGAGAGAGAGAGAGAGAGAGAGAGAGAGAACTCTAAAAATTTAATTATGCCGTGCATTCTCATCCCTTAGCCTATCAACAGTCTTATGTGTGGCAGTGATTAAGTGAATAGTGGTCAATAAAACATGGATTTAAAAAAATCAATTCAAAACTGTAAGTTCTCAATCAAAGGAACGAAAGGAGAAAGAGGTGTGCACCGAGGCGGCCATGTAAGAGTGCCATCCAAGTACGAGATTGAGGCTGTCTTGCTAGTGTTGAAGGCGCTGCTGTTATTCTCTATAAATTTTCCCTTTCTACTCTCTTGCATGCACTCGAATACCTTGCATCGCTGTACTCCCGGGTCCCTTCTGATTCCTTGAAACTCCCTACATTCAGACCTACTTCAGGAGCTTTGGCATTAATCCCCTGTATGAATCTCTGAAATTTTGCTGAGAAATTTAGTCTCTCTGGACTGCCGTTTCTGATAGTTGAAGAACAGAAGGCTGAAGAATCATATCTGATTGGATTCAGTTTGGGAGGGTGACCATAGGTCATGGTAAAAAATGAAGTCAATTTCCTTTTCCTTAAACCTTTCTGTACGTCCATATTCATCTGCTAGCAGCCTGACTTCCTCCTCAGGCCTGTGGTGCAGGGAATTACCTAACTCCTTTACATGCAAATCAGAATTCTCCAGTTGCAATTTTATATTAGAATTCTTTAACTTCCCTACTTTATTCTCTGAATCAAGTTCGGACATCATCATCTGTTTCAATTTTTGGAGACTAATTTCAGACTCAAAGGTAGAGCTTTCTATTTCTCTTGCAATTGAGAGTGTAAATTCTGTAGATTCTAGGGAGTCATCTCAGCTTGGATGGATAGCAGGTGTTTACTCCGTGCATTGATTTAAAGTCACTCCAATTCTTCATGCTTCTTGATAAGCTTGAGAGTGTTGAAGGAGTTCTTTTTTTTTTTTTTTTTTTTTTTATTGGAAACGACACAAAGATTTATTGATAGAAAAAAAGTACAAAAGAAGGATGAGGAATCCTCCTGCCAAAGACAGCTAAACTATAGAAAAATACACTAAAAAACGAGCAAACACTCTAAAAAGACCACTCCTTATGGAGTACATACAGCTATCCAATCAAGAAGTAACGCATTAAGGGGAGTCCCCTTAAAAACCTTGGAACAATAGGCCCAAAGAGAAGCAAGGAAAACAATAGAGTCCCATAGAGCCTCTGAATTCCTTGCTTTATCCTCAAAAATCCTCGCATTCCTTTCCCTCCACACAATCCGAATAAGAGCGATGTTTGCAGCTTGCCACAAGGCTATCCCCCTCTTAGACGAACCAAATCCATTGAATTTGATGTACATCATGTCAAGGATGCTTCTTGGGGGAACCCAATCCATCTTAGCTAACTGAAATAACCTGTGCCATAACCCAATCGTCAAGGAGCAATGAAGAAAAATATGATCAGCTGATTCCCCATGCTTCATGCACAGAATACAAATATCCGGACTAAGGGCTTTGTAGGGTCTTCTCACTTGTAGCATGTCATTAGTATTCACCTTCTTGTGTGCCACTAACCAGATGAAGGACTGCACTTTGAAAGGAATTTGAGAATTCCAAACGAATTTAGAAGGAAAAACCTGAGGAGGACCAAAAAATTGGGATAAAGCTAGAAAGAACGATTTAACTGAAAAAAGCCCTGAAGAAGACAAGGGCCACAATCTAGCATCTGGAACCGAAGGAGATAAATGCACTCCATCAAGAGAGCGCATGAGGCCTTCTAAGTCCTCAATCTCAGAATCTGACAAGTTACGACGGAAATTTAAATTCCAAGAGAAAGGACGAGTAGGACCAAGAACTGAAGAAATAGGTATGTTTTTATCCAAGACTACTCTAAATAGACTTGGATATTGGGATCCCAAAGGTTGGTCCCCCCACCACAAATCTTCCCAGAAGCGAATTCTTTCCCCATTTCCTACCACAAATCGAGTAAACGAGGAAAACTCTTGAAAGACTTGAGAAATAGCCTTCCAAGGACAACGATGTGACCATCTGACTATTGTGTTAGCATCCCAACCATTGGAGTGTGAACCATAGATGCTTAGTATGACCTGATGCCATAGAGCTGGACCCTCTCTAGGGTACCTCTACAACCATTTCCCTAAAAGAGCGAGATTTCTCAGAGAAATATTCCCAAAACCCAAACCCCCTATTTCCTTCGGTTTACACACGACATCCCACCTGACTAAATGATCCTTTTTACCTTCCCCAATCCCTGACCATAAAAAATCCCTCTGCAACCTCTCGATTTTTGCAGCAACTGAAGCGGGTAACTTAAATAAAGAAAGATAGTAACAGGGCATATGGGTAAGGCAAGATTGGATGAGAGTTATCCTCCCACCGAAGGATAGGTATGCCTTTTGCCAACCATCTAATCTTCTTGAAATTCTCTCAATCACAGGATCCCAAAAACCACCTGCCTTGGGGTTCCCGCCCAAAGGAAGACCCAGATATAGTATAGGCCAGCCAGAAGCCTTGCATCCAAGTGTCTCAACCAATCTTGAAATATGAGCATGATCCAAATTGATGCCATAAATATTACTCTTGTCTAAATTGACCTTAAGTCCAGAAATATGCCCAAATGCTAACAAAAGACTCTTGAGAGTCTGCAAGTCTTCCTCCCTAGTGTTAGAAAAGAAGATGGTGTCATCGGCAAATTGCAAATGAGATACCCTAGTTCTATTTCTACCCACCCTGAAACCCTCCAACATATTTCTCTCCTCTGCTCTCACAAGCATCCTACTCAATACATCTGCTACTAAAGTAAACAAAAAGGGGGATAAAGGGTCTCCTTGTCTTAATCCTCTCGATGCCTTAACCCAACCTTTAGCGCTACCATTCACCAATACTGCATAAGATACCGAGGACAAGCATCCATTCATCCATTTCCTCCATTTAGGACTAAACCCCTTCTTCTCCAACACTTGATCTAAAAAATCTCACCTTACGTGATTGTAAGCCTTTTCAAAATCAATTTTAAAGACGACTCCTTCCTCCCCTGATCGTCTTCTCTCATCCACTATCTCATTTGCTATGAGGACTGCATCCATTATTTGTCTCCCTTGAACAAAAGCTCCTTGAGTAGAATGGATGGTTTCATGTAAGACCCCTCTTAGACGCCCTGAGAGCACTTTGGCTATTATCTTATAGAGACTAGTGATCAAACTAATGGGTCTAAAGTCTGAGATTTTCTTTGTCGTACTCTTTTTGGGCAAAAGAACAATGAAAGAGGCATTAGTGCTTTGATTGATAACTCCGCTCCTATGAAACTCTGCAAACACTCTCACTAAATCCTCCTTAATCACATCCCAGCAGTCTTGGAATACTGCAATAGTAAAGCCATCAGGCCCTGGAGCCTTGTCCCTATCCATCTGAAATATGGCCTTAGAAATCTCTTCTTCTGTAAAAGGGGCAACCAAACTTATTGCACTTTCTTCCGAAATAGGAGACCAATCTAAACCTTCAATACTCCAAGACTCTCCTATAGGATTCGCGTAGAGTTTTTCAAAGTAGAGTAAGATCTCCTCTGTGATGCTCACGGCATTATTCAACACTAAGCCCGTTTCATTTTCCAATGACTTGATATACTTCCTATTTCGCCTACCATTAGCCACTTTATGAAAAAACTTAGAATTGCAATCCCCTTCCTTAACCCATTTCACCCTAGCTTTTTGTCTCCAATGGATTTCCTCCCTCAAAATTAAATCCTCTAGCTCCCCTTTTCTTAAGGCTCTTTGACCTAACAATTCAGAGGTGAGACCCCCATCCTGCTCGATGGCGTCTAAGTTAGCTAAATCCTTGAGGATACTTTTTTTCTTTTCATTAAGCACTCCAAAAGAAAGCTTATTCCATTCCTTCGCTTTGGCTTTAACAAATTGTAATCTCCTCATGAACTTGTGGCCTTCCCATCCGTTTCCTTGAAAACCCCTCCACCAATTTCTAAAGTTCTCCTTGAAACTAGGATGTTGCAGCCACATGTTCTCAAATCTAAAAGGAGTTGGGCCCCACGTGAACGGATTGGTATCCAAAGCAATTGGCCAATGATCCGAGGTCCTTCTGATAAGGGTTTCTTGAATGCCTTGGGGAAATAGATGCCCCTACTCATTTGAGTAAAGAAAACGGTCTAATCTCTTGCACACGGGAGACTCTTGCATATTTGACCAAGTGAATGATGCGTTCCGAAGAGGTGGATCAAGTAATTCACTTTCACTAATAAAACTATCAAAGTCCCTCATGCTTGAAGTTAGCCTAGAGCCCCCCAATTTTTCTGAACTTCTCCTTATGACATTAAAATCACCGCCCACACACCACAACGGAAAAGTTAGACCACAAATGTCATAAAGTTCCACCCAAAAATCCTTCCTAAGTGAGGGACTATTTGGACCATAAACTGCAGAAATCCAAAGAGATCCACATCCCTCCAAGGCGAATTTGACCGATATCGAGAAAGAGCCTAATACCACCTCCTCCTTGCTCAACTTTTTTGAGTCCCAAATGAACAAAATCCCACCAGAAGCCCCACACGCCGGGAGAAAAACCCAATCCTTATTTCTGACCGTCCATACACTGCCCACTAGCCTTCTGTCGCACTTCTCCTTTTTTGTTTCCTGAATCATCACAACATCCGGCTTCTCTAACCTAAGGAAATCTTTAATCACTCTTCGCTTATTACTTGAACCCAAACCCTTAACATTCCAACTGATGATTTTCATGGAAAAACACGCAGGCCCTAACCCTCCAAACCAAATCCACCTGGATTCAAACGCCTATGGACCTCTATTCTTCCTCCTAGAGTACACCTTAATGTCCAGAGAGCATAGGACCTCACGTACTTTAGCCATTTTCCTGGGGGATAGGCCATCTATAAGAAAGTCTTCCGGCGGGGATGCCTCATTAACCCCCGGACTGCCTAGCATCAGGTTAGAAGACTTCCCAGGGGTGGAACTCTCGGACATCTGGTTAAAAACAGCTCTCTGATTCTCCTCCTCAACATGGACAGGGATGCCAACAAAATTTAATGGGCCAACATCGCCTATTTCGGGAAAAATTTTGAATTTACCTTGATTTACCGAAGGAGACTGGGAAAGAATTTCTGAATATGGGAGATGAGGACCGGAGGGACACGGAAGATTCATTGCCAGATTACAGGATGGAGAGGGATAAGGCTCGGGTGGCTGAGAAGAAAAAGGCTGACTTACCTCCAAGCTTTCCACTCCCGGAACTTCACAATTTCCTCCCAAAATGATGTCTTTACCTCTGGTTCTTGGAATAGAAGGTGACACCGTGACTAAAGAGCTACCAGGATCGTACCCCGCTCGTCCCGTAAATCCTCCTTTGTCTTCTTTGAGTTGGGATTTTCGCGATTCCATCACTCCTCTTGACGTCGAGGTTTCCTCCTTCGACCAACTGTTGCAATTCCTTGGCAGAAGACAACGGAAGATGGGACTCTCTCTGATACCTCGAGTCTGATGAGATCCCATCCCACCATCCACTTCCAGATTGTGGCCTTTGCTAAATGACGCTGCGCTCCGTAGGGGAAGAGTCTCGCTGCTACTCCGTTGTCCATGACGGCGATCCGCGCTTGGAAGGAAGAGTTTGGACCACATCTCCCTTGAATCCATCGTTTTTTCCCCTTGCGTGAAGTCTTCCTTCTGATCCATTGAAGCTTTCCCCTTTCTTGCTGCACTTTCTCTCTCTCGAGACCCATATCTCAAGCCAGACGACATCGAGCCACCTTGAACTTGGCCCAACCCCGACGGGCCTGATGACTTACAGCCCACAGTCCGACGCCCATAACTCTCCTCTTCTATCTCTGAAGGTGGGCTAGGGTTGGATGAAATCAGGGCCTGAAACTCATCGGCCCGACCATCCTCTCCAAGATTTACTTCGACGCCGGCCCTCTCATCGCCTGAACGAGGCTGCGTGGTCGCCTTTGCAGAGGAGCCCGCTCTCTGTGGAGAAGAAAGGGATGCGGCAGCGTCATGGGCTTGAGGGACGTCTGGGCCAGCGTGAAGCCCACGACTCCTTCTCCCTTTTTGGGCCCTTACTGGATGGGCTTTAGTGGAAGACTCAGGCCCTGTGGGCCCAAGAATGACTTCCTCTACAAAGCCCAATCTGCTCCCTTCCCATCCATTCTCCCTTTTGGCCGCCATGCTTGTACTTGAACGCCGATAGCGTGCCCGGGGAAGAAGCTCCCTCCTGTAGCACTCATTACCCCTGATACTACCTCGTAGCCCCTCTGCAAATTTTGGCGTCTGAGAGACGCAAACCCCTTCTTTCAACCACTCGTACCTGCAGTGGGATGTCCCGGACGTGACATTGCCGTCTTCGCCCTCTTCTCCGATGACTGAAACTGCTACAGTATGCTTCCAGGCCCCGTCTTCCACCTCGAGCAACGCTGGAAGCACGACACTAGGATGCATCTCCACCCACAGCTTCACCTTCGTCAAATCCAACAGCTTCACGGTTTCCCTTGCTACCTCCGTCACCCTCCCCCACTTCTTCAAGATGAATTTCAGCTGGTCTACCTCCCACAAGTGAAAAGGAAGGCCTTTCAACACTAACCAACCCCTTCTAAATTTTCCAGGAATAAACATATTTTCTCTTGGCGACCATCTTCTTAGGAGAACAAGCCTTCCTTTCACTAAAAGCCTCTCCTGCTCTTGTAACCATTTTGCTCTTCCTGCTGTACTCACAAAGAAACACCCCTTAAAGGCGGAAATGGGATTTATAGACACCATACCTTTCACTCCCAACAACCTCGCAATGGCCTTGCCTTCATCAGTCCAGTCTTGAACTTTTTCTTTGCATTCACATATTACGGCTCTGGCCCATTTTCCAGCTGCTAATGGAACTCCACTCCTAATTCCATCCTCTGCAACCACCTCTGCATATGACCGGCCACCTCTATATCTGCTTTTGCTCAACTGATTATTGCCAAACATCTTCTTCCGCTCTTCTCCAACTTGATCAGAATAATCTTGCACTGAAATAATCGCCCTCCTAAGGACTTCCCATCCACTACCTTTATCACCCTCGGGGATGACAAGAAGTAAAGGATTCCTTCTTGTGGCAATCTCGGTGATTTTCATGAAACGCCCTCTATTGTTGAAGCAAATCTCCATCAAATGGATCTTATTCTCGCCCCTGAACTTTCGTGTGAATCCCCTAGTATTCTCCAACTCCACAGCTTTCTTCAAATGCTCCGTTAACCAAACCACCTCCTCCCTTCCAAATCCTACTGATACAACAAAACCACGGCTCCTTTCTGTTACTGAAACCCAAGTTCCACCATTCGATCCTTCAAACTTCACCTGAAAAGACTTTTTTTCCACTTCAAACTTTTCAACTTTGCACTTCATCGTGCCTAAACCTTCATCAAAGTTCATGTCTCAAGAAGAAGCAGCTGCTTTTTTCGGGGCAATAGATCTCATAAATTTGAGCTGGAGATTATTGCTACCTAAGCTGGCTGCATATAATTATTGGAATAATTGGTTTGTGTTGAAGGAGTTCTTGAAAATCTGAAGTACATTTATGAGCAATCATGAAAACATTTAGGCAATCTGCAGGTTCTTCGTCTGCTCTCATCACTAAGGAAACTTCTCATTTTTACTTTTCATCCATAATCGGACTGAATCTGTAAGTGAATGATTTCCTTCGCTTTGCAAAATTCTTTGAGGTTGTTGCTGCTCTATTCCTGCTGCAATCCATGAATTCCTGTTGGCTGCTTCTATTCTGATTAACCCCACCAATCTCTGCAGCCAATGGTGCAATCAACTGATCATCAGATCTTCCATTTGAAGCTGTGGATTTTTTTTTTCTTGTTCAGACCATCAGACTTGAAAACTTGATCACTCAAGAATGCTAGCTAGGCACTGAACCATTCCTCCATCTATCATGCTTTTTGCTTTTTGCTTTTTATCTGGCAATAAAATGCTCTTCGAAGAATTGCACTCCAGGTTTGAAAATGAAGATAATGCTTTAACAAGTTCACTGATTACTTGCCCGTGCCCTTCAATAGGACAACTTAACAAATCCTGCAGATCGCTTGGAAAGACTGTCCAACTCAATCTTCTTAGTCTCTGCAACTTCTGGTATACTCCAGAAACTGAGCTTGACACCAGAATCATATTTCATTCGAGTCTTTGCTGCAAACAAACTGCTGGATAGATGGCCATTCTTATTTATGCTAATAGGGAGCTTGGATTTGCATTCTTCGGTACTATCTTCCATTGATAATGCTTTGAAATCAAGAATGCCAGATTTGGTGGAAATTATAGGAAGAACACCTCTGTCATCTTCAAATTTGAAATCAGGACTGCCCTTGGTACATTATGGGCGGCAATTAGACTGATCTTTCCTATCCACACTTAACAACCATTGACCAAACAGACAAAAATAGTTATTGTGAATGACCACAGCTGTGGCCTTGGGCCCCCAAAGGAAAGTCATGAATAGAAGGGAAAGTACAAGCAGATGCCATACAAAACCAAATACGCAATTCCAGAGATTTTCCAGAGCTTAACAAAGTCTGACCACCATAACGCCTCTGGGCATACACTTGCAACTCATTTTGCATGCAAACTCCGAGCAGTAACAGACCATTTCCTAATGCTAACCAACTTAGAGCAACGACATCTCCATCCACAGAAATGGTATCTTCTAATACGAAACTTCCTGCACCCGTAAGGTGTATAGACTCCCGTATACAAAGAGTGCTGGCAGTACTTAAATGACTAGCCATACAGATGGTTGCAATCTTCTAACCACAATCAGTCAAAGATATCACACTGAGGGGTCCTTGATGTGCCACAAATATACCCACAAGCTCCCATAGAAAATGAGGGTTTGATAATCCAAAAGAGTTGCTTCTCCATAGTTTCAAAGTACCATCAGAGCAGCCTGTGGCCGTGTGATATGCAGGAATGTCAATATGCAAATCATTAGAAGAAGCCTGACCTTGTTGTAACGAAGGAATTAAATTAGTTGGATAAACGGCAACATAACTTGTAACCTGGTCATGGATATGAGGATCTGGAAATTGGGATGAGCAAGGATTTACAAAGAACATAAATTTTTTTTTTTTTACCAGAAAAAATATTCTCAAACCCCATCTCCTCATTTTCAGCAGTATTTCCAATGTTAAAACTGCATCCAAAGCAGCTTCTTGATAGATCACAGGAATGCAAAGTGATTGCCCGAAAAGGTATTCTTCAAGTGAAGCATGACGTGTGAGAAGATTGTGTTAAAACTGCATCCAAAGCAGCTTCTTGATAGATCACAGGAATGCAAAGTGATTGCCCGAAAAGGTATTCTTCAAGTGAAGCATGACGTGTGAGAAGATTGTGCAGCAATTCAAAGCAAAGTTCATGGACGTGTCCGGTCTTCCTCTGCTCATGTAAACCTGTAATGCTGTCAGCAATCCTGTCTTCAGAATAGCAGCCCTGACAATTGAGTATGGAAAGCAAAATATCCATGTGCTTCCCACTAAGCTTTTTTACAACCATCCTCATAAATTGAGGTGTGCCATTCTAGAGAAAAGGCAGAGTCTTTTAGAAATCCAATACTTCTGAAGCAGCTTGAATTAGCATATTGCAGCAATTGGAAGTCGGATTGACTGAAGCAGGGGTTTGATCACATCTATCTGTAAATCCTACAGACCGACCACCCTCAGAGGAAAGGTTTCCGAAAAAAAAGGCTTCATCTTCATGACAAACAGCATTCTCTGTTTCAGAGTTGCAACTGCCCTTGTTATACTACTCCTGTGCACTTCAGCATTTGCTCTTCAGTTATACCACCCCCTTAGATAGCATCTATCCCACACCATGAAGCAAGCAAGATTCACTGTAATAGGATCTAATAGCAGCAACAAACAGGGTGATCCTGAAGTAATGTGCATTTCCATCATGAGATTTACCATAATGTGTCAATGATCTAACATCAAGAACTGGCTGAGGATCAGGTTCATCATCAAATGCAAGACTATGCTTTAACTCTCAATTTGAGTTGTCTATTCATATCTTGAATCATTAAAATGCTGAAATTAATGACTCACTGAAACCTGCAGGTTCCTCATCTTTCCTCATCTTTCAATTTCAATGGGTTCCTCTAAACCTACTTCATAACGGCTGTGATCTCACTTGGAGATATATTGAACTCGATTTCATCAATATCTTCAGCCTACACTCCTGTTGGAATACAGGCGACAGTAGCAGCGGGAAGAGGTGCTGTAGGTTTTCCAATTATATTGGTCAAGGCACGCCCTTGAATCTGGTAGCTGAACATTCTTCAGACTAAAAACGTCCGAGCATCTCTTGAGTGTAACCATTCTGACCAACACAAACATCATTCAATGAATCCCAAGGCACATTTGACAAACAAGAACTGATAGAATCTAAGTATATTTTCTCAAGTTGATCATATTCTTGCTCCAAATATTTCAATATATCGTGCAAAACTCGAATAATACCAGCCACTGCAGACCAATTTGCATTTTTCAGTCTGAGTTTTACAAAAACAACAAAACTTGACTTCTCAGTAGAAATTTCATTCCCAGTAGTTTAAAGTGCTAAAGATGATGAAAGAAAGTTGCCAATTGCTACTTCAAAGGAAACACACAAAAAATGAACAAATCCCTCCCAATTGCTTCCAGAAACGGCAACAAACTCAGAAATGACCACAAGAACCTTGCTTGCCAAATATTGAACATATTGACTCTCAGTAAGTTGGCTATGATTCTAGTCAAACAACAATGTTCTTCATAATTTTCTGATTTCTCAGTACAAGTAGGTTGGGCCGCCATGTCGTCATAGGAATCGGAATCAAGCTCATATATCCAGAGTTGAATCCTTCTTGAAACCTGGGAAAGGGCAAGCAGAAATCTTCAAACCTTGAAAACTGGACCAGAATCACCGTCATCCAAGACATCACATACGAAAAAGGAGAGAGCCAATAATCTTATCATGCCAGCTGGATTTATAACCTACAAGCCATATCAGACTAGAATTATGATGTGAAGGTCGTGAGTCAATCTTCCCCAGGGAGAGAATATAGAAATCTTCGAACTGAACTGGAAATTCATTATTAGTATATTGGGAGTCGCACCCACACATTTCATCGGGTTCAGCCGCTGTAACCCTTAAATTGTTTGTGAATTTGTAGTCTTGAACATCATCAACCTCCCTAGAATTCTGCAATTCTCCCAGCATGATTGCACTTAACTGTTGCACTGACCATTCTTGTACTTAGAACCTCCAAGTTGAAGGCGTATGTCAATTTAAAGTTTGCTCCTGACGCTGCAGCAGCTGCAGCAATAACTGTAGGAACATTTGCTGCTCATATACCTATCCAACTATCATTCTTCCCAGTGCCAATCCATATCTCAGATAGAAGAGAGACCACATCAGGCGTGTGCTGAGCTCTTTGCCATAACTGCAACAAATCGAATGTCATAAGGAGAACCACTGGAAACAGCATTCAGCAACTCCACATCTTTCGAAGCATCCCCACTCTCATTTCCATAGAAAATGCCTCCAATACAACATCTTCTAAAGATCATTCTATTTTCAGCAAGAGTTTCAGTTTTATCAGTCAAAATATACTTGATCTGCCCCAAGTCCTCACTTATTGCCGTATTTGTTGCATGGGATGGAACACTCGTTTCTTGGTCAATCATTTGGTTATCCCAATCAATGAGCTTTGCATATAAGCTCCTCACAAGATCCAAAGATACCTTTATAGATATGGGGATCATAATTGAACAAAGAAGCTCAAACCGTAGAGGAATGACCAATAGCTCATCCCATGGCCCTTCCTTTGAGTATAGAACATACCATTGCTTTACTGCTTCTGTATCTTTCCAAACATTCCCAGCTGTGCCTAGAACAATGACAACCAATATTTGAAAAACAAATATTGCTCCAATTAGCTTGTCAATCATGGCATCTACAGCTGTTAATTTTGATTCAGGAATACCTCGACTCATATCCAACTTGGTTTCATTGCCTGTATAAACAGCGACCCCACGAACCCGCTCTGTGTTCCGCAAGTAGCATGACTGAAGAATTGGTTTTTTTTTTTTTTAATGGTTAAAGGACAGATCATTATTGATGAACCGAGGGAACAAACGCAGATTTGTATCAAATCTTCTAATGTCCTTATCTGGAATGGGACACTCAATAACACCCTTCGTTTTGTGCAATAGCCCAAAATCTATACTCATGCAAGCAGAGGATATAACCCTCATCTTAAGATCGGTTTCCCCATCTAGGGCAGCTGTCTCCACATAGCAAACACTTTGTGGATCAGAGGTGCCAATTAAAACAAGATCACATGGCACTTCTTCATTCTCACGAAGCCAGACTACATTACCAACAAAAATATCCTGTGCTTGAATATGTTTCTTGATGCCCTGCCTTACAAGTCAAACTGCTTTCTCTGAGACTATTATTCTTGTGGTCAGAACCGCTTGACAAATTGGAAGGGATAAATAAAGGTGGTGTTGGCCATCCGTGAGATAGGATCATTACCATTTACAGAAGCTCCCTTAAAAGGAGTGGAGGAGAATCTATTTCTCTAAAGAAAAGCCCAGCGTGAATTACTTTCTTCACGTCATATCTTACTGTCCTCAACAATATGTTGGCTGATGATAATGTGATGATTCGAAAGCAAGGGAATATATTAGCTTGACTTTAACCCATTTAACTACGCTTGCAGATAACTCCAGGAGATGCGATTCTGTATGGGCCATTGAGTCCTATAGGGTTAGAAAAGCCAAATCTGATGCCAATGGGATGCTACCTCCAGTCTCCACAGTCCACTACAATACCTCGGAATCAGTTATCCAATATTTGAGTGGGATTTCTGCACACTTCATCCCTCATATCGACGCTTGCAGATAACTCCAGGAGATGCGATTCTGTATGGGCCATTGAGTCCTATAGGGTTAGAAAAGCCAAATCTGATGCCAATGGGATGCTACCTCCAGTCTCCACTGTCCACTACAATACCTCGGAATCAGTTATCCAACATTTGAGTGGGATTTCTGCACACCTCATCCCTCATATCGACACTTCCGTCATTCCCCAATGTACACCCAAATACAAAGGCAAGGATTCGAACACCGTGTGGGGAAAGGAATATAGAACAAATAAAAAAAAACGAAGCAAAACTCGGAGAAGGAAAGAGCAGAAGATATTGATCAGTAAACATAAATAGCCCCCCACTTCAAGTATTAATCCATGGGCTAAGAACAGAAGGAACAATGCAGAATAGGATTTAAATGAAAACAGAGCATGATCACATTCAGGCATGGAGTTATATATTTCTCAAGACATCAATGACACATAAAATAATCAAAATCGAAATAGGGTAAAGAAGTAAACGACCAATCTCAGCAGAACAACTTGTGGCCCTTAACGTCCACACCAATCAACAGTTTATTTAATATTCAGAAACAAACACATGGAGAAATCGAACATGAGTAAGAATTCCGAGAATAGCCAGAAACGTACCTGGAAGAACCTTGGCTGCAATCACCCCTTTCCCACTCTTGTGTGCTTTTCCACCAAGACAATCAAAGAATCTCCCTCTCCAACATCCATTCTCACATATATATATCAGCCCCCAAAACCTAAATCTGTTCCAAAAAGGAAAATCCCCCCTTTCCTTTCTTCAATTCGTCATTTTTTTTATGTATTTGTATCAGCCTCCCAAAAATTCAATCTGCTGAAGGAAATCCACTTTCCTTTCTTTTATTTCCCTTTCTTTCCGAAAATTAGAATGCTTCTCTCTTTCTATGTAGGATCTCCTCTTTCCATATGTATGCAGCTACATTAATCCTATTTTCCCTCCAAAAATATTTTTTTTACATTCTTTGAGTGCATGTGCCTTAGTGAGAGTTGATCAACAACCCCCATTCTCTTGTCAAACAATAAAAACGAAAATAGAAAGAATAAAACCAAAGAAGAGTTAGCAATGTTGCAACATATAAAAGAATAAAGTAAAATAAAATAAATAAATAAAGTAAAACAAAATAATAAAATAAAATGGTCAATCCTATGCGGGTCATGTAAGTCATGCGACTACGTGAGTCATGCAAGAAACGTTAAAAAAAGTCTAATAGGCCAAGTGTGCCTAAGAGGGCTTAAGTGAACCTAGACAGGCCTAAAGCGAGACTTGGTGGGCCTAACTAAGTCTAACCTAAAGTGCACCTAAGTGAAGCCTAATCTAAACTTGAAGGGTAGCCAAGCTCATAATATGGAGCCGGATAAACCCCTCAACTAAAGTCTCCGAGGTGGCTCAGAAAAGGTAAGCTACACGAGTAGTAATGGGCCATCAGTAGACCATTGTGGAACACTGGAAGTGAACTTAAAGACATGTGCTAAAGGGACAAAATGGAGGGTCTACACTATGGCAAGAATTGCATCATTGTCAATGCCTTAAGATGATGTGCAGTGAGGATGTAGCCTTGCTTAAGAGATTTGTGGAGAAAGAGAGAATCTTTGAGTTTCTTGCTAGCCTCAATGTGGAATATGATCATAAACGAAGCCAAGTCTTAGGCAGGGATGATGATTGAATCCCAAGCAGCAGATAGCTCAATAATGGTCTCGAACGGGAATCCGACAATGCTTTCCAATGGTGGATCAAATCAGGTTTCCAACTACGGGAATGGCAAGGCAAATTTGTCCAAAGCAGATGACAAAGATATTCATTGGTGTAATTACTATAAAAAAAACCAGGCCATGAAAAGAACTGAAACAGTAAAGGTGAACAACAAAGTAATTAGGAGCAGGCTCATCTTTTTGCTACTCAACCAGGTGAGGAAAGTTCCCAAGACACTGGAGAGTTTAACAAAGAAGAGATTGAGAAACTGAGAAGCTTGTTGGGAACATTGGAAAAACCCTCGGGTGCTTACTCATTGGCACTCGCAAGTAAGTCTCTTATCTCTCATGCGTTAAGTGCTTCAAATATTAATTTTCCAAACTCTTGGATCATTGACTCAAAAGCAACAAAACACATGACAAATTCTTCCCTCAAATTTAGTACCTACAGTCCATGTCCTAGTAATAAAAAGATTGCATTGGCAGATGGGTCATTGACCATTGTTGCCGGTCAAGGTGAAATTAAAATACATCATTCCCTTGTGTTGAAAAATGTTTTACATGTTCCTAAATTGTCTACCAATTTGGTTTCAATCCATAAACTTACATAGGACATGAATTGTAGTGTCATTTTTCACCATACTCATTGTGTTTTTCAGGACTGGGACTCAGGCAAGATGATTGGACGTGCAAGAGAAAAGTATGGGTTGTACTACCTTGAAGCATCAAGCTATCCAAGTAAGACTAAGAATAATTTACCTAGGTCGTTTATTTCTAAAATTGTTTCCAATAAAGCTAAAATTTGGCTACATCATCGTAGTTTAGGTCATCCGTCTTTTAGTGCTTTGACAATTTTGTTCCCATTATTGTTCAAAGGAATTTATGTGGAAAGTCTTCATTGTGATATTTATGAATTTTCCAAACATCATTGTGTACCTTTCGCCATCAGTAATAGTAGAGCTTTTGTTCAATTCTCGTTCATTCATAGTGATATCTAGGGTCCCTCTACTATTCCTGTTGAGAGAGAGAGAGAAAGGAGAAAAACCTTAATTCTCATTCATGTATTTTCTACTTACAATTGAGAGATATATATATACAAGGCTAGGAGTCCTAACTACCATACATGTGACCTATATTAACAAGGAAAGATAATATACTATAAATACATTATATTCAACACTCCCCCTCAAGCTGGAGCATATACGTCATATGCACCAAGCTTGTTACAAATATATTTAATCCTAGGACCTCTGAGAGATTTAGTGAAGATGTCTGCTAGTTGATCATTTGAATTAACAAAACTTGTAGCAACACATCCTGATGCGATCTTCTCTCTAATGAAATGACAGTCAACTTCAATATGCTTGGTCCTTTCATGAAAGACTGGATTGGATGCAATATGTAATGTGGCCTGGTTATCACAGATGAGTTTCATCTGTTCATCCTTTCCAAATCTCAACTCCTGAAGAAGATGTCTCAACCATATGAGTTCACATGTTGCCAAAGCCATAGCTCGATACTCGGCTTCAGCGCTAGATCTGGCCACTACATCTTGTTTCTTACTCTTCCAAGATATTAGATTACCTCCAATAAAAACACAGTACCCTGAAGTGGAACGTCTATCTGTGGGTGAGCCAGCCCAATCTGCATCTGTGTAACCAACAACTTGAGTATGACCTCTGTTCTCGTACAATACACCTTAGCCTGGTGTACTTTTGATATATCGAAGAATACGGATTACGGCATCCCAATGGCTATCACATGGTGACTATAGGAATTGACTAACAACACTCACAGGAAAAGAAATGTCTGGACGAGTAATGGTTAGATAGTTCAATTTACCTACGAGCCGTCGATATCTCCCAGGGTCTCCTAAAGGCTCCCCCTGTCCTGGTACAAGTTTGACATTCGGATCCATAGGTGTGTCTACCGGTTTACAGTCTAACATACCGGTTTCTTCTAGGATGTCTAAAGCATACTTCCTTTGGGAAAGGACCACACCAGAATTGGATTGAGTTATCTCAATTCCCAAGAAATACTTGAGTTTCCCCAAGTCTTTGGTCTGAAAGTGGGTAAAAAGATGTTGCTTTAGTTTTTGAATACCATCCTGATCACTGCCTGTAATGACGATGTCGTCCACATAAACAACCAGATAAATACACTGCCCCAAGGAGTTATGATGATAAAAAACTGAATGGTCTGCTGTACTGCGAAGCATGCCAAACTCTTGAACAACAGAACTAAAATGGCTAAACCATGCTCGAGGAGATTGTTTCAAGCCATATAGAGAACGGCGTAACCTGCACACTAAACCAGACTCCCCCTGAGCAACAAAACCAGGAGGTTGCTCCATATAAACTTCCTCGGCAAGATCACCATGAAGGAAGGCATTTTTAATATCCAACTGATAAAAAGGCCAAGAACACATAGCAGCCATGGAGAGAAGCAAGCGGACAGAAGCAATCTTGGCAACAGGGGAGAATGTGTCACCATAATCAGAACCATAAACTTGAGTATAGCCTTTAGCAACTAAGCGGGCCTTAAGGCGATCAACCTGACCATCAGGACCAACCTTAAGGGCATAGACCCAACGACAACCAACTGTAGATTTACCAGAGGGTAAAACAACAAGATCCCAAGTGCTATTAGAGTGCAGAGCAGCCATTTCATCCACCATTGCCTGTCGCCAGCCTGGATGGGAAAGAGCTTCATGGGTGCTCTTTGGAAGAGAAACAGAGGATATAGCAGAAACAAAAGCAGAATAGGGTGAAGATAAGCGATGATAACTCAAAAAATTGTAAATAGGATGAGGATTACGAGTAGAGCGAGTACCTTTCCGAACAGCAATGGGTAAGTCATTAGGAGAAGGCAGAGCCGGGGCAGGTGAAGCCGAAGGGATAGGAAGTGAGTCAGCAGGTGCCTCAGGAAAAGGGAGAGGAGCAACGACATGAGGGCGACGATGATAAACCTGAAGTGGTCGAGGGGGCATAGCATCAGGTGGGGAGACAATGGGAATGGGCAAAACTTCAGAAACAGGAAGAGACTCAGAAGTGGTGGAAAAGAATGGTGAGTCCTCAAAGAAGGTGACATCAGCGGAGATAAAGTATCTATGAGTCTCAAGGGAATAACAACGATAACCCTTCTGAAGTCTGGAATATCCCAAGAAGAGGCACTTCATGGCTTTGGCGGAAAGCTTGTCCTGTCCAGGAGTGAGAATATGAACAAAGCAAGTACAACCAAAGACACGAGGAGGAAGGAAATAAAGTGGTTGGTCAGGGAAGAGAAGGGAGTGAGGAATCTGATCGTGTAAGACAGAGGAGGGCATACGATTAATCAAATAACAAGCGGTAAGAACAGCGTCCCCCCAAAAACGAAAAGGAACGTGACTATGGAGGAGGAGAGTACGAGCTGTCTCAACAAGATGTCGATTCTTGCGTTCAGCTACCCCATTTTGTTGAGGAGTATGAGCACAAGAAGACTGATGAAGAATTCCATGATGAGACATAAACGAAGTAAATTGGGCTGAAAAATATTCCCAGGCATTGTCACTGCGTAACACACGAATAGAAATATTGAAATGGGTTTGGATTTCAGTATAAAATTTCTGGAAAATAGAGAATAACTCAGCTCGATTTTTCATTAAAAATAACCAAGTACATCGAGAATAGTCATCAATGAAAGTGACAAAATACTGAAATCCTAAAGTAGACGCAGTCCAACAAGGACCCCAAACATCAGTGTGGACAAGCTCAAAAGGAGACTTTGCCCGATTATTCAAACGCTTTGGGAACGAGACACGAGTATGTTTCCCAAGCTGACATGACTCACACGGAAGCGACGACAAAGTGGTAAAACGAGGAACCATCTTCTGGAACTTGGAGAGACTAGGGTGGCCCAGACGATTGTGAATGAGGAGAGGAGCATCAGTGGAAATGCAAACTGCAGGAGATGAATCTGAGGTGAGGTGATAGAGGCCTTGAGACTCACGTCCTATGCCAATCGTCTTCCCCGTACTCCGGTCCTGCAAGGTCACAAATTTATCAGAAAAGGTAATAGAGCAATTAAGAGTACGAGTGATTTTGCTGATGGAAATAAGATTAAAAGGACATTCAGGAGTATAAAGGACAGAAGTGAGAGGTAGAGAAGGCAGAGGAAGGGCCAAACCAATACCTTTAGCCACAGTCTGAGAACCATTAGCTAAGGTAACAGTAGGTAAATCAGAGGTAGTAGTAATAGAGGAGAAAAGATCCTTATTACCAGATAGGTGATCAGATGCTCCAGAATCTAGAATCCAGGGTCCAAGAGAAGATGTGTGGGTAAGGCAGGCAGAGGCATTACCAGGCTGGGCAACAGAGGCAATAGAAGCCTGAGATGTCTGAGATGCGGAGGAGCTCGGAGGCTGAGGCAGCGGAGAATCAGAGGACTGGGCCATATGGGCAGTGCGAGGAGGTCTTCCATGTAACTGATAGCAACGATCGCGAGTGTGGCCAAGTTTATTGCAATAGGTGCAATGAGGACGTTGGCCTCTACCTCGGGTACCACTGCGTCCTCCTCGAGAGGTAGTTTGAGAAACTAACACAGAAGAATCTGAAGCGCTATCAGATGGCAAAGTCTGAGTGGACGAGATACGGAGGAGGCGAGCAAACACATCATCCAAGGACGGAACTGATGAACTTCCAAGAATCTGATCACGAATAGACTCAAGATCCGGACGGAGGCCAATAAGGGTAGGACCATGAAGAACTTGTCAAGCTGTGTTTGTTGAGCCCCAACATCAGGAGTAAGAGGCATCACAGTCAAGAACTCCTCCTTAAGAGAGGCAATCTGACCAATATAAGTAGATAGATCCAAGTCCTGTTGGCTGAGATGGACAATAGCAGAAGCCACCTTATAAAGACGCTGGATATCATTTGTGTATAATCCTTTGGCCTGAGTCTAAAATTTAAAACAAGTTTTATAGGCCTGAAGATGAAGAAGAATCCTGGGATCAACCGATTGCCATAATACACTACATAACTGTGCATCTATCTTCCTCCACTGTACGCGGTCAACCTCAGGAATATCTACCTCCTGGGTAACCAAGTGATCCTCATATCCTTGACCCATAAACCAAAGTTCAACAGAGGCAGACCAGGAGCGATAATTCTCACTGCCAACCAATTTCTCTGAGGTAATCATAGGAGATCCAAAGATAACAGAGGTAAAGATCTGATTGTTGGTGGTCATATTCACGTATTTGGATCGAAGAGAGCCCTAATACGGCTTCAGATTGCGGCGTGGCACCACCGAAAAAGGGAGACGGCCTCAGATCGCGACGTGGTACCACCAGAAGGGTAGAAGAACACTTCCCAAGGCACGTGCAGGGATTGGGGTGGAGAAAAAGTAGTCGGAACTTCGCCGGAAAGGCTGTTTGGAGGGCTGACGGAGACAAAAATCCCCAAAAGAGGTACGTGCAGGGCTCGGATGGGAAAACCAGGTAGGTAGGGATGCTGGTCGGCGTCAGGCGAGGCTGGAGGAGGAGGCGCGTCGCCGGAAAAGGTCTCACGCGCCCTCACGCGCCGGCCGGAGAAGTGCGCGTGGCCAGCGCGTGGAGGGTTTTTTGGCTCCGATGCTTTTGAAGAAGTTGGAGATCTCCTCCAGGCGCTCTCCTCTTGGTGTGGTCGGTGTAGGAAAAAGACGTCGCCGGGAAAGTTCGCCGGAAAGTTCGCCGGAAAAGGTTGCCGGCGTGGTGGAGATCCGACGGCGATGAGGTTGTCCGGAGTGGTTTGGGAAGAAAGTGAGGGGACCGGAGTGAAACACGGTCACTGGACAGTTCGCTGGAATTGATTACACGGCTAAACCGAAAAAAAAATTAGGTTTTCTCCTTTGGCTCTGATACCATGTTGAGAGAGAGAGAGAAAGGAGAAAAACCTTAATTCTCATTCATGTATTTTCTACTTACAATTGAGAGATATATATATACAAGGCTAGGAGTCCTAACTACCATACATGTGACCTATATTAACAAGGAAAGATAATATACTATAAATACATTATATTCAACAATTCCCAATGTTTTTGGCACTCGTTGATTTGTTTCCTTTATTGATGATTGCACTCATGTTACTTAGCTCTATCTTATGAAACAAAAATCTGATGTCAATACTGTGTTCCCAATTTTTCATAGCATGGTAAAAAATCAGTTTGGTGTGGCAATAAAAGGATTTAGGTCTAATAATGCTCATGATTACTTTAATTAGGTCTTATCCACTTACTTTCAAAAAGAGGGAATCATTCATGAGTCTTCTTGTTTAAGCACTCCATTACAAAATGGGGTCGTTGAATGGAAGAATGGTCATTTGCTAGCGTCAACCTGAGCTTTTTTGTTTCAAAACAATGTGCTAAAGACGTACTGGGGAGAGGTCCTCACAACTACCCACTTTATAAACCGATTACCTTTGAGTGTGTTGGGGTTCAAAAGTCCTATGGAAGTCTTTTCTAAATTCTACCTGAACTTCACTACCTCCAATAACCTTGTTCCTCGAATCTTTGGTTGTGTATCATTTGTCCATGTTCATGCTCAAAACTAGGGAAAATTTGTTCTAAGAGCTATTAGATGCCTTTATGGGATATTCCTCTACTAAAAAAGGTTACAAATGTTATCATCCTCCTACGAGGAAATTTCGTGTGTTTGTTGATGTCACCTTTTTCGAGAATGAACCATATTTTCCCACTCCTTATCTTTAGGGGGAGACATCATTGATGGAAGATAAGGATCGAGATTTGTTTTTGTTGGAGCTTTCTTCTGGGGTCTGTTCAACTCAAGTCTCAATCCGGTCCAACTCAAGAGTCTGAGTCTCCAAATCCACATGTTGTCCCGATCTAAGAACTTGAGTCTCAACCTTTGAATGAAAATTCAAAGTATTCGACTAAGGTAAAGGAAATCCCTGGTCCCACATGACCTTTGCAGGTGCATTCAAGGAGGAATGCACACATTCCTGACCTCTTACAAGCCCACGAGTTCGAACCAGCCCCGAAAAAAAAAAAAAAAAAAAAAAAAAAAAAAAAAAAAGGGAAAAAGGGTAACACCATTTCTGACCCTACTTCTGAAAATTCACTTGCACCTCTTGATAGTCTTGACCATGATCTACCCAAAATTCACCAAGCATCCACTCTACCCATTGTCTCATTTTGTGTCATACAAGAACTTGTCACCTTCTCATAAAAGCTTCCTCATGAGACTAAACATATATCCATCCCTAGCACTCTATCCAAAGCTCTAAACAGTGAGGAATGGAAACAAGCTATGCGAGTGTAAATGGAGACACTTGAGAAAAGCAAAACTTGGAAATTGGTTGACCTGCCTCAAGGAAAGAGCCTTGTGGGATGTAAGTCGGTCTTTACTGAAGTATAAGGTAGATGGATCACTTGAGAGGTATAAGGCTCGGTTAGTTTCAAAAGGCTACACTCAAACATATGGGGTGGATTATCAGGAGACCTTTGCACCGTAGCAAAAATGAATATGGTAATGATTTTGTTGTCTCTAGTTGCTAATTATGATTGGGAGTTGCATCAATATGATGTGAAAAATGCATTATTATATGGTGATCTTTAAGAGAAAATTTACATGGAAATCCCACCTGGTTTTGGAGGTGAGTTGAGAGAAAAAAGGGTGTGTAAATTGAAGAAGGCCCTTTACGAACTTAAACAATCCCTAGGGGTTTGGTTCGGCAGATTCTCTAAAGCTATGACGATAATGGGGTATAACCAAAGTCAAGGTGATCACACTCTCTTTATTAACCACTCGAAGTTGGGGGTAGTCACGACTTTGTTAGTTTATGTGGATGACATAATTGTGACCAGGAATGATTTAAAGGAAAGAGAAGCTCTAAGATGTCAATTGACAAATGAATTTGAGATCAAAGACCTTGGCAAGCTTAAATACTTTCTTAGAATTGAAGTGGCTTACTCCAAGAGAGCAATATTTATCTCCCAACACAAATACATGTTGGATTTGTTGAAAGAGACAGGGAAACTCGCTTGTAAACCTGTTGAAATGCCTATTGAACAGAATCACCTAACTACAGAAGCAAGTGAAGACGAGGCCGTGGACAAGGGGATGCACTAGAGGCACATTGGAAGGCTCATTTATCTCTCCTATACAAGGCCAAATATTGCTTACATAGTGGGGGTCATAAACCAATTCATGCATAGCTTGAAGGAGACTCATCTACAAGCTGTTCATAGGATCTTTCATTATCCAAAGTCTTCTCCAGGGAAGGGTATTCTCTTCAAAAAGGGAACTAAACGAACCCTTGAAGCCTACACAGATGCAGACTATGTAGACTTGGTGGTAAACAAGAGGTCAACATCGGGATATTGTACTTTCGTTGGTGGAAACCTAGTCACTTGGAGGAGCAAGAAGTAAACTGTGGTTACAAGGTCTAGTGCTGAGTCTGAATTTAGAGCAATGGTACATGGTGTATGTGAGTTGTTATGATTGAAGATTATTCTTGATGATTTGAAGATTAGACGGGACGAACCAATGAGGCTTTACTATGACAACAAATCAGCTATTAGCATCGCCTATAATCCAGTGCAATATGATCGGAAAAAACATATTGAGGTTGACAAATACTTTGTCAAAGAAAAAGTAGATAGTGGCTTGATCTGCACACTTTATGTGCCTATAGGGGGTTAACTAGCAAATATTTTAACAAAAGGGCTAGCAAGTACCATATTCCAAGCAATCATGAGCAAGCTGGGAATGGAAAATATCTATTCACCAGCTTGAGGGGGAGTGTTAGAAAGACACAATTATGGGATTTATTTTTAGTTTAGAAAAGTACGTAAATATAGAATCCCATGTATAGTCAACTATATTGATAGCAATCCTTGATTTGTAGGGATTTATAGGGTAATTTCTCTTTTCATTTTGTAATAGTAGTTGTATTTATTTGAGCCTAGACCTATACCTTGAATTACTTCTGAATAAATTAATCATTCTTTTTCACAGAAAAGCATGTCTTCGAAAAGCCCGAGTCTTGGTTCGGGGATTAGGTTACCTATTAGGAAGGTACCTCAAAGAGGTAGCACCCCTCTAAGCCTTAAAAAGGTCTCTACTAATTAGGTTGAGAGAAATATGAGAATTAACGGATTGACTTAGGATACCAAGAAGGGCTAAGGTGATTTTAAAATTCTACTAACACTAACATGTCAATTAAGAATTTAAATCGCAATCATAAAGAAGAGTTAGGGTGTACCTAGACTACTTCTCAAGCGTTATCACAAGACATCACAGTTAGTTCAAAAAATAAAGCACACAACATACATTTTATCAAATAAACATCAAGGAATCAAGGACAACATCAAACATGGATATAGCTCACAATGATTTGCATATTTATGGAATTTTGAAAGTGAAAGGTAGAGAGCAAACCTGGGCAGCAAGTCTAGCACTTCAATGGGAAACTAGGTTAGTTCATCAATAGGTATTGAACAATCTCAGACGTATCACAAAGTGGGACAATGTCAATCGAACATCAAACTAACATCTCTTGAATTGTTATCGAAGAAAATATCATAGATGTCGGACCCCCACCAAGGCCCAATTCATTTTTGCATGAATTGATGCTATGAATTCCATTATTTTTGGAATCATTAAGATTTTCATGATTAAAAAAAAAAAGAGAAAAATGAGAAAATTAGTGAAAAAAATCAGAGAAAATAAGAAGATGCATGCTAGAAATTCGGCAACTAAAAGTTTATTCAAATCAAATTTTCATTTTCTAAAGATGAAATTTTAAAAAGCCAAGATTATTTGAATGGAAAAAAGGAAGTTTGAAAACCTAATTCAAAACATATAAGATCATAAGGAAAAATAAAAGAAATAGCACTAAAAGGAGAATGGTGTGCACCAAGGTGACCATGCTGGAGTGGGGCCTGGGAGTGTGGCTGAAATTGCATTTCTGATGGTGTTGATGGTGCTGCTGTTATTCTGAATTTCTTTTGACAGGCATTGCAACTCCTTCTAGGATTACGAAACCGGAATGGTCTTCCCAAGACAGCTATACTATTATAACAGAAAGATATCTCCTAAAATTAACTGCTGCTGTAACACCTCCATAACCAGCATTCATATTTCACCGTGTTCTGTATGCTTGACCAGTTTACAGCTGGACCGTCCAAGCATACATCCGAGACAAGTGTAGACCAATGTTTGGTACCCGAAGATCATAATAGTTGCTAAATGATTCTGATTCATTTGGCACTTTCTCAGTTTCTTCAGGCTTGCCAAGTCTTACCAGGGATTCCAGCATGGTAAGTTAGAAAGGAAGTCCAATTCTGGCAAGGGATTTTTGTCAGCTCGGGAGAGATTAACAGTTACCAATTAGTTTGTCAATCAAGGCATAATCCCCACTTGATTATCCATATCAACCCCCATGCTACTTGCATCTTCAACTCGATTAGTGCCTACCTTGTTTCCAGGGAATTTCTTCTTGTGCGCCTTGCTTTTGAAGCGAGCTCTATTTGGTTTGGCTTTGTGCTTTGGCTTGATGGGTTCTTTTGGTTGGGCAGGCTCCTGATATTTCCCGAGTCCTTCAGATTGAGACTTGCGGACAACACCACTGAGATAATCCATCATGCTGAAATATGCACTAGCCATAGTAGGGTCATGAGAACCTGTAGCAGCGACCATTTTATCTACATCTAACATCATCAATGCAGTTCCGTGGGTTCAGAAACAGCATAATTGGCATTTTCTCCAAGAAACCATACATCTACCTAGATTGATCTCTGTAATGCTAAAGCTGACTTTGGATCAGATGCTGATACCCTATCAATCAATGTAACTCTTGACGTTGAACCAGGTAGTGATGGAGGTAGATTGAGAACTATTGTGACTGCTTCCATGGCTGTGTTTCCCATCAGGACCAGCTCCAACAAGACATATTTTCCAAAAACTCCTTCACCAGTATGAATTTGCGAGTGATCGGCCTCTACCTGTATGAGTAAATATTGCTGCGTCAATTCCAATCAAATTTCCCTTAGAATCAAGTAGAGGATACCTGTTGTTCCCAGGATTTAAGATCACATCTGAGTTCAAGTGACTAGAAGCTTTCTGATAAAAACTCTAAGTTATAGTTATCATCGATGTAAAGCTGAAGGCTGCTAGGCAAGAACAACTCTCCAGCTGGTTGATCTCATTCAACAACCTGTTTGAATCCCTCCGCTCCCGCTTCTTTGATTCCTCCATAATCTTTTCTTGGAGCAAGATAAATGGAGCACCCCATGAGAAATGTCCGGTAAATGAATAATGAATCTGGAGGCCCCTAAAAAAAAGTCGTGGAATACAGCCTTATACTCTACCTTTTCCTCTTGCAGGTCTTAGGGACTAATTCAGAAAGATCATTTACTGTGAAGTATGCATATGACTACTAGGCAGTAACATTGCCAGTATATATATATGTATATAAATAGCACAGTATTTCTGTTCTCCAAGTTGCTTGTTGTTCATCCCTCAACTGGTGCTTGTGACCTGGGCAATTCCTGATAGACCCCACTTGAACCTCCATAGGTACTGATGTATCTACATGATGCTGATAATACAAATCAACATATTCAACATCAAGACCCTTCAGGCTAGCCTCATAGCAGATGCGCACACATTCTGGAGTACCTTTTTACTAACATAGGTTGCATTCTTTCATAACCAAACTTTGCAGCTACTTGAGCTTCTTTCCTTGGCATTTGCTTTAAGGCCTTTCCAACTCGAACTTGATCAGCATTGCCTAGGAGTGGATGGAAATGAGTTGTTAGTGTGGAAGCTAGAGAGTGGTACCCATATTGTCAGTTTGTCTTCTTTAATCTCAGAATTTCTAGAACTGGAATTTGCTTCAATAGGCTCCGAATTGGAATTATGAAATTCATTGCTCTCACATTCACAAGCAGAATCACTGGGTGTAGGGGGATTAATAAATTCATCAACTTCCATATTCCGAATCAAGAAATAACTTTTGTGGTAATAGGACCACAAAAAGCACACTTTTGTCAGCAACCAAGTATGAGACAAGGACGAAGGCGGATTGAATCTGAAAGAAGACTTGTAGGAATTTGGTGTGCCTCTTCATCAGAATTAATAGAAATAGAGAATTCTGATCGAATAGCTTTGCTTTACCGAGAGTCTTAGAAAGAGTGAACTTTGCTGATGTATCTACAATGCTGGTTCTTCCAAATGATGACCTAAGGGCCAATGGAACAAATTCTGCTGAGAGTTCCTCATTCTCATCCAATCCGTCATCACTAGCCATTGAGCCCACTACGAAAATTGAAGGGACTGTTTGTAATGGTTTCGAGTCCCTTCAGATATTGCCAAGAATGTCGAGTGACAGTCCCAAAAGCTGTCTCAGCTTCTAAAGTCATGCCATCCGATGACTAAAGTGATAAGACTCAAAGAACCAAATCATCAAGCAAGTAAATCACTCTGGACATCATCATGGCTTTTGCAGAGTTGGACATAACCCTCCATTAAGAAGTGATGCAAAACCACCGTGAATCGTCAAACAAGGCAGAAGCCTTTACTGCTATCACCATTGAGTGCTATTGGTTTTTAACCCTTTCTCAGTCAAATATTTGACAACTGCAAAACTGGCTCTGATGCATTGGGCAAAACCTTGAGAATGATTAGACCAATATTTCATGCAGTCCATATCTGCAAAGAACTCTGCATTTCACTTGAGAAGATTCTCAAGAGACCTCCAGGCCATTTCTTCATTTTCTCCAGTACCACTTCTTGCCAGCTGATGAAGCATGTGCAGCACAGTCCTCCAGTAGAAGGCACAGGATTTCTATTTCAGTCTCTGACAACTTTTGGTATGGTTTAATATGGAGCAGAGACTAAAACTGGGCACCAGCATCCTACAAAAATTGATAATATTGAAGCCTTGAAACATCAGCAATTCCCTTTACTGCACAAATTCTCAAGTTACATGAAAATTCCTGATTATGGAAAACTGTAAGACCTTCCTTTACACTGAGCTAGAACTAGTCCAGTTCTAGGATTACTCAGGATCAATAATCCCCAAAATTGCTGTATAATCTGCAACTGCAGCACTTTGTGGAGATGCCAAGACAAGCTTGGGATTGAAAATATTCGAACTTTTTTTTTCCACGGGTTCCATGTCAAAATCTGGAACAACCACAATATTGAACAGAGCCAGGCCATACTCAAGACCGAAAATATCTTCATCCCATTTCATTAGTTTCACTGCTAGCAAAGAAACACTCAAGCAACCCTGGAAGCTTAGACAACTATTTTCAAAATTCAAGTGCAGAAGATAGATTAACCCCCCCCTCAAATCTTTACATACTTGGATTGTGATATTTGCAAAGGAGAATTCTTCACAACAATTGCTATCCTGCATCATCCCTGAAGAAAATCCTAACCAAAGCATTGATATGTGCATTGAAGACTCCACCAACAGCGAGCTTTTCTTGGCATCAAGAGAGACCAGCTTACGCATTCAGAATGAAATAGAGTAGTGGTGTCATTAGGCAACGGGAACTTCTTTCTGCTACTGTGCAAACTGCCATTAAAAAAAGTGTTTTTGAGTTCTTGTGAACATTATTGCTCTTTTGTGATACGAAACTAAAGAAATGAGTAATAGAAAATGCAACATCAAGCTCTCAAACAAACAAATAAATCAAATGATTGAAAATTAATTATCTAATACATACATGCAGTCAACAAATAAAACGCAAATATAAAAGAAAAAAATGAAGCACAGTGCGAAATGGAAGAGAATAGGGAATACAGAGGAAACTTACCTGAGAAGTATTTCCAAATAAACTTCTCTTGTCCCTGGGAAACCTGAAAATTCCACCTTAACACATATAAAAGGTAGGGAAAGGAGTAGAGATCAAATGTAAAAACGAGAATAAGAAAATTAACTCTTAAGGCACAATGTCGTTGGAAGAAAATAAAATTATTCTGATACGAAACTAAAGAAATGAGGAATAGGCAACGCAACATCAAGATAAAAAACAAACAAAGAAATCAACGGATTGAAAAATAATTTTCTAGTACACACATACAGTCGACATATAACACCCAAACATACAAGAGAAAAATGAAGAACATTGCCAAATTTTAGAGAAGAAGGAAAACGGAGGAAACTTACCCAAGAACTATTTCCAAATAAACTTCTCTCCTCCCCGGGAAACCTGAGAATTCCACCCTTATGATTATGGAAGATAGGGAAAGGAATCGACATTAGATGTAAAAACCAAAATAAAAAAATTACCTCATAAGGCATAATGTTGTTGAAAGGAAATCAAATTATTCTGATATGAAACTAAAGAAATGAGTAATAGAAAATGCAACATCAAATAACACCCAAACATAAAAGAGAAAAATGATGAACAATGAGAAATGGGAGAGAATAGGGAATACGGAGTAAACTTACCCGAGAAGTATTTCCCAATACACTTCTCTTGCTCCCGAGAAACCTGAAAATTCTCCCCTTATGCTTATTGAAGGTGGGGAAAGGAGTAGAGATTGGATGTAAAAACCAGAATGGAAAATTACCTCATAAGACACAATGTACTTTAACGGAAATAAAATTATTCTGAGATGAAATTAAAGAAACGAGTAATAGATAACACAACATCAAGATCACAAACAAACAAAGAAATCAACGGATTGGAAATAAATTTTCTAGTACATACATGCAGTGAAGAAAAAACACCCAAACATAAAAGAGAATAATAAAGAACAGTGCGAAATGGGATGGAATAGGGAATACGGAGGAAACTTACCTAAGAAGTATTTACATGAATTAATTGCGCAAAATTTCAGTCTTGCTAATGATAATGGATGGAAGATCATAGAAATCTAGATGAATTCCATTATTTTTGGAATTTAGAGAATTTATTTATGTTTATTTAAAATTGAGAAGATCGAGAAAATCATTAAAAGAAAATAAGAAAAAGTGCATGCCAGAGTGAAATATGGCGGCAAGCCTTTATTTAAACTGAATTTTATTTTCTAAGGATGAAGTTTTGAAAGCAATTGACATTATTTTGATGGAACAAAGATTTTAAAACCCGATTCAAAACAAGTAAATTCACTCAAAGATATAAAGAAATGCATCAAGAGGATAGTGTGCACCAAGGTGCCAATACTAGAGTGGGTGCCTAGGGTTGTGACTGAGATTGTATTGCTATATCTGAAGCTGATTCCTCAACTCCATTGTGCCGCAATTTCTTGGTGCATTTCATTAAATCAGGAATGTACATCTCCTTCATTATTTATATCTTTCAATACACCCCCTCTTGCCAATCACCCACATTGAAGTCCTTGAAAACTAGTGCTTCAGTTGTCCTGAGTTCCAGGAAATTCATAACTGCAATGAGGGCCTTCTCCAGTTGACACTCAGCTAATTCCCCACAAGAAACATTGTTTTCCTGTGTAATCTGATGTCAATGCTTAGGTTGCTCAGTACATTCCTGCGTAATCAATATAACAGCAGAGATATCCGTCCAACGGCAGCGATGTAGGTGCAAAGCATATTGGCAAATACCCCACGAAGCTCCAAGAGAAAAGATATGAAGTTACCAACATTTCCAGCTCATAGCCACTCATGGCATAGTTAACTTTAGGAAGAATTTTCCAGGCCTTTAAACAATCCTCCAACGAATGCATCCCCTGCTCCATTGATGTCCACCAACTTCTGGATCCATTTGTGTTTCAGCATGCCTAGCATATTACTGACACAAGTCAAGCTTCATTAATACCATTCCAAAGGTAGCAACTCTTCGGATGAGATCATCAAGTTGACCATCAGCTAAGATGCCAGATCTACATGATTGCAGAGATTCACAGCACAGTAGTAGTGGTTCCAAGAGTTCATCTGTTGTTTCACCATTGTTTTCCTTGACGTCTCCAATGGTGTCTAAAGTAGCATTGTCCTCAACTGGCTCTAGCATGTCCATAACATTCTTATCATGTGTCGATTATCCAGATTTGCCTTCAGTATCTTGGATTGTTATTGAATTAGCTACCTTAATAGTTTGTTTTATGTTTGTCTGACCTGCTTCTGCTTTATTCTCGCTCAGAATGATATTGACTTCTAAAGTTTTCTTTGAGGGATTGGATGGTTCTTGCTGACCTCTAGATTAAAACTCCATGAGGAAACTTGATCCATTGGGACCTTTTCTGGTAATACAGACTTTGGAGATGAGGACAAACTTGAATTTTTAGAAATTTGATCGACTGCCGATTTAGGCTGCACAGCTGATGCAATGATATCACCAGATCCCTGGGTAAACATCCTTTCTTATTCAATTCCTTCTTTCTCACAATGGATCAACCTAGCTAGCCTTTACCTGACTTCCTTGAATCTGCATAGCAATAGGTTCACTGGCAGTATAACCAAATACTTTGGCCATCTCTTGCAGTTATTGCATGAAAAGGAGCTCCAGTTGCGATGTTCCAAAAAGCAGCATACTGTATAGTCTCCGACAAAGTGATTTTCAGTTCTGGAACAGCAAAAGACATGTGTAGGCTCTGGCCATTCAGGGAGAGCCTCTTCTGGAGAGGCTGCTCATAAATGCTTATTTTCGGAATTGATAAACTCCATATGCTCCATTGTTTTCCAAGTTTCCATTTCTACCTGAGTAAAAAGTTCCATGTCCATGTCTTTTACTATCTCCACCATCATATTTTAAACCATCTGAACCATCTACTGCCAATTTTAACATTTGCAAATGAGATTGTTTCTCGAGCTTCAACTGTTGATGCAGGTCCTTTCTTGTCCAACCTGAAGGAGGAGCAATTTTGAAATGCATCCACATTGTTGCCACCAAACTCTTCAAACCACCAAGGCTGTCACTTAAGATTAGATCTTCATTATGGTATCTAGAGGAAGACATATCCAAATCTTAGGGCCCTAAATAGTCAGGCCAATATATATTTGCAAGCCCACTGAGGTCCCTGGCAGTACCATCAAGCATGTAAGGATCAAATGGATCTCTATGAACAGGATTATCCAAAAGGCACTCCACATCGAGCAACCCCTCAATCAAGCAACCAGAGCCCACTAAATTAATTCTAGTAATCTGTTCACCAGTCCCCAGAGAAGGAACTCAGAACCTCCTGATGAAAAACAAGATTCTTTTGGAAAGAGAAGGCATCGCATGTTTCATCAGTATCCCAGATGGAAGGTGCATGGGATACTAAGGCTGGTTGAAAGTTGGCCTGATCTTGATGTTTGGATATATGAGCAGCATCCCAGAATCCCGAACTGGATCAAGATTTTTCATATACTTAAACTCATCCTCTGAAAATGGAATAGAAGCCTGAGGCCAATGAATCCAAATAGTGAAGAGGGTGGCTATGCATGTAGGGAGCACAAGCACGTGGTGAAGCCGCCAAAGGAGATAGAGGATTTGCCTGAAACTGCAATGCTGGATACTGGACAGTGAGGGCTCATCGGCTTTACTGGAGTGGGAAAAAAGTCCAGCAATGAAGTGAATTCGCCAACTGCCATGGCATTTTTCCATAATGATCAGTTTATGAAAAGCAACCGACATTTCATCTTTCTCAAGCAATGCTTCAACTGAGTTGTTGAACTCATCAACACTTAACGCGAGCTTCAGAATTAGGCTCCCTAGTCTCTGGCATTAGATCATAATCGCTGGGGAGAGGTTAAGTATCCTCAAAGTCCATGCTTTACGTCAGAAATTTCTGGCTTTATTTTCTGTGACATGTGATCATCACCAAGTCACTCATGCATCAGTTTCCTCACTCCAGTTTTGCTGCAGTACCTGCCCAGCTGTAAACGAGAATTATCCTATCAAATGTAAATTCTTGGACGATGATCAAGTGAGTCTAAACTACTCTCCAGAGAAGAAGCAACAATCCCACCAGTGCTTGGGCCATGGATGGTTGAACTAGATGAAACTGAGAAGAAGCAAGTCTGTTTTTCTTACAAAAATTGTTTTTCCTTCCCCATGCTTAACTGAACTGGCTATGATTTGTAGATTGGCATTCTTTTTATCCGTTGGAACCTGGTCTAAAAAATAAATAGATATCCTGTCCTTAATGGAAACCAAACTTTCTGTATTCATGCCTTCATAACCAACAACGTGGTTCCAAACATAAGTTCCCTAGAATTAGCCTCACAAACCACCGAGTACTACCTTTCAGGCCTAGTTCATCTTTGGGGGTACCTCAACGTGGTCATAGTTTGCTGGAGGGGGTTTCACTGACGGACCTTATGGAGTAGATTCCAGAGCCTGGCTATTTCTTTGCTCACCTTCAGGATTCAACAACACAACTTGAGCATAATACTCCTGGATTTTTACCTGTCTCAAGTTCAGGTTTCAGCACTAGAGCCCGCAGCTGAATCATCAGTAAAACAAGACTTGGTTGGGAAATGCTTCTACTAGCTGATGGTCTGTAACCCATGCGCTTATTGGCATCATGAGGCTTTCTTTTCATTTGCTGACCAAATAATCTTCCATTCATACTTGAACTCTGTAAATGGAGCATCCAGAGGCAACACAAATCGTGCAAGAAGAACTGTCACCGTCAACATGAAGAGCAAGGTGATTAGACTGGAGGTTTGTAGTAAAAACAAATAGTTTGATTCCGACAGGAAGACGACATTCATCAAGCGTGGATCTATTGGAAACCACAACAAACACAGAGCCTTCATTTAGCCTACGATCCGTAATATCTTCAATTAAGTGCGACTCATTCTCTAAGGAACCTATTGAATTCTCTGTTATGAGAAATACTATGGCTGATAAGAGATGGCTTGCTACTGAAAGGCCTTGGAAATTAGACAATTCTTGCCATAACATAGGAATATTTTCCACCAGCTTCATAGTCAGATCAAGATTTTCCTCTAGGACATTGATAGTAGTAATTGCAGCATCCATGAGAAAGGGGACAAGGAAGCAAAGAAGACACATCCAGAACTGCTCCGATGTGGATGATCAATGACTCGAGTGCTTGCAATGCAGAATCCTCTTTTTGTGACTAATGCTGGTCTCATGGCAGCAGTTATAATATCTATCTTTTAAATTGGGACACCAAAAAACTCGGTGAGACCTCTTCCAGTAATGCTCATCACATCAGATGAAATACTCTCACCCAGTAAGCTCATTCGATCTGATGCCTTATTGCTCAGTTAGACCTACTTGTCTGTGGCAATCCTCATGTGCAAATAATGCACAGAAAATTCCTCTGAAGTTACAACTAGATGATTTTCTACTTGGACATCAAATCGTGACTTAGTCGTTGCCATGCACACCCTTAATTTGACTCTCCCTTGTGAGCACCCAGCAAGCCACTTGAAGGAATACTGCAACACCAGGTGATGATTTCTAGCAATTCCTCTAGTGTTTTGTGCCCACCTCCATATACATGGTCAAACCTCCTTCCATAATGTCATCCTTCTTTAATACCTTCTGTCTTTATACCCAACACCAAGGAGGCAACTGTAGCTACCATTTTCATCAAAGTTCCCTTTGCTTTCGCAAGCTGAAATGGACATTAGTCAAAAGAGGGTGACATCCTTGGCATCTGCATGCTTGATTATGGCCAAGGTTGAGAACCCAGTTCCTCCAGAAAGAGTAATAGTGTAGATGTTTTCTTCAAGTTCAGGATAGAGGACCTTTAGCACACTATGGGTTGAAGCTTGTTCTACTCGTCTGCACCATTGTCTTCTCTATAAGAAAGAACCACTCAGAACCAAACAACAAACTTTGGCATGGAGGCTTATACCCCAGTATTGGTTTTTAACCAACTTTGAGAAACTTATTTTTTCCAAAAAACATCAATCGAAGTATAACCATCTTTCATTAAAAGCTGGATGCGCCGCAGCAGAGAGCACACTTTCAAGAGTTATAATGCTAGGATCTTGAGGAGAGCAGACATAGATTCCCACTTTGGGCCAAGAAGAATGCACCAGAATACATGGTTGGAAATTGAGCCACTATAAACTTGTACATTTTGCTTATCAAAGCTTGCATATTGAAGGCTTTAAATGCAGGTTTGTGAGTAGTCATTTCACATACATAGCATCCTAGAGACCAGATCTAGGAGCTTCCCTTAGTCTTCCTTGAAGGTTACAGAATTTATAGCTTCCAGGTCCAAATGGGACAAGATCACCTTCATCTGCTATTCTCAAAGAACATAGTACCCATTTCTACAGTCACTAAGACTTCTAGGAAAAGAGGAGATGTCTCAAATCCTCATTCTCATCTTCACTACTAGTATATATCTTATCAAACCCAGATGGCAAAGCAAACTCGAACACAAAACTTTAATGCAAATTCATGGCCACCATTTTGAACCAATAGATTGAAGCACAAATACAATCATAGAAATCCTTCATTGAGTTCATTTCCCTCCACAACCTCACTTCTCCAGTCCCAACAACTTGGCCATTGATGACATCATCCCACCATCAACAAGAAATAGAGCAATAAACAGAGGAGGAAAAACATAGAAACAGAGTATGAACCTAGCTCTATTTCATGGATTGTCAAAAGAGCTAGTAGCAGGTAGCATCAACAAGAAACAAAAGCATGATTTTTACATATCAAGTTCAAGGATGAAGCCATGCATCAACTACTTGCAGGAGGAGTCTAGGAAACCAAGATAAAATCAAACAGAGCATATATACATACAAATAAATTCAGAAAAACAAACCAATAATCCTTGATGCCCAAACCAATCAATAAAATCACACCCAGGAATATGTAGAAAAATGTAGTAGAATAATGTGAAAATGAGGAAATGTGAAGTTTACAAAGACCTTACCTTGAAACTCCTCCCCAAGCAAAGCTTTCTCATCTTCCCACTTTACCTCCCCTCCCCCCAGCTTTTTCCAGCTCACAACCCTCTTTTCTGCTCTGTCTCATAGTTCACCAAACAACCCCCCAAAATTAAAATTATGTAAAACTATAGACAAATTAAGAAAAGAAATGCAGTCCTTACTTATGATATGGGATAAGGCTCATGATTTTAATAATTTCCCTTATAAATGAAGCTAAAATTGGAGCTTTTCTTTGGGGGGAGGAGGAAATTAAAGAAAATCAGGAAGTTTGGCTAATTTCTTATTTTCAGCTTTAAAATTTGGAATAAATCAAGCAACAACATTTATAACAAAATGTATAAAATTAAAAATATGCAATTTGGCCCAATTTATTATAATCATTAAACAATGAATTTTCTCTAAGCAGCTGTGACCACAGGAGGAAAACATAGCTAGAAAATTCTCTCATCTCTGATGACTATTTCTTAAAAAGAAAATTCAAGAATTCAAAATAATAAAAAATAAATACAGATATGAATGATGAGCATGAGACGAGATAACCGGTAACCTTCGGTTGGTTCTGAATTCTCATTTGCCTTAGACTTGGTGCTGAATCCCTATTTTCCAATTATTCTTGTAGTGGTCCTGCTAACTTGCGCTCTAAAAGGAGCCCCCACCGTACATGATCACCACCACCAAAGGTGTAGGTTGGCAGGACACACCTGTTGAGAACAGAAATGGCAAGGACATCTCCGGAACAGATGCCAAGGTCGAGCAACCCCTGCGCCAAGTTCAGGACATTGCCGACAACCTAAGTGGTTAGAACCTCTTTATCATCATGACAACATAATTCCAAAAACTAATCAACAAGGAAAAACAAGAATTAGTGACAATTTCATATCATTTTCATAGCACACCAACCAAAATAAACTGGACGACATGAACGCAATCGACAAAGAAAAATCAAGAAAACGTAAATTTCTTGTAAACCAAAGATAAATGAAGAAAAAGAAAGAACAAAGAGTTCATTTTCTTTCAATTTCATGGCCAACCGAACAGAAACCAAGAAAAAGAAAGAAATCACAATTCAAATTACACCTAGGTCACTTTCTTGAAAACCAATTAGAGCCGAAAAGAAAAAAAAAATCAAAACATAGGTTTGAAAGAGAGAATTCACGTTATTGGCAAACCAAACATAAACCAAGAAAAAGAAAGAAAGACAATCCATGTCAAACCTAGACCATCTTCTCAGAAACTAAACAAAGTCCAAGAAAAAAAAAAGATCAAAACATGGTTGCAAAAGAAAAATCAAACATAAATCAAGAACTTTACTTTGTTTTCCTTCATTTTCTCGGCAAGCCAAACAAAAAAAGAAAAGGAAACCAAACAAAGTCGAAGAGAAAATACTAAAATGTGGGTTTAAAAAGGAGAACGGAAGAACGGGGAATGCATATTGTAGAATCGAGACACCATCATTCAAAGAGAAAGATGAGGCGGTCTCAACACCATTTTCGAACATTAAAAGAAAAAAAAAAAGATTGACTTTCCAAATGTCCACCACCGCCCTTCTCCTTTCCAGGTCTTCCGATGATGATAGACATCATATTGAGAAACACATTCCCAAATGCCAACCACCGACCCTTCTCCTTTCCTTGTCTCCCGGTGATGATACAGAACATTAAAAGAATTCTGCATGGGTACAACTCCTGTTTGAACGAAGAATCAAAACGAAAGAGAAGGAGGATTGCTTTTAAGCCTTTTCTTGATGTCTAAAGCCCATTTTGGCTTGTTGGGCTCATAGTACGGAATTGTACGTTGTCTTGCACCCATACTTTACTAACATATCTATATTAAAAATAAATAAAATAAAATAAATATAAATCCCTAAAAATAAATAAAAATAATTTCCAACTAAAGAAAAAAAAAATCAAATGAGTTTAAAAATATAAAATAATCAATTAAAATAAAAATAAATTAAATATATTTTAATTGATACTTATTAAAATTTAATACATCACTGAACACAAGTAAAAATAATAATAATAAATAAATTTTTTATAAGATGAATTTTATTTTTACGACGAATAAGTATAAATTAAAGATATCATTTGTATCCTTGATGTTACTTTTTATACCCTACATATAAGTACTATTATTGTATTTTTCATACCATAATTATATTTAGTCAATTTTTTATATTTTGATTATATTTTTTCTGCCTAAATCATTTTTTTCATGTCCATAGTAATTATGTGTCTTCGTATATTAATATCTTGATTATTTTGCATACTTTAAGATCTTATTTAGATTTTTTATGTTTTTGTCATATTTTTGTACCTGAGTTATATTCTTTGTATTTGAATTTTATTTTTCATACCTAATTACTTTAATCATATATTCATATCTTAATCATATATTTTGAACCTTAATCATATTATTCTTATTTACGTCACGTTTTTCATTCTTCAACATCTAGATAAAATTTTTCATATTTTAATCATATTGTCATACTTAGACTACCTTTTTTTTTTTTTTCTTTACAGTAATACTTATATTATATATGAAAATATTTCACTAAAAGAGATTAAATAATCTCTTCAAATTATGAATCTAACCATTCCTATATTTTTTCTTGAAAAATAACTTTTTTTTTTTTTTTTACATAAATGTCTCTTTCAAATATTTACATATAGATTTTAAAAGAAAAATTATTTTTACCAAAAAATAATGATAATAATGAGGGCATTTTTGTCTGAATAAAGCTAAAAATGGATGGGAGGTCAAATTTCAAAAGTTGGGTTTTCAATAACCCTTTTAATAAAATAACTCTTATATGTTTAAGTGTAGGTTTTAAAAAAGAGGTTATTTTTATAAAAATAAAATAAAATAAAATAATGAGGGTATTTTTGTCCGAATAAAACTAAAAAATAGCGGCTCAAATTTCAAAAAAATGGGTTTTCAAAAACCCATCTAATAAAATATATACAAAATTTAGCCCAGATTGAAAAACAAAATCTAGCCTAGATTGAAAGACTAGTGCATAGGAGGCCCAAGCCCAACAGCTTTGGCTTAGACCCTCTTTCAAGCTTATTGGAGAATTTATGGGCATTTCCATCCTGCCCTTAGTGCTCTGCTTCCAATATGGGTTTTGAGGATGGGTTAAAAATCCATATAGGAGGGGTTGAACCATACAGCGTTTAATCATGTATGGATGCTTTGACTATTTAATTCCTAATGAATGACATTTCATAATTGCAAACAACAAACAAAACACAAATGTGCACAAAAAATAACACAAATGATCAAATAATACCAACACATAACAGAGATAATGAAAATTGCGATATAGCAGACAAAAGGGTATACGAAGTAAACTTAGATAAGAAGTACTTCCTCATAAACTTCTCTTGCTTCCGAGAAACCTGAAAAATCCAGTGATATGCTTAGAAATGATTGCCAAAAAAGCCGAGATCACATGAAAAGACCAGAAATGGAAATTACACTATTCTCACCCACAAAGAAAGAAATGAGAAATAAAAAATAAAACGCAAAGCACACAAAACAAAACATATTGCACATATTCGAACTTAATTCAATAATGCATACATCAAGTCAACAAATCATATCCAAACATAACAGATATATTGACGAATGCTATATATGAAAGAACAGGGAATACGAAGAAAACTTATCTAAGAAGACTTTCCTCACACACTTCTCCCGCTCCCGAGAATCCTGAAAAATCCACTTATATGCTTATTAATGGTTGGACAAGACACGGAGATCTAATGAAAAGACGAGAAAATCAAAATAACATCCCAAGGAAAAACACATTTCAAAGGAAATCTAATACTTCACACAAACATTAAAATAAATGACAAATAAAAAGCCACACATAAAACCCACAACCAAACAAATAAATCAAAATATTCTAAATAAATTATATAACGTATACATAAAGTCAAAAAATAATACCCAAACATAACAAACATAACGAGCGATGTGATATGGGAGAATTCGAATGAAACTTACCAAAAAAGAATTTCTTCATACACTTCACCTGCTCCCGAATAACCTGAAAAAATGAAGTTATACGGTTATAAATTGTGGGCTTAGAAACCAACATTAAATGAAAAGACGAGAAAAGGAAACTAACATTCCATGGAAAAATGCTACAAAAAGGAAATTAAGAACTTCTCACCCAAAATTAAAGAAATCACAAACAACAAACAAAACACAAATGCGCACAAAAAATAACACAAATGATCAAATAATACCAACACATAACAGAGATAATGAAAATTGTGATATAGCAGACAAAAGGGTATACGAAGTAAACTTAGATAAGAAGTACTTCCTCATAAACTTTTCTTGCTTCCGAGAAACCTGAAAAATCCAGTGATATGCTTAGAAATGATTGCCAAAAAAGCCGAGATCACATGAAAAGACCAGAAATGGAAATTACACTATTATCACCCACAAAGAAAGAAATGAGAAATAAAAAATGAAACGTAAAGCGCACAAACCAAAATATACTGACCATATTCGAAATGAATTCAATAATGCATAGATCAAGTCAACAAATCATACCCAAACATAACAGATATATTGACCAATGCGATATATGAAAGAACAGGGAATACGAAGAAAACTTATCTAAGAAGACTTTCCTCACACACTTATCCTGCTTCCGAGAATCCTGAAAAATCCACTTATATGTTTATTAATGGTGGGACAAGACACCGAGATCAGATGAAAAGACGAGAAAATCAAAATAACATCCCAAGGAAAAACACATTTCAAAGGAAATCTAATACTTCACACAAACATTAAAATAAATGACAAATAAAAAGCCACACATAAAACCCACAACCAAACAAATAAATCAAAATATTATAAATAAATTATATAACATATACATAAAGTCAAAAAATAATACCCAAACATAACAAACATAACGAGCGATGTGATATGGGAGAATTCGAATGAAACTTACCAAAAAAGAATTTCTTCATACACTTCACCTGCTCCCGAATAACCTAAAAAAATGAAGTTATACGGTTATAAATTGTGGGCTTAGAAACCGACATTAAATGAAAAGACGAGAAAAGGAAACTAACATTCCATGGAAAAATTCGACAAAAAGGAAATCAACAACTTCTCACCCATAATCAAAGAAATCACAAACAACAAACAAAACACAAATGCACACAAAAAATAACACAAATCAACAAATAATACCGACACATAACAGAGATAATGAAAATTACGATATAGTAGAAAAAAGGGAATACGAAGTAAACCTAGATAAGAAGTACTTCCTCATAAACTTCTCTTGCTTCCGAGAAACTTGAAAAGTCCAGTGATTTGCTTAGAAATGCTTGCCAAAGAAGCCGAGATCACATGAAAAGACCAGAAATACAAATTACACTATTCTCACCCACAAAGAAAGAAATAAGAAATAAAAAATGAAACGTAAATCGCACAAACCAAAACATAATGAACATATTCGAACTGAATTCAATAATGCATAGATCAAGTCAACAAATCATACCCAAACATAACAGATATACTGAACAATGCGATATATGAAAGAACAGGGAATACGAAGAAAACTTATCTAAGAAGACTTCCCTCACACACTTCTCCTGCTTCCGAGAATCCTGAAAAATCCACTTATATGCTTATTCATGGTGGGACAAGACACCGGGATCAGATGAAAAGACGAGAAAATAAAAATAACATCCCAAGGAAAAACACATTTCAAAGGAAATCTAATACTTCACACAAACAATCAAATAAATGACAAATAAAAAGCCATACATAAAACCCACAACCAAACACAGAAATCAAAATATTTTAAATAAATTATATAACGTATACATAAAGTTAAAATATAATACCTAAACATAACAAACATAACGAGCGATGTGATATGGGAGAATTCGAAAGAAACTTACCAAAAAAGTATTTCTTCATACACTTCACCTGCTCCCGAATAACCTGAAAAAATAAAGTTATACGGTTATAAATGTGGGTTAAGAAACCGACATTAAATGAAAAGACGAGAAAAGGAAACTAACATTCCATGGAAAAATGCTACAAAAAGGAAATTAAGAACTTCTCACCCAAAATTAAAGAAATCACAAACAACAAACAAAACACAAATGCGCACAAAAAATAACACAAATAATCAAATAATACCAACACATAACAGAGATAATGAAAATTGCGATATAGCAGACAAAAGGGTATACGAAGTAAACTTAGATAAGAAGTACTTCCTCATAAACTTTTCTTGCTTCCGAGAAACCTGAAAAATCCAGTGATATGCTTAGAAATGATTGCCAAAAAAGCCGAGATCACATGAAAAGACCAGAAATGGAAATTACACTATTATCACCCACAAAGAAAGAAATGAGAAATAAAAAATGAAACGTAAAGCGCACAAACCAAAATATACTGACCATATTCGAAATGAATTCAATAATGCATAGATCAAGTCAACAAATCATACCCAAACATAACAGATATATTGACCAATGCGATATATGAAAGAACAGGGAATACGAAGAAAACTTATCTAAGAAGACTTTCCTCACACACTTATCCTGCTTCCGAGAATCCTGAAAAATCCACTTATATGTTTATTAATGGTGGGACAAGACACCGAGATCAGATGAAAAGACGAGAAAATCAAAATAACATCCCAAGGAAAAACACATTTCAAAGGAAATCTAATACTTCACACAAACATTAAAATAAATGACAAATAAAAAGCCACACATAAAACCCACAACCAAACAAATAAATCAAAATATTCTAAATAAATTATATAACGTATACATAAAGTCAAAAAATAATACCCAAACATAACAAACATAACGAGCGATGTGATATGGGAGAATTCGAATGAAACTTACCAAAAAAGAATTTCTTCATACACTTCACCTGCTCCCGAATAACCTGAAAAAATGAAGTTATACGGTTATAAATTGTGGGCTTAGAAACCGACATTAAATGAAAAGACGAGAAAAGGAAACTCATATTCCATGGAAAAATTCGACAAAAAGGAAATCAACAACTTCTCACCCATAATCAAAGAAATCCCAAACAACAAACAAAACACAAATGCGCAAAAAAAATAACACAAATCAACAAATAATACCAACACATAACAGAGATAATGAAAATTGCGATATAGTAGAAAAAAGGGAATACGAAGTAAACCTAGATAAGAAGTACTTCCTCATAAACTTCTCTTGCTTCCGAGAAACCTGAAAAGTCCAGTGATTTGCTTAGAAATGTTTGCCAAAGAAGCCAAGATCACATGAAAAGACCAGAAATACAAATTACACTATTCTCACCCACAAAGAAAGAAATGAGAAATAAAAAATGAAACGTAAATCGCAAAAACAAAAACATAATGAACACATTCGAACTTAATTCAATAATACATAGATCAAGTCAACAAATCATACCCAAACATAACAGATATATTGAACAATGCGATATATGAAAGAACAGAAAATACGAAGAAAACTTATCTAAGAAGACTTTCCTCACACACTTCTCCTGCTCCCGAGAATCCTGAAAAATCCACTTATATGCTTATTAATGGTTGGACAAGACACAAAGATCAGATGAAAAGACGAGAAAATAAAAATAACATCCCAAGGAAAAACACAGTTCAAAGGAAATCTAATACTTCACACAAACATTAAAATAAATGACAAATAAAAAGCCACACATAAAACCCACAACCAAACATAGAAATCAAAATATTCTAAATAAATTATATAATGTATACATAAAGTCAAAAAATAATACCCAAACATAACAAACATAACGAGCGATGTGATATGGGAGAATTCGAATGAAACTTACCAAAAAAGTATTTCTTCATACACTTCACCTGCTCCCGAATAACCTGAAAAAATGAAGTTATACGGTTATAAATTGTGGGCTAAGAAACCGACATTAAATGAAAAGACGAGAAAATGAAACTAACATTCCATGGAAAAATGCTACAAAAAGGAAATCAACAACTTCTCACCCAAAATCAAAGAAATCACAAACAACAAACAAAACACAAATGCACACAAAAAATAACACAAATCAACAAATAATACAACCACATAACAGAGATAATGAAAATTGTGATATAGCAGAAAAAAGGGAATACGAAGTAAACTTAGATAAGAAGTACTTCCTCATAAACTTCTCTTGCTTCCGAGAAACCTGAAAAATCCAGTGATATTCTTAGAAATGATGCCAAAGAAGCCGAGATCACATGAAAAGACCAGAAATGGAAATTACACTATTATCACCCACAAAGAAAGAAATGAGAAATCAAAAATGAAACGCAAAGCCCACAAACCAAAACATAATGAACATATTCGAACTTAATTCAATAATGCATAGATCAAGTCAACAAATCATACCCAAACATAACTGATATATTGAACAATGCGATATATGAAAGAACAAGGAATACGAAGAAAACTTATGTAAGAACACTTTCCTCACACACTTCTCCTGCTCCCGACAATCCTGAAAAAAACACTTATATGCATATTAATGGTGGGACAAGACACCGAGATCAGATGAAAAGACGAGAAAATCAAAATAACATCCCATGGAACAACCCAGTACAAAGGAAATCTAATACTTCAAACAAACAATCAAATAAATGACAAATAAAAAGCCACACATAAAACCAACAACCAAACACACAAATAAAAATATTCTAAATAAATTATATAACGCATACATAAAATAAAAAATAATACCCAAACTTAACAAACATAACGAGCGATGTGAGATGGGAGAATTCGAATGAAACTTACCAAAAAAGTAGTTCTTCATACACTTCACCTGCTCTCGAATAACCTGAAAAAATTAAGTTATACAGTTATAAATTGTGAGCTTAGAAACCGACATTAAATGAAAAGACGAGAAAAGGAAACTAATATTCCATGGAAATATTCCACAAAAAGGAAATCAACAACTTCTCACCCATAATCAAAGAAATCCCAAACACCAAACAAAACACAAATACGTACAAAAAATAACACAAATCAACAAATAATACCAACACACAACAGAGATAATGAAAATTGCAATATAGTAGAGAAAAGGGAATACGAAATAAACCTAGATAAGAAGTACTTCCTCATAAACTTCTTTTGCTTCCGAGAAACCTAAAAAGTCCATTGATTTGCTTAGAAATGTTTGCCAAAGAAGCCGAGATCACATGAAAAGACCAAAAATACAAATTACACTATTCTCACCCACAAAGAAAGAAATGAGAAATAAAAAATGAAACGTAAATCGCAAAAACAAAAACATAATGAACACATTCGAACTTAATTCAATAATGCATAGATCAAGTCAACAAATCATACCCAAACATAACAGATATATTGAACAATGCGATATATGAAAGAACAGGGAATACGAAGAAAACTTATCTAAGAAGACTTTCCTCACACACTTCTCCTGCGCCCGAGAATCCTGAAAAATCAACTTATATGCTTATTAATGGTTGGACAAGACACAGAGATCAGATGAAAAGACGAGAAAATAAAAATAACATCCCAAGGAATAACACAAATCAAAGGAAATCTAATACTTCACACAAACATTAAAATAAATGACAAATAAAAAGCCACACATAAAACCCACAACCAAACACAGAAATCAAAATATTCTAAATAAATTATATAACGTATACATAAAGTAAAAAAATAATACCCAAACATAACAAACATAACGAGCGATGTGATATGGGAGAATTCGAATGAAACTTACCAAAAAAGTATTTCTTCATACACTTCACCTGCTCCCGAATAACCTGAAAAAATGAAGTTATACGGTTATAAATTGTGGGCTAAGAAACCGACATTAAATGAAAAGACGAGAAAAGGAAACTAACATTCCATGGAAAAATGCTACAAAAAGGAAGTCAAGAACTTCTCACCCAAAATCAAAGAAATCACAAACAACAAACAAAACACAAATACGCACAAAAAATAACACAAATGATCAAATAACACCAACACATAACAGAGATAATGAAAATTGGGATATAGCAGACAAAAGGGAATACGAAGTAAACTTAGATAAGAAGTACTTCCTCATAAACTTTTCTTGCTTCCGAGTAACCTGAAAAATGCAGTGATATGCTTAGAAATGATTGCCAAACAAGCCGAGATCACAAGAAAAGACCAGAAATGGAAATTACACTATTATCACCCACAAAGAAAGAAATGACAAATAAAAAATGAAACGCAAAGCCCACAAACCAAAACATAATGAACATATTCGAACTTAATTCAATAATGCATAGATCAAGTCAACAAATCATACCCAAACATAACAGATATATTGAACAATGCGATATATGAAAGAACAGGGAATACGAAGAAAACTTATGTAAGAAGACTTTCCTCACACACTTCTCCTGCTCCCGAGAATCCTGAAAAATACACTTATATGCATATTAATGGTGGGACAAGACACCGAGATCAGATGAAAAGACGAGAAAATCAAAATAACATCCCATGGAAAAACCCAGTTCAAAGGAAATCTAATACTTCAAACAAACAATCAAATAAATGACAAATAAAAAGCCACACATAAAACCCACAACCAAACACACAAATCAAAATATTCTAAATAAATTATATAACGTATACATAAAGTCAAAAAATAATACCCAAACATAACAAACATAACGAGCGATGTGATATGGGAGAATTCGAATGAAACTTACCAAAAAAGTATTTCTTCATGCACTTCACCTGCTCCCGAATAACCTAAAAAAATGAAGTTATACGGTTATAAATTGTGGGCTAAGAAACCGACATTAAATGAAAAGACGAGAAAAGGAAACTAACATTCCATGGAAAAATGCTACAAAAAGGAAATCAAGAACTTCTCATCCAAAATCAAAGAAATCACAAACAACAAAGAAAACACAAATGCGCACAAAAAATAACACAAATAAACAAATAATACCAACACATAACAGAGATAATGAAAATTGCGATATAGAAGAAAAAAGGGAATACGAAGTAAACCTAGATAAGAAGTGCTTCCTCATAAACTTCTCTTGCTTCCGAGAAACCTGAAAAGTCTAGTGATTGCTTAGAAATGCTTGCCAAAGAAGCCGAGATCACATGCAAAGACCAGAAATACAAATTACACTATTCTCACCCACAAAGAAAGAAATGAGAAATAAAAAATGAAACGTAATGTGCACAAACCAAAATATAATGAACATATTCGAAATGAATTCAATAATGCATAGATCAAGTCAACAAATCATACCCAAACATAACAGATATATTGACCAATGCGATATATGAAAGAACAGGGAATACGAAGAAAACTTATCTAAGAAGACTTTCCTCACACAATTCTCCTGCTCCTGAGAATCCTGAAAAATCCAATTATATGCTTATTAATGGTGGGACAAGACACCGGGATCAGATGAAAAGACGAGAAAATAAAACTAACATCCCAAGGAAGAACACAATTCAAAGGAAATCTAATACTTCACACAAACAATCAGATAAATGACAAATAAAAAGCCACACATAAAACCCACAACCAAACACAGAAATCAAAATTTTCTAAATAAATTATATAACGTATACATAAAGTCAAAAAATAATACCCAAACATAACGAGCGATGTGATATGAGAGAATTCGAATGAAACTTACCAAAAAATTATTTCTTCATACACTTCAGCTGCTCCCGAATAACCTGAAAAAATGAAGTTATATGGTTAGAAATTGTGGGCTAAGAAACCGACATTAAATGAAAAGACGAGAAAAGGAAACTAACATTCCATGGAGAAATGCTACAAAAAGGAAATCAACAACTTCTCACCCATAATCAAAGAAATCACAAACAAAAAACAAAACACAAATCACCAAATAATACCAACACATAATAGAGATAATGAAAATTGCGATATAGTAGAAAAAAGGGAATACGAAGTAAACCTAGATAAGAAGTACTTCCTCATAAACTTCTCTTGCTTCCGAGAAACCTGAAAAATCCAGTGATATGCTTAGAAATGATTGCCAAACAAGCCGAGATCACAAGAAAAGACCAGAAATGGAAATTACACTATTCTCACCCACAAAGAAAGAAATGAGAAATAAAAAATAAAACGCAAAGCACACAAAACAAAACATATTGCACATATTCGAACTTAATTCAATAATGCATACATCAAGTCAACAAATCATATCCAAACATAACAAATATATTGAAGAATGCTATATATGAAAGAACAGGGAATACGAAGAAAACTTATCTAAGAAGACTTTCCTCACACACTTCTCCCGCTCCCGAGAATCCTGAAAAATCCACTTATATGCTTATTAATGGTTGGACAAGACACGGAGATCAGATGAAAAGTCGAGAAAATAAAAATAACATCCCAAGGAAAAACACAGTTCAAAGAAAATCTAATACTTCACAAAAACAATCAAATAAATGACAAATAAAAAGCCACACATAAAACCCAAAACCAAACACAGAAATCAAAATATTCTAAATAAATTCTATAACGCATACATAAAGTCAAAAAATAACACCCAAACATAACAAACATAATGAGCGATGTGAGATGGGAGAATTCGAATGAAACTTACCAAAAAAGTATTTCTTCATACACTTCACCTGCTCCCGAATAACCTGAAAAAATGAAGTTATACAGTTATAAATTGTGGGCTTAGAAACCGCCATTAAATGAAAAGACGAGAAAAGGAAACTAACATTCCATGGAGAAATGCTACAAAAAGGAAATCAACAACTTCTCACCCATAATCAAAGAAATCACAAACAAAAAACAAAACACAAATGCGCACAAAAAATAACACAAATCAACAAAGAATACCAACACATAACAGAGATAATGAAAATTGCGATATAGAAGAAAAAAGGGAATACGAAGTAAACTTAGATAAGAAGTACATCCTCATAAACTTCTCTTGCTTCCAAGAAACCTGAAAAATCCAATGATATGCTTAGAAATGATTGCCAAAGAAGCCGAGATCACAAGAAAAGACCAGAAATGGAAATTACACTATTCTCACCCACAAAGAAAGAAATGAGAAGTAAAAAATAAAACGCAAAGCACACAAACCAAAACATATTGCACATATTCGAACTTAATTCAATAATGCATAGATCAAGTCAACAAATCATATCCAAACATAACAGATATATTGAAGAATGCTATATATGAAAGAACAGGGAATACGAAGAAAACTTATCTAAGAAGACTTTCCTCACACACTTCTCCCGCTCCCGAGAATCCTGAAAAATCCCATTATATGCTTATTAATGGTTGGACAAGACACGGAGATCAGATGAAAAGACGAGAAAATAAAAATAACATCCCGAGGAAAAACATAGTTCAAAGGAAATCTAATACTTCACACAAACATTAAAATAAATGACAAATAAAAAGCCACACATAAAACCCACAACCAAACACAGAAATCAAAATATTCTAAATAAATTATATAACGTATACATAAAGTAAAAAAATAATACCCAAACATAACAAACATAACGAGCGATGTGATATGGGAGAATTTGAATGAAACTTACCAAAAAAGTATTTCTTCATACACTTTACCTGCTCCCGAATAACCTAAAAAAGGAAGTTATACGGTTATAAATTGTGGGCTAAGAAACCGACATTAAATGAAAAGACGAGAAAAGGAAACTAACATTCCATGGAAAAATGCTACAAAAAGGCAATCAAGAACTTCTCACCCAAAATCAAAGAAATCATAAACAACAAACAAAACACAAATGCGCCCAAAAAATAACACAAATGATCAAATAATACCAACACATAACAGAGATAATGAAAATTGCGATATAGCAGACAAAAGGGAATACGAAGTAAACTTAGATAAGAAGTACTTCCTCATAAACTTTTCTTGCTTCCGAGAAACCTGAAAAATGCAGTGATATGCTTACAAATGATTTCCAAAAGAAGCCGAGATCACATGAAAAGACCAGAAATGGAAATTACACTATTATCACCCACAAAGAAAGAAATGAGAAATAAAAAATGAAACGTAATGTGCACAAACCAAAATATAATGAACATATTCGAAATGAATTCAATAATGCATAGATCAAGTCAACAAATCATACCCAAACATAACAGATATATTGACCAATGCGATATATGAAAGAACAGGGAATACGAAGAAAACTTATCTAAGAAGACTTTCCTCACACAATTCTCCTGCTCCTGAGAATCCTGAAAAATCCAATTATATGCTTATCAATGGTGGGACAAGACACCGGGATCAGATGAAAAGACGAGAAAATAAAACTAACATCCCAAGGAAGAACACAATTCAAAGGAAATCTAATACTTCACACAAAAAATCAGATAAATGACAAATAAAAAGCCACACATAAAACCCACAACCAAACACAGAAATCAAAATATTCTAAATAAATTATATAACGTATACATAAAGTCAAAAAATAATACCCAAACATAACGAGCGATGTGATATGGGAGAATTCGAATGAAACCTACCAAAAAATTATTTCTTCATACACTTCAGCTGCTCCCGAATAACCTGAAAAAATGAAGTTATACGGTTATAAATTGTGGGCTAAGAAACCGACATTAAATAAAAAGACGAGAAAAGGAAACTAACATTCCATGGAGAAATGCTACAAAAAGGAAATCAACAACTTCTCACCCATAATCAAAGAAATCACAAACAAAAAACAAAACACAAATCACCAAATAATACCAACACATAATAGAGATAATGAAAATTGCGATATAGTAGAAAAAAGGGAATACGAAGTAAACCTAGATAAGAAGTACTTCCTCATAAACTTCTCTTGCTTCCGAGAAACCTGAAAAATCCAGTGATATGCTTAGAAATGATTGCCAAACAAGCCGAGATCACAAGAAAAGACCAGAAATGGAAATTACACTATTCTCACCCACAAAGAAAGAAATGAGAAATAAAAAATAAAACGCAAAGCACACAAACCAAAACATATTGCACATATTCGAACTTAATTCAATAATGCATACATCAAGTCAACAAATCATATCCAAACATAACAGATATATTGAAGAATGCTATATATGAAAGAACAGGGAATACGAAGAAAACTTATCTAAGAAGACTTTCCTCACACACTTCTCTTGCTCCCGAAAATCCTGAAAAATCCACTTATATGCTTATTAATGGTTGGACAAGACACCGATATCAGATGAAAAGACGAGAAAATAAAAATAACATCCCAAGGAAAAACATAGTTCAAAGGAAATCTAATACTTCACACAAACAATCAAATAAATGACAAATAAAAAACAACACATAAAACCCACAACCAAACACAGAAATCAAAATATTCTAAATAAATTATATAACGTATACATAAAGTCAAAAAATAATACCCATACATAACGAGCGATGTGATATGGGAGAATTCGAATGAAACCTACCAAAAAATTATTTCTTCATACACTTCACTTGCTCCCGAATAACCTGAAAAAATGAAGTTATACGGTTATAAATTGTGGGCTAATAAACCGGCATTAAATGAAAAGACGAGGAAAGGAAACTAACATTCCTTGGAAAAATGCTACAAAAAAAACATCAAGAACTTCTCACCCAAAATCAAAGAAATCACAAACAACAAACAATACACAAATGCGCACAAAAAATAACACAAATCAACAAATAATATCAACACATAACAGAGATAATGAAAATTGCGATATAGAAGAAAAAAGGGAATACGAAGTAAACTTAGATAAGAAGTACTTCCTCATAAACTTCTCTTGCTTTCGAGAAACCTGAAAAATCCAGTGATATGCTTAGAAATGATTGCCAAACAAGCCGAGATCACAAGAAAAGACCAGAAATGGAAATTACACTATTCTCACCCACAAAGAAAGAAATGAGAAATAAAAAATCAAACGCAAAGAACACAAACCAAAACATAATGAACATATTCGAACTTAATTCAATAATGCATAGATCAAGTCAACAAATCATACCCAAACATAACAGATATATTGAACAATGCGATATACGAAAGAACAGGGAATACGAAGAAAACTTATTTAAGAAGAATTTCCTCACACAGTTCTCCTGCTCCCGAGAATCCTGAAAAATCCACTTATATGCTTATTAATGGTTGGACAAGACACTGAGATCAGATGAAAAGAGGAGAAAATAAAAATAACATCCCAAGGAAAAACACAGTTCAAAGGAAATCTAATACTTCTCACAAACAATCAAATAAATGACAGCTAAAAAGCCACACATAAAACCCACAACCAAACACAGAAATCAAAATATTCTAAATAAATTATAACGCATACATAAAGTCAAAAAATAATACCCAAACATAACAAACATAACGAGCGATATGATATGGGAGAATTCGAATGAAACTTACCAAAAAAGTATTTCTTCATATACTTCACCTGCTCCGGAATAACCTGAAAAAATGAAGTTATACGGTTATAAATTGTGGGCTTAGAAACCGACATTAAATGAAAAGACGAGAAAAGGAAACTAACATTCCATGGAAAAATGCTAGAAAAAGGAAATCAACAACTTATCACCCATAATCAAAGAAATCACAAACAACAAACAAAATACAAATGCGCACAAAAAATAACACAAATCAACAAATAATACCAATGCATAACAGAGATAATGAAAATTGCGATATAGTAGAAAAAAGGGAATACGAAGTAAACTTAGATCAGAAGTACTTCCTCATAAACTTCTCTTGCTTCCGAGAAACCTGAAAAGTCCAGTGATTTGCTTAGAAATGGTTGCCAAAGAAGCCGAGATCACATGAAAAGACCAGAAATACAAATTACACTATTCTCACCCACAAAGAAAGAAATGAGAAATAAAAAATGAAACGTAAAGCACACACACCAAAACATAATGAACATATTCGAACTGAATTCAATAATGCATAGATCAACTCAACAAATCATACCCAAACATAACAGGTATATTGAACAATGCGATATATGAAAGAACAGAGAATACGAAGAAAACTTATCTAAGAAGACTTTCCTCACACACTTCTCCGGCTCCCGAGAACCCTGAAAAATCCACTTATATGTTTATTAATGGTTGGACAAGACACTGAAATCAGATGAATAAACAAGAAAATAATAATAACATCCTAAGGAAAAACGCAGTTCAAAGGAAATCTAATACTTCTCACAAACAATCAAATAAATGAAAACTAAAAAGCCACACATAAAACCAACAACCAAACATATAAATTAAAATATTCGAAATAAATTAAATAACGTATACATAAAGTCAAAAAATAATACCCAAACATAACTAGCGATGTGATATGGGAGAATTCGAATGAAACTTACCAAAAAATTATTTCTTCATACACTTCACCTGCTCCCGAATAACCTGAAAAGATGAAGTTATACGGTTATAAATTGTGGGCTTAGAAACCGACATTATATGAAAAGACGAGACAAGGAAACTAACATTCCATTGAAAAATGCTACAAAAAGGAAAGCAAAAACTTCTCACCCATAATCAAAGAAATCACAAACAACAAACAAAATACAAATGCACACAAAAAATAACACAAATCAACAAATAATACCAACACATAAATAAGATAATGAAAATTGCGATATAGCAAAAAAAAGGGAATACGAAGTAAACTTAGATAAGAAGTACTACCTCATAAACTTCTCTTGCTTCCGAGAAACCTTAAAAATCCAGTGATATGCTAAGAAATAATTGCCAAAGAAGCCGAGATCACAAGAAAAGACCAGAAATGCAAATTACACTATTCTCACCCACAAAGAAAGAAATGAGAAATAAAAAATAAAACGAAAAGCACACAAACCAAAATATAATGAACATATTCGAACTTAATTCAATAATGCATAGATCAAGTCAACAAATCAGACCCAAACATAACAGATATATTGAACAATGCAATAAATGAAAGAACAGAGAATACGAAGAAAACTTAGATAAGAAGTACTTCCTCACAAACTTCTCTTGCTTCCGAGAAACCTAAAAAATCCAGTGATATGCTTAGAAATGATCGCCAAAGAAGCCGAGATCACAAGAAAAGACCAGAAATGGAAATTACACTATTCTCACTCACAAAGAAAGAAAAGAGAAATAAAAAATAAAACGCAAAGCACACAAACCAAAACATAATGAACATATTCGAACTTAATTCAATAATGCATGGATCAAGTCAACAAATCATACCCAAACATAACAGATATATTGAACAATGCAATAAATGAAAGAACAGAGAATACGAAGAAAACATATCTAAGAAGACTTTCCTCACACACTTCTCCTGCTCCCGAGAATCCTGAAAAATCCACTTATATGCTTATTAACGGTTGGACAAGACACTGACATCATATGAAAAGACGAGAAAATAAAAATAACAACCCAAGGAAAAACACAGTTCAAAGGAAATCTAATACTTCTCACAAACAATCAAATAAATGACATCTAAAAAGCCACACATAAAAACCACAACCAAACACAGAAATAAAAATATTCTAAATAAATTATATAACGTATACATAAAGTCAAAAAATAATACCCAAACATAACGAGCGATGTGATATGGGAGAATTCGAATGAAACTTACCAAAAAAGTATTTCTTCATACACTTCACCTGCTCCCGAATAACCTGAAAAAATGAAGTTATACGGTTATAAATTGTGGGCTAAGAAACCGACATTAAATGAAAAGACGAGAAAAGGAAACTGACATTCCATGGAAAAATGCTACAAAAAGGAAGTCAAGAACTTCTCATCCAAAATCAAAGAAATCACAAACAACAAACAAAACACAAATACGCACAAAAAATTAAACAAATGATCAAATAATACCAACACATAACAGAGATAATGAAAATTGGGATATAGCAGACAAAAGGGAATACGAAGTAAACTTAAATAAGAAGTACTTCCTCATAAACTTCTCTTGCTTCTAAGTAACCTGAAAAGTCCAGTGATATGCTTAGAAATGATTGCCAAAAAAGCCGAGATCACAAGAAAAGACCAGAAATGGAAATTACACTATTCTCACCCACAAAGAAAGAAATGAGAAATAAAAAATGAAACGCAAAGCCCACAAACCAAAACATAATGAACATATTCGAACTTAATTCAATAATGCATAGATCAAGTCAACAAATCATACCCAAACATAACAGATATATTGAACAATGCGATATATGAAAGAACAGGGAATACGAAGAAAACTTATGTAAGAAGACTTTCCTCACACACTTCTCTTGCTCCCGAGAATCCTGAAAAATACACTTATATGCATATTAATGGTGGGACAAGACACCGAGATCAGATGAAAAGACGAGAAAATTAAAATAACATCCCATAGAAAAACCCAGTTCAAAGGAAATCTAATACTTCAAACAAACAATCAAATAAATGACAAATAAAAAGCCACACATAAAACCCACAACCAAACACACAAATCAAAATATTCTAAATAAATTATATAACGTATACATAAAGTCAAAAAATAATACCCAAACAGAACAAACGTAACGAGCGATGTGATATGGGAGAATTCGAATGAAACTTACCAAAAAAGTATTTCTTCATACACTTCACCTACTCCCGAATAACCTGAAAAAATGAAGTTATACGATTATAAATTGTGGGCTAAGAAACCGACATTAAATGAAAAGACGAGACAAGGAAACTAACATTCCATGGAAAAATGCTACAAAAAGGAAATCAAGAACTTCTCATCCAAAATCAAAGAAATCACAAACAACAAAGAAAACACAAATGCGCACAAAAAATAACACAAATAAACAAATAATACCAACACATAACAGAGATAATGAAAATTGCGATATAGAAGAAAAAAGGGAATACGAAGTAAACCTAGATAAGAAGTACTTCCTCATAAACTTCTCTTGCTTCCGAGAAACCTAAAAAGTCCAGTGATTTGCTTAGAAATGTTTGGCAAAGAAGCCGAGATGACATGAAAAGACCAGAAATACAAATTACACTATTGTCACCCACAAAGAAAGAAATGAGAAATAAAAAATGAAACGTAAATCGCACAAACCAAAACATAATGAACATATTCGAACTGAATTCAATAATGCATAGATCAAGTAAACAAATCATACCCAAACATAACAGATATATTGAACAATGCGATATATGAAAGAACAGGGAATACGAAGAAAACTTATGTAAGAAGACTTTCCTCACACACTTCTCCTGCTCCCGAGAATCCTGAAAAATACACTTATATTCATATTAATGGTGGGACAAGAAACGGAGATCAGATGAAAAGACGAGAAAATCAAAATAACATCCCATGGAAAAACCCAGTTCAAAGGAAATCTAATACTTCAAACAAACAATCAAATAAATGACAAATAACCACACATAAAACCCACAACCAAACACAGAAATAAAAATATTCAAAATAAATTATATAACGCATACATAAAGTCAAAAAATAATACCCAAACTTAACAAACATAACGAGCGATGTGAGATGGGAGAATTCGAATGAAACTTACCAAAAAAGTATTTCTTCATACACTTCACCTGCTCTCGAATAACCTGAAAAAATGAAGTTATACGGTTATAAATTGTGGGCTGCAAAACCGACATTAAATGAAAAGACGAGAAAAGGAAACTAATATTCCATGGAAAAATTCCAATAAAAGGAAATCAACAACTTCTCACCCATAATCAAAGAAATCACAAACAACAAACAAAACACAAATGCGCACAAAAAATAACACAAAATAACAAACAATACCAACACATAACAGAGATAATGAAAATTGCGATATAGTAGAAAAAAGGGAATACGAAGTAAACTTAGATAAGAAGTACTTCCTCATAAACTTCTCTTGCTTCCGAGAAACCTGAAAAGTCCAGTGATTTGCTTAGAAATGCTTGCCAAAGAAGCCGAGATCACATGAAAAGACCAAAAATACAAATTACACTATTCTCACCCACAAAGAAAGAAATGAGAAATAAAAAATGAAACGTAATGTGCACAAACCAAAATATAATGAACATATTCGAAATGAATTCAATAATGCATAGATCAAGTCAACAAATCATACCCAAACATAATAGATATATTGACCAATGCGATATATGAAAGAACAGGGAATACGAAGAAAACTTATCTAAGAAGACTTTCCTCACACAATTCTCCTGCTCCTGAGAATCCTGAAAAATCCAATTATATGCTTATTAATGGTGGGACAAGACACCGGGATCATATGAAAAGACGAGAAAATAAAACTAACATCCCAAGGAAAAACACAGTTCAAAGGAAATCTAATACTTCAAACAAACAATCAAATAAATGACAAATAAAAAGCCACACATAAAACCCACAACCAAACACAGAAATCAAAATATTCTAAATAAATTATATAACGTATACATAAAGTAAAAATATAATACCCAAACATAACAAACATAACGAGCGACGTGATATGGGAGAATTCTAATGAAACTTACCAAAAAAGTATTTCTTCATACACTTCACCTACTCCCGAATAACCTGAAAAAATGAAGTTATACGGTTATAAATTGTGGGCTAAGAAACTGACATTAAATGAAAAGACGAGAAAAGGAAACTAACATTCCATGGAAAAATGCTACAAAAAGGAAATCAACAACTTCTCACCCAAAATCAAAGAAATCACAAACAACAAACAAAACACAAATGCGCACAAAAAATAACACAAATGATCAAATAATACCAACACATAACAGAGATAATGAAAATTGCGATATAGCAGACAAAAGGGAATACGAAGTAAACTTAGATAAGAAGTACTTCCTCATAAACTTTTCTTGCTTCCGAGAAACCTGAAAAATGCAGTGATATGCTTAGAAATGATTTCCAAAAGAAGCCGAGATCAGATGAAAAGACCAGAAATACAAATTACACTATTCTCACCCACAAAGCAAGAAATGAGAAATAAAAAATGAAACGTAATGTGCACAAACCAAAATATAATGAACATATTCGAAATGAATTCAATAATGCATAGATCAAGTCAACAAATCATACCCAAACATAACAGATAGATTGACCAATGCGATATATGAAAGAACAGGGAATACGAAGAAAACTTATCTAATAAGACTTTCCTCACACAATTCTCCTGCTCCTGAGAATCCTGAAAAATCCAATTATATGCTTATTAATGGTGGGACAAGACACCGGGATCAGATGAAAAGACGAGAAAATAAAACTTACATCCCAAGGAAAAACACAGTTCAAAGGAAATCTAATACTTCACACAAACAATCAAATAAATGACAAATAAAAAGCCATACATAAAACCCACAACCAAACACAGAAATCAAAATATTCTAAATAAATTATATAACGTATACATAAAGTAAAAAAATAATACCCAAACAGAACAAACGTAACGAGCGATGTGATATGGGAGAATTCGAATGAAACTTACCAAAAAAGTATTTCTTCATACACTTCACCTACTCCCGAATAACCTGAAAAAATGAAGTTATACGATTATAAATTGTGGGCTAAGAAACCGACATTAAATGAAAAGACGAGAAAAGGAAACTAACATTCCATGGAAAAAATTTACAAAAAGGAAATCAACAACTTCTCACCCAAAATCAAAGAAATCACAAACAACAAACAAAACACAAATGCGCACAAAAAATAACACAAATCAACAAATAATACCAACACATAACAGAGATAATGAAAATTGCGAAATAGAAGAAAAAAGGGAATACGAAGTAAACCTAGATAAGAAGTACTTCCTCATAAACTTCTCTTGCTTCCGAGAAACCTGAAAAGTCTAGTGATTGCTTAGAAATGCTTGCCAAAGAAGCCGAGATCACATGCAAAGACCAGAAATACAAATTACACTATTCTCACCCACAAAGAAAGAAATGAGAAATAAAAAATGAAACGTAAATCGTACAAACAAAAACATAATGAACATATTCGAACTTAATTCAATAATGCATAGATCAAGTCAACAAATCATACCCAAACATAACAGATATATTGAACAATGCGATATATGAAAGAACAGGGAATACGAAGAAAACTTATCTAAGAAGACTTTCCTCACACACTTCTCCTGCTCTCGAGAATCCTGAAAAATCCACTTATATGCTTATTAATGGTTGGACAAGAAACGGAGATCAGATGAAAAGACGAGAAAATAAAAATAACATCGCAAGGAAAAACACAGTTCAAAGGAAATCTAATACTTCACACAAACAATCAAATAAATGACAAATAAAAAGCCACACATAAAACCCACAACCAAACACAGAAATCAAAATATTCTAAATAAATTCTATAACGCATACATAAAGTCTAAAAATAATACCCAAACATAACAAACATAATGAGCGATGTGAGATGGGAGAATTCGAATGAAACTTACCAAAAAAGTATTTCTTCATACACTTCGCCTGCTCCTGAATAACCTGAAAAAATGAAGTTATACGGTTACAAATTGTGGGTTTAGAAACCGACTTTAAATGAAAACACGAGAAAAGGAAACTAACATGCCATGGACAAATGCTACAAAAAGGAAATCAAGAACTTCTCACCCATAATCAAAGAAATCACAAACAACAAACAAAACACAAATGCGCACAAAAAATAACACAAATCAACAAATAATAACAAAACATAACAGAGATAATGAAAATTGCGATATAGCAGAAAAAAGGGAATACGAAGTAAACTTAGATAAGAAGTACTTCCTCATAAACTTCTCTTGCTTCCGAGAAACCTGAAAAATCCAGTGATATGCTTAGAAATGATTGCCAAAGAAGCCGAGATCACAAGAAAAGACCAGAAATGGAAATAACACTATTCTCACCCACAAAGAAAGAAATGAGAAATAAAAAATAAAACGCAAAGCACACAAACCAAAACATATTGCACATATTCGAACTTAATTCAATAATGCATAGATCAAGTCAACAAATCATATCCAAACATAACAGATATATTGAAGAATGCGATATATGAAAGAACAGGGAATACGAAGAAAACTTATCTAGGAAGACTTTCCTCACACACTTCTCCCGCTCCCGAGAATCCTGAAAAATCCACTTATATGCTTATTAATGGTTGGACAAGACACGGAGATCAGATGAAAAGACGAGAAAATAAAAATAACATCCCAAGGAAAAACACAGTTCAAAGGAAATCTAATACTTCACACAAACAATCAAATAAATGACAAATAAAAAGCCACACATAAAACCCAAAACCAAACACAGAAATCAAAATATTCTAAATAAATTCTATAACGCTTACATAAAGTCAACAAATAATACCCAAACATAACAAACATAACGAGCGATGTGAGATGGTTGAATTCGAATGAAACTTACCAAAAAAGTATTTCTTCATACACTTCACCTGCTCCCGAATAACCTGAAAAAATGAAGTTATACGGTGATAAATTGTGGGCTTAGAAAACGCCATTAAATGAAAAGACGAGGGAAGGAAACTAACATTCCATGGAAAAATGCTACAAAAAGGAAATCAACAACTTCTCACCCATAATCAAAGAAATCACAAACAAAAACAAAACACAAATGCGCACAAAAAATAACACAAATAAACAAATAATACCAACACATAACAGAGATAATGAAAATTGCGATATAGCAAAAAAAAGGGAATACGAAGTAAACTTAGATAAGAAGTACTTCCTCATAAACTTATCTTGCTTCCGAGAAACCTGAAAAATCTAGTGATATGCTTAGAAATGATTGAAAAAGAAGCCGAGATCACAAGAAAAGACCAGAAATGGATATTACCCTATTCTCACCCACAAAGAAAGAAATGAGAAATAAAAAATAAAACGCAAAGCACACAAACCAAAACATAATGAACATATTCGAACTTAATTCAATAATACATAGATCAAGTCAACAAATCATACCCAAACATAACAGATATATTGAACAATGCGATATATGAAAGAACAGGGAATACGAAGAAAACTTTTGTAAGAAGACTTTCCTCACACACTTCTCTTGCTCCCGAGAATCCTGAAAAATCCACTTATATGCTTATTAATGGTTGGACAAGACACCGATATCAGATGAAAAGACGAGAAAATAAAAATAACATCCCAAGGAAAAACATAGTTCAAAGGAAATCTAATACTTCACACAAACAATCAAATAAATGACAAATAAAAAACAACACATAAAACCCACAACCAAACACAGAAATCAAAATATTCTAAATAATTTATATAATGTATACATAAAGTCAAAAAATAATACCCATACATAACGAGCGATGTGATATGGGAGAATTCGAATGAAACCTACCAAAAAATTATTTCTTCATACACTTCACCTGCTCCCGAATAACCTGAAAAAATGAAGTTATACGGTTATAAATTGTGGGCTAAGAAACCGGCATTAAATGAAAAGACGAGGAAAAGAAACTAACATTCCATGGAAAAATGCTACAAAAAGGAAATCAATAACTTCTCACCCAAAATCAAAGAAATCACAAACAACAAACAATACACAAATGCGCACAAAAAATAACACAAATCAACAAATAATATCAACACATACTAGAGATAATGAAAATTGCAATATAGCAGAAAGAAGAGAATACGAAGTAAACTTAGATAAGAAGTACTTGCTCATAAACTTCTCTTGCTTCCGAGAAACCTGAAAAGTCCAGTGATTTGCTTACAAATGGTTGCCAAAGAAGCCGAGATCACATGAAAAGACCAGAAATACAAATCACACTAATCTCACCCACAAAGAAAGAATTGAGAAATAAAAAATGAAACGTAAAGCGCACACACCAAAACATAATGAACATATTCAAACTTAATTCAATAATGCATATATCAAGTCAACAAATCATACTTAAACAGAACAGATATATTGAACAATGCGATATAGGAAAGAACAGGGAATACGAAGAAAACTTATGTAAGAAGACTTTCCTCACACACTTCTCCTGCTCCCGAGAATCCTGAAAAATCCACTTATATGCTTATTATGGGTTGGACAAGACACTGAGATCAGATGAAAAGACGTGAAAATAAAAATAACATTCCAAGGAAAAACATAGTTCACAGGAAATCTAATAGTTCTCATAAACAATCAAATAAATGACAACTAAAAACCACACATAAAACCCACAACTAAACACAGAAATCAAAATATTCTAAATAAATTATATAACATATACATAAAGTCAAAAAATAATACCTAAACATAACGAGCGATGTGATATGGGAGAATTTGAATGAAACTTACCAAAAAATTATTTTTTCATACACTTCACCTGCTCCCGAATAACCTGAAAAAATGAAGTTATACGGTTATAAATTGTGGGCTAAGAAACCGACATTAAATGAAAAGACGAGAAAAGGAAACTAACATTCCTTGGAAAAATGCTTCAACAAGGAAATCATGAACTTCTCACCCAAAATCAAAGAAATCACAAACAACAAATAAAACACAAATGCGCACAATAAATAACACAAATCAAGAAATAATACCAACACATAACAGAGATAATGAAAATTGCGATATAACAGACAAAAGGGAATACAAAGTAAACTTAGATAAGAAGTACTTCCTCATAAACTTCTCTTGCTTCCGAGAAACCTTAAAAATCCAGTGATATGCTTAGAAATGATTGCCAAACAAGCCGAGATCACAAGAAAAGACCAGAAATGGAAATTACACAATTCTCACCCACAAAGAAAGAAATGAGAAATAAAAAATCAAACGCAAAGAACACAAACCAAAACATAATGAACATATTCAAACTTAATTCAATAATGCATATATCAAGTCAACAAATCATACCCAAACATAACAGATATATTGAACAATGCGATATATGAAAGAACAGGGAATACGAAGAAAACTTATCTAAGAAGATTTTCCTCACACAGTTCTCCTGCTCCCGAGAATCCTGAAAAATCCACTTATATGCTTATTAATGGTTGGACAAGCAACGGAGATCAGATGAAAAGACGAGAAAATCAAAATAACATCCTAAGGAAAAACACAGTTCAAAGGAAATCTAATACTTCACACAAACAATCAAATAAATGACAAATAAAAAGCCACACATAAAACCCACAACCAAGCACAGAAATCAAAATATTCTAAATAAATTCTATAACGCATACATAAAGTCAAAAAATAATACCCAAACATAACAAACATAGCGAGCGATGTGATATGGGAGAATTCGAATGAAACTTACCAAAAAAGTATTTCTTCATATACTTCGCCTGCTCACGAATAACCTGAAAAAATGAAGTTATACGGTTATAAATTGTGGGCTAAGAAACCGACATTAAATGAAAAGACGAGAAAAGGAAACTAACATTCCTTGGAAAAATGCTTCAACAAGGAAATCATGAACTTCTCACCCAAAATCAAAGAAATCACAAACAACAAATAAAACACAAATGCGCACAATAAATAACACAAATCAAGAAATAATACCAACACATAACAGAGATAATGAAAATTGCGATATAACAGACAAAAGGGAATACAAAGTAAACTTAGATAAGAAGTACTTCCTCATAAACTTCTCTTGCTTCCGAGAAACCTTAAAAATCCAGTGATATGCTTAGAAATGATTGCCAAACAAGCCGAGATCACAAGAAAAGACCAGAAATGGAAATTACACAATTCTCACCCACAAAGAAAGAAATGAGAAATAAAAAATAAAACGCAAAGAACACAAACCAAAACATAATGAACATATTCAAACTTAATTCAATAATGCATATATCAAGTCAACAAATCATACCCAAACATAACAGATATATTGAACAATGCGATATATGAAAGAACAGGGAATACGAAGAAAACTTATCTAAGAAGATTTTCCTCACACAGTTCTCCTGCTCCCGAGAATCCTGAAAAATCCACTTATATGCTTATTAATGGTTGGACAAGCAACGGAGATCAGATGAAAAGACGAGAAAATCAAAATAACATCCTAAGGAAAAACACAGTTCAAAGGAAATCTAATACTTCACACAAACAATCAAATAAATGACAAATAAAAAGCCACACATAAAACCCACAACCAAGCACAGAAATCAAAATATTCTAAATAAATTCTATAACGCATACATAAAGTCAAAAAATAATACCCAAACATAACAAACATAGCGAGCGATGTGATATGGGAGAATTCGAATGAAACTTACCAAAAAAGTATTTCTTCATATACTTCGCCTGCTCCCGAATAACCTGAAAAAATGAAGTTATACGGTTATAAATTGTGGGCTTAGAAACCGACATTAAATGAAAAGACGAGAAAAGGAAACTAACATTCCATGGAAAAATGCTGGAAAAAGGAAATCAACAACTTATCACCCATAATAAAAGAAATCACAAACAACAAAAAAATACAAATGCGCACAAAAAATAACACAAATAAACAAATAATACGAACGCATAACAGAGATAATGAAAATTGCGATATAGTAGAAAAAAGGGAATACGAAGTAAACATAGATCAGAAGTACTTCCTCATAAACTTCTCTTGCTTCCGAGAAACCTGAAAAGTCCAGTGATTTGCTTAGAAATGGTTGCCAAAGAAGCCGAGATCACATGAAAAGACCAGAAATATAAATTACACTATTCTCACCCACAAAGAAAGAAATGAGAAATAAAAAATGAAACGTAAAGCACACACACCAAAACATAATGAACATATTCGAACTGAATTCAATAATGCATAGATCAACTCAACAAATCATACCCAAACATAACAGGTATATTGAACAATGCGATATATGAAAGAATAGAGAATACGAAGAAAACATATCTAAGAAGACTTTCCTCACACACTTCTCCTGCTCCTGAGAATCCTGAAAAATCCACTTATATGCTTATTAATGGTTGGACAAGACACTGAAATCAGATGAAAAGACGAAAAAATAATAATAACATCCTAAGGAAAAACACAGTTCAAAGGAAATCTAATACTTCTCACAAACAATCAAATAAATGAAAACTAAAAAGCCACACATAAAACCAACAACCAAAAACATAAATTAAAATATTCGAAATAAATTAAATAACGTATACATAAAGTCAAAAAATAATACCCAAACATAACGAGCGATGTGATATGGGAGAATTTGAATGAAACTTACCAAAAAATTATTTCATCATACACTTCACCTGCTCCCGAATAACCTGAAAAAATGAAGTTATACGATTATAAATTGTGGGCTTAGAAACCGACATTATATGAAAAGACGAGACAAGGAAACTAACATTCCATTGAAAAATGCTACAAAAAGGAAATCAAAAACTTCTCACCCATAATCAAAGAAATCACAAACAACAAACAAAACACAAATGCACACAAAAAATAACACAAATCAACAAATAATACCAACACATAACAGAGATAATGAAAATTGCGATATAGCAGAAAAAAGGGAATACGAAGTAAACTTAGATAAGAAGTACTACCTCATAAACTTCTCTTGCTTCCGAGAAACCTGAAAAATCCAGTGATATGCTTAGAAATGATTGCCAAAGAAGCCGAGATCACAAGAAAAGACCAGAAATGGAAATTACACTATTCTCACCCACAAAGAAAGAAATGAGAAATAAAAAATCAAACGCAAACCACACAAACCAAAACATAATGCACATATTCGAACTTAATTCAATAATGCATAGATCAAGTCAACAAATCATATCCAAACATAACAGATATATTGAACAATGCGATATATGAAAGAACAAGGAATACGAAGAAAACTTATCTAAGAAGACTTTCCTCACACACTTCTCCTGCTCCCGAGAATCCTGAAAAATCCACTTATATCCTTATTAATGGTTGGACAAGACACGAAGATCAGATCAAAAGACGAGAAAATAAAAATAATATCTCAAGGAAAAACACAATTCAAAGGAAATCTAATACTTCACACAAATAATCAAATAAATGACAAATAAAAAGCCACACATAAAACCCACAACCAAACACAGAAATAAAAATATTCTAAATAAATTCTATAACGCATACATAAAGTCAAAAAATAATACCCAAACATAACAAACATAATGAGCGATGTGATATGGGAGAATTCGAATGAAACTTACTAAAAAAGTATTTCTTCAGACACTTCACTTGCTCCCGAATAACCTAAAAAAATGAAGTTATACGGTTATAAACTGTGGGCTTAGAAACCGACATTAAACGAAAAGACGAGAAAAGGAAACTAACATTCCATGGAAAAATGCTACAAAAAGGAAATCAACAACTTCTCACCCATAATCAAAGAAATCACAAACAACAAACAAAACACAAATGCGCACAAAAAATAACACAAATCAACAAATAATACCAACACATAACAGAGATAATGAAAATTGCGATATAGTAGAAAAAAGGGAATACGAAGTAAACTTAGATAAGAAGTACTTCCTCATAAACTTCTCTTGCTTCCGAGAAACCTGAAAAGTCCAGTGATTTGCTTAGAAATGGTTGCCAAAGAAGCCGAGATCACATGAAAAGACCAGAAATACAAATTACACTATTCTCACCCACAAAGAAAGAAATGAGAAATAAAAAATAAAACGCAAAGCACACAAACCAAAACATAATGCACATATTCGAACTGAATTCAATAATGCATAGATCAAGTCAACAAATCATACCCAAACATAACAGATATATTGAACAATGCGATATATGAAAGAACAGGGAATACGAAGAAAACTTATCTAAGAAGACTTTCCTCACACACTTCTGCTCCTGAGAATCCTGAAAAATCCACTTATATGCTTATTAATGGTTGGACAAGACATTGAGATCAGATGAAAAGAGGAGAAAATAAAAATAACATCCTAAGGAAAAACACAGTTCAAAGGAAATTTAATACTTCTCACAAACAATCAAATAAATGACAAATAAAAAGCCACACATAAAACCCACAACCAAACACAGAAATCAAAATATTCTAAATAAATTATATAACGTATACATAAAGTAAAAAAATAATACCCAAACATAACAAACATAACGAGCGATATGACATGGGAGAATTGGAATGAAACTTACCAAAAAGGTATTTCTTCATACACTTCACCTGCTCCCGAATAACCTGAAAAAATGAAGTTATACGATTATAAATTGTGGCCTTGAAACCAACATTAAATGAAAAGACGAGAAAAGGAAACTAACATTCCATGGAAAAATGCTACAAAAAGGAAATCAACAACTTCTCACCCCTAATCAAAGAAATCACAAACAACAAACAAAACACAAATGCGCACAAAAAATAACACAAATCAACAAATAATACCAACACATAACAGAGATAATGAAAATTGCGATATAGCAGAAAAAAGGGAATACGAAGTAAACATAAATAAGAAGTACTTCCTCACAAACTTCTCTTGCTTCTGAGAAACCTGAAAAATCCAGTGATATGCTTAGAAATGATTGCCAAAGAAGCCGAGATCACAAGAAAAGACCAGAAATGGATATTACACTATTCTCACCCACAAAGAAAGAAATGAGAAATAAAAAATGAAACGCAAAGCACACGAACCAAAACATAATGAACATATTCGAACTTAATTCAATAATGCATAGATCAAGTCAACAAATCATACCCAAACATAACAGATATATTGAACAATGCGATATATGAAAGAACAGGGAATACGAAGAAAACTTATGTAAGAAGACTTTCCTCACACACTTCTCCTGCTCCCGAGAATCCTGAAAAATCCACTTATATGCTTATTAATGGTTGGACAAGACACCGAGATCAGATGAAAAGACGAGAAAATAAAAATAACATCCCAAGGAAAAACACAGTTCAAAGGAAATCTAATACTTCACACAAACAATCAAATAAATGACAAATAAAAAGCCACACATAAAACCCACAACCAAACACAGAAATCAAAATATTCTAAATAAATTCTATAACGCATACATAAAGTCAAAAAATAATACCCAAACATAACGAGCGATGTGAGATGGGAGAATTCGAATGAAACTTACCAAAAAAGTATTTCTTCATACACTTCACCTGCTCCCGAATAACCTGAAAAAATGAAGTTATACGGTTATAAATTGTGGGCTTAGAAACCGACATTAAATGAAAAGACGAGAAAAGGAAACTAACATTCAATGGAAAAATGCTACAAAAAGGCAATCAACAACTTCTCACCCATAATCAAAGAAATCACAAATAACAAACAAAACACAAATGTGCACAAATAATTACACAAATCAACAAATAATACCAACACATAATAGAGATAATGAAAATTGCGATATAGCAGAAAAAAGGGAATACGAAGTAAACTTAGATAAGAAGTACTTCCTCATAAACTTCTCTTGCTTCCGAGAAACCTAAAAAGTCCAGTGATTTGCTTAGAAATGGTTGCCAAAGAAGCCGAGATCACATGAAAAGACCAGAAATACAAATTACACTATTCTCACCCACAAAGAAAGAAATGAGAAATAACAAATAAAATGCAAAGCACACAAACCAAAACATAATGAACATATTCGAACTTAATTCAATAATGCATAGATCAACTCAACAAATCATACCCAAACATAACAGATATATGAAAAAACAAGGAATACGAAGAAAACTTATCTAAGAAGACTTTCCTCACACATTTCTCCTGCTCCCGAGAATCCTGAAAAATCCACTTATATGCTTATTAATGGTTGGACAAGACACGGAGATCAGATGAAAAGACGAGAAAATAAAAATAACAACCCAAGGAAAAACACAGTTCAAAGGAAATCTAATACTTCACACAAACAATCAAATAAATGACAAATAAAAAGCCACACATAAAACCCACAACCAAACACAGAAATCAAAATATTCTAAATAAATTCTATAACGCATATATAAAGTCAAAAAATAATACCCAAACATAACAACAAACATAACGAGCGATGTGAGATGGGAGAATTCGAATGAAACTTACCAAAAAAGTATTTCTTCATACACTTCACCTGCTCCCGAATAACCTGAAAAAATGAAGTTATACGGTTATAAATTGTGGGTTTAGAAACCGACATTAAATGAAAAGACGAGAAAAGGAAACTAACATTCCATGGAAAAATGCTACAAAAAGGAAATCAACAACTTCTCACCCAAAATCAAAGAAATCACAAACAACAAACAAAACACAAATGCACACAAAAAATAACACAAATCAACAAATAATACAACCACATAACAGAGATAATGAAAATTGTGATATAGCAGAAAGAAGGGAATACGAAGTAAACTTTGATAAGAAGTACTTCCTCATAAACTTCTCTTGCTTCCGAGAAACCTGAAAAGTCCAGTGATTTGCTTAGAAATGCTTGCCGAAGAAGCCGAGATCACTTGAAAATACCAGAAATACAAATTACACTATTCTCACCCACAAAGAAAGAATTGAGAAATAAAAAATGAAACGTAAAGCGCACACACCAAAACATAATGAACATATTCGAACTTAATTCAATAATGCATAGATCAAGTCAACAAATCATACCCAAACATAACAGATATATTGAACAATGTGATATATGAAAGAATAGGGAATACGAAGAAAACCTATCTAAGAAGACTTTCCTCACACACTTCTCCTTCTCCTGAGAATCATTAAAAATCCACTTATATGCTTATTAATGGTTGGACAAGACACTGAGATCAGATGAAAAGAGGAGAAAATAAAAATAACATCCCAAGGAAAAACACTGTTCAAAGGATATCTAATACTTCTCACAAACAATCAAATAAATGACAACTAAAAAGCCACACATAAAACCCACAACCAAACACAGAAATCAAAATATTCTAAATAAATTATATAACGTATACATAAATTCAAAAAATAATACCCAAACATAACGAGCGATGTGATATGGGAGAATTCGAATGAAACTTACCAAAAAATTATTTCTTCATACACTTCACCTGCTCCCGAATAACCTCAAAAAATGAAGTTATACGATTATAAATTGTGGGCTAAGAAACCGACATTAAATGAAAAGACGAGAAAAGGAAGCTAACATTCCTTGGAAAAATGCTACGAAAAGGAAATCAAGAACTTCTCACCCAAAATCAAAGAAATCACAAACAACAAACAAAACACAAATGCGCACAAAAAATAACACAAATGAACAAATAATACCAACACATAATAGAGATAATGAAAATTGCGATATAGCAGACAAAAGGGAATACGAAGTAAACTTAGATAAGAAGTACTTCCTCATAAACTTCTCTTGTTTCCGAGAAACCTGAAAAATCCAGTGATATGCTTAGAAATGATTGCCAAAGAAGCCGAGATCACAAGAAAAGACCAGAAATGGAAATTACACTATTCTCACCCACAAAGAAAGAAATGTAGAGATCGGAGCATAGTCATTGCAGCTTGGAATCTCAGTTCAAATATTCTTTTCTGTAGGTTGCATTGCTAATGCCATACGAAACCAAGTTGTTTCTTCATGGAATCAGCATGAGCATGGGAGTTCCAAATTGCATGCTTCAGCAACCCACTAATGTTCCTCCCACAACCAATAACAGTAGCAGTGTCATGACTCCCACCATTTCAAGTTCTAGCAAAGACCTTATTTCAATATCCCCACTGTAAAATTTCAAAGTGCTTATGTTTTTCTTAATATTCAGGCTGCTTGGGGTTTATCCTCAGTTTTCCACAAACAGAAGCTGATAGCTGAGGTGCAAATCTTCTTCATTTAAGAAACATGGTTGGTCTTTTCCACTGTTATGATCATGACTTCCTTTTCTGGTGGATTGCGTGCCGCTCTTTTGTAAGGATCGTTGGTGCCAATCAATACACCTTTCTACACTGCATGCAGAGCAACTCCGTGGCTGTCAATGCCAACTCAGATAATAACCACATGGCAGTTGAATGCATTCAGAATGCTTCCATGGTGACTATCCAAGATTTTGATCTTCAGAGATATTTTGATCACTGCTCATTTACTTCTGGGGAATGTCAGGAACTCTGTTTTCGAAGATACTTCCAACACCAGGTACACATCATCAAGAGGCTCTTTATTGGTCTGATCAAAGACTTGAGGGATTTCCATGATCATGCATAACTTTCCTTCAACATCAGCAACAATTAGCTTTCCAGGGCGGCTCAATTCAACTTCAAGTTTAGTTATTGTTTCGTTAAAAAGGGGTTGGATGCTTGGGAGGTCTCTACTGGCTAAGTTGAGGGAAATATAGCAATTAATCAGTTGATTATGAATACCTAAGTAGGCTAAGGTGATTTCTAAACTAGCATGCAAAATAAGAAATCAAATCACAATCATAAAGGAGAATTAGGGTGTGTACCTGGACTGCTTGTCAAGCGCTATCATAAGACATCAAAGTTAGCTCAGAAATAAAGCACACAACATATATTTTTATCAGAGCAAATCAAACAAACATCAAGGAATCCAAAGATACTATCAAACATGGTTATAGTCCTCAATAACATACAAATTCATGGAATTTCGAAATTGGAGGTTAGAGAGAGCGTACCTGGTTAGCAAGCATCAACGCCTCTATGGAATACAAGGTTAGCTCGACAATAAGTATAAAACAAACTCATGTATATCATAGAGAGGAATCAAAATCAATCAATCATCAAACAATTATCTTATTAGAATCAATGTAAAAGGAGTATCATGGATGTTGGGCCCCCACCAAGGCCCAATTTACTTTTGCATGATTTAATTCTATGAATTCCATTGGGAATCATGAAGTTTATTCATGCTTATTTAAAAAACGAGAAAATCAGAGAAAATAAGAAGATGCATGTCGGAAAAGAAAATGGCAGCAGGTTTATTAAAATCTGGATTTTATTAACCAAGAAACTCCTAAGGACAAAATTTTTGGAAAACCGGAATTATTTTGACAAAAAAAATTTTGAAATCCAGATTTAAAATGTGTAAATTCATTAGGGAAAGAAAAGCATCAGGGGGATAGGTGATTATGCAAGCCGAATAGGAGTGAGGCCAGGTATAGGCAAGCATGTGACCTGTGACTAGGTATTCTGAAGTTGCACATCCAGGACCAACTTTTGCTACAACAATTTGGCTAATTGTCATTTTGATTCACTGTTTTCCAGAGGCAGTGTAGCATAAAGTTGAAGCAGAGGAACAATTCTGATCACCAAAGTCTGATAAACATGGACTGCTCTTTTTAATTCAACAATTTTGGAGTTTTCTTGTCTGTTGTTGCAGGAAAGGAATCTTCTTTAACTAATGCTGGCTATGTGAGATCCATCTGACCAGTTGATGATAGGGTGGTATCCATCTGTTCTGTCATTGGTGAGGCAAAGTCCACCTGATCTGAAGCTGAACTTTTTTGCTGAACCTATCTCTGAGTTGTAGTCTAATCTCGGACACTGCCATTAAATCTTTATCAATTTTTGTTCAAGAGACGCAATCAATTTCTCCACTGCGGCGCTCCTTTCATTTGTGTCACTTCTCTTTCCACACAGTGATCTGACTGCTAACTCTCTCTAAAACCTCTGAAACAGGGCGAGACTGGTGAATGAGAAGAAAATTTGAAAATTGCTCTGCTGGACTCAAGTTTAGCACGAGAAATCAGCTTAATTTCATCCTGGAGTTTCTCAGTTTTGGGCATCCTTTCAGGCTCGACTTCAGTAACCTGTGAGATTTGAACTTCCTGTTCCTTTTCAGTTATGATGCTCTGTGCCTCATGGTCAATATGAGAAACAACACTACTTTTCTCTCCAGTCTATTGCACTTCTGAATTATAGGGCTTCATGACTTCAGCTTGTAAATAGAGATTTGCCCACTCCTCTCAGGAGTTTCGATGAAACAAATGAAACCCTTGGTGTGTAATTCATGGACACAGCCACCTGCTCTGGAAGAAGTTACACTCTTCTTCACTAGACAGACTTATATTATAACCAGCATCGGTATTGTCTTCACTGCTACAGCTCACTGAAAAGCCACTTTTCAGGATTGTCAAGGAGTTGGATGACCCAAGCTCATGCCATCAAATTTTTGGAGGAGAAACCTGTTTCTGCTTAAGGGTGCTTGCTTTCACTACCTTGGTGGAAATAGGAGCATCTTTTTGTACCCTGGGTGTGCCACTTTCATTAATCCAGGGTATAGTGAGGGGTGACGGATTCAACAGAATCGAGTTGCTCTTGAGAAGCACAGACCCTGGCATAACACAAGCATCTTTGTAGAGTTGTATGGCTTTGCCCAAATCAACGCCTTCTAGAACACGAGCATCCTTTGCCAGAACATTTGGTGCAGGTTGTGATCTACCATATTTAGTGTATAACCCTGATGCCCGTCTATAAGAATCAGCAATTTCACCCCAATTCTTGTTAGAGCCGGTGACAAACTCCAATTTCATGCAACCATACGTGATCATGCTACTGTGAGGTTGCCCAAACTGGACTCACCATGGCCATTGCATATGTCATGCAATGACGGAGAAGATGAACATCAAATACCCATTGGCATGTCCACCATCAAATGGATATCGGGTAAAGCTTGTCACAGATAATCCTGACTCTCCAACAATGGAATCTGAGTGAACTGGAGTATACCCAAACAATAAACGACCCTTGTAATCAGAATCCGTACCTTCATAAACGCTAGAGTTGGCTCATTAATAAGAATGACAGCTCTGTCATTAGTTTCTCTACACCAGCCAAATAGGATTGATCTGTCATACCCACCAAAATACTTTCCTTCTCCAAGCCTTGGCTACTTGAAGACAATCCATCAATTGAATCAACCTTGGACTACAACCTATCCCAGATGTTGTACTTGTGTGTATGTTCCAACAAAAAGGTGCATCCTTTCAAACAATTATCTCGAGATAATAGAGTCAACCGACTTCGAGAGATACTTCTTCACATGTAGAGATCGGAGCATAGTCATTGCAGCTTGGAATCTCAGTTCAAATATTCTTTTCTGTAGGTTGCATTGCTAATGCCATACGAAACCAAGTTGTTTCTTCATGGAATCAACATGAGCATGGGAGTTCCAAATTGCATGCTTCAGCAACCCACTAATGTTCCTCCCACAACCAATAACAGTAGCAGTGTCATGACTCCCACCATTTCAGGTTCTAGCAAAGACCTTATTTCAATATCCCCACTGTAAAATTTCAAAGTGCTTATGTTTTTCTTAATATTCAGGCTGCTTGGGGTTTATCCTCAGTTTTCCACAAACAGAAGCTGATAGCTGAGGTGCAAATCTTCTTCATTTAAGAAACATGGTTGGTCTTTTCCACTGTTATGATCATGACTTCCTTTTCTGGTGGATTGCGTGCCGCTCTTTTGTAAGGATCGCTGGTGCCAATCAATACACCTTTCTACACTGCATGCAGAGCAGCTCCGTGGCTGTCAATGCCAACTCAGATAATAACCACATGGCAGTTGAATGCATTCAGAATGCTTCCATGGTGACTATCCAAGATTTTGATCTTCAGAGATATTTTGATCACTGCTCACTTACCTCTAGGGAATGTCAGGAACTCTGTTTTCGAAGATACTTCCAACACCAGGTACACATCATCAAGAGGCTCTTTATTGGTCTGATCAAAGACTTGAGGGATTTCCATGATCATGCATAACTTTCCTTCAACATCAGCAACAATTAGCTTTCCAGGGCGGCTCAATTCAACTTCAAGTTTAGCTATTGTTTCGTTGAAAAGGGGTTGGATGCTTAGGATTTGGATTTGATGAAGAAGGATTTCATCAGAAGGCTTTGGGTGGTCATGCATGCATGGATCATATGCACATGGGGAGGTCTTTGTTGGTGAAAGATATTTGTGTTTGTGGAAAGAGTCAATGTTGGATTGCCACCAGCTTTGCCATCCCGCTACTACCGGTCATCCAGGATCAGATTTTAACTGTGCTTCACATTTAACAATCTATAACCAAGCTGGAAAACATATGTTACCATCTCCCACAACATCTCCTTTGTTCAAGAATTCCACTGATCATCTCGGAATCACAAAATTTCTATGCACCACTGAAACTCAAGTTTTTCATCAAAGTGCATGATTTTAGCACAGAAGGGAACATATTATGACTTGGGTATCTTCCAGAAGCTAGTGCTTGAATGAAGAAAGGTAAGGAATGGAGGAAGGGGTCATAGGAAATGGCATAGTCAAGATTCTGAACTTGAAGCTCCTGGTGTGTGCCTTTTAGTTGTGTGAAACCAATCATCTTGGCGTTTAGGTTCCGCAAAAGCGCTCATTCAAAGTCTGAAACTTTTAGATTTCCGTTCTCAAAGGTATTATGCCCTGTGTCAGTATCCCCAGCAATGCAGCAGCACAGATTTCAAATCCCACAATCTAGAGCATATATACTATGTAACTACACTGATCTTCCATCCTTCTAGTGGCTTTATGCAGATATCCATAACAGGATCAACCTCAATACTTGCCAAGAGCAAGCCTCCCAATAATGACATCTCAAACTTACTCAAAGGAACTGGAAACAGAGGAATACAGGGAAAGAGCAAAAGACAAGGAAAAGGAGCAGGGCATAAAACATTCACCAAATATGCTGAACCCATTTCATTATTTTATCCATGGGTTTAATAATCAGTGGGCTAATCCATGGCAAATGTCTTAAAAGAAAAGCACAAAATGCAGCAAGCTCTTCAAGTATGAAACAGTAAACCGAAGCATAGTCAAATATTTCCTTAATGGAACCAGAGAAAAGAAAGATTAACGCAACAATAACCAATCCATAACAACCCAACAAGCAATGTAAAAATCATTTGGGAAAGGGGTGGGAGAAGCATGAAAGATGACATAAGCGGGAAACCCATAACAGCCATACCTGAAAGTCTCCTCTGCAGCAAGGTGTGGTGGGCTTCAGGCTTGCTGCTCCTACTCCCAAGACTAGCCAAAAACCCTATGAACCGTCTCTTCTGTTCTACTCTTCTTCTCTCTTGCTCTCTGATTTTCTTCCTTGCTCTAGAATGCCTGGTCAGCCCTCTTTCCTCTCTAGCTTTTCTTCTCTCCCTTCTACTATGCTTTTCCTTCCATCATCCAAGTCACTCTCCTACACCTTTTTAAATTTTTCTTCCACCTCATACCTGGAGTTGATGATGTTCATGCAAAAGACAACAACCCTGTTATATCTGTTGAAGAAGGAGAATCCTCAACTGCAAAGGAACTTCTTTTCAATGCTCCCAATATTGCCATCTCTCGAAACTAGTTGTTTACATAGGCTGTCAAGTCATTTTCCTTGCTTTCTGATTCATGTATCCCTCTGTAGAACTGTTTAGAACCATTACTGAAGTTAAATGATCCAGGCTGCATCTGGTTCGCAGTCTTTAGAACCACATCAACAGTATCAAAAGGCTTAGAAAGATCTGGTATTTGGAATACCACATTATGTCTAAGAAGATCAAATTGCTCACTTGCTGGATCAAACTTTTCCACACCAAACTTTCTGAAAAAAAAAACTATGTTTCTCAGTCATCTCAATACCCTTCAGAAATATTTTAAGCTTTTCAATGAAGTCAAACATATTTCAAGAAACACTGGTCAGGAACTCAAATGAGAATTGATAGCCTTCTTGTGATGGCATCTGTGTCATCTGATGATTCTGACACATCTTCTATAAGAGTTCCCAATACATTCTTCTCGTGCAGAAAAAGAAAGTTTCCCTTCACACAATCTTCAGTTTTCAATTTCAAAACAAAGAGCAAATTTTGAAGACCGGGAGTGGAACTTGTTGGGATGTGGACCAGAAATAGAGGAAAACAAAAAGTGGAAGAAAAACAAACCAACAAAAGCCACAATTTTATGCTTCAATCCATGAGCTTAGAATAGGGGAGTGATTCTAAATAAGATTTGAACAAAAACAGGGGCATGGCTTCTAGCATCAAGTTCAAAGATGGACCCATATTCAAATTACTTTCAGAAGGAACCAAAGACAAAAAAAAAAAAAATAAGAAAAGAAAACTAAAATAGTGTAAATATGCAAGCAACCAGTCTTAACAAAACAAACTGTGGCCCTTAGCGTCCACTCCAAACAGCAAGAATAAATTCTCAGAAACAACCAGAGAATCAAGAGCAGTAAAACGTAAACAACAATAACAAAATCTCAGGGAACATACCTGGCAATCTGCACTCCAATTGCTCGGCTTTAAACTATCTTCAAAACCTTCAAAAGACCAATGAACACGAGTTCTTTTTCTTTTCACGAAGACCCTCCAAAAAATTCTCCTGCACCCCTTCTATCTTTTTGTGTGTTTTCCATTTTGGAAAGTTTATTCTCTGTCTAATTCTTATGCAGCCAAGTTGATCTCATTTTCCCTCCAAAAATATTTTGCTTGCCTTCTTTGAGTGCACGTGTCTTAGTGAGAGTTAATAGGCAGCCCAAACTTCCTTGTGAAACAATGAATACCAAAATAAAAATAAGAGGTAGAGATCTGGCAATATATGAATAAAATAAAACAAAATAAATAAATAAGGGAAAACAGTCAATTCCATGCTATTTTCTATATATATATATATATATTAAAAAAAACAAAAAAAAAAGCTAAGTGAAACTGTTAATAAATAAGTAAATAGATCAAGCACATGTCAACTATACAAACTATGCAGGTCATGCAACTATGCGAACCATGCAAAAAGTGAGTCTAAAAGTGCCTAAGTGACTTAGGGCGAACTAAGTGGAATCTAACCTAAAGTGCACCTAAGTGAAGAAAACCTCAACTAAACTCGGGGGGCTGCCAAGGACACAATGAGGGGCCCGATAAATCCCTGAATCAAAGTCTCCAAGATGGATCGAAGAAGATAGGCGATATGAGTAGCAATGGGTCACTAGGGAATTTACATAAAGTACTTTATGAACACTTAATAAAACATGTGCTAAGAAGATGAAATAGAGGGTCTCCCCCCCCCCCCCCCCCGGGGCCCCCTTTTGGGAATTTTGATCATTTAACTCTTGTGGGGCCAACAAAGGAGTTTCCATATTCCTCTTAGATGACTGTGTGGAAGGAAGCAAACTGGAAGGAACATTGTGGGATTCAACACCAAATGGATGTCACTGAGTCGGTATATTTGTCCATATGAGTTGTCTAAATACAGTCTTTAGCTGCAGGAGTACTGTTAGCTTTAGCAGTACCATTGGTTTTCATCCTCTATGCAGTTTGTTTCACATCTCAGGCGATAGGTTACATCAGACATTGACTCTAGTGTTTTCTGCAACATTAAGGACTCCCAATGTGTAAATTCTTCCTCACCAAGCAATCGTTTTCAACAAAACAGGTGGAACCATGCCCCTGCATTTTGTTTCTCAACAAAAAAGCTAACTTACAACACAGTTTCATGCATCTCTGGTGGAACCATGCTTATTCTTCCTCACATGCATCTCAAAATAAGCTTTCGTGCATTTCCAGCCGAAGAAGTTTCAGAATTTACATTCATTGTATCTGTGGCAATTTCCATGCCATCTTTTGAAACAGTCATTCTCTACCAAAATCACAATCTAGGCAATCGTTGAGCATTATGTCAGAATTTCCATCACAAATGAATTTCTTGTCAGCATCATTAGTAGTCCCCAGCAATTAAGCTCACTGAACCATCTCCTTCACCAGTGGAGCATTGAGATTTATGGACATCAACTTCAATATCACAGCAAGAGAAATCACTTTTACCCAGTGTTGACATGCAACATAAAGAATTGCTTGTTTCATCATGAAAAACAGCAGGTGACACAATATCTCTTTCCCTTGCTCTGAGAAATACTAGCATTTCATCCCCTTTAGCAACTTCATAATACAGCGTCAAACAGAGGATGGTGGCCTTTCTAGTAATCAAGCTTCCTTTGATATAGGATTTACAGGGCTTAACTGAGCTCAATTTAATTTAGTGTGGCACTCATTGACAGCAGACCCATCCCAATTTACAACTTAGCTACGTGAGCATCTAAATGAGTTGCACCGGTATCCATACAACCAGCTTTCCCCTTCACCCCAAACCCAAACTAATCTCCCAGAAACAGGGAGGGGAACAAAGGTACCGTTAACAAAAACAAAACATATAAGCCCATCAAACCAAAGCACCATTTCATGAGTTATCAATGTGCTTAATAATGGTGAGGAAAGAAACCAAGACCATACTTAAAAATGAGAATAGAAATATGATGTCCCAAGGTGCAGTGCGGTTGAAATTAAATTAAATTTTTCCCACACTAAACCAAGGAAACAAGAGACATATAATCAGCATCAAGTTCACAAGCAACCTAGATATCAACATGATTCAGCATGCGGTCTCTACTACACCGGTATATGCAACAATTGATACCCAAAGGCAACCAAGAAGGAAGAAGAACACTGATATGAAGGAGAACTAAGAGTCTATAGTGAACTTACCTGAGTAGTCTTCCTCCAAAGTAAAGATTGCTTCCTCCTCAATCTTCTTCAAAGACCGGCCATCCCTCCTTACTCCTTCCGACTCCTCTTCTGCTGGTTTCTTTTTTTTTTTTTTTTCCTCTCCAAGGCTCCTAAAACAAATCAGAATCCCCTACCCTCAAACAAACCTCTCCTCCTCCAACCAGCTCCTTCTGCAGCCCCCTGAATAAAAAAGAAGAATCCCCCCTCACAGCTCTCTCTCTCTCTCTGCCCCCCATACTGCAGAAGGACTCCCTCACTCTCTATAACCAACAACCAAAAAAATAAAAAATAAAAACGTGTTATATCCCCCCTCTCCTACAAAGAATGTCTCCACTACAAAAGGTGGCCCAAAAAGTGGTGAGAGGAAAGACAAATAAATAAATAAAATAAAACAAGAGTGCCTGCCGGTCCATAAAGATGGGTCTACAGCGCTCATAGAAAATTAGGGTATAGCAATATATATAAAATAGCTCATATGCAACATAAAAAAGCAGATCCAGGTCAATTAATATCAAACATGCATTCACTTGCATTACTAACAAAGAAGATATCATGGATGTCAGCCCCCACCAAGGCCCCATTTATTTCTACGTGAGTTAATTCTGTAAATTCCTTTTTTCCTAATGATCATGGGAAAGGATCATAGGGATTTGGATGAATTCCATTACTTTTGGAACTACAGAATTTATTCATGTTAATAAAATTTAAGAAAATCAGAAAATCAAGAAATTATTTTTTTTAAAAAGAAAAATAAAAGAATGCATGCCAAAAGGGAATATGGCAACAAGAAGTTTATTAAAACTGAATTTTATTTTCCTAAGGATGAAATTTTAGAAAATATAATTATTTTAGTGGAAAAAAGTTTGAAAACCCAATTTAAGGCATGTAAATTCAAACAAAAATAAAAAAGGAGCTCACCATGAGGAGAAAAAGGTGGCAGATGAGATGGTGAACTGCACATCTAAAGGAGGGAAAGGAAGCAGCTTATGCACGTAGAAGGAGGACCTGCATGGCCATGCAGAAGTGAGGGCCTGGGGTTATGATTGAGACTGCAATGCGAACGTTGATAGTGCTGCTGGATGATGCTTTCCCATGATCAAGTGCAACCTTCAGAACTGACTCATTTGTTGCACTTGTAGATTCAGTAGGATGTCTAGGATCAGCAACCATGGGGGAAAGTCCTCTGACTACAAGCGATTGCCTTGCTTTGAGGATTTAAAGAGAGACGCTTCAGTGAAAGAGACTTTGAAGGTAGGAAAGTATGATGCTTCAGACGTAACAGCTCAAAATCACAAGCCTTAACAACCCAGTTTTTATCAAGAAGGAGATTTGGAGACTTAGATTTCTATGTACAGTAGTAGGATGGCTTGTGTGCTAGGAATTCATTCCCTTGGCCACATCAAGGGCCGTTCGCAATCTCCATCTATTAAAACAACAGGCTTAAAGTTCCCATCCTTTTGACTTGGAGAAGCAAAGGCACCAACTGAATGATTATATGCAGTGATATCATCAGATTGCCTATGCTGAAGAACTGAGTACAAAGGAAACCACAACTTCCCACCATTAATCTCATACTGATCCTGAGCTTCATCAAGCAAGGCAGGCCAACAATCAAACTAAATATTTTCCATGAGGATGTCAAAAGAATAGTAGGTTCTAGTTGATTGGAGAGAGAGAATTTTGAGCCATTTTCTTGTAATATCCAGATTCTGCTAAGCAAGAATTGCAACCCTGCAAGAGCCTTAGCAAGAGGGGTGCTTGAAGGAATAGCCAGTAGCATATCTATAACATCCAAGATTTTCTGGAGACCAGGATGATCTTCCTTTTAGTGCCTACCTACAATTTGATTTCTAAACATACTTTCAACTCCAAACTTATTCTTGGTCAGTTAATAACATTCTTACTTGATACAGCGCAGTTGGGGTAGTTAAAGGCTGCAGGGGACAACCTAATAGGTTGCCTGTACTCCTGAATTTTAAGTCTAGATTCCAGTCTGGCCCTTCCTTTGACTTGGCGTTTTTCTGGCCATCAGCAGTACTTGAGGTAGGTGTAGAATTTCCCCTATCTTGCATAGATGTATCATAGTTCATCTCAGAAACCTCTTTAGATTTAATTCTAAGAGGAGTTTTAGCAGTAACAGTAGCTCTCTGCATACCACCAATGGCCAAGTGGCACAAGCAGCACTCATCCTTAATAGTGAGTGACGATGTGCCTTTTTACGTGTTGCTTCTAAGGTTACAAGGTAATAGCCCTTCTTTCAAGCTCCTGGTTAAGGGAATCCAAGTCATGTCCATCCTCAGCAAATCTTAAGATCTGCTCATTCATGTCTTGACTCATTGTCCCCATTTGGGCCTTCATGGATGAAATTGTGAACACGCAAGTAGAGTGCTCAATTCTGAGATTCTGCAATTCTCCGAGCATCTGCTTCTGGTTTTCCTCAAGCTTCTGGACAAGGGCTTCACAGTAGCACTCCATCCGGTCTAAAGGTGACAATCATACCGAGTTTAAGGATGCCTATTTCAACACAACCAACATGAACAGTGCCAATACCACCAATCTTGTAAACATCTTGGCTTTAGAATACTTTGGTGTTGTTGCATACATCTCATTGTAACAACATATTATTTCCTTGACACCAGGGCTGAAGGCAAGCAAAGTATGCTCACGAGTCTAACCATTCTGGGGTATACCAGCTTCAAAGCAGTTAAGATTCATATGGCGGAGCTTTGGAGCCTACACCTTTACTTCAACTTTCATCACAGAAGTACCATCTTGCCCATTGCTATTTCACTGTCAATTGGAATAAAGCCCAAGCAGAAAAGGCTTTAGGTAGCAGCAGCTAAAAGCCTATGGTTATACCATAAAAACCTTCAGTTGAGTATGATTCCTTTTTCCTAATAACTAGACTGAGCAAATGCATCAAGATGCAGCTAACCGCACATCCAATATAGCTCTATGACCCCACTAATCCCTCATCAGTATAATCTTTATTATACAAAAAGGGAGAAGGTTATATTACATGGGGTCAACCAAATTTGAAATTTGCTTTGGGGTTTAACTTCTTTTTGGCTGGACGCTGTGAGAGAGGTTGGTCGGTGATTTCTTAGTGGTTGAGATCTTGGACCAATCTTTTCATGGTTGGTGCTTGTTACTGTCCCATGCTGAGTCATTTCCACGTTTGACACCTAAATTGAGTTGGGTTTCTTCTTCTCTTGGTGTAAGTTTCTCTATCAAACTTTGGAGACAAAAGCCAGAAACCAAAAGGGTGGGGATGAGTTTTCAAATTTTCCTTTGAAGGGCAGTTTTGGTTTCGATTTGATTGAGGGGGAGGAGAAATGTAGCTTGTCAATCTAAATGGTTAAGTAGAGGGTAGGTTGCAGTTTGGTATATGGTAGTGAGATTCTGATGTTGAAGAACAACTAATCACTTGATGAGAAAGAGAGGCCTAACAGAAAAACTTTCCAATTATCGAAAAGAGCAGCAAGGGAAAGCAATTGAAAAAGGGAAAAAAAGGGTTAAGCTTTGTGATCTAAATGGTAATGCAGCAACCCATGTGATCCCTACTTTCTACTATGCAGATCTTTACACGCAAAACCCTAACCCCTTTAGCATCCCCAAGTTTCATTCACCCCAGCTACTAAGTTACTAAAATACCTTCTTTTCCAACTAAATTGTATAGAAAGGATGTAGCACTAGGCTATTAGTACTAGACATGATAAGGCTACTTTTGGCAATATATTTATAAAAAGAGTTACCCGCTTGCAGCCTAATAAACTCTCACGACTTTAAAACATATTTACATAGTAAAAAGAACTCTACTAAATACAATGACTACCAATGCAAACACAACATCCTTATTCTATCCCACATGATTACATGACCACTCAGATAGACAAACATTTCTTATGAGGTCAAGCAGAAAAAGTGTCACATCGGAGTTTGGGATTGGTTCTGGTATCATTTTATAATGACCCATTTCCTCTAATATGGATGTCGTTCATTAGATTTAATCAGAAAAATAGACCTACTTGGTTTTGGTCATTGAAGATGTGTGGTGTCTCCCACACCAGATCCATTCTAAGTTTACGGACAAACTTGGCTTCCAGATTGCCTAGATACCTCGTCACACATGTCTGCCACTTGACCACATTCTCATTGAACCTTATAAACAAAAATGTAAAATCTACCAGTTGGTGGGTGATGGGAGTGCTTTCCTTCTTAATTATATGTATCATTCTCTCTTGCTTGGCTTCATCAGCCCTCCTCTCTTCTCTCTATAAATCTGCCGACCCTGCCCAGTTGTTATTCCCCCCCTTTCTCTTCTTCTCAGCCTTGGAGATTGAAAACAACTCCAAAAGAAATAGTTAAGTAATAGGTACCCAGAACAGTTAGTGATGTTGCATGTGCTCTGGAATCAGTGTGGTTGCTTTATATGATAAAAACTGCACAACCCACCGCCCATTACAATCCGACTTCTATGTATAAAAGCTGCCTCCTCTCTTTTCTCAGGCCTCTCCCTCATTTTTCACTGAATCCTTCTCAGTTTGAGAGAATAATCAATGGGTGAAGAAGCTAAGGTGAAATGGGGCTTTAGGATTATTTTTCTGTTTCTTGAGTACTTCATTCTTTTCAGTGGATCTTATTTTTTTATGTATGATTCAGTCCTGCATTGATTTCTTTTATTGATAATGTTATCTGGGCAGGAACAAGCTCCAGCTGAAGTTAAACCAGAGGCAGAGGAGAAGAAGGAGGAAAAAGCAGAGGAGAAGAAAGAAGAAAAACCAGAAGAGCAGAAGGAGGAACCTAAGCCACCATTACCATTTGTCTTGTTTGTAGATTTGCATTGTGTGGGATGTGCCAAGAAGATAGAGAGGTCCCTCATGAAAATAAGAGCTCTCTCTCTCTCTCTCTCTCTCTTTCTTCCTGTCCACGTGAATATAGCTCACTCACAGCTCTCTCACAGCTCTCTCATTACCTGATTCTTTGTCATTGTTGTCATCATTTACAGGAGTCAAGGAGGTTATGATTGATATGGCTCAAAACCAGGTGACTATAAAGGGAATAGTTGAACCACAAGCTGTGTGCAATAGGATAATGAAGAAAACCAAGAGAAGAGCTAAAGTCTTATCCCCTCTGCCTGAAGCTGAGGGAGAACCCATGCCAGAAGTTGTTAGTTCACAGGTTTCATGCAGCAACTACTTTGAAAAATAAAATAAAATAAAATAAATTCTCCTGCTGATTTGATGGCATTTTCCATTTTCTCCAGGTTAGTGGATTAACAACTGTGGAACTCAATGTGAACATGCACTGTGAGGCCTGTGCTGCCCAACTCCCAATTGCAACAGCCAAAACAGATCAAGATTAATATACATAAACCCCAATTCTTTATCGCAACACTCATCAGATCAATATTAATCCACACAAATCCAGAACAGTCTCAAATCCAAGCAATTCGATTCCCAAATGCAACACCCACAACAACAGGATTCTCTAACATAATTGAAGAAGAATCAAATCGAACACAAAGAATTCAATCCAATTGCAACAGCTAAAACAGAAAGACTAGGTAAAATAAATCACCAACAATCATACCTCACGCAAACATTCTATAATCTCAAAGCAAAAACTCACAAGAGTAAGCCTAGGCCTCCGAACGCCGATCCTCATTTCTGACCGCAACTGATCGAGTCAGTCCCGCTCTCCAAATCTCCTTAACAAACTTTCCTACCCGAACTTCAACGATGTCCCAGACTTAATTCCGTCAAGAAACGACCACTCCTGCTCTATCACGCCGATTTTGTTCTGCATGATCATCAGAACAACTATAAACAAAGCATGAAAAATTAAAAAAAAAAACACGTCAAGAATCTCACATAGAGCGCCTCGGTGAGCTCGGGCCCCCAGAATCCCCTGCGGCCGGGCATTGCGTTGATGGCCGGGACGAACGCGAGGGTTTGTCCTGACGGGCAGAGGGCCGCCGTTGGGTGGGATCCCTAGATCAGGAGGGTCGTCAGCCGGAGGAAACATCTCTTATCACAGCTTGAGTTTGGAAACGATACGGTGGCAGGGCTTTTCCTTGGAAATGACGTGAGATTTTCTAGGTAAAATGCGAGAAACAGATACGAAACAAAGCAGTAAAAATAAAAGAACCCGTCAAGAATCCCACGTAGAGAGCCTCGGTGAGCTCGGACCCCCCGAATCCCCTGCGGCTGGGCATTGCGTCGATGGCCAGAACAAACGCGAGGGTTAGCTTTAGAGTTAGGGTTTCTCCTGACGGGCAGAGGGCCGCGGTTGGGTGGGATCCCTAGATCGGGAGGGTCGTCAGCCGGAGGAAACATCTCTTATCACAGCTTGAGGTTGGAAACCATACGGTGGTAGGGCTTTTTCTTGGAAACGACGTGAGATTTTCTCGGGAAAATGCGAGAAACTGATAGGAAAGCATGGAGTGAGGCTGTCTCTCAAATCTCGTTTATATGCGACTCGCTTTCCAGTTTTCTTGAGCGTTTCTTGGAGGTTGTGCTGAATAGAGCCTACCTGCATGAGAGCTAAGCTAACTTCACTTCTGAGTTCTGACAATAAATTTACATTTTTACCCTGGACAATTACCATAAAGGCACAATGGCCAAAAAGTTCCTAAATTTGCATTAAAATCAGACACGTTTGTGAGCCAAAATCATCCAATGTTTTAAAAAAATCATATACCATAAACAGGTGAGAAGACTATCATTTTAATACGCATAGGTGATCATTTATTATTATTTATATTATAGCTAATAATTATGACAAAATTAGTTAGTACTATGAAATTTTAGTATAATTTTTATTTTTTTGGTTTTTTTATACAATTGTGATAAATTTTCAAAACTTGAAGAAAGAAAAAAAAATGAAATTAACAAATAAATAGGATAAAAAACGATATTTGATGAAATTTTAAATTAATTGTGGTTAAGGATATTTAACTCAATCTCGAGAGAGGTGAGTGAAATTCAATTTATAAAGTAAATTTACTTTTTAGTTTTATTTAAAATTTATAACATTATTTTTATCTAAATTTTTTGTGGTATTTGAAATGCAATTATTTTTTATGTTGTAAAAATTAAATTTTCAGTTTAATTTTAAAAAATCTATTACTATATATAAGATTTTATTTTTATTTTTTTGAAATTTGATGATATAATACATAGATGTTTTTATGGGAAATTTGAGTGGGGACATTACTAGATCTACCCTACCCTATCTAACTATATATAATTTGGCTTTTTATTTTTTTATTTTTTGGAATTTGATGGGATAAATCCTAGGTATGTTTGTTTTGAAATCTTTTCAAAATTATTGACTAAATTACTTGGGTTTTAGGTATAAAAAGGATTTGAAAATCTTATATAGGTGTGTTAAATATAAAATTATAAGAAAATCTATACATGTCATTATTTCCTCTTGTTCAAAAACTTTAAAAATTATGATCAAGTTTGAAAAATCTTGAACGTTTATTTAGAAAGAAAAAACAAATATCAATAAGTAACTAAGTTATCAAACCTCCATATGGTTTTAAGGTGATTTATTAAGGAGCATAGGGAAGTGTTGCATCATGGATATGATAAATACGTATAGGTGTTGGTCATTATAAAAATTGCAAGAAGAATTCAAGTAAAAAAAAATATTAAGTATTATTATTTTAAGGTTGAATGTGTTTTTTAATAACATCGTTAAACTAACTCTAAATCTCAATAATCAACCAAAATAATAATTGACTCAAATATAATAAGACCAAAAGTTTTAAATTTAAGATATTCCAATTAGGTATAGAAAACATGACAACTACCTATTCGCAGTTCCTCGATAAAAAATATAGGTGATATATTAACATATTAAGTTATCATTTGCTAACCTCCATTATCACCCCGATTAAAGATTCTCCATATAAAATGGAATTTGTAGAAAATTTCTAAAATTAAACTCAATTTTGACTTATATGACTAATTCTTTGGATTGAAGAGATTGTTTCGTATTCTTACCAATTTGTAGTTTGTTTGCATTAGATATGAGGAGTTTTATAAGAAAATATGCAATGTTAAAGCATCAAAAGGCTAGAACTTGAAACTAGCTTAAGATGCTATAGCAAAAAAATCAATGATATTGGTAGAATTATTGGTTCAAATATCACATATGGGGAAAATGAAAAAATGGATGGGAAGTTAGTACACCTAGTTTTTTTTTTTACTGAAAATATGGAAGAAAAAAAATCAAGTCTTTTATTTTTTTTTTTAAAAAAGGAAAATTTAGGGATCGCAAAAGATCTAACTACCAATATAACATATCACCAAATATTTATCATTTATTAGTGATTTTTTGAAAAAAAATTTGAAAAAAAAAAAACCAACATTATCCTTTATTTTAAATTTTTAAGACTTATGAAAAAAATTGTTTAGTCCTTTCTCTTAGGGTTTGGTTCTTGCAAAGTAATACTTAAGTTATATAACAACGACATGAATATTCTTTATTCCCCTGCATAAGGTTCATCAGTTTCTCGAGGAAACTTCATTCTTCAGTGACATGCAATAATTGTTTTTAAAAGATAGCTACTGTAAACATAGAATCAATATGAAAGTTTATATACATGTCACTTATAATTAGTTGTCATATGCTCTAACCATCCATTCGTTAGTGCATGCATGGTGCCTATTCTTGGTCTTCACATTTTATAGGCATGGAGATGATACTACATTTGGCTTGTGGTTGTTGCATGGTTTTGGAAATTATGGATACGCATGTTTGAGGCTTTTTGGTTTTGTATGTCGTGGAAGATACAATTCCACCAATGGATTATGACTGTCATTTAATGCATTGCGGCCAATATGTCATGGCAGGAGAGATTACAAAAATACATGACGAGGTAAATCTATGTTATCTGCTAATAAAAATAACACCTTCTTTGTTTTGGTGGGATTTTTGAAGTAAAAGAAATGTTTTTGACTCACTAACCTTCTACATTTCATACAATGTGTCCAAGTTGGGGAATGACCCTATAAAGCTGACCTTGGTAAGCATAATGATCTTTTTCTTGTATGATCCAGTCTATAAACATTTGGTATGTCTTTCTTGAAACAAAAAAAAATCATCAACAGTTGAAATCTTTTAATTTTCCAATCACTACAAAACTTTAAAACCTTAAAGTTCTTTCATTAGGAATTGGATTTGTTCCATTAAGCATCAGTTCTTTCATTAAGCATTAGTTCTTTCATTAGGAATTGGGTCTGGCTTTTATAGTAGATATAAAAGAGCTTTAGCTTTTTAAAACATAGACATAAAAATAAAAGGAAAAATAAAAAGTAAAACAAACCGAGTAAATTGCATAGGCCTATGTGGCAATTTTTTCAAACATGAACTAACTAGGCCAAGTATCTTGAACATATCAATTATTAATTATAATCAAAAGTTTTGAGCTTAGAATTTACGAAATCCAGAAGTGTTTAAGTTGAGGAAGGTGCTACTTTTAATGGTGCATATGGATTCATTTGGTCAGAATGGTAGGTAATTATGTTCATTAGTAGTGTGTTTGACATTAATATATCCATTGGATTGTTCTTATGAGATCCTTAATTTTCTAATTTAGATGATCAAGCCTCTTAACCAGCCTATGGTAGAATTCCACTCTTGATTGAAGGAAAGGAAAATTATTGGGTTGAAGAAAATCCATTAGAGTTTCAATTTGAAAATGTACTTGAAGATTTGGTCTCTAAAGGGTAGAGTATTTTCTATGATAATGACTTCTCATACTTCTACATGTTTTTTCTTGGCTAAATTTTAGTTCGTGCATGTGTATTAGGCCTACAAATATATCTGCTAAACAATTCTCAGTACAATATTTGAAAGTTTTGATATTCAATCTAGTTGCATAGAAACTCTTTTTTAGGTTCAAACTGGGGAATTCTCAATTCAAGTTTTTTAATTCATAGAGTTTTTTTTTTCTACCAAATTTCTTTTGTGCGGGCATATATATATATATATTAAATAATTGTTGATACTTTATTTGAAAGTTTTGAAATTCAATCCAAAAGCATAAAACTCTTTTAGTTAAACCTAGTAGTTTTTTCTTTCTTTCTTTATGAGAAACAACAAAATAATATATTTAAATAAGAACGAAAAAGTACAAAGGAATGATGAGAAATCCTCTCAAAAACAAATAATTTAACAAATGACGTTCCAAAATACTAAAAAAACCTATACGTTATAAGACAATTACACAAAACATTTCCTAACTAGTCCACACCTTTGAACCTACACACCCACACCCAATTAAGTTGGGTCACGTTAAGGGGAATGCCCTTTTTAAGTTGTGGTGCAAGATGCCCAAAAGAAAGCAAAGAAATGAATAATCCAAAGAACTTCTAGAGTCCTCGCATTTTCCTAAAAAATTCTTGCATTTCTTTCATGGCACACAACCCAAATCAAAATCATATGAGCATTTTGCTACAACACCAATCCTCTGGTGGAGTTTCCCAATCCCTTATATGCAATGGTCATCATATCAGAAATACTCCTAAGAGGAACCCGGTCTAGCTTCCCCAATCCAAATAATTTGTGCCACAACCCTATAGTCAAAGAGCAATGCAAAAAAAGATGATCTACCAATTCTCCATGCTCCATACACAACATACAAACATCAGCATTGAGGGCTTTGTAGGATCTTCTTTGTTGTAGCATGTTGTTGGTGTTTACCTTCTTGTGTGCCAATAACTAAGCAAATGACTTAACCTTAAGAGGGGCCTGAGATTTCTTAGTTGGGAAGAAAGGAACTTGATTAGAATGATTAGACAAGACCACAAAGAAAGACAATACTGTAAATAATCCCAAAGAAGATAAAGACCGAGTTCTCGCATCTGGAGCAGATGGAGATAGATGCAAGCAAGAAAGCGAGAACATAAGTCTTTCTAGATCTTCTATCTCAAAATTAGAGAGGTTACAATGGAAGTTAAAGTTTAAAAAAAGGGGGGGGGGATAAGAAGACTCAAGAATTGGTGAAATAGGAAGGTTTTTAATTATGACAATTCTAAATAGACATGAGAATTGAGACCCTAAATGTGATGACCCGCCCTTGCAACTACCATCCCCGCAAGGTAGTGACTTCTCTCTATGAAGAAAAATTAATTTGTGATCAAATAAACCGTATCAAAGTAGCACAAGGACACATGTTAAAGGAACTATATAATCATTACTCTTCCAAAATACAAAGTTTTGAGTACATAAGAGTTGACCTTAAGGGACCAAAGACTTGTAACATACCTAAATAAATGACTATATGCCAGTAATCTATCTTAAAAGAAGCAAAAAAGAAAAGGGCAACAACAACTATATGCCTTCTTAATTGTCCTCCGTTACTTGCTCGGTATCTAGTTCTACTAAGTTCTCATTTGAAAATTTTAGGGAACTACAAAGTGAGTATAAGTCAGTGAATGATCATATAATGCAGGTTTTAGGATGGTCAGTCCAAGATAGAAAATGGAGTTTCATTATGCATGTAACACTCAACATAGATAATATATGGTATCACAATCAAGTAGGCATACAACAACGGACAACCCGATGTATAATCAATCAAACACATGCATAATTCATAGTTACGGTGCCACTCCAACTCTAAGCACATTCCAATATCATGCAATATAACTGCTACATCTCTTGGCACACTTCTCATACAAACTACTCCAGTGCCCCTTCATTTCTCGACACAAAAGATTACTAGGTCAATTAGTTATAATGTGCCCCTCCATCTCTATGGCATGTATAGAATCAGGGTATAGTACAATTGCATCCATAGTAATAATGTATAAAGTACCATAATGATAGTACCTAGTGATTTTTAGTGAATAGTACGTACTTGGTAAGTTCCCAGGAAATATTGGAGGGGTTACAATGGTCCTACTTAAAACCCAGCCTCATTGGACAGAGCTTCCCTAAACCATACCTATCCCTTCATGATCACCAAACCATCTTAACTATTTTTATACATATATATCAAGAATACAAGGAGCTCATATTTATTATAAACATAGTATTAAACCAACACATTTTCAAAGCGTATCTCATGATATTTAAAAAATAATCACTACATATAACATTTTAAGCATGAGATACACAATTCTAAAACCAAGTAAAATCATGCATTATAAGGTCACTCACCTTTTAGACTGGAATTTTCGTGCGACCTTTGTTACGATAACTCAAGATCAAACATTTGGAATAGCATCACCATAAGAGCTTTTTCATGCTTCTCTTCTTTCCTTTCTTGGTAGGTGAACACCTTATTTATAGGAAACTAAAGTAAGTAAACATATAGGTGACTCGTCGCTAGGTGTTGATCTAAGGGAAGTGATTAGTGTCTCACTTATTGCATGGAGACGACACGTGGCACGTGTTTGATCTTTGCGGCTACTTGGCATGTACAGTAGCTTTTTGAGTCACCATTCCACACATGGTGTCAAGCAATGAAAGCGGACTAGTGTCCCCTCTAGGTTACATGCTTTCGACACCTCATACTTGTTTGCATGCTCTCAACGCATCATACTTGGTTACATGTTTTTGACACCTCATACTTGCTAAGGGATAGAAAAGAAGGTGATTGTCTTGCTTGCTTAGTAAGAAGGTGGTTAAAAAGAAACTTCAAAAGTATTATTATTAAAACCAGGGTTGTTACAATCTCTACCCCTTCATTAATTTTTGTCCTCAGAATTTCTTATACTTCTACCTAAACAAATAGGGATATTGTCTTTTCATCTCACACTTTGTCTCCCATGTAGGTTCTTCAATAAGATGATCGCACTACAAGACCATTAATAATTGTATGAACTTGTTGCATAGGAGCTCCTCATAAGATAACTCCTTACATAATTTTACTCCTTTCCATATCATCAACTTGGTTTATATTAAGATGACGTGTCAAGATCGGAACAAGATGAGTGGAAGGTCCAACTGTTTAAAAAAAACTTTTTATTCTTCCTTTCTCCGAGAGTCGGTAGTTCTACTAGAGGTGATGATAGTTTTGTTTTTTGACAACCCTAATCAAGATTACAACTGTCACTACTTTTGTATATGTAATCATGTCCCACTATAGACCCTCCATTTTGTCCCCAACATTCATATTTTTTTTTCATTATTTTCCCTCTCACCTTGCTTTTTTTTAGCATATGTTTAGGACTTTTTTTTGCTCGATTTTTCATTGTCCCTATTGAATTGTATAGTTATCATAGCCTAATTGTTAGAAAACAAATCAATGTATGTATATTTAGTTAGGAAAATTATCCTTTGGGATTTATATTATCCCTTCAATCATGGGATTTATAGGTTTGACTTTTCTAAATTAGTTTTTTCCTAGAATAATATATATATTGTTGTGTATCAATTATTATGTTCAATGAGAAATCATCATTCTCTTATTTTTCTTGTCATGGTATTAGAGCTCTAAACCTTTTTTAGGGTTCTCTTTCTGTGCAGCCTTCATTGTTGCATTGTGTCAACCTTCATTGTTGCGTTGTCTTCTTCAAACCCATTTCCAGGGTTATTTTTTACTCTAGCCTTTCTCTTCCTTATCTTTCTGCCCTCTATTACTATGTCCATATTTGAAATCACACCTTCAAAAATCTCTATTCTGTCAAACAAGGTTAACTCTAATCAAATGATGGGAGATTTGCAGAATGTCAGAGCCAGTTACAGACTAAATGAGAAAAATTATCTCAAGTGGTCTCAATTTATTAAAACATATCTGAAGGGCAAAGGGAGACTTAGCCATATTCTCAGGATAAGACCAAAAAAGGGAGACTCAATGTTTGAAGAGTGGGAAAAACATGATTCCATGATCATCATGGTTGTGGGACTCAATGGATCCTGCAATTAGTGATACCTATATGTTTCTAACAACAGCAAAGGAGATTTGGGACTCCATTCGTCAAACCTACTCAAAAGCTCGTGATGCAGCCCAAGTGTATGAAATTAAGGTGAAGACAAGTGCTACCAAATAAGAGAGCAGAACAGTGATAAAGTATACCAATTCATTGAAGAATTTGTGGCAGGAACTTGATCACTATCGAGTATTTGAGATGAAATGTTCAGAAGACACTATCATCTTGAAGAACTTCATTGAGAAGGACCGAGTTTATGATTTGTTGGTTAGACTCAATCCTAAATTTGATCAGGTTAGGGTTTAGATACTTGGAAAGGAGGAGACACCTTCATTGGAGAAAACAATCTCTGTAATTAAGGTAGAAGAAAGTCGAAGGGGTATAATGCTTGAGCCTCAAACTTTAGAAGGTTCAGCCTTGGTGACTAAAAATGAACAAACCCAGCCACAAAAAAGAGGGAAAGTAGACCTAATAAGAGTCTTGGGGAGAGACAACAAAGACAATTTGTGGAAAGACAACAAGGATAATTTGTGGTGCACTTACTATAACCCAAGGCATATCGGGAAGCATTATTGGAAATTGAATGGTAAACCATCAACATCAAGCTGAGAATGGGGAAATCAAGGAGGCCAGCAGAAATCTCAGGCTAATTTGACAGAACAAACCAAGCAAAGCGAGAGACAGGAGAAAGGAGGTCTTCATAGTGAAGAGATTGAAAGACTTAAGAGGCTTGTTAGGATCTTTTGACAAGCCTTCTGATGCATGTTCATTGGCGCTCTCAGGTAAGTCTCCATTCCCTTTTAGATTTCATGTCTCAGAAAAGTGTTTGGCCAACTGTTGGGTAATTGACTCAGGAGCCATTGACATGAGTCACACTTCACAATATTTCTGCACTTATACTCCGTGTCCTAGTAGTAGGAAAATTATGGTAGCAAATGGTTCTCTTGCTACAGTTGCAAGATTAGAAGATGTCTATGTGACACCATCCCTCATTCTTAAAAATGTCCTTCATGTACCAAAATTGTCAACAAATCTAGTTTCAATTCAAAAGCTCACGGAAGACCTAAAATGTAATGCAATTTTTCATCCTTATTGTGTTTTTTAGGACCAGTGTTCGGGAAGGACGATCGGACTTGCTAAGGAAAGGAATGGGCTTTGCTATCTTTAAACATTAGGTTCTTCAAATAAAGTCATGAATAATTTGTCCTTATCATTTCCTAGTTCTTCAAATAGAGATGTCATTCAGCTCAATCACTTTCATCTTGGTCATCCTTCTTTTAGAGTTTTAAATATCATGTTTCCCTCTTTGTTTAAAGGATTGATATCATAGAATGTCATTGTGATGTTTGTGAACTTGCAAAACATACTCGTGTATCCTTTCCTATTAGTAATAAAAGAAGTTCTCATCCTTTTGAATTGATCCATAGTGACATTTGGGGACCATCCACAATTCCAAATATTTTCGGGTCTCATTGGTTTGTTTCTCTAATTGATGATTGTACTAGGGTTACTTGGATATTCTTAATCAAACAAAAATATGATGTAAGCAATGTTGTCCTTGACTTTCACTCCATGATTCAAAACCAATTTGGGGTAAAAATTAAAATCTTTAGGTCAGACAATGCAAGGGAATACTTCAACCAAAATTTGACACCTTACTTAAAAAAAGAAGACATTATTCATGAATCATCCCATGTAAACACACCACAACAAAAGGGGGTCACTAAAAGAAAAAATGACCATTTACTCAACACTACTCAAGCACTGTTATTTCAGGGGAATGTTCCTAAATCTTATTGGGGAGAGGTTGTTCTTACTGCCGCTTACATGATCAATAGACTACCCTAAAAAATATTAGATTTCAAGACTCCGTTGGAAACCCTTGTAAAATTCTATCGACATGTCAGAACATCAATTAGCCTCATACCTAGAGTAATAGAGGAAAATTAGACCCCAAAGCAATCAAATGTGTGGTTCTTAGCTTTTCATCTACACAAAAAAGGTATAAGTGTTATCATCCTCCCTCTAGAAAATTTTACATATCTACCGATGTCACCTTTGCTGAAAAGAAACCATACTTCATGCAGTCTTATCTTCAGAGGGAGACTTTACTCATGGAAGATAAAGATCGCGGTGATCTCGATTCAATCTCCTTCTACTTAAAAACAAAATGTTCCAACCTCCATTTAGTCTATCTCAGTACCTAAACATATGTCAGTCCCAAAACATGTGTCTACACCAGTAGTTACTCCAGCTTTTGTTCGTATTAATGACTCTGTGTGATTTCCCTAGGTGTATTCGAGAAAAACAATTGTACCAGACCTGATACAAGTTCCAAATGACGTCCCAAGCCCTGCTAATGAAAACATGGTAAGTTCTGAATCATCTTTGCATATATAATCTGTTCAAACACCAAATAGGGATTTAGATCTTCCTATTGCTCTTAGAAAAGGTACTAGAGAATGCATAAAATGATCTTTATATCCGATATCCCATTATGTGTCTCTTAAACATTTGTCACCACAACATAGAAATTTTATTGTGAGTCTAAACACTATTTTTGTTCCAAATACTTTATCTGAGGCATTATCACAAAGAGAGTGGAGGAATGCTATGAGAGAGGAAATGGATGCATTGGAAAATAATAAAACATGGAAGATTGTTGATAAGCCAAAAGGGAAGAACCTAGTGGGTTGCAAATGGGTTTTCATTTTGAAATACAAGGCTGATGGTTCTCTTGAAAATTATAAAGCAAGATTGATTGCTAAGGGATATACTTAGACATATGAAGTTGATTATCAAGAGACATTTGCTCCTATGGGAAAAATGAACACTATGAGAATCCTGTTATCTTTGGCAGCTCATTTTAATTGGCAACTTCAACAATATGATGTGAAGAATGTTTTCTTGCATGAGGACTTAGAAGAGGAAATTTGTATAAGCATTCCACCAGGATTTGAAGGAGAGGAAACGGTTAATAAGGTGTGTAGATTGAGAAAGGCCTTATATGGGCTGAAACAATCGCCCAAAGCTTGGTTTTGAAAGATTTGCTAGAGTGATGAAAGTAGCAACGTATAGACAGAGCCAAAGAGATCATACTCTTTTCATCAAACATTCGACCACAGGGGGAGTGACAACCTTCCTAGTATATGTTGATGATATTATTGTTACAGAAAATGACAAGAAGGAGAAACAAGATCTGAAACAGTGTTTGATCAAAGAATTTGAAATTAAGGAACTTGGAAGACTGAAATATTTCCTTGGAATTGAAGTCTCATACTCAAGATAAGGAATTTTTATCTCATAGCAAAAGTATGTGATAGATCTCTTGAAAGAAATAGGAAAACTTGGTTGTAAACCAGAAACTACACCAATTGAGCCAAACCAAAAATCAGGGGAAACAAAAGAAGAACTAGTTGTTGATAAAGAAATGTATTAGAGATTGGTAGGAAAACTCATTTATCTTGCTTATACACGACTAGATATAGCATACTTAGTAAGCATGATTAGTTAGTTTATGCATGATCTAAGGGAGACACATCTTCAAGCTGCCTACTGTGTGTTACACTACCTAAAAGGTAGTCCAGGAAAGGGAGTTCTATTCGAAAGGAATAATGCACTCACACTAGAAGCCTATAGAGGTGCAAACTATGCTGATTCATCGGTGGATAGGAAATCAATGTTTGGTTATTGCATGATGTTTTGGCCTTCTATATGTAGTCCTCAACCTCCATCTCTATTCTGCATTCCATTAGAACTAGTATAATCAATTCTTTTGTATGTATGTATGTACCCTTGCCATAAGTCTATTAATTGAAGGTTAGGTTGAGTGGATATTAAACCCTTTTATTATTGTCCAAACCAAAATCCCAACCCAACATAAAACAACTTTTGATGATTTTTTTTTTTTTTTGTCATTGTTACTTCTTACAACAATAAGAATTGATTAAAGCAAATCACCAAGCAAGTGAGGAAAAGAGACAATTAAATACTTGGTCATTGTATAGGTAATGACGTATCTCCCGTTGATGCTAGGATGACAAAATTGTATTTAAAGCTCCTGTTACATATAATCGGATAACCTATCTCATAATTGGATGTGGTAATATAACGATTTTAATTTAATTAAGAAGCATGCTATTTGTACATCGTAAGGATGAAAGTGAGGTTTCAATTATTTTGGAATCATTCTTGATTTCATTTTCATTATCACTTAAATTATCCAAACATGAGAATCGATAAGAAAATAAATAATATATTCATACCTACTTCTCATTCCCGTATCTCAAACATGCTCAAAGTATTATTTAAAATTTATGTTGTCATACTAATTGGGTGTTTGGCAAACCAACTTAAAGTGATTTAATAATTTAATTTAAATCATTAAGTAAATTAAAAATATTTGGTAAAATAATTTAATGATATGACTTAAAGTAAAAAAATAATTTTAAGTAATAAGTAAAACAATTAACTTATTTTTAATTTCATATCTTCATTTTATTTTTTTACTCTCATTTATCCTAGTTAACTTCACGATTTCCTTTGTTATTTTACAACTTCCACTATTACTCAAACTCTTTTGCCTTAATTATAATTTATGACTATAAATATGTCAATTTAATGATTTAGAATAATTTAAGTTAATTTCACCAAATAATCTTAATACATAAAGTAAGAATTAAATAATAAGTTTTAAATTAATAATTTAAGCATATTATTCATTTGATATATTTTTTGACTTTATATAAAAATTAAATAATTTATAAATATATAAATTTGTAATTAACTTTAATTATATTTGAAGGAATATTGTCCTTAGTTATTTCTAATTTACTTTTGAGGAACCAAATATAATTTTAGTGTGCTTTTTTTCCCTCTACTTTCAAGGGAAAAAAAATATTAAGGGATTATTTACTCATTTTTTTTAAATGAAAAAGAGGGCAGTTTAAAAAAAAATTATATTATTAAATGATTTAATATATATATATTTTGTAATAGAAAAAAATCTGTTTTTTTTGCTACATTTTTGTAATATTTTTCTTTTTTGCTTTCTTTTAAATTTTCTAAAAAATTTCTAAGTTTACAAGTTTAAAATATATATTACAAAAATTCGAGAAAAATATAAATAAAATAAAACAAAAAAGTGAAAAAATAGAAATAAATATTTTTTTTATGAATAAATAAAACATTGAAATATTATGGGGAATGATTTATTGACATTGTCCCGTTATCTAATTTAAAAAAGTACAATTTCTATCCTAAACATACCTTTTTTATTTAAATAATTTAATAAAACTCAATATGATTGTGGGCTTAACGGCATCAGAACTCGTTCAAGAAGGCAGCTCTCACGTGACGTCTTCAAAAGTGGGAGCATGCTCTTGCTCAAGAACACCGTTGGCTTCAAAAGTGGGGGAGTAGGCTGAGCTGCCAACATCAATCTGTAAAACCCATTACTCAGCTCTCATTCTCAAGGATCTCGACGTCTTTCTCTCCCTAAAAGTTTCCCCATAGGTAAGTTGAAAACCTAGTTCTTAAGTTTTATTTTCACCCATTTTTCTTGTAAATGTACTCTGTTTTCTCAATGAATGAATTCTCGTTGAAAAAACCGATTATGAGTTCTTGAAAACCTTTTTTTTTATTGGTTCCTGGGATAAACAGATTATGACCATCAACAGAAAAACCCTTCAATTGAACTGGGCTTTTTTTTTTCTCGGGTATGCTCCGTTGCTGTTCAGATGATCTAATGTTGATTTAATTTAGTTTAGTTAGTTTGGATGCCGAGAAAGGGTGAATCCCATCTCTGGACTGGTCCTAATGCAACCTTTTGGCCCTGTAAAATTTTATTTTCATTTTCTCTTCTTTTTCTTTGGTTTCTTGGAACCTAAACGGACCTTTTGGCCTCATTGGACAGGGGTTTTTGCAGAAATGGTTGGTACTTTTTTTCTTGATGTTGGTTTATCTTCTTGAGTTAACTACTAAAACGTGTTGGGCTAGGATGCACAGTGAAAAGGAAATTGACGATGAATTTTAATTTCTGGGGGTTTTTCTTTCAAGTTGATTTCTTCTCTTTGCATATGCATAAATTTCATTGTCTTTTCAATTGTAGAACCAATTGGTGCTTTTTTTTTTGGATGTCCTTTGGCTGGCGGCTTCTTCATTTCTGCGAGGGGGAAATTTTGATTAGTGTGAAAAAGTATTGGATGTATATATTGTGTTTGCATATGTTTTCTACTCTGATAGTGATTGATGATGCAAGTTAGAAAATCTCTGTGTGGTGTTCTTCGTTTCTTTTTGGATGAGCTGATTGTGTGTTGTTCTTCATTTTGTTTAGGATGAACTGATTTCAAAACTGTGTGGTTTACAGTGTTTCTCAATTTCCATACCCTATATTTGGCTCTTGGAAAATTTGAGGGAAAATGCAACGAAAAGAAAATATTTAAATAATAAAGAAAAAGAAAAATATAGAATTAAAGTTTATAAATTATTTTTACATCCTTCTTCAAACTCATTACACTTATTTTTCTTCTTTACAGAGATTAAACTATATGAATGAGGCCTACATAACTTCTTGGGCAGCCATAGTGGATCCACCAAAAATGGATGAAAGCCCAAAAGCGATCAGGTTCTATATTGTATCAAAAATAAAAATGACTGATTAATGGCCTGATAATCAGAATAAAGCTAGTTTAAGTAATTAAGTGGGGCCATTGGATCCTGACCATAGATTAAGATTTCAAAATAATTCCCTCCTTTTTACTTTCTACAGTAGCAGCTTTTCAAGACTTGTATGAGGAACTGAATCACCCACCACAGTTGGAGAAGTAGAGATCAGATGTTGGGGATCCATGTGATGAATCATGGAAGGGAGTCATGTTTTAGGTGAATTATCATTTTCATGTAATGCAACATAGGTCCTCTTTAACTATGTGCACAATTTGGATGATACGTGATGGACATCTTGGAGGCCAGCTCCATAATCTTTATAATTTGAAGCAACTATATGAGTTATGTCGATTTAGATTTAGGTTTATGTAAAATTATGTGAGTTTTATTCACTAATTGTTTTTTCAATTTATGCTTTCTATTAGGGATGTAAGCTCCAATGACAGTCAGGGTGAAATTCCTTACAGGTTACCCCTAGTGCCACTGATATATGAGATGCTTGATTATTAGTTTGTATTAGCATTCTTAATGATTTATTTAATTTTATCTATGGTTTCATTTTCTATAAATGCAGAAATTTGGCATGCTAGAAATTGAGTCAAAATACTTCTTAGTCTCACACTTTAATGAAAAATCTTCAATTGTTTGTCCTGGTATTGCTTATTTGTCTGGTTACTATAGTTGGTTTAGTTTAATGATTCAAAAAAGGAAATTTCATTCTTCCAGGGATTTGAGCCTCAATTCATTATTTGAACTCATTGGCAACGTGTTTGCGGGCTTACAAAAACTAAAAGAAATGTATAATTACTAGCCTGTATGACTTGAAAGGAAGCAAGACAGTTATACTATTGGTATTACATGGTGGTAGTGGTTTTTTTTTTTTGAAGCTTATGACACAATGATAAGCCCTCTTTGTATTGATGTTGTGTGTGTTAATGTTCTATCATTGGAGTGGAAACTAGTTGGCAGTTGCATGAATTATTTTATACTCATTTAGAAATCATAATGTTTATATATTATCTAGCCTCTTCTGTTGGTATCTTCTATCAGCCAAATTTCTAAGCCTTGAAAATCATATTTGGATCTATTGTCATAGGGATATATCATCAAGCTACTTTATTGAGTCTATATATGATCTTCTCGTCTGATCTCCCACTTGTAGGTTCCTTCATAGCAGTCTTTCTCATAACCCGTGTTATGTGTTTTTCTGATTATAAGACACGTTTTTTCTTGCCAAGAACATCCGAAGCAACCTTTTTAGTGGCATTATCCCTAGTTGGGACCACTTGTGGGACACGTGGCAGTAGACCCTCCATTCTGTTGGTAGATTTCAGAGAAAGACAGAGAAAACCCAGAGAGCAGGAGGCTCCTTTGGCAGTGTGGGTGTTGGTTAGAGCAGAGAGAGCAGGTTGGGGGAACTGTTAGAGAGAGAGTGTGTGGGACAGTTGGAGAGGAGGAGAGAAACTAGCAGAGGGATTTTTGTGATCATGATGGAAAAAACAGCAGAGGAAATCCGGAGCAAATAAAAACAAGCTATGGGGGGTGGGTGTGTTTCTAAGGTTTTTGAGAGAGAACAGGGGAGAGGCTTGGAAAAATGTTTTGAGAGCTGAAGTTGTGAGCAGGAGAGGGTGAAGTCTTGGTGGAGTTTTTCTAAGTGGTCTGAGAGAGGGAATTTTAAAGAGAGTGACAGGGGTATCCATTTCAGAGGGGAAGCTACGGTTTTGTTGGTCCTAGAGGAAGAGAGAGCGTTGGAAGCTGAGCAAGCTTTGCTTGAGAGGCTCAGGTATGCCCATTATGGATTTCATTCTCTTCATCATTTGTTTTTGCTGATTTTGAGCATTGTTTGCTGATTGGGTGTGAATATTGGATGTACAGACATTGCTTGTTGCTTTCTAAGTTGTTGATAGACTAGATCTTTCCGTATTCATATACTGCATCTTTGGTTTTCTTTGAGATTTATCTTCAATATGATTCAGCTTCACTGTGTATGGTATGAGAATCATGCTTCTGCCCCTTGTCTCTTTCACCTGCTTTTGGCCCTTTGATTAAAACATGAAAATGGACCTCATTCAATAGTTTGCTTGCTTGCTTGGCTCCTCTTGGGTCTCACCTGTTTTCTGTTTGTGTTTTTCTCTCTCTGTTAATGGAGGCCATGGGGTCAGAATTTAAAATCCATTGGGTTTGGGGAGATTGCGAGAGAAGGGTGGGGTGAGTTTCATTCACCACTTGATGCTTTCAAAGTAGATTGTGAAGGCAGTGAGGTCCGGGTTCAGACTGAGACTACCTTTGCTAGAGATCTGTCAGATGGATATCCCAAGTTTGTTAAAGCTGAAGGAGCTTTGGGATTGTACAAATGTCTTGTTCCTTTTTGGGGATGTCAGATTCCATATGCAATGATCAAATTTGCTTCTTTTGGGATCATTATTGAGTACAAGGATGCCATTCCTACTCTGAAGGATCAGTGCAATAGAAGTCTGCAACTTGGTGTAAGCTTTGCTGATAGATATGGCTGGTGTTTTCTGCTCTATTGTTTCTCATTCAGCTGATAATCTTGTGTCCTTCCTCAACAATCCTAAGGGAGTTGTGTCATCCCTTCAGCTTTGACTGTGCTAGTGCTATGACTGAGCAACTCCAGACAGCAAGGTGGGTACAAAGAAGGTTAAAAAATGCTGTGGAAACTGTTCAGAGGATTAAGAGAATGGAGCTAAGCAAAATACTTCTTTAAGGGGAAATTCAGACTTCTTAAACCAATGAACGTGCCTATTTGGACTGTCAATCCATTAATTATTATTTTTTTATTCTCTCCACTCCCTACATCTTCTTTGAAACCTTATAAACCCTAACTCTCTCAACCAAAGGGGTTTTCAGAGCTCAATCTTCTCCATTAATGGATGAACTGGAACAACTAGAAACTCACTCTTGTCACAAGGAAGCCATGCTTTGGCCTCCCAGCAACTTGCCCTTCTTGCTTACATCTACCTCAGATTCGCCCAAGTTCCCTTTGATCTGAGTTTCAATTTCATTCATCCTGATTATGATCAGATTCCTTGCATTGAGTCTGGTGCTTATGTGGCCTATAACAATAAGAAGAGTGGCAAACTTTTGAAGGGTATTCTGCATATTTATCTAAGTGGCCTGTGGATCAGAAGTTGCATTCAGATTTAGCATATGGTCTCTCAAGTTTGACATACAGGAAGCCAATTTTGTGGATTTACTGAATTCTTTGGAGCCTGGACATGCATATCCTGACGGGCAGAAAGGTCATCCTTTGCGAAATGGATTTCAAATACAGCTTTTAAATTTGGAACATGGATTCTATCAGAAATCAGATGCAGAAAGAATATCCTTGATAGGACCTAGTTCAGGACACTCCCTCCAATCACTTGGCTGTGACATGTGAATGATAAATGTCCTAAAGACACCATACCCATCAGAAGAACAAAGCAGGATAATATTTGTAGTGTATGTTCAGTGAAAAGATATGGAAGGAAGAGGCATGAGATCATTTCCTGCCAAGGTCTGCAGATCCAGACCTCAATCAATGAGAGTGGCCATCAGCATGGAGTTGTTTATGTTGAAGGAGATAAAAACTATGGAGTTAAAGCCACCATTAATGTTTGGGAACCCAAAATACAACAGCCAAATGAGTTCAGTTTGTCTCAACTTTGGATATTGAGAGACTCATTTGGTGAAGACCTTAACAACATTGAAGCTGATTGGCAGGTCAGTTCAGATCTACATGGTCACAACAATACAAGGCAACATCAAAGGAATCTCAGAAATGAAATATCTTTTCTCCAAGGTAGTGTTGCTTCAATTCTGATCATCACCAGATTCATTGGTTATTAAAGATGATTCGAAATCAGTCGGTTGTAGTGGAGAGAAAGGTTTTCCAGGTGAAGTCTGAAGATTACAATGGAGGAACGTGGATTTCAATAACAGAGAGAAGTCGAGGTTTTGTGGTTTCTTTAGGTTTTGGAGAGGAGGAGATGGGTTGGCTAGTGGAGCAGTTAGAGAAAGCTGTGGAGTTGGAGGATTCCAGGGGTTTCATTCGAAAAATGAGGGGCAAGACTAGGACTCATCTGATGGAGATATGTTTTAATAGCAGAGGGAGATATATGAAAATCACAGAATACGTTGCAAAGAGAAAACCTTTGGTCTTAGTTGTTCCAAGAGGTGTTAATGGCTGTGGGTGGGAAAACCTTAGGAAGGTGATTGTTTCAGTCCAAGAGATCTCTGTTCAAGCTGAAAGAGATTCGAAGGAGAAGCAAAAAAAAGCCTCAAGAGAGCAAAGGAATGTACAGAGGTGAGAGGACCTATGCTGATGTGGTGGCAGAGAAAGGAACTAGGAATGGTGCAGAGATGCCAGTTGGAAAATGGGCAAGAGCTGTGGTTTGTGAAGGCAAAGGAAAAATACGAGACTGGTGTGAGGTTGGAAAAGCTATAGCGAGAAGGGTGGGGATGAAAGGAATGGTGTCTGTAACACCCATTTCTGCTTACAAAGGGTGTTTTTTTTGTGGAAACTGCAAGGAAAGCTCAGTGGATTGAAGAACGAGGTAGTTTCACAGTGAGAGGAGAGGTTTTTGCTCTGAGGAGATGGTCGCCAAAAGAGAACTCAGTTGTTAATGGAAAATTTAGACGGGGGTGGCTGGAACTAAGAGGTCTCCCTTTCCACCTGTGGGATGAGGTGCAGTTGAGACACATTTTGCAGTAGTGGGGGAGGGTAACGAAGGTGGCGAGAAAATCCTTGAAGTTTGTTGATTTGTCGAAAGTAACATTGCGGGTGGAGATGCTTCCAAATGTCGTGCTTCCAACTCTATTAGAGGTAGAAGATGGAGAGTGGACATACATGGTTGCAATTACAGTCACTGGAGAAGATGACGGAGGAGACTCTATCAGGCCTGAGTCGAATCGCAGCAAGGACGAGCTGAGGTCAGCCGGGGGTTGCGTCTTGCAGAAGCCACAGATCGTTGAGGGGCTACGAGCTATTGACAGGACCATTGACTGCCATAGCTGGATGCCTCGTCATCGTTTCCATTTTAGTTCTTCAGATTCAAAATTGGCTAAGGGGGAGAAAGGAAAGGGAAGGTGGGTGTTGGGCCCAACGGCGGGAAGCAATTTCGGGCCAACACCAGACGTCTTTGAAGACCGTTCTGATTGGGCCCAATTTGGGGCGAAGGATTTTGGGCCAATAGCGGGTCCAGCCCATAAAGGATCCTCTAATGGCGGCCTAGCTATATCTTCGTCTTCAAAGCTCCAAAGACCAAGGCTCACGGCAAAGAATAAAATGTTGGAAGGTCTTCTTCAAGTGTCGTCAAAGTCGAAGGGATCTCCAGTCTCCGTAAGGCGCAGAGCAAGAAGTGGGCCACCGAGATTTGAGGAGGCGTCTTCTTCCCCGAAGCGAAGCTTTGAAGGAGCTGGCTCATTGGAGACAAATCGAGACACTTCTCGGGGCAAATCTCACTCCAGAAAGAGCGATCTCTCCACTGGTTTGGAAACATCCAAAGTTTCTACCGGCGAGATAGAGGGAGAAGAGGGGATTCTGCAATGCAAATTGATCAATGAGGTGCGTACTCCTTTCTCAGTTGTATCTGAGCGAGATCTTCCTCTATCTGGGGCTTTTGAGCCAAATCTTATTCCCGAAACCTCTGTTTTGGTTCATCCTTTTCGCTGTCACTCTTCTTCTTCGTTTCCGTTGGAGTCAAGCTACGCTTTTCAGCGTGGGTATGTTTTTATCTCTCCTGTGGTGAATGACAACCATCGTGGTGGTGCGTCCTGTTCGGAAGGTGTGGTGGTTCCCCTAGAAACCTCTAACCAAAAATTTAAAGACCGACCTCTCCTTAGGGAAACTCTCAACAACCTTGAGGTGCGTGGTGTCTCAGGTGAGGCTTCGTTCCCAGTGCAAGAACCTTCCACTCTCCTGTTGGAAGGTTTTCAGGTTGAGGGGCTTACGCCTCGGAAGATGGTCAAGGTTCAGTCGGTTCTGGAGAGTTTGAGGGTTAGAATTGTCAGGGATAATGGGAAAGGTGTGGAAGGAGAGAACAAGAGTGCTCTCTCTGCGGACAAGGTTTATTCCAGAAGAAAGAAGAAAAATGATTCTGGAACTCGAGGAGAGGATTAGTTCTGGGTGCGGGTTGTTTTTGTTCTCATGAAGATTTTAAGTTGGAATACAAGAGGTTTAGGATTTAGGAAGAAAAGGAGGTCTGTGAGAGGGTTTTTAAGTACTCAAAATCCAGATGTGGATCAGCTTCAGGAAACAAAGCGTGAAATTTGGGATAGGAGGTCAGTGAGTAGTGTTTGGAAAGGTAAAAGTCTGGATTGGGTTGCTCTTCCTGCTTGTGGGGCGACCGAGGGGGGGGGGGATTGTGATCCTGTGGGATTCAGTTAAGTTCAATTGTTCAGAGAAGGTGTTAGGATCCTTCTCTGTTACTGTAAAATTGAACTTTGATGAGGAAGGGTTTTTTTGGTTAACCTCAGTGTATGGCCCGAATAAGGCGGTGTGGAGGAAGGACTTTTGGATGGAGCTTCAAGACCTACATGGTCTGACTTTCCCAAGGTGGTGTGTAGGAGGGGATTTTAATGTGATCAGGAGGATATCTGAGAAGATGGGTGACTCTAGGTTAACAGTCAACATGAGGTGTTTTGACGAGTTTATAAGGGAAAGTGGTTTGTTGGATCCCCCTCTTAGGAATGCGGCTTTTACATGGTCAAACATGCAAGTCGATCCTATTTGCAAGAGGTTAGATAGGTTTTTGTTCTCTTCTGAGTGGGATTCTTTTTTCTCTCAAAATATTCAAGAGGCCCTTCCTAGATGGACCTCTGACCATAGCCCAATTTGTTTGGAAACTAATCCTTTTATATGGGGGCCGACTCCTTTTAGGTTTGAGAATATGTGGTTGCTCCATCCTGAGTTTAAAGAGAAGTTTAGAGATTGGTGGCAAGAGTGTACGGTTGAAGGTTGGGAAGGTCACAAGTTTATGAGGAAACTAAAGTTTATTAAATCAAAGTTGAAAGAGTGGAATACAAGGGTCTTTGGAGATTTAAGAGAGAGGAAAAAGCATATTCTTACGGACTTAGGCAGAATTGATCGAATTGAACAAGAAGGGAATTTAAATCTTGATCTAGTTTCGGAAAGGACCTTAAGAAGGAAGGAGTTAGAGGATTTGTTATTGAAGGAAGAGGTACAATGGAGACAAAAATCTAGGGTTAAGTGGATTAAAGAAGGGGATTGCAACTCTAAGTTTTTTCACAGAGTGACCACTGGAAGAAGAAGTAGGAAGTTCATAAAGTCTCTGATTTCTGAGAGAGGGGGAGACTTTAAATAACATTGAGGTTATTTCTGAGGAGATTGTAAATTTCTTTGGGAATCTCTATTCCAAACCCGAAGGTGATTCTTGGATGATTGAAGGGATTGATTGGGCCCCTATTTCTGAAGAGAGTGCAATTTGGTTGGATAGACCATTTTCGGAAGAGGAGATTCGAATGACAGTTTTCCAATTGAATAAGGAAAAGGCCCCTGACCCTGATGGCTTTACTATAGCAGTTTATCAAAAGTGTTGGGATGTGATAAAAGAGGATCTTATGAGGGTGTTTTTTGAGTTCCACACTAAAGGGGTAATAAATCAAAGTACAAATGCGACATTCATTGCTATGGTGCCTAAGAAAAGCCAAACTTTTAAAATCTCAGATTATAGACCTATTAGTTTGGTTACAAGTTTATATAAGATAATTGCTAAGGTCTTATCAGGGCGTTTACGCAAAGTTCTACATGAAACAATCTTTGGCTCTCAAGGAGCCTTTGTGGAAGGGAGACAAATATTGGATGCTATATTGATAGCCAATGAAGTGGTGGATGAGAAAAGAAGGTCAGGAGAGGAAGGGGTAGTTTTCAAAATTGATTTTGAGAAGGCCTATGATCATGTGGATTGGGGCTTTTTAGATCATGTGCTTCAAAGGAAGGGGTTCAGCCATAAATGGAGATCTTGGATGAGGGGCTGTTTATCTTCTTCTAGTTTTGCTATCCTAGTTAATGGGAATGCAAAGGGTTGGGTTAAGGCCTCTAGAGGTTTGAGACAGGGAGATCCTCTTTCTCCTTTCCTTTTTACTCTAGTAGCAGATGTTCTAAGTAGGTTGATGATTAGAGCTGAGGAAACTGGGATAACTAAGGGTTTCCTTATGGGGAGGGATAGGACTAGAGTGTCCTTGTTACAGTTTGCTGATGATACCATATTTTTCTCTAAAGCCTCTTTGGATCTTCTTCAAAACCTTAAGATTATCTTTTTGGTTTTTGGGCAAGTATCTGGTTTAAAAATCAACTTAGAAAAAAACACCATTTCAGGTATTAACACTAGGCAGGAAATGTTGTCTAGTTTGGCTTTGGTTTTGGAGTGCAGAGTGTCAGAGTGGCTTTTGTCTTATTTAGGCCTTCCTTTGGGAGGGAACCCAAAGACAATAGGATTTTGGGATCCAGTGGTTGAGAGAATTTCGAGGAGGCTGGATGGGTGGAAAAAGGCCTATTTGTCTTTGGGAGGGAGGATTACTTTAATTCAGTCTTGTCTGTCTCACATCCCTAGCTACTTCCTCTCCCTCTTCAAAATCCCTGTATCTATAGCTTCAAAGATTGAGAAGATGCAAAGGGATTTTCTTTGGTCTGGGGTCGGGGAAGGGAAGAGAGATCACCTAATCAGATGGGAGGTTGTTAGTAGACCAAGGGAGATGGGAGGTTTGGGCTTTGGGAAGACTTCTATGAGAAATAGTGCCCTTTTAGGGAAATGACTTTGGAGATTCCCTAGAGAAAGGAGCGGTCTTTGGCATAAGGTTATTGCGAGTATACATGGGACACATCCTAATGGATGGGACGCCAACATGGTGGTTAGATGGTCTCACAGATGTCCTTGGAAGGCTATTGCTCAAGTTTTCCAAGAGTTCTCCCCTTTTGTCCGCCTAGTGGTGGGCAATGGGGAGAGAATTCGGTTTTGGGAAGATCTTTGGTGGGGAAACCAAACTTTGTGTTCTCGATTTGCTGATCTCTACAGAGTTATTTCTGTGAAAAACCTTACTGTCTTAAATGTCCTTGGCAATTTCTTACCATTGTCTTGGAATTTTAACTTTCGCCGCAATCTAACGGATTCAGAAATTGATCTCCTTCAGAGATTAATGTCCTCCCTTCATTCTGTGCTTCTTTCCCCTTCTTCATCAGACTCAAGAGCGTGGTCTTTGTCTTCGTCAGGCTCGTTTTCAGTGAAATCTTTTTTCTATGCCTTGTTAAAAGATTCAAATCCTTTAATGTTCCTTCCGGCCAAGTTTTTATGGAGCTCAAAAGTCCCTTCAAAGGTTAAGGCCCTCACTTGGTTAGTAGCACATGGGAAGGTAAACACTAATGACAAGTTGCAACTCAGAAGACCCTACAAAGCCCTCTGTCCTCAATGGTGCATTCTTTGCAAAGGAAATGGAGAGTCGATTGACCACCTTTTTCTTCATTGTCCCGTTACCATTGGACTTTGGCACAGGTTGTTCAATCTAGTAGGTGTGATTTGGGTCCCTCCAAGGAGCATTGAGGACATGTTGGTTATTTCTTTTAAAAGCTTGGGGAACTCATTAAGAGGCAAGACACTTTGGAAAATTGCTTGCCTTACTTTGATTTGGATGGTGTGGCAAGAAAGGAATAATAGAATCTTTGAGGATAAAGGGAGAACGGAAGAGATGGTTTGGGATTTGATCCGGTTTTATTCTTCTCTATGGGCTTCTTGTACTGAAGCTTTTAGAGGAGTTCCTCTAAGCATTCTACAACTCAATTGGATTGGGGTTTGCGTTTCAAGAGTTTGAAGATTGTTGGGGTTTCTTTTGTTTTTAGAGTTCTATTGTTGGGTGTTTTTCCTTGGTTCTTGTGTAGGAAGGACCTCTCATCCTTCCCTTGGTTTTTTTCTCTTTCTTTTGTCTCTTTTTTCTCTCCTGTATTTGTTCTTTTATTAATATAATCTTCTTCGTTTCTGATAAAAAAAAAAAAACAATACAAGGCTATTCACTCATTGGACTAGTGATGCATGTCTGGCCACAACATGCTACAGTCTTCTCTGCTCAGGCTTTATTCCAATCGACAGTGAAGTAGCAATGGGCAAGATGGTACTTCTATGATGAAAGTTGAGGTAAAGGTGCAGGCTCCAAAGCTCCGCCATATGCATCTCAACTGTTTTGAAGTTGGTATACCCCAGAATGGTTAGACTCGTGAGCATACTTTGCTTGCCTTCATCCTTGGTGTCAAGGAAATAATAGGTTGTTGCAATGAGATGTATGCAACAACACCAAAGTATTCTAAAGCCAAGATGTTTACAAGATTGGTGGTATTGGCACTGTTCATGTTGGTTGTGTTGAAACAGGCATCCTTAAACTTGGTATGATTGTCACCTTTAGACCAAATGGAGCGCTACTGTGAAGCCCTTGTCCAGGAGCCTGAGGAAAACCAGAAGCAGATGCTGGAAGAATTGCAGAATCTTAGAATTGAGCACTCTACTTGCGTGTACGCAATTTCATCCACGAAGGCCCAAATGGAGACAATGAATCAAGACATGAATGAGCAGATCTTAAGATTTGCTGAGGATGGACATGACTTGGATTCCCTTAATCAGGAGCTTGAAATAAGGGCTATTACCTCTGAAGCAACACTTAAAAAGGCACATAGTCACTCATTATTAAGGATGAGTGCTGCTTGTGCCACTTGGCCATTGGTGGTATGCAGAGAGTTGCTGTTACTGCTAAAACTCCTCTTAGAATTAAATCTAAAGAAGTTTCTGAGATAAACTATAATAGATCTATGCAAGATAGGGGAAATTCTACACCTACCTCAAGTACTGCTGATAATCAGAAAAACGCCAAGTCAAAGGAAGGGCCAGACTGGAATCCAGACTTAAAATTCAGGAGTATAGGCAACCTACTAGGTTGTCCCTGCAGGCTTTAACCACCCCAACTGTGCTGTATCAAGTAAGACTGTTATTAACTGACCAAGAATCAAAGTTTGAAGTTGAAAATATGTTTAGAAATCAAATTGCAGGCAGGTACTAAATGTTTCGGATTGAATTCTTTGTGTCTGATTTCATTCTTCTTGAATTATGTTAGAGAATCTTGTTGTTGTGGGTGTTGCAATTGGGAATCGAATTACTTGGATTTGATTTGACTGTTCTGGATTCGTGTGGATTAATCTTGGTCTGATGAGTGTTGCGATAAAGAATTGAGGTTTAAGAATATTAATCTTGATATGTTTTGGCTGTTGCAATTGGGATTGAATTCTTTGTGTTTGACTCGATTCATCTTGATTTATGTTAGAGAATCTTGCTGTTGTGGGTGTTGCAATTGAGAATTGAATTGCTTGGATTTGATTTGTTTGCATTTTGATTTGATTATGCTACTAAATCTTTATTACTGGAAGAATTATACTTTCATATAAGACTGCTTTTGGTTCAATTCCACGCCAATTATACGTTATAATCAGGAAAACAGTTTCCCTAAGTTTGCTTTTTTAAGTTTATATCAAGGAACTCCTGATTTTAGGTTGTTATAACTCCAACTCTGTGAAGCTCAAGTACTCGTATAGTCAACCTAGGTGCAGATGCATTCAGAGCAATCTGTTTCAGATTACGATCACATTGAATGCGGTAATGGATTAAAGCCTCAATGTCCATTTAAGATACCCCGGTACCACACTCTCCTCCTCTTCCACTAGACCATCTTAAAGCTTCAGAATTTCCTCCCTCAACATATTAGGCCAGACAACATGACCTAACCTTTATTGATCTTTCCTTCCTCTTTATGTATCCTTGGACTCTCTTGCTGAGCATATATCATAACCCAATCCAAGTCATCACATGGTTCAAATAAATCTCTCCTCATCATCTTGCTTCAACCTCAATTCTTCCTCCAATTATAATTTCATTTTCTTTATTTCTTCACCATTAAAATTAAAATTACACTAATGATCAAGATTACTTCTTTCATGGCAGCACTGAGAAGCCTATGGAGATTGATCATCACTTTTATGAATTTGGGTTGGTGGAATACCATGTCCAGGTAAAACCTTTGGCAAGTTTCTCACATACTTTAAATACTACACTTTAAATAAGTTTTCCATTTTTTCCCCCGATCTTGATTGACCATTCACTAAACAGATTAATCAACTGCTCCATCATGTATCATGTATCATTTTTCATGGAAAAGTTACAAATTCAAAACCATGAGATAATCTAGACTCAAGAATTACTCAGTTTTGGGAATAAGGTGCATCCTAGGGCAAAAATAGTTTATCATCTTAGAACCATATCAAAATATTGACAAATAGTTTCAGAATTTATGACATTTTTGTGGTTAACAGTCTTCGAGTGAAGTAAGCGTTTTCTTGATTTCTCTTTGCTTATTGCGTTCATGTTGTCCAGCTTTGCTACTGACGCTTTTTAGGATAGTACAACTTCTGAAGCTCACAGGTATGAATGGTTTACGGTTCTTTGTTTATTTTGGTTGGTGTGTTATGAAAATGATATGAAATTGTCTCTGATTCTTGTTTCTCCTTGTTGATTAGTTTTTGGAATTATGTTGTCATGATGATAAAGAGGTTCTAACCACCTAGGTTGTCGACAATGTCCTGAACTTGGCGCAAGGGTTGCTCGACCTCGGCATCTATTCCGAAGATGTCCTCGCCATTTCTGTTCTCAACAGGTGCATCCTGCTATCCTACACCTTTGGTGGTGGTGATCATGTACTGTGGGGGCTCTTTTTAGAGCGCAAGTTAGCAGGACCACTACAAGAATAATTGGAAAATGGGGATTCAGCACCAAGCCTAAGGCAAATGAGGATTCAGAACCAACCGAAGGTTACCGGTTATCTCTTGTCTCACGCTCATCATTCATATTATGCATTTATTTTTTATTATTTTGAATTCTTGAATTTTCTTTTTAAGAGATAGTCATCGGAGAGGAGAGAATTTTCTAGCTCTGTTTTCCTCCTATGGTCACAGCTACTTAGAGAAAATTCATTGTTTAATGATTATAACAAATTGGGCCAAATTGTATATTTTTAATTTTATACATTTTGTTATAAATGCTGTTGCTTGATTTATTCCAAATTTAAAACTGAAAATAAGAAATTAGCCGAACTTCCTGATTTTCTTTAATTTCCTCCTCCCCCCCCAAAGAAAAGCTCCAATTTTAGCTTCATGTATAAGAGAAATTATTAAAATCATGAGCCTTATCCCATATCATAAGTAAGGATTGCATTTCTTTTCTTGTTGATGCTACCTGCTACTAGCTCTTTTGACAATCCATGAAATAGAGCTAGGTTCATACTCTGTTTCTGTGTTTTTCCTCCTCTGTTTATTGCTCTATTTCTTGTTGATGGTGGGGTGATGTCATCAATGGCCAATTTTCCGGGCGAGTATCGGAAAAAGGTGGAATCTCTGCGAGTACTGGAATACTGTCCTGACGAGTACCGAAAAATGATAGAATTAGTGTGAGTACCGGAAAATTGTTGAATCCGGGCGAGTACCGAGAAAAGGTGGAATTCGTGCGAGTACCTAAAAACTTTCCGGACGAGTACCGAAAAATGGTAGAATCAGTGTGAGTACCGGAAAATTGTTGAATTCGGGCGAGTATCGGGAAAAGGTGGAATCCGTGCGAGTACCTTAAAACTGTCCGGACGAGTACCGAAAAATGGTAGAATCGGTGTGAGTACCGGAAAATTGTTGAATCCGGGTGAGTACCGGGAAAAGGTGGAATCCGTGCGAGTACCAGAAAATTGTCCTAACGAGTACCGAAAAATGGTAGAATTAGTGTGAGTACCGGAAAATTATTGAATTCGGTCGAGTATCGGGAAAAGGTTTAATCCGGACGAGTACCGAAAAATTGTAGAATTAGTCTGAGTACCGGAAAATTGTTGAATCCGGGTGAGTATCGGGAAAAGGTGGAATCCGTGCGAGTACCTTAGAGCTGTCTAGACGAGTACCGATAAATGGTAGAAGCAGTGTGAGTACCAGAAAATTATTGAATCCGGGCGAGTATCGGGAAAAGGTGGAATCCGTGCGAGTATCGAAAAACTGTTCGGATCAGTATCGAAAAATGGTAGAATCAGTGTGAGTGCCGGAAAATAGTTGAATCGGGGCGAATACCGAGAAATGGTGGAATATGTGCAAGTACCTAAAAACTGTCCGGACGAGTATCGAAAAATGGTAGAATCAGTGTGAGTATCGTATCGGGAAAATTGTTGAATCGAGGCGAGTACCGGGAAAAGATGGAATCCGTACGAGTACCTTAAAACTGTCTGGACAAGTACCGAAAAATGGTAGAAGGAGTGTGAGTACCGAAAAATTGTTTAATCCGGGCGAGTATTGGGAAAAGGTGGAATCCGTGCGAGTACCGAAAAACTGTTCGGACCAGTATCGAAAAATGGTAGAATTAGTGTGAGTACCAGAAAATTGTTGAATCGGGGCAAATACCGAGAAAAGGTGGAATCAGTGCAAGTACATAAAAACTGTCCGGACGAATACCGAAAAATGGTAGAATTAGTGTGAGTACCGGAAAATTGTCCTGACGAGTACCAAAAAATGGTAGAATCAGTTTGAGTACCGGGAAAAGGTGGAATCTGTTCGAGTACCTAAAAACTGTCCGGACGAGTACCGAAAAATGGTAGAATCAATGTGAGTACCGAAAAATTGTTGAATCCGGGCGAGTACGGGAAAAGGTGGAATCCGTGCGAGTACCTTAAAACTGTCCGGACGAGTACCAAAAAATGGTAGAATCAATGTGAATACCTGAAAATTGTTGAATCCAAGCGAGTATCGGGAAAAGGTGGAATCCGTGCGAGTACCGAAAAACTGTCCGGACGAGTACCGAAAAATGGTTGAATCAGTGTGAATACCGAAAAATTGTTGAATCGGGGCGAGTACCGGGAAAATGTGGAATCCGTGCGAGTACCGGAAAACTGTCTTGACGAGTACCGAAAAATGGTGGAATTAGTGTGAGTACCGAAAAATTGTTGAATCCGGGTGAGTATCTAGAAAAGGTGGAATCTGTTCGAGTACCTTAAAACTGTCCGGACGAGTACCGAAAAATGGTAGAATCAGTGTGAGTACCGGAAAATTGTTGAATCCGGGCGAGTACCAGGAAAAGGTGGAATCCGTGCGAGTATCGTAAAAATAGTTTTTTAAAACAAAAAACAAGAAGCTTGTTTGAGTAAAAGAATTTGTATTGTTTTTAAAGATAATGTATTACTTTTATTTTATAAAAAAATTATAAAATTAATTTATAACAATATGAAATCAAATTCAAATTAAGTCTTATTAAAAATTAAAAATTAAATTTAAAATTATATAGGAGTTAAAGATAAATAATTTTTTTTAATTATGAAACAATTTTTTTATTGTAGTGAAACAAAATTTCTATAAGATAAAAATAATTTTAATATTCATTTTTAATACAAGTCGAATAAGTATTTTAATTAATTTTTTAAAATTTTTTGTTTGATCATAATTTCTCAAATTCAAATTAAGTCTTATTAAAAAATAAAAATTAAATTATTATATATGAGTAAAAGATAAATATTTTATTTTAATTATAAAACAATTTTTTTTATTGCAGTGATGCAAAAATTTCTATAAGATAAAAATAATTTTAATATTCATTTTTAGTACAAGCCAAATAAGTACTTTAATTAATTTTTTTAAATTTTTTGTTTGATTATGATTTCTCATGCTTTTTTTTAGAGACTTTTTTTTTTTTAAGTTTAAAAAATAATTTTTTTTAAGTTTAAAAAATAATTTTTTTTAATGATTTATAAAATTAAAGATATTTGATAAATTATTTTTATAAAAGGATTTAAAAAAATAAGACTTGTTCGAATAAATTATTATTTTTTTCTAAAAAACTGTTTTGATTTTTATAAAACATTTCAAATTCAATAATATAATATTAATTAATTAAATTTAATTGAAGTCTTATTGAAAATGAAAATAATTTTGTATACTATTTTAGTAGAAAATATACTATTTGATTATATGTTAGAAAGATGATATTTTATTATATTCATAAATTTTAGGTATTAATAATTTATTATTTAAGTGTTTAATTATTTTTAAAAATTAATAGACTTGTTAACAAATCCAAAGCATTAAGTTTTATTTAATTTGGAGTTAGGGAAAAAAATGAAAAATAATAATTATATGTGGAAGATAAATAATACAGTGTGTCTTTTTATTATTTTAAAAAACGGGTGAAAACAACTTTTAATTGTTTTATAAAAGGTGTTCTCTATTTCACTTATTTTTAAAAATTGGAAATAGAGAACAATAACCAAATAGTGTTATGAATTTTTAAAAAATGTTTTTTATTTTTAAAAATAGAAAATTGTTTTTTAAAACTATGTCAAAGTCGTAATAATTTCATTAATAATTTTTTAAGGATTTTTTAAAGTAATCAAATATAAATCACTTGATAGTGATAAAATTTTTATTTAAAAAGTAATCTATGATGTAAATATTATTAAAACTTAGGTAGTCAACTCTAAATTAAAAAATATTTGATGAAACCTAAAAATCTAAACATTTATAAAAATCTTTAAATTATCAAAAAATAACCTATCAATAAAAAATATATTTGATAAAATATCAAATATTTAAACAAAATTAAATTTTATTAGCAATTAAATAACATGTATTTGAATAATTGTATACGAATTTATGAATTAACAACTATTTAATTAAAACTAAAACTCTAAGCATTTAAAAAAAAAATCTCAAAATTAAATAAAACATCTTACAAACAAAAAATATTTAATAAAACATCAAATACAAAATTATAAAAAAATAATTTTGCTAGATCTATTTTTTTTGTATATTAGGATTCAAGTAAATTTAATTTAATTAATATTAAATAAATTTAAAAATAAAAATACATGAATATTTTATAAAATTTATTCCATATTCATGCTTACCTAATTTTTTTATTTTATCTTTTTTTTTCACAAACAAAATTAGTTTCATGGGGCAAAGTTGTACCTAATTTTTGAAATATATTGTTAAGGGATAAAATAATTATCAAATTGGAAATCTAACCCTTCACATGTTATTTATGAAAAAGTAACTGTAGACCCCCATTTGGGGCTCATTTTCTGCAGCTTGATTTTGCCAAGTGTCACGATCTCAAGGAGCCACGTGTCCATGCATGGTTGGTTGGTGAGGAATCAGGTTAGTGGTTTGGAGGACCAACGAGAGGTTGACACGTGGCAATGAGATTCCAAAGAAAAGCTGCAGGCCGTTGCAAGGGAGTGCGGGAGCTGCAGGAGAGAGAGGTGCCTTTTTCTGTTGGGGGAGGAGCGTCTCTGGCAGCTGGAGAGGGGGTGCTTTTTGCAAGGCTGCAGTTAGAGATATTAGGGGGAGGATTTTTCTTGGGCTGCGGAGCTGAGTGAGGAAGACGAGGGAGAGAAAATAGAGAAAAATCAGAGGAGAAGAGAGTGAGAGAGAGGATTCCAGAGAGCACTGAGAGGAGAGGTTGCAGAGAGGAGTCCAGGGAGAGTTTCCATTAGAGAGAGAAAAACAAAGGAAGAAGAAGAAAGGCAAACTGAGAAAGAGGGAGGAGAGAAGAGAAACAGAGTAAGCTACAGGAGGTATGGAGCAGAAAGAGTGAAGTAAAGCAACTCGATACCCATCTGGTCTTGCAAGAAAGAGGTGTTTTCAGGATTTGAGAGAGGAGCAGGTGGGATTAGAGAGGGTTCTCTGGCAGCTGCAGGGAAGACAAGGGAGGATCTCCAAGTAAGTTTATCATGGTTTTCCAGTCTTTTTCTTATTATGATAATTGATCCATCATTCTTCCTGCTATTTCTGGGTATTGTTTGATGGCTTGAGTGTGGATGCCCCCATTGTTTGATTTCTATTGGTTTCATGGTATGAATGTGGATTTATTGTTATAGTTTTTTTTGTCTCTCTTTCCTCTTGGGTTTTGCTGGAAAATAACCTCACTCTATTTCAATTCCACTGTGAAATGCTTGAGAATCATGACTTGTTCATATTGGCATGAATTTTCCCACCTAGTTAGCAGGCTCCCTGATAACCCATGAAGTGGAGCCTCATTTGATGATAACTTTATTTTGTTTTTCTTTTATGTTCTGTTTTCCATGGCTTCTTCTCTCTTGTGGCTCTTATCTAAATGCATGGGATGTGAGGAAAAGACCAGGATCTTCAAGATCTCCAAGCTGAAGATGTTATCAAGGATCAGGCAGGTCAGACTTCTGTATAAGCTCCACGACCCTAGGGAAATGGTCTGAGAAGGTCTCTCGTGAAGCTATGTAAGGTTGGCCGAAAGAGTCTTTCTATGTTTCAACAAGCAGTTTCTGTGGACTTAGTTGTGTGCTGGACTTGGGTTTTCAATGGTGGCCAGTGGAGAGCTTTTCGAAAATCTCTTTCTATTCAGGACGAAGAGGTGCTCAAAGCCCGAGATTTTGTTTTGAGTGAGGCAAGGAAGTATGAAATCGGGTTCATATTGTCATTAAGTAATAATTGGGGAGAATATGGTGGCAAAGCACAGACAACAACGGGCTCCCACTGGTCACGGTACTGCTGAAAATAAGGAAAGAGCCTTTCCATGCTGGCATGAGCATTGATGGAACCACCATTACCCTACTCTCGCGTGGCTATCTATTTGCCCAGTTTCTCATAACCACTTTCATATTAGCCTTCTCAAACCTCCCAGCATGCTGCTTTTTCTTTAAATCTCACGGATCAATTCATTCTCCTATGCCCTTTACCCTTCATGCATACTATTTCACCACTACAACCATTATCCCCACTTTCAGCATCATACCGAAAATGCCCATCAAACATCTCTTAGAATTTCATACCACTCATTCCACTAACTTCCAACTTCCGATTCCACACCATACCCACCATTGTAAATATAGTCCATGTTTTGACCCACCTTTCTCTTTTAGCCCATGCACAGACCCACCTTTAACAGACTCTACCCAATCATCCATAGATACCCACACTGTCGTCATACCTACTGCCCTATCCCTTCAACCTCTCTTTGATACAAACCTATTTCTCCAATCCCATTTTCTTCCCCAAAAGTCATCCATAGCCTTCATTAAAGTTCCAACTTCACTCATACACGTGCATGGGAAGCATGAAATACCTGAAAAGAAAGAAATAAAGAGGATGAGAGTGGCGGCAAACAGTGTTAATTTAGTTAGAGATCATGATTGTTGGGTGAGAATTTGTACCCACTTGTGGATCAGCCGGAACATGAAATGGCAGCTAGTATGATAGCATTCTTGCTTAGCTGTGGCACCAAGGGAAAGAGATATAGCTTGCCAAACTCAAGGATCATGATCCATCAACCTCTCGGTGGAGCTCGAGGTAGGCAAACTGATATAGATATTCAAGCAAACGAAATGCTGCACCACATGCTAATCTGAATGGGTATCTCTCCTACCACATCGGTCAAAGCTTCGAGAAGATCAACCAAAACACTGAACCGGAAAAACAAATAGCCATTGTAGACGCATCAGTTATGTCCCTCAGATTCCTCAAAGTTTCAGCCTCGGCAATCTGGAGGCGACAGATGTGGTTATCACTGCCATCACCTAAGAAAACCTGTATTGCTTCCACCTTCTAGCCCTGTAATTTCGTTAAATAAATGAGGGTGATTCCACCAAAGTGTCATTGTGTGAAATATAGGGGAATGACTTGAGTCAATACCTGGGCAACCTATTGTTAATCCACCCTCACCCCATGCAAGTCCGGGCTCGTCTTTTAATGCTGAATATATTTGGGTCAATGGACGCCTCCAGGGTATTTTGATGTACCCATTAATGCGAGCTGATCATCCACTCAAAGTCTCGAGATGGCGGGTCAATTTCTGGAAAAGGTAATTGAAGAGGAAACTTGTGCATATATGGACAGAATGGGACTCTGTTGCAAGGAAATTTAATGAGGACGTGTACGTTAAGTTCCTGGGCTTCAAAGGATTTGGAAAATTAGAGTTGTGCAGAGATGACACCCCCCATTTGCCAGCATTTTGGGACCAGAGGCACAAAATCAAGGCGGAATTGGAAAGTCTTTTATTAGTGCCCAAGTCAAGGACAGTTGACAGTTATTTGATATTCCGAGAAGCTTGGGATAGGATTCTTCCCTCATGATCTTGAATGGGTATATGACAATAGCACCAGTCTTCAACCCCGGGGTATTCTTACCCTGGACCCACTCTTTAAGCTTCTTAGTTGCATGGCCACCTTTGGCATGAAATTTTGGACCACTTGTCCTTGCTCCATTCTTTCCCTTTTGATTTTAAAAATAATCTTCCTGGAATTAAATACCATCTTGTAAATATTTTTCTCAAATTCTGATTTTCAAATAATCCAAATTTTCCCATTTTCCATCCTTAGAATTTTTGGATACCGAAATCCCATTTTCAATAAAATTTGGTTGCCATTTTCCTTCTGGCAAGCCACTTTTGCATTTTTTTTGTTTTTTAAAATGTTTTAAAAATAAGTAAGAATTAAATTCCGTAATTCCAAGTGATGGAATTTATGGAATTGATTCATGCAAAATAAAAGGGCTTTGGTGGGGGCCCAACATCAAATAAATTTTCTTTAAAATAAAATTGAGTGAAATGACACATGTGCTATTGATGATTTTGTATTCAGTTTAGTGACATGTATGCTATATATTGTGATCATTTGTTTTGTACTAATCTCATTTTCATGATAGCGCGTTGTTGTTTGCTGCTAAGGTACGCATTTTCTCTCACTTTGTCCATCTCTCATGCATGCTTCGATTCTCGATGTGTAATCATGTTGATATTCATTGATTTTCCTCATCATCGCCATGTTAGCTTCATTTTATTAGTAGAGACCCGACTTTAGGGACTTAGAGGGGTGCTATGGTCCACACCGTACCTTCCCGATAAGTAACCTGACCCCCGAACCCGATCCGGTTTTTCGTAGATCACCTTTTCCAAATAAGGAGTCACATTTAGGGTTTTTCTTTCTTATTTTGTTTACCCTTTTAAAAATAAAACAAAAATAAGTGGCGACTCCAAGTCATTTTTCAAACCATGAATAAAAATCATTTTTCAAATTAAATAAAAATCGAGCTCGCCATCGAGTGGGAAACGCATCGAGCAATCGAAAATGCGGGGTCCACAAAATGGCGACTCCACTGGGGACATTTTAGAGGGTCAAGCTTGAACTTAGAATGAAGCAAACGTGGCATTCGATTGGACGATCAGTGGATGCCCATTTCTTGATTGCACATTGAGGATATTTGATGTATACTCGGATTTTATATCTGTTCGAGACTTTTGACATTTTGATTATGATGATTGATTTTATCCTGATTGAGGCTTCTGAGGCCATGATTTTTCGTGCTTCACTAATTATATCTGTTTGCTACATCGACATTGCTGATTTATATTGATTGATCATATTGCATTGCTTAGCACATTTACTCTGATTTTGTCATGATTGTTCTGATCACCTCACATGCATACACTCACTACTGTACATCATTCGACTCGACATGCTGATCCACTTGTTGGTATATTATTTTGATCATCTTTGAGCGTGTTGTCTTTGTATCACTATCCATCTGATTGTCGTATTCTCGTTTATCTTGTGTGTGTACATTGATGATATATCTGAGATTTGTTTGATTGTGTGTTGGATGACTACTTTCCTTTGCGTGATTGCGTGCCGCTTGTCTATGTGGGTCGCACATCTATCCCCTTGTCTCTCACCCTCTAGTCTTGGTCATTTCTTTTCATTACGGTTCTCACTTTTGCAAGTGTGAGACCTTGTGTGTGCTTGTACTCTGACCAAGATAGAGGTTAAGAGTAGGGTCTAGCGACGGGCTATACCGATGTTTGGGAGCATTCTGGAGGAGAACGGCGCATTGTTGTCGATTGGAGTCCGATCATTGAAGACCTGTATAGCCCCGAGCTAGGTTTTATGGATATTGGTGCGACCAGTGTGTTTCATCTCCTGCTTTAGCTTCTTAGGGTTTTGGATGCACCCACATCGATCACTGTGCACTCTAGTTGACTTTCGAGCGTTGAGAGTTTGAGAGGATTCACCATAGGAAACCCCCTGGGATGTCGAGGTAGTGCATGTGCAGATGCGATGTCCACCTTGCATGGAAGCGCCCCGTCTTTTCTGAGGCGTGCAGAGGGTTGCGTACCGCTGGAGGGTATGATCGCTTCTGCTAGGGATTTTTTAAAGTCCACCCATATCCATTTAGAGCCACCTGACCTCGTAGGTTGAGCCGTAAATCCTTCGAGTAGGACTTCCTCCCTACACGTGGGTGCATCTGAGGGCCTTCAGAGCCTCTTTAGTTACAGTTCGGATCCAGTGTTCCCTCTTTTTAGTCTCCAGTTGAGAGTCCTCGAAGATTGGTATGAGTTTGAGTATCGGTTGGACCACCATTGTCATGTCACCTTGTATTATGTTTTTCACTCGATGAGTTTAGCATGTTTTCTCCCTAGGGTTTTCATTCTCATTTCTTGGCTCGACACACCCCTTCACTTTGTTATCACTCGCATGATGCTTTGGGATATGTTCATTGATCATCTTTTTACACTGTATGCTTATCACGGGCTCGGTACCTCATCATTTGTTTGATTCTTGGTTCAATTTTCGACTCGATGCTCATATTTTCATTACGGAAAGGTGAAAGGCGCATTTTTCACATCCACACTATCTTTGAGAGATTCGCCTTGATCACCTTATTATTTTTCTCTTATGGAGCTCGAGTTGAAGGTTGATTCAAGGATATATGTTTATAGATGGAGTACTGATCTCGTGATAGCGTGTTTTTCACACCTCTCTTTATCTCAGATTATTGATGGAGATTCTCTGGTCACATTTGTAGCCATATCGCAGTGGATACCTTTATGACTCTAGAGTTTTCGTCATACATCCAGATTTCAGATTGCCACCTCAGGACCATGTGCTTGCATGATTGTATTGTCACCTTTTAGAGTTTTATCTCGTGTCCTTCATCCATTTTGTTTGCATTGTAGGGAGTCAGTTTAGGAGTCAGTTGAGTCTGGAGTCACATTCTTGGAGGAGAGTAGGAGGTCGATTGATCAGAGCAGATTCATACCGAGTTCAGACAGTTCAGTTGAGATGTCAGACGAGCTAGCTTCCACACTTGCTTCCATCCAGGAGTTCATGGCCGGAGTCAGTAGACGCTTGGATCAGATAGAGAGTTCTCTCCAGGATCCTCATCCGGCTGGCATGGTCACTGACGAGACGATTCCTCATGCATCTCAGACAACACAGACTCGTCCACCTGGGGTTTCACTTGGTACTCCATTCCATCTGGTAAATCATTATGAGACCATTCCACCACCTACTGTCACGGTGCCACCTCCCATGGTTCCTACTATTGAGGATACTCGATTGGCCGAGCAGGAGGCCAAGGTTGAGAGGCTTGAGTCCATGATGAGACAGATCAGATTGCAGGACGGAGGTTTGACTTGGGATGACAGAGATGGCATACCGGCGGCTAGCTTGCCCGCCAAGTTTCGCATGCCAGACATTGAGCATTACAGTGGGATTGGTTGTCCCAAGATCCACTTGAGGCTATACAGCACGGTCATGAGAGCACATGGGATAGATGATGCACAGTTGGTGGCCCTCTTTCCTATGTCACTTAGTGGGGCAGCTCAGAGGTGGTTTGCTTCAGTTGAGCCTTCGAGACTTCGTACCTGGGAGGACATGGCTCATGAGTTCCTGACTCAGTTCGCTTTCAGTGCCGATATTGATGTGTCCAGACGAGAGTTGGAGGCCACTAGGCAGAGGCCAGAGGAGTCTATTTCTTCATTTGTCACTTGTTGGAGGGCAAAGGTGGCTGGTATGGTAGATCGGCCTAAGGAGTAGGATCAGATTGATATGGTTCTTCAGAACCTACAGCCGGGGTTCGCGAGACGTCTTGTGGGCATCCCATTTCAGGATCTCAGGAGTTTGGTTCAGGCAGCTTTCAGTGTTGAGGAGGCCATTGCTCGAGGATTATGGACAGATACTACTCCTTTCCCTGACAGTAAGGGGAAGAAGCTGATTGGACCATTCAGTAGATCTGGAGAGGTTGGTGCTATTAGCTATCAGCACCAGAGGCCTAAGCATCACTCAGCTTATAGGCCTCCTACAGTCAGAGCTCCTTTATCTCTTCCACAGTATCAGTATCAGCCGGATTATGTTCAGGAGCCTTACATTGCTCAGACCAGCACGCAGCCACGACCACCACATCCGAGAGCCACTACTCACCCGCTACCTAGGCCATATGCACAGAGGCCCGCGAGACAGTTCACTTCGTTGGGCATGACTTTGACTAGAGCTTTTGAGAAGCTCAGAGACGCTGGGATGATTGTTCCTTTGGCGCCGAGGCCTTTGCCCCATCCTATTCCTCCTCATTTCCGTTCACATGAGCACTACTTGTATCATCAGATTCCGGGGCACGATACTGAGCATTGTTCAGCACTCCATCATGCGATACAGGATTTGATCGATTCAAGGGTGGTTGACTTGGCCAGGCCAAGTGTGACCACCAATCCCCTGCCTACACATTCTACGCATACAGTTCCTCCTCCTCCTGGTCTTCAGTAGATTGATTTGGATATTGAGGGTACTGATGGCGTATGGTGTTCTGGGACCTTCCAGGATGAGGACTTGGGTCAGTCGGCATGGGTACATCACTTGGTAGCAGTTCAGTTCAGAGCATTTCTCATTTTGATTATGGTCATCATCAGACTCATTTCCATTTTGTTGAGTCCAGTTTTTAGTTCATCAGAGTTGTTTTTGTTTTGTTGAGTCCTGTTTTCGGTTTAGGGTCATTGTTTTTAGTTTCATGTTGAGAGTCTGGTCATTTGTAGTCCTTTATCGTTTCACACATGATGTACTCATTGGTTCATTTAGTGATATGATATTTTATCTGAGTATTGTGACATTTTCTCTCGGGAGTGAGTTTTACATATCTTGTGTTGATGCGTGTTATGCTTTCGATATGATACATCTTTCACTTACATCACGATCACTTTGGCCTGACCTATCATGGAGGATATTGAGCCTATCGACCTAGGATCGGGAGATCGACCTAGGGACTTTGAGACTGTGACCCATTTCACCTTTTGATTAGAGCAGTACCATACCTATATCCACACCTTGACTCTGTGGACTTGATGACTTACCCATTTTGAGCCTGACATGACACCACCCTTTGGTACTACTGTACGACTTTACCATCCATTGTTCGCTTTATCATGCTACAGTACCATTACCTTTCCTTTCCTTTCCATCATTTCCTTGATCTGACTAGGTAGAGTCCGAGATGGTTAGACCCGAGGTGAGCTTTACACGATGATAGATGGATCATGATGAGAGAGTGGCTTGATTGTTTGACGATGTTGTTGAGGTAGAGGAGACGTCAGGGAGCATCCGGATTTGAGTCATTACACACGACTTCAGGGAGCCGAGATGATTAGACATGGTGATTTTGTGAGATGGTGGTGAGTGACTTATGATGATGAAGTGAGTTGATTTTCAGAGGACATTGGTGGTTATCATAGAGCATCAGTGAGAGCTTTCGCACGATTTTAGAGGAGTCGCCATGACTATGGTTGGATGGATGCCAATCTTTAGTATTGACCATGTGGGATCTCGAAAGCACGATGTTCGAGGTTTTGGTCAAAGGATGGGTGGCCATCATTTCATGAGCCTATTTACTTTATCACCCTCACATATAGAGTTACCCGTTGCTAGCCTTTTGAGCCTCACACGAGCACATAGCCTTTTCTTTCATCACCTCATTTACCTATTACACCGGGTTGGGGACCCTGTAGTGATTGCATGCTATGTTTGGATACGTCATGAGTTCCAGACCTGACATACATATTCAGGCATCATTTCTCACTCTTCATTGTGATATTTTCCGCTTGGACATCATTTCATCACTATTTTCCGATATCACATACCACCATTCGTGATATTCGTTCTCTGTCTTTTCCTTTCCTCATTGATTACTCGACATTATCCTTGTTTCACCTTGAGTGGTGGTTTTTCACACGTCACTGCATGGAGTATTGTCACATTCTTTCCTATCATTCACCCCATGGGCAGTGGTTCAGAGATGTTATTTTGAGAGGTTGTCTTGTTAGTGAGGATTCATGTTACATTCGTATGTGGAGAGGGTTTGATCATTTGGGTATGTATTTTCATGGGAGATCCTTCACTATTGATCAGAGTATGCGCAAAAAAAAAAAAAAAAAAAAAAAAAAAAAAAAAAAAAAAAATTGAAATGAAAAATAAAAAAAGGATAGCGGATTGTTCATTTTATTATTCTCCATTGGGCATGTGTATGGACGTGCTAGTTTGTTTCATTGAGTTTATGTGTTAGAGAGAGCTCGTATGGGAGCTTATTCTTGAGGTTTATCTTGATGTATATTTTGGGTGGGAATATGATTCGCCCATTCAGTTTTTTGTGAGAGAGACGAGCAACCTTTCTTTTGTATCTCTGGATCATTGCTCTATCCATCATTCCATCTATTTCAGATGTGACTACTTTCCATGCTTTGATGCAGGGTGACCATCACTCACTTTTCTATCTCTTCGCCTTCTTTCATCTTTATTTTATCCCTCCGTTTCACTCCACTTCATCTTATCTCATTATTTTCTCATCCTGCTTGATGTTTGACATGAGTTCAGCATTTGCACTTCATGCTTGCTTATTCGATGTGACCATTCATTTATCACCATTTTTCGTGTGGGGACCCCTAGATTCGGGACTCATGACGTTTTCTATGCATTGCATATCATGCACGAGGGGTATGGGGATTGTATCATTGGGATTTTTGAGCCTAGTTTCCTTTCGTTTCTTTCACCCTATTACCTTGGTCTACGTTACGTCCCGTGTCTGAAGACCACCCTGAGGCCATTACTTCACATTGTGTTTGACGGCTCACACATGGGCAATACTCGAGCTTGGTCGGTGATTGTTCCTCGGAGCAGGATGGATGGGGAGTTGAGATGATGATTTACACTGGGGCATACCCCTCTTATCAGTGATGGAATTTATGGAATTGATTCATGCAAAATAAAAGGGCTTTGGTGGGGGCCCAACATCAAATAAATTTTCTTTAAAATAAAATTGAGTGAAATGACACATGTGCTATTGATGATTTTGTATTCAGTTTAGTGACATGTATGCTATATATTGTGATCATTTGTTTTGTACTAATCTCATTTTCATGATAGCGCGTTGTTGTTTGCTGCTAAGGTACGCATTTTTTCTCACTTTGTCCATCTCTCATGCATGCTTCGATTCTCGGTGTGTAATCATGTTGATATTCATTGATTTTCCTCATCATCGCCATGTTAGCTTCATTTTATTAGTAGAGACCCGACTTTAGGGACTTAGAGGGGTGCTACGGTCCACACCGTACCTTCCCGATAAGTAACCTGACCCCCGAACCCGATCCGGTTTTTCGTAGATCACCTTTTCCAAATAAGGAGTCACATTTAGGGTTTTTCTTTCTTATTTTGTTTACCCTTTTAAAAATAAAACAAAAATAAGTGACGACTCCAAGTCATTTTTCAAACCATGAATAAAAATCATTTTTCAAATTAAATAAAAATCGAGCTCGCCATCGAGTGGGAAACGCATCGAGCAATCGAAAATGCGGGGTCCACAGTAACCAATTTTTTTTTTACATAAATATCTTTTTTTATTTGAAGTATTTACAGGATTAAAAAAAATTTATTTTTAAAAGAAAATAATAATGACATTTTTCTCATGTAAAAAATATGAAGATTAAATTTTAAAAATTGGGTTTTGAGATACCTTTAATCAAATAACCCATAATTTTTTTTATTTTTTATTTTTCTTTTATAAACATAACTAGTTTTTAATATGAATAACCGATTAAAGGGGATGAAATTTTCTTATTTTTTCAACCTAAAAAATACCTATTTTTGATAAAAATGCCCTTATTTTTTTTTTTTTACAAAAGTAAACATTTCTTTTAAAATATATATGTAAATAATAAAAATATTGAAAGGTATTTATTTCAAAAATAGGTTACTCTTCAAATTCAAAAATGAGCAAGATTAGTTTTATAAATTTGGAATATTTTCATCATTTTTAATCAATTAATCTTTTTAATTGGGGCAAAGTTGCATTTTTATTTTTTTAACTTTCTAAAATTCCTAAATCCTTGCTCTCTCTCAACTCTTTTCTTCTGTTCTCCTCTCTATGTCCTTATTGTCCTCAGGTTCTCACCTTCTCATTCCAAACTATTTTTTTTTCCTGGTAGCATGGAAAGTGAAAGAAACTGGAGGTAGGAAGACGAGGCTCTTGTGTCTCATCTATGGTGGTATCTTCCTGGAGTGGAATCTAGGGCGCGGCGGAAGCCATACGCTTGAAAGAAGGGGAAGTGAAAGGCGGAGGACTTTTGGGTTTTATTGGCCGAGAAGCAAGGGCACGGTGTCTCTCCATGGATTTGGTTCGGTCTCGGTGTGGAAGCCCGGGGAATCAGCTTTGTGGATAGTGGTTTTGTGGTTGTGGGATTTTGGAAACCCTAGATTTGGTTCAGGGTAGGGTTGTGTGGTTGACTGATTAGGTTGGGAGCTGGGCTGCGCATGCGATTGACTGGGTTTTCATGTCGTCAAAACCACTGCCTTGGGATCGGAAGGACTTCTTCAAGGAGAGGAAGCACGAGAGGTCGGAGTCTTTAGGTTTGCTGCAAGATAGAGGGACTCACATCAAGTTTCTTGGGAGTTTGCTCGTTGGGATCGGCAGATTTTCGCCGCCCTACAGGTGAGCTATGAATCCCTCCGGGTTCTTGATTATTGTGATGAAATTCGTCGGTTTTGGTTTAAACCAAGAAAAAATAATCGGGTTCTTGGAAAATTTAGTTTCTGAGTCCTTTGGTTTTTTATGATCTGTTCTTTTTTGGTTTTTAATTTTGAATTTATTCTCTCCACGGATCGGAGTCTTTGTTTTGGGGAATTAGTATTTGATGATGATTCTTTCATGGTTATTGTAGATCTGTTTTTTTGAGTCCATTCGTTTGTTAATGCGCTGTTTGATTGCGCAGAAACATGTCCATGCACATTCATATATAGTTATTTACTTGTTTATTCTTAAACCATTTGCCAAGTGCTGGGGTGCGGTAAAGCCTGTAGATGAATTATATGACGCTTTGTTCTTTATATCTTCTAATCTATAGGTGGCTAAATTGGAGGTATAACGTTGACTCAACAAATTAAATGGGATAAAAGATTTCAGTTTTCATTTACATATCTGAGGATGTTGAGGGTGAATTAAATTATACAAAAGGGTATTAGCAGCAAAAAGAAGTGTTGAATTTCTGCTCATATCCTATGCAGAATTTGCTTTTCTGAATGTGATGTCTAATTTCTCTTTTAATTCAAACATTTGCTTTTTTGAACTATTTCTTTAACTTTTGTTTTGGTTCAAGTTATTTTTCTCGAGGTTGCCAACAAAACCTGAGTCATATATTTTGGGGCAATGATGCCACTATGGTCGTAATAGGAGAGAGAATAGGCTGAAGGTATTGATATTTCTTATGTATGCTAAGGTACAATAATGTGAGAGACTCATGTAAAGGGATGGGGAGGGTTTGTGGGAGGTTCAAGGTTCAAGTCCTAATGAGGACAAAAATTTACTTATAAAAATAAATAAATAAATAATGTGAGAGACTCATTATTGCATAATCATAGCTTTGAGAGGACTGATTATTATTTTTTATCAGAAGCAAGCATTTGATTTCATAGAAAATAAATGGTATGGTAAAAAGAGAAGGATTTATTCTCTAAAGAAGGATGAATAAGTCTAACAAAAAGGAAAAGGAGATATGAGTATGGAAAGACCCAAAGTACAAATAAACCCAAAAGTGTAAGTCAAAGTGGTAAAAATTTCCCCCACAAAGGGCACCTAGTGAGAGGCTCCTCGATTTGCCAAATGATCGATTTGATTAGCTGCTTAAGGAATCCAAGAATGGGGACTCAAGTCTCTAGCCTAGTGAGTAGCTTCCACACCCTAGAAATGAAAGGTCTCCCTCAATGTTCAATCCTTCTCTGGCTGTCTGGCAAATTTGGAATCAACTTTAACTAATACATTGATGGTTTCTAAAGACACCCCAACCTCAAAATATCCTGGATTGCCAAAGAAGCAGTTGTCAAAATTTAGCTTGAGGTAACCTGGTGGAGAAGTTTTCCACTTTGCATGAATTTCCAAAGACTTCTATTGGAACAATATCTTACAGGGGAAGGGTGGGCTCCATGATTAGGTTGATCATAGATCAACTTTTTCTCCAAGAAGCGGATTTGGAATAGGAGCTTTTTTTTTTTTTTTTGGTTTGAAGTAGCCATGACTTTGGTTGTAGTCAATTCAAAGAAAAACCCAGTTCACTTGCAGCCATGTTCATCAAAATGAACAAGTTTCATGATGTGAGCAGTCACTTGCCCTTGTATTTTAAGATCATCTCACCCCGTGGTTGACACTCCATTCCCCTTAGTTGTAGGTGCTTGTTCTATTTTGATTTGAATGGGCTAGGTCTCACGAGGTACATATGGCTGGCCCTTCGGGTGTCTCCAGTCCAAATGCTTTGAGCTCATTAAATCCCATGGAACATTGGGAATGCTGAAGTGCAAATAGAGGGAAAAAAGAAGACTCGAAGTTAATTTTTTTTGCTTCACATCTGTATTGAAAAGTCCCGACATTTGTCTTGGGTTATATTACCTGAAAAATAACAATTATGTCTATCCAACCTGCCCTTGATGCACTGGAAAAAATGATAAAACCTTGGTGGTCTGCAAAGTGAATTTGTGCCAAATAGTAAATATACTACTGGGGAATGGATGAATAAATTATTAGTTGTTTCTCTGCAGGCTGTAGACAGAATTCATCACGCTATTTACAACGCTTTAGAAAGCCTCCTCAACTGTAACAAATTTTTAGTACTAACCTTTTTGTTTACCACCAGCTGTGCAAAATCCTGGGACCAGAGTGGTGCAAGCTTGCAGAATTCTGAAATGTTGTATTTTCTCTAATTACTACAGGAAATTTGGAATTTAAAAAATTAATTAAAATTATTGCATAGGACCTAAGAATAATTTTCCTTTGTGACCCTTTTCTGCTTTTGTTGTTGGTATGGTAGTTGGACAGTGGGCTTTTTCTTCTATTTTGGAGGAAATATATCTTGTTCTGAGCAGATGTTGGGCCTATAAGCTGTGGATTCTGGATTAGGTTGTCATATTATGAAATAAGTGTTAAAAGCCAAATTAGAAATAAATGTCTTCTAACTGCGGATCCTAGATTTTGTTTGTGTAAATTTTTTGTTGGTCTATAAGCTGTATCCGAAGCTTACTTTGTCAGTCAACCTGGAGACTTATTTTGCTTCGACAGAGTAGCAAAGCGTTTGCTGGAAAACATGGATTCATAACTCTTAGAGACTTATTTTGGTGGGCTGATCGTTTCAGGACAGTTGGGAATTCATAGGAAGATTTGTCCAGAGATGGTTATTATCTTTTGGCAGAAACACTCAAAGATGAGGGTGAGAAACAGGTTGTTCAAGCAGTTTTAGTGAAACATATCTGGGTTAAACTAGTCAAAGATAACTTGTACCATCAGGTGTGGTTCTTTTCCCTCCCTCCTCTCCCTTCCTCTCTTATGTGGGCATTTTGTTGCATGTGTGCTTGCATTGTATATGAGGTCATGATCTACATATTAATTTATATTTCTGTGGTTTGAGTTACCTTTGCCTTTTGTGTTTCTGTACTTTCAGCTATCGTTGCCTTTTGTGTTTCTATACTATCAGTTATGTTTACCTTTTGTGTTGCATTAAGATTTGACAAATGGATCTGGAGTCTGTTTGGTGCAGCTGTAAATTTTGGCAAAATGCTTTTTCAAGGGGAAAAAAACTATGGATTGACAAGGTAGATACTAATTTGATAACTGCTTCTTAAGAATTATTTGTGGAAAGAAGCAGTATCTATCAATATGTAAACAAATCTTAAATTGTAGATCCTCTTCCTGTAAGCTCTTCTACAAAAGCATCTCACCCCAAACCTGAATGGAAATAGCCTTCAAGCTACTAGCTTTACTGCCCTAAAGTGCTTTAATGCATACCTACACGCTGAATAAAGCTTTAGCTATCATAAAGAGCTCTTAGGCAATTAGAAAGGTGCACACTGGGGGGCCTTATTGCATTATGATCTGTAGTTGGTTTTTATTTTTATTTTTTTTGCATTTCGACAATGTTCTGATTGACAATTTGATCATTGGTACCTGAAGAACAAGCAGTCGCTGGACCTCTCAGAGAGATATAAAAATCCTATAAATGTGCTCTCGTTTGTTGTTTTTGTAGATAGGCTTTGAGTGGTAGATTAGCATGTTGGGTGGTTTTTTCTTGCTTTTGTTGCATCTTGTATAAATTGTGTTTACTTGGTTTATGCGCTTTCTGCTAAGGTTTTTTTTTTTGTTAACTCATCTTGTTTTTCCTATTAAAGGCATCCTCAACAAAAATAATAATAATAATAATAAAAGAACGTCTGAAAAGAATTGAGTATATTCCATAATTGACTATTAGAAAAAGATGTTGAGCATGGATTGTGTTATTAGGCTTTTAAACAACTGCTAAAATACACTATCTTAGTTTACCGTTTAACAAATAAAAATAACTTGAGTGTGTTCTCTTACCTGTTTTCTCATCTTTGGTTTTTGTTGCCTTGAGGATGAGCACTAATCATGCGACTTTTATATTTTGAGTTATAAAGAAATCTTATGGAAATTGGAGAATACATACATAAAATTTGCTGACATAGATTGGCATAACTACTTGTAAATGGTTAATGAAGAAAGATATATGCCATAGATACTATCAAAGTGCTTACATGAATTGAAGTTTTTAATGGAAAAGTCCAAGTTTAATAGCTCATCCTCTGCATTTCAAGAGATATGTCTTGCTTGTCATGATCTGGAGTTAGATAATCTGATTCATAGGCTTTGTATTTATAAGTTTATCTGTATGTTTACTGAATGATTCTCCCTAATATAATGCATTTATAAATCCAAAACCTGGTTATATAAGGACTTGATGTTATTGCAAATATTTAAGGCTAACTCTACACTTCCTCCCTAGTTCTCCTCAAGTGCAAAGAAGCTAATTAAAAGAATCTTGGACCCTAAACCAGAGATGATAGGTCCATCTCCTCTTGTTCTTATGCCTTAAAATATAATAATCTTTCCTATTCTGGCAAAATTTTATACAGATTTTGTATAAAGAGTTTACTTCCCTTGTTAAGAAGAGAAAAAAGAGTTTTTCTTCTTTCTCTTCCTTTTATTATTTTGGTTTGGTTGGTGATTAGTTTGGTGTATGTTATATCATCCTTTAGTTGCATTAGCCATTATTTTCCTCATTGCTTATAACTCTGAGTTACTTGGTATTGCTATGGTTTGAAACAAGGGTTTACAATTGCTAAAGTCATTGAGAATGAGTGGTTTAAGAAGGGATATAAGCCACCTAGTTTTGAACAAACAGATGTTAGTCTTGATGATTGGGATGCTATCTTTGATGAATCGGGGGCAAGTATCTTCTTGTTGTACCAATTTCATTTAAGCATATTTTTCTTACACTCCTTGGTCAATCTATATGTCAATGGATTATTAGGGTGTGACATTGTACTTGATCTACCGTTTGGTGTTCAGGACTCTCAAAACCTTGTTGTGGAGAGGCGTGAAGAGTGACCTATGGCGCTTGTCACTTTGAATGCTTTTGATCTTATCTTGACATCTCAGGGTCTCAACCTCGGTACTCTCTTTGAAAAGCCAATGGTACGTTGTAGCTTTGATTGTTGTCAAGTTCAATGAAATATTAAGAATCTAAGTTTATTTATTTATTTGTGTGTAAAGTTACAGCTTCTAAGTGATATAATCAAGAATATCTTCAAGTGCCTAGGATGATCTTAGATGCTTTACTTGTAGGTTCTATTATATAATAACTTATGAGATTACAGCTTGGTTTATATCTCAGAAATAATTTTTTCACCTCTCCTCCACCAACACCACAACAACAAAAATTAAGGAGTAATTGTTGTCTCTCGTAAGTCATAACATAAGAATGCTTTTGATCTCATCTCGACATCTCAGGGTCTCAACCTTGGTACTCTCTTTGGAAAGCCAATAGTACATTGTAGCTTTGATTGTTGTCAAGTTCAATGAGATATTAAGAATCTAAGTTTATTTATTTATTTGTGTGTAAAGTTACAGCTCCTAAGTGATAGAATCAAGAATATCTTCAAGTGCCTAGGATGATCTTAGACGTCTTGATCTCAAAAGCATCTTACCTTTCACCATTTAATTGTTCAAAAGTCTATACAGATAATTCTATCATTGTGTTCTAATCTTTACTTGTAGGTTTTATTATATAATAACTTATGAGATTACAGCTTGGTTTATATATCAGAAATAATTTTTTCACCTCTCCTCCACCAACACCACAACAATAAAAGTTAAGGAGTAATTGTTTCTCTTGTAAGTCATAACATATGTTGCTTCAAAGTTACAGCTAGATAACTAAATGAGCTTTAGTTGTTTATTTAGCTATGATCTTATCCTAAACTTCCTCATAAATATGAAGCCTGCATCTAACATATTCTTTGGTCACCAGTGCCTTATTAAACAGGAGACAATATTTACATTGAAGCATCCTACCAATGAGATTATCAAAAAAATTGAGAAAACTATTATGCCTTTGGTTTTTAATGTAAAGAAAAATAACTTCAATGTCAATAAGCACTATCTTTTCTATTTAACATGCAATTTGCCATAACTCTTCTTCTTTACACAACTTTCCTTAGTGATTTAGAAAGAAAATTTATTATTAATCAAATTCGAGGTGCAAGATGAGAATTTGTAGAGTGGATGAATTGGTGCAAGGAATATGAGTGTTGCATGCATTGAATCTTGATTGCTTTGCTTGTGACCTTTATATTATCTTGAGCAGGCTTCCTCCTAATTGCTAAGTTTGGAAGATTGAATAGAACCGATGCACCTTAATTAGACTTGGTTATAGTTTTCTAACTTTCTATTTGGTCTGCAAATAAAATCAACTCAGGATTCTTGACTTCTCATGTCCAAAATTTTAATCTGATGATAGTCTCCCAATGATTAGTTTAGTTGGTGGCTTGTCTAAATCACATATATACTTGTCAGAGTTATGTGGAACTAAATGCTTGGCAAAATTACAAAAATACTCTTGAGATTTTCATGGAATTGAATAGTTAGTGATGCATGTCTTGATTTATTATGACAAAGTCATATGGTATTATTATGCTCTGCTAAAACCTTTGCAACCCACCTTAGATGAAACTTGAAGGGGAGAAATTTGGATGCAAGGGTCATTTTGTCTATTGCAATAGAGGCATTTCTCTCCTAGTTGCCTTGTTTGCAGGATCCCCTGACCATGAGTTCATTGGAACATTACCTGAAGATGTCTCAACTGGATGTCAATAATTTACTTGGACAAATTTTTGAAGTGACCCTTTGCTATACATGGTCAAGCTTTGAAAATCTGGGGGAGATACTCTAGAATTTCACAAGGTATGTATCTACTATCTCAATGCAATTCTCATATTAAATTAGAATGAATATTGAATTTTTATCCCGGGCATATTGGTTGCCAATATCTTGTTTGATGCCGAAGCCCTACCCTCTTTTATGTAAAAAGCATGTGTGATAAAATGTAGTGATGTTTATGCTAAAACGAGCTTCTACTACCTATCTTTAATTTATTCCAAAAGTAATTAGACCCCTAGATAGGGGTCTCTTGGATATAAGGACCTTAAATTCAATGTAAGACCTGTATTAAATTGGCTCCTTAGGGAATTGACACCCTGAACACAATATTATTTTCCCATGTTAGGAAAGCAGTCCATTTTTCTCTATAAATTATGATTAATAAATTCAATCATTCACTAAATTTGTCTTATGTGCAATTCTACAAGAACCTCTCAATTGGGTTGAAAGATATTGTCTAGAAATCAGGAGATGAAGTAAAAGAGGAAGTGAATAATGGTTAGTGTGCATTATAACATAGATTAACGCATTTTGCTTGAGTTTAAATCATTGTTCCTTTAATGGCTTTTAAATGGTGGTCAATACTTGAATTTATAAATCTAGCCATGCAATTGCATAGATAGAAAAAGAAATCATATGTAGAACTTGAGAATATTAGAATTTGTATGGTTTTTGAGAAAATTTAAACAAAAGAAAATAAAAATGAAACAATTTGTCGTTTCCTAAAAAATGAAAAAATCTCATTGATGAAATCTTATGCAAAAATTTGTTTAGTCCTTTCTCTTAGGGTTTGGTTCTTGCAAAGTAATACTTAAGTTATATAACAACAACATGAATATTCTTTATTCCCCTGCATAAGGTTCATCAGTTTCTCGAGGAAACTTCATTCTTCAGTGACATGCAATAATTGTTTTTGAAAGATGGCTACTGTAAACATAGAATCAATATGAAAGTTTATATACATGTCACTTATAATTAGTTGCCATATGCTCTAACCATCCATTCGTTAGTGCATGCATGTTGCCTATTCTTGGTCTTCACATTTTATAGGCATGGAGATGATACTACATTTGGCTTGTGGTTGTCTACATGGTTTTGGAAATTTTGGATACGCATGTTTGAGGCCTTTTGGTTTTGTATGTCGTGGAAGATACAATTCCACCAATGGATTATGACAATGTCTTTTAATGCATTGCGGTCGATATGTCATGGCAGGAGAGATTACAAAAATACATAAAGAGGTAAATCTATGTTATCTGCTAATAAAAATAACACCTTCTTTGTTTTGGTGGGATTTGTGAACTAAAAGAAATGTTTTTGACTCACTAACCTTCTACATTTCATACAATGTGTCCAAGTTGGGGAAAGACCTCATAAAGCTGACCTTGGTAAGCAGAATGATCTTTTTCTTGTATGATTCAGTCTATAAACATTTGGATGTCTTTCTTGAAACCAAAAAAATCATCAACAATTGAAATCTTTTAATTTTCCAATCACTACAAAATTTTAAAACCTTAAAATGTGTGTGCGAGAACTGTTCCATTAAGCATTGATTCTTTCATTAGGAATTAGATCTGGCTTTTATAGTAGATATAAAAGAGCTTTAGCTTTTTAAAACATAGACAAAAATAAAAGGAAAAATAAAAAGTAAAACAAACCGAGTAAATTGCATAGGCCTATGTGGCAATTTTTTCAAACAGGAACTAACTAGGCCAAGTATCTTGAACATATCAATTATTAATTATAATCAAAAGTTTTGAGCTTAGAATTTACGAAATCCAAAAGCGTTTAAGTTAAGGAAGGTGCTACTTTTAATGGTGCATATGGATTCATTTGATCAGAATGATAGGTAATTATGTTCATTAGTAGTGTGTTTGACACTAATATAACCATTGGATTGTTCTTATGAGATCCTTAATTTTCTAATTTAGATGATCAAGCCTCTTAACCAGCCTATGGTAGAATTCCACTCTTGATTGAAGGAAAGGAAAATTGTTGGGTTGAGGAAAATCCATTGGAGTTTCAATTTGAAAATGTACTTGGAGATTTGGTCTCTAAGGGGTAGAGTATTTTCTATGATAATGACTTCTCATACTTCTACATGTTTTTTCTTGGCTAAATTTTAGTTCATGCATGTGTATTAGGCCTACAAATATATCTGATAAACAATTCTCAGGACAATATTTGAAAGTTTTGATATTCAATCTAATTGCATAGAAACTCTTTTTTAGGTTCAAACCAGGGAATTCTCAATTCAAGTTTTTTTATTTATAGAGTTTTTTTTTTCTACCAAATTTCTTTTGTGAGGGCATATGTATATATAAAATAATTGTTGATACTTTATTTGAAAGTTTTGAAATTCAATCCAAAAGCATAAAACTCTTTTAGTTAAACCTTGTAGTCTTTTTTTTTTTTTTTTTCTTTATGAGAAACAACAAAATAAAAAAAGAAAGGACTAATGGTTTCCAACAACAACACTGCCGAGATCTGCCACTTCAAAAACCCCATTTCCAATTTTTCGTAGCAGAAACCCTAATTTCCTTGCGGAAAAATAAAAAAGAAAGGACAGAAAAAAGAGTTAAAAGGAGCTTCAGCAAGGGCGTGTTTGGATGTAAAGGTTTAGGAAGGACGGCGCTTGCAGGTGCCCTCGATGGTGATGAAGCAAACGGCGCAAAAAAAAAAAGCAAGATTATGGCGATTATAACACCAAATGTGAGCACATCCATTTCCTTTTCATTAAGCCTTTTAACCTTTTCAAGGCGTATTTTTTTCTAAACAGCATTGCTTTCCATCACCGCCGCCACTCTGCTCACCCATGGCATCAGGATGAGGATATATACTATATATAAATCCCTTTTTTTATATTAGAAACAAAAAGAAATGATTATTTGGTGGAAAAGTCTTTGGTTTGAATCATTGCATATATGAAAGGTTTGGAAGACTCAAATAGGATGTTTCAGTATTCACTTCCCCAATAGGTAAGTTTTGTAATTACTGATTTCAAGCTTAATACCTGAAGCTTATTTGCACGTATTAATTGAGATTAATACAGTTTTATTACAAACACCCTGCCATGTTGGGTCTGCACTTAAAAGTCATAATCAGCCTCGAGATGCTAAGCACGTTGCCTTTTCACTCATCATTTACCAAATGATTCCTTGGTTTTTACAAAGTATACGTACCAAAATTCTCGCGGAGAGATTTGTGTAATTTCTTGAATTCTAAGACAGGAAATGGGGATTTCCCGGGAAATCATGACAAATTATGTGTACAGATTCCTCGTGAATTTGCTGGGACTTTAGTTTTCTAAGACATGAACCTGGATATGGCATTGCAGCTGTTCTTGGAAACTTACTGAATGCTTGTTCAGCTATGAGTTCTCCACTAGAAGGAGTCTTTATGGAATTGATGGAATTAATTATTCAAGTTCTCTTCGAATAAGAGTTTATAACTGTAACAAAGTTGGATGATGCTTCTTGGGATTTTATAAAACCTGAAATTTTTGCATCTGTAGAAGCTACTGTTCCTTGACTCCAATACTGCAGCAACAATGGACTCAGCAAAAGTACTGCTCATTATTGTTGACCATCATTTTATCTATGTTAAAGGAGAAAGGGCAGGCTGCCCATTTTTCCTGGCATCTTTCCACCTACAGGTGTACACATATGCATGGTCACCTTCTGCATGCCGAGTCACAGTCTCAACTGAGCCAGAAGCTACACTTGATGCTCTGTTCATGAATGGGGCAATCATGAAGGTTGGAGTTGCTACAGATTCTTCTTACCAGGGAAAGGGTCTTACTGTTTTTATCTTTTGGGCCACCAAATTTGAATCAACATAATGGCAGTGTCATTGGCTTAATGGTGAGAAAATCAAATCTTGTTGCTCCTTTAGCTCAGTTTGCTTTTGGACTGGGAATAGAGCCTTGCATTGATGGAATAAGGGCATCAGTACTTTTGGACAAGTTCTGTCAACTTTTAGGAGGAACAAAATCAAAGAGATTTTGGGAAAAATGAAAAAGAAAATGAAGGTAGACAACAAACCCTAGGGCATATATACTCTATTATTTCTTTTCTATATAAAATTATTATTTTTCAATTTCTTTTTTCGCTAGGCAAATTAGCTTAAGATTAAACAAGATTTAATGTGTTAAATTTGTTAACAACTCTATTAATTTTTAAAAATAATTTAAAACTTAAAATAATAAACTCGTTAATACCATAAAATTTTTAATATAATAAAATATCTTTTTTCTTACATATAATAAAATAGTATATTTTCTACTAAAAATAATAATTTATGATTTTATTATAATATTATTGTTTATGTTTTACTAAAAACTATATATTTTTAATTTATTTTTAATTACAAAATTATTTTTATTTTCAATAAGACTTCAATTAAATTTAATTAATTAATATTATATAAATTGAATTTAAAATGTTTTTACAAAATCAAAATATATATTTTTTAAAAATAATAATAATAATAATAATAATTTATCTGAACAAGTCTTTTTGTTCTTTTATTTTTAAAATCCTTTTATAATAATAAATGATCAAATATCCTTAATTTTATAAAACATTAAAAAACTTTTTTTTTTTTATTCTTTAACATTAAAAAAGTTTCTAAAAAAACATAAGAAATCATGATCAAATAAAAAATTTTAAAAATTAATTAAAGCACTTAATTGACTTGTATTAAAAATGAATATTAAAATTGTTTTTATATTATAGAAATTTTTATTTCACTACAATAAAAAAATTGTTTCATAATTTAAAAAAAAATTATTTATCTTTAACTTATATATAATTGTGAAATTAATTTTTATTTTTTAATAAGACTTAACTTGAATTTTATTTCATATTATTATAAATTAATTTTATAAAATAAAAATAATATATTGTTTTTAAAAACAATACAAATTCTTTCATTCAAACGAACTTCTTGTTTTTTGTATTAAAACATCATGTCAAACACTCTAGTTTTTTAAAAATTCTAAAAAACTATTTTTAAAAACACCAAGAACAAGCCCTATATTTTTGCAATTATTCTGATGCTTGGATGAGATAAGGATGAATACGTGTGTAATGGCCAAGGCATGCATAGAAGGGCATTTCTTTCATGCTGCAATTTTGATCTCCATGCATGGGATCCAAAAGACTCCAGAAGGTTAGAGGCACGTGCATTCTGGATGGCTATCACACATGCGCTCCGGGTGAGATGGAGACATGCATTTGGCATGACGATGAGACTTTTGAGAAGGATCCATTTTCTTCCGGGACATGACATCATGATGGTTTCGAGAAGAGTCTCATGTGAGGGAGCATCACCATAGGCCATGCAAGGAAGTTATTGCCAATCACATTTTTGAACTGCCAGGCATTTAGGAGGCCGTTTTTGGGGAAGTCTCCGGAACAGGAATCTTTTTGTTGAGGGATGCACACCACACCGGGAATGGCGTAACAACTGTAGTTCCAGAGACTTTTGAGGTTGAAAAAATAGAGACTTCATTACCGACGAAGAAGCTCTTTTTGGCATTCTTGGAAATGAGACTTCGTCGCCAACATAGAGATTTTGGGCATTTTTTGGAGTAGGAGAGTTCATCACCGACAGAGGGAGTCACTTTTTGGGTGTTTTATGGAGGAGCGCAAATTCTCATTGAAAAAGGCAAGTTCATAGCTGCCGGAGTAGTTCACCATCGTTGAAGCTTGTGGTTCGTTTCATCACTGTCGGAGTAGTTCGCCACCGTTGAAGCTCGCTGGTTCGTTTATAGAGAGTCATCACCGCCATTAGAGTTCATTATCATCAGAGAGCAATATTCCCCATTGCAATCCACCGATAGTGAGAAAGGATCATCAGACACCCATATTTGGAGCTTCAGGATCTTCATATTCGAGGATAGAATCGCCATTTTCCTTGGGATATCCATTTTTCTGAGGGAACAAGAGATCACACTTGCATCATTATTCTTTTCTGGTTTCCGCGAACATCACAGGAGATTTTTCTACCATTTCAAATCAGTGCTCACCATTCTTCACCCTCATCTTGTCTGCAAGAGATCGCCATTCTTGTTATCCTTTTTTCCTGCACTCTTTTTAACTTTTCTTTTTTTCGTTTGGTTGCCGAGAAAATCTATATTTTCCTGTCCTTAAGTTTCTAGGAAACCACAAACTTGAAAGTATATTCTCGCCTTTCAAATGGGTGTTTCCAAGATTCCTGCTCTTTTTTTTTTTTTCTTTTTCTTTCCCTTCCTTTGATTTCTCAGCAACAAAAAAGATCATATTTGGAAATTGTTCCGCAACTAGGATCGCTAACCCAGTAGGTCATTAACGAAAACTGTTTAGTTAAGAGGAAGAATTTTTGTCATGATTTCCCCGGAACCCTAATTTCTGTTTGGTTGCGCAGAAAAAACAGGGAAAGACTCTATTTATTTCAGTTTCAAACAATCGCCTATCCTTGGATTTGCTATTTCAGCTTGGAGTGTTTCTAGAGAGAGAGCTAAGAGGGAGGAGATTGGAGGTTTATGGTGATCAGGTCTGATGAAACAACTGTTTTGACTAATCATTCCACTATTTAGATTTCTTGATTATCTGGTTTGCTTGTCTAACTGTTTCAACCTGTTGATGATGCTCGATTCTTTGTTTCTCGACGTTACTCCGCTGGGCCATGCACTTTGTTTCCTTTCCGAATATAAAATTTTGAATGGAAATTTTGAGGAAATTAGGGTTTCCCATGATGAGATTGGATCTATAATTGTTGGAACCCATGGTCAAATTCTTGAATTACTATTTCGGGATACCCTAATTCCCTGTTTTTGGTATAAAGATAAAGATTTCAGTTCAGTTTCAAGGCAAAGCTCTACATTTAATCTCTGTTTTGATCTTCTTTAGCTATGGATGCCGACGAGCATGGTAACAAACGGGTGTTTCAACGACTTGGAGCTTTGAATTATAGTGAAAAACAACAAAAGGTTTGTTACCATTGGAGGGCGGGCAGGCAGGTGCAACAAGTTCCCCTATCCGTACCTACCCAGAGAATTACCAGGTCCTCCTCCCCAACAACACCAACCATTCATAAGCAATGGATCATTGTCCAAATGGCCAAATCAAGGAGTACATGACGATCACAGCTTTTCTGGTGCATGAAGAAGTCCTAAGTTTAATCCTACGTGGGGGCCGGTTCACGACGGTGGTGCAGGCAATAGAGCTCAAGGTAGTGGCGCGGGCAATAGAGTATTTAAGAAGATTGAGAAGCTTTGTAATTATTGGCTTCAAGGAAATTGTAGTTATGGGGATAAGTGCAAGTTTTTGCATTCTTGGAGTGTTGGTGATTGTTTCTCTGAGTTTGACATAGCTTGAAGTGCATCAGAAGGTAATAAATTTGTTTGAATTTTGGTTACATTTGGAGTTCTTGTGCATTTGAATGGATGGGTTGATTTATGTTTATTGGAGTTCCGCAACTAGGATCGCTAACCCAGTAGGTCATTAATGGAAGCTGTTTAGTTAAGAGGAAGAATTTTTGTCACGATTTCCCTGGAACCCTAATTTCTGTTTGGTTGCCCAGAAAAAAAAAACAAGGAAAGACAGAAATTGACTGCCTGAACTTTGGATGTTGCTTTTGCTTCGTAGGGTATTAGATCATTAGAAGATACTAAAAAATAAAGAGTAAAAAACAAAATGGTGGCTATCAAGGTACATATTAGCTCTTATTCTTATCTAACTCCTTTTCTTTTCCTTTGTTTTGAATTGTGATCAAACTTTTCGTCTCCATAAATGTAGGGAAAATTGAATGCAGCTTCAAGTCAGGTTGCAGGAGATCAAAAAAATCTAAAGAGTGGTACATTTTACATTGTTTCTATAATGAGAAATTTTATATTCTCATGTATTATTAATTGGATGCTTAATTTAGTTTATAAAAATTATTAGTTTGATTGTTTTGTTGATACAATGCTTAGTCTAGTTTCTTTTAAAAATCATTAGTTTGGTTAATCTTTTGATCTCATGTTTAGTTTACTTTTCAAAAAATCATTAGTTTGGTTGGTTTGTTGATGTTGTGCTTGGTATAATTCTTTTAAGAACCATTAGTTTGGTTACTCTATTAATCTCATACATAGTTTAGTTTTTAAACATTATTTGTTTTACTAAGTTTAGTTTCTTTTAAAAATCATTAGTTCAATTAGTCCGTTGATCTCATATTTAGTTTAATTTTTAAATATTATTAGTATGGTATATTTATTGATACTATGCTTCGTTTAATTTCTTTTAAAAATCATTAGTTTAGTTGTCCTTTTGATCTTATGCTTAGTTTAGTTTTGAAAAATTATAAGTTTTGTTGCTTTGTTGATATAATGCACAATTTCATTTTCTTTAAAACATATTAGTTTAGTTATTATGTTGATCTCATGTTTTGTTTAGTTTTTAAAAATTATTAGTTTGGTTGCTTTGTTGATATCATGGTTTGTTCAATTTTTTTTTTAAAATAATTAGTTTAGTTATTTAGTTAATCTCATTTTTAGTTTTGGTTTTAAAAATTATTAGTTTGGTTGCTTTGCTGATATTATGCTTAGTTTAGTTTCATTAATGTGAAATTAGTTTAGTTATTCAATTAATCTAATATTTAGTTTCGTTTTGAAAAATTATTAGTTTGGTTACTCTGTCAATTTGTTTGGTTTAATTATCCTAAAAATCATTGGTTAGATTATTTGTTTAATCTCGTGCATAGTTTAGTTTTACTTTATTAGTTTGGTTGCTTTGTGGATATCACCTTTAGTTTAGTTTCTATTAAAAATCATTAGTTGGGTTATTCCGTTGATCTCATGTTTAGTTTAGTTTTTGAAAATTATTAGTTTGGTTGCTTTGTTGATATTTTGCTTAGTTTAATTCTATTATTAGTTGATCTCATATTTAGTTTAGTTTCTAAAAAAATTATTAGTTTGGTTGTTTTGTTCATATTATGTTTTGTTTAGTTTCTTTTAAAAATTGATTTAGAAGCAATCTATAGGTGAAAAAATCGAGCGTGGGGCAACGTGCGGTGACAAGCAGGGAGAGCACAAAAAATCACCGATTGTTTGAATTTTAAAAAAAAAATTATGTATATTGATATTTTTTTAATTATTCATTTTTAATTTATCTTTTATTTTAAATTTATATTATCATTTTATTTTTAACTACTTTTCATATTTATCTCATTAATCCTATTTTAAAAAATTATTATCACTTCACTTTTAATTTTTTATTTATTCTTTTAATTTTATATTTTAAAAATATAATTTTACTAAAAAATTGCTACAATATAAAAAATTAATGAAGTTTGAATATTTTAAAAATTAAAATTAATTTGATAAGATAAATTATTAATAATTTTAATTATTTAAAAAAATTAATGTTAATAAAAAAAGTTGTCAGCACATATTTATAATAAAATTTTAGAAATTAAATCTCAAATAAAATATTTTATAGAAATCAATTTAAATTTTTGTTTAAAATGTAATAAAACATGTTTTAATTTTTAAAATAAATGAATATAAATATATTAAAGGAATTTAAGCTAATTTTTTTAATAAAAATTTGATAAATATTATCTATAATCGTATTTATGTTAATTACACTTACAAAAGAACTTTAATATGTGTATTTTTACTTATTTTATCATTTTTTTTTAAGTTTTCTAAATATTTTCATGAATTTTGAACTATTTCTCTTCTATCAATATTTTTGTCAAAATATTCATCGATATTTATCCGATATATTCAATATATCCGTAAAATCCAAGTACCGATATATCCGTGTTTACCGATATTTTAAACCTTGGTTATGCTTGGTATAATTCTTTTAAAAATCATTAGTTTGATTACTTAATTAATCTCACACTTAGTTTAGTTTTTAAACATTATTAGTTTGCTTACTTTCATGATATTATACTAAGTTTAGTTTCTTTTAAAAAGTCAGTTATCTCATGTTTAGTTTAGTTTTGAAAAATTATTACTTTGGTTTCTTTGTTGATATTATGCTTACTTTTGTTTTTGTTTTCTTTTTTTTGGAAAAAAAAAAAAACCATTAGTTTGGTTGTTTTGTTCATATTATGATTTGTTTAGTTTCTTTTAAGATTATTAGTTTGGTTATTCCTTTCATCTTATACTTAGTTTAGTTTATAAAAATTATTAGTTTGGTTGCTTTGTTGATATTATACTTAGCTTAGTTTCTTTTAAAAATCATTAGTTATGTGGTTATTCCATTAATCCCATGTTTAGTTTAGTTTGTAAAAAATTATTAATTTGGGTGCTTTGTTGATATTGTGCTTAGTTTAGTTTATTTTAAAAATGATTAGCATGGTTATTTTTTTTTAATCTCATGCTTAATTTAGTTTTGAAAAATTATTAGTTTGGTTATTTTGTTGATCTCATGTTTAGTCTAGTTTTTAAAAATTATTAGTATGGTTGGTTCATTGATATTATGCTTAGTTTAGTTTCCTTTAAAAATCATTATGTTTTGTTTAGTTTTTCAGTTTATCTCATATTTAGTTGAGGTTTAAAAAATTATTAGTTTTCTCATCATTGGGATAATATCCTAGGTCCTATATAAGTTTATTCTTTGTTTATTTTGCTTTCCCGTCATTGGGACGCCATCGTAGGTTCTAATATAAGTAAATGTTAGTTCATTTCGTTTCTCATCAATAGGACTGCATCCTAGATTGAATATAAGTTTCTTCTCTCTTCATTTGGTTTCTCATCATTTAGACACCATCCTAGGTTCTATGTAAGTTTCTTCTTTGTTACTATTGTTTTTCATCATTGGGACAACATCATAGGTTGTACCTCAGTTTATTCTGTGTTTATTTCGTTTCTCATCATTCGGAGGCAAAGCTAGGTTCTATCTAAACATAATCTTGTGTTCCATTGGTTTCTCATCATTGGGACACAATCCTAGGTTGTTTCTAAATTTAATCGTTTGTTCCTTTGTTTCTTGTCAATGGAGCACCATTCCAAGATTCTAACATAGTTTATTCTTTATTCATGTGGTTTCTCATTATTGAGACAACATCCTAGGTTGTATCTAAGTTTCGTATTTGTTTCTTTTGCTTTTTATCATTGCAGCACCATTAATTTCTATTTCGTTTTATTCTTTGTTCATTTTGTGTCTGATAAGTGGAATGTTATCCTAGGTTCTATTTAAGCTTAATTGTTTGTTCCATTGGTTTCTCATCATTGGGACACCATCCTAAGTTCTTTATTAGTTTATTCTATCTTCATTTGGTTTCTAATTATTGGGACGCCATCCTAGGTTCTATATGTGCTTAATCATTTGGTTTCTAATTATTGGGAACAACTTAGGTTCTTTCTCAATTTATTCTTTGTTTGTTTGGTTTCATATCACTGGGAAGACATCCTAGGTTTTGTATAAGTTTAATCGTTTGTTCATTTGGTTTCTCATCATTGTGACACCCTCGCTTCTATTTAGGTTTCTTCTTTGTTCCTTTGGTTTCTCATCATTAGGACACCATCCTCTATTCTATCTTAGTTTATTATTTCTTTGTTTGGTTTTTCATCATTGGGGCATCATCCTTGGTTCTATCTACATTAATCATTTGTTTCTTTAGTTACTGAATATTAGGACACCATCATTGGTTTGATTTTACTTTGATGCTTATTCCTTTGGTTTCTCATCCTTAGGACAATATCCTGGGTTCTATATAATGTTATTATTATTTTTTATTTACTTTCACATTATTGGGATGCCATCTTAAGTTCTATCTAAAGCTTAAACGTTGGTTCCTTTTGTTCTCATCAATAGGACTACATCCTAGGGTGAATTGAAGTTTCTTCTTTGTTCCTTTGGTTACTAATCATTGGGAAACCATCTCAGATTCTATCTAAATTTCTTCTTTGTTACTTTTTTTTCTCCTCATTGAGACACCATCATATATTTTTATCACATGTTATTCTTTGTTCATTTCGTTTCTCATCATTGGGATGCAAAACTAGGTTTTATATAAAGATAATTGTTTGTTCCTTTGGTTTCTCATCATTGGGAAGCCATCACAGGTTGTTTCAAAACTTAATCATTTGTTCCTTTGGTTTCTCGTCATTGGGACACCATCCTATATTCTAACTCAGTTTATTTTTTGTCAATTTGGTTTCTCATCATTGGAACACCATTCTAGGTTGTATCCAAGTTTCTTCTTTATTACTTTTGTTTTTTATCATTAGGACACCATTCTAGTTTCTATATCAGTTTAATCTTTGTTCATTTGGTTTCTGATCAATGGAATGCTATCCTAGGTTCTTTCTAAGCTTAATCATTTGTTCCTTCATTTTCTCATCATTGGGACACCATCCTAGGCTCTTTCTCAATTTATTCTTTGTTCATCTGGTTTTTAATTATTGGGACGTCATCCTAAGTTCTATCTAAGTTTGCTTTTTGTTAGTTTTGTTTCTCATCATTGGGACACCATTCTACTTTCTAATTATCCTTAATCGTTTGTTCCTTTACTTTCTCAACATTGGGACACGATCATAGGTTTGATTTAAGTTTGATGTTTGTTCCTTTGGTTTCTCATCATTGGGACACTATCCTAGGTTATATCATGTATTCTTTGTTTATTTGTTTTCCTATGATTCCATTCTTGGTTCTATCTTATAGCTTAAACGTTAGTTCCTTTTGTTACTCATCAATAGGATTGCATCTTAGGCTGAATCTAAGTTTCTTTTTTCTTCCTTTTTGTTTCTCATCAATGGGATTGGTTCCCAGATTCTATCTAAGTTTCTTCTTTGTTACTTTATTTTCTCATCATTGGGACACCATCATAGGTTTTGTTTATTCTTTGTTCATTTTGTTTATCATCAGTGGGATGCGTAACTAGGTTCTATATAAACATAATCGTTTGTTCCTTTGATTTCTCAATATTGGGTGGTTCTTTCTAAAGTTAATCAATTTGTCCTTTGGTTTCTCATCATTGGGACACCATCTTAGGTTCTATCTCAATTTATTTTTTGTTTATTTGGGTTCTTAACATTGGGTACTATCCTAAGTTGTATCTAAGTTTCTTATTTGTTACTTTCGATTCTCATAAGTGGGACACCATTCTAGTTTCTGTTTCTGTTTATTCTTTGTTCATTTGGTTTCTGATCAGTGGAACGCTATCCTAGGTTTTATTTCAGCTTAATTGTTTTTTCCTTTGGTTTGTCATCGTTGGGACTCCATCCTAGGTTCTTTCTACACTTAATCATATGCTCTTTTTTTTTTTCTTGTCATTTAGGACACCATCATAGGTTATATCTCGATTTATTCTTTGCTCATTTGGTTTTTCATCATTGGGACACCATCCTAAGATGTATCTATGTTTCTTCTTTATTACATTTGTTTCTCATCATTGGGAAACCATTCTAGTTTCTATCTCAGTTTATTCTATGTTCATTCTCAATTTAATATTTGTTTCATTTGATTTCTAATTATTCGGATGTCATTCTAGGTTCTAAGTATCTTTTCTATTATGTTTGTTTCTAATTATTGGGACATCGTCCTAAGTTTTTTCTTTTTTCATTTGGTTTCATATATCATTGGAAAGATGATAGGTTCAATATAAGCTTAATATTTTGTCTATTTGGTTTCTCATCATTGCGACACCCTCCTAGGTTCTATCTAGGTTTCCTCGTATTTCTTCTTGTTTCTCATCATTAGGACACCATCCTATGTTCTATGTTAGTTTATTCTTTGTTTATTTCATTTCTCATCATTGGAACGTCATCCTAGGTTTTATCCATGTTTCTTCTTTTTTCCTTTAGTTTCTCATCTTCGCTACACTATCCTACGTTTTATCTCCGTTTTCTCTTTATCTTTAAGATGGATTCTTATGAGTGGTGCGCTTTATTAATACTTCTTATCTTTAAAGGGAGAAATTTCTTATCGTTTTAGTGGCGAACTTATGTTGTTAACTTACCGTTTTATTTCCTGAAAATGGTATCACCTCCAAAGGATGAGTGGTTTTTAATAATCTCCAAGACCTCTATGATCTTTTTGCCCGAATCTCTAACCTTCAAAGGGTTATAAGGTAAGTATTTAGAGGCAAAAGCCATGAGGATTTTGGTATCTAAGGGTTTCCAAATTAGAGTTGAATTTAAATTCATTTCTAAACTGAACAGGACTTTTCTTGCCAATTAAGAGAACTAAAACCACTTGAGTTGGATTAACCGCTTAAACACTTTTTAGATGTACGTTTGATTGCACAACAACTCTTGAATTTTGATGGAGAGAAAGCCAATATGTAAAAAGATTTCTATGTTCAAATAAAAATTAGAACAAAATTCCCAACACAAAAACAAGAGTCAATATCGAACAAGGTTATCGAAGAATTCGACTCTGTACGAATTTAACTCATAATCACTATCACTATTAGAATCATTCATGGATACAACAAAAGCTAACATGTCATTGGGATTGTACCTTGCATCTTCAAAAGTTATAGAAGCACTGTCCTATCTAAATTTAATAGTTTGTTCCTTTGGTTTCTCATCGTTTGGCAACCATCCAAGGTTTTATGGAAGTTTATTCTTTCTCCCTTTGGTTTCTCATCTTTGGGAAGAATTCGTAGGTTCTATCTCAGGTCATTCACTGTTTCCTTTGGTTTGTCATCATTGGGACGCCCCGTAGAACCTATCTATGTTTAATTATTTGTTTCTTTAATGTCTCATAGTTTGGGCACCATCCTAGGTTCTATTTAAGTTTATTCTTCAATCCTTCTATTTCTATTATTGGAACGCGATCTAGGTTTTATCTAAGTTCATTTGTTTGTTGCATTCGTTTTTCATCATTGGGACAACTTTTTAGGTTCTATCTAAAGCTTATTCCTTTTTTCAATTTGTAACTAATCATTGGGACATGATCCTTTGGTTTCTTATCGTTTGGACAACATCTAGGTTTTATGGAAGTTTATTCTTTCTCCCTTTGGTTTCTCATCTTTGGGACGACATTGTAGCTTCTTTCTAAGGTCATTCATTCTTTCCTTGGGTTTGTCATCATTGGGACGCCCCCTAGGCCCTATCTAAGCTTAATTTTTTGTTTCTTTAATTTCTCATCATTTGGACACCATCTTAGGTTCTATCTATGTTTATTCTTCATCTCTTTTGTTTCTTATCGTTGGAACACCATCTAGGTTTAATCTAAGTTCATTTTTTTGTTCCACTCGTTTTTCATCATTGGGACAGCTTTCTAGGTTCTATCTAAGCCATTCCTTTTTCCCATTGGTAACTAATCATTGGGACATGATCTTTTCGTTTCTCATTCTTTGGAAACCATCTAGGTTTTATGGAAGTTTATTCTTTCTCCATTTGGTTTCTTATCTTTGGGACGAGATCGTACGTTCTTTGTAAGGTCATTCATTCTTTACTTTGGTTTGTCATCATTAGGATGCGCCCTAGGCCCTATGTAAGCTTTATTGTTTTTTCGTTTAATTTCTCATCGTTTAGACCATGTCTTAGGTTCTATCTATGTTTATTCTTCATCCCTTTTGTTTCCTATCATTGGAACGTGATCTAGGTATTATCTAAGTTCATTTGTTTGTTCCACTCATTTTTCATAAATGGGACAGCATTCTGGGTTCTATCTAAGGTCATTCCTTTTTTCCATTTGTAACTACTCGTTGGGACTTTTGCCTTTGGTTTCTCATTGTTTGGACACCATCTAGGTTTGACGGATGTTTATTCTTTCTCCATTTGGTTTCTCATTTTTTGAAGACATCGTATGTTCTTTCTAAGGTGATTCATTCTTTAGTCTGGTTTGTCATCATTGGGACGCCCCCTAGGCCCTATCTAAGCTCAATTATTTGTTACTTTAATTTCTCATCGTTTGGACAACATCCTAGGTTCTATCTATGTTTATTCTTCATCCCTTTTCTTTCCTATGATTGGAACACCATTTAGGTTTTATCTAAGTTCATTATTTTTTTTCCACTCGTTTTTCATCACTAGGACAGCATTCCAGGTTCTATCGAAGGTCATTCCTTTTTTCCATTTGTAACTAATCATTGGGACATGATCGTTTGGTTTCTCATGGTTTGGACACCATCTAGGTTTTATGGAAGTTTATTCTCTCCCTTTGGTTTCTCATCTTTGGGATGACCTCATAGGTTCTTTCTCTCATTTAGTCTTTGGGACTTTTGCCTTTGGTTTCTCATCGTTTGGACACCATCTAGGTTTGATGGAAGTTTATTTTTCTCCATTTGGTTTCTCATTTTGGGACGACATCGTAGGTTCTTTCTAAGGTGATTCATTCTTTACTTTGGTTTGTCATCATTGGGCCGCCCCCTAGGCCCTATGTAGGCTTAATTGTTTGTTGCTTTAATTTCTCATTGTTTACACACCATCCTATGTTCTATCTATGTTTATTCTTCATCCCTTTTGTTTCCTATCATTGGAACGCGTTCTAGGTTTTATCTAAGTTCATTTGTTTGTTCCACTCGTTTTTCATCATTAGGATAACTTTCTAGGTTCTATATATGCTCATTCCATTTTTCCATTTTTCCATTTGTAACTAATCATTGGGACACGAACCTTTTCTTTCTCACTGTTTGGACACCATCTAGGTTTGGTGGAAGTTTATTCTTTCTCCCTTTGGTTTCTCATCTTTGGGACGACATCGTAGCTTCTTTGTAAGGTCATTCATTCTTTCCTTTTGGTTTCTCATCATTGGACGTCCCGTAGGCCCTATCAAAGCTTAATTTTTTGTTCCTTTAATTTCTCATTCATTCATTCTTTCCTTTAATTTTTTGTTCCTTTATTCTTCATCCCTTTTGGTTCCTATTATTGGCACATGATCTAAGGTTTTATCTAAGTTCGTTTGTTAGTTCCTCTCGTTTCTCATTAGTGGGCAACATTCTAGGTTCTATCTAAGGTCATTCCTTTTTTCCATTTGTAACTAATCATTGGGACATGAACATTTGGTTTCTCATTGTTTGGACATAATCTAGGTTTAATGGAAGTTTATTCTTTCTCCCTTTGGTTTCTCATCTTTGGGATGACATTGTAGGTTCTATCTCATGTGATTCATTCTTTCCTTTGGTTTGTCATCATTAGGACACACCGTAGGCTTTATCTAAGCTTAATTATTTGTTTCTTTAATTTCTCATCGTTTGGACACCATCCTCGGTTCTATGTTTATTCTTCATCCCTTTTGTTTCCTATGATTGGAACACGATCTAGGTTTTATCCAAGTTCATTGGTTTGTTCCACTCGTTTTTCATCACTGGGACAGCTTTCTAGGTTCTATCTAGGCTCATTCCCTTTTTCTATTTGTAACTAATCATTGGGACATGATCCTTTGGTTTATAATTGTTTGGAAACTATCCAGGTTTTATGGAAGTTTATTCTTTCTCCATTTGGTTTCTCATCTTTGGGATGACATCGTAGGCTCTATTTAAGGTCATTCATTCTTTCCTTTGGTTTGTCATCATTAGGACGCCCCATAGACCCTATGGAAGTTTAGACGCAATCAAGGTTTGCTCGAAGTTTATTCTTTCTCCCTTTGGTTTCTCATCTTTCTGACGACATCGTAGGTTCTAAGGTCATTGATGCTTTCCTTTAGTTTGTCTTCATTGGCACGCCTCCTAGGCCCTATCTAAGCTTAATTATTTGTTCCTTTAACTTCTCATCGTTTAGACACTATCCTGGGTTCTATCTATGTTTATTCTTCATCTCTTTTGTTTCCTATCGTTGGATTGCGATCTAGGTTTTATCTAAGTTCATTTGTTTGTTCCACTTGTTTTTCATCTTTGGGACAACTTTCTAGGTTGTATCTAAGCTCATTCCTTTTTTCCATTTGTACTAATCATTGGGACATGATCCTTTGGATTCTCATCGTTTGGACACCATCTAGGTTTTTTGGAAGTTTATTCCTTGTCCCTGTGGTTTCTCATCTTTGGGACGACATCATAGCTTCTTTCTAAGGTCATTCATTTTTACCTTCAGTTTGTCATCATTGGGATGCCCCTTAGGCCCTATCTAAGCTTAATTGTTTGTTCCTTTAATTTCTCATCGTTTGGACACCATCCTAGGTTCTGTCTATGTTTAGTCTTTGTCCCTTTAGTTTCCTATGATTGGAACACCATCTAGGTTTAATCCATGTTCATTTGTCTTTTCCACTCGGTTTTCATCATTGGGATAGCTTTCTAGGTTCTATTATGCTGATTCCTTTTTTCCATTTGTAACTAATCACTGGGACTCGATCCATTGGTTTCTCACCGTTTCGACACCATCTAGGTTTGATGGAAGTTTATTCTTTCTCCCTTTGGTTTCTCATCTTTGCGACGACTTTGTAGCTTCTTTCTATGGTCATTCATTCTTCAATTTGGTTTTTCATTATTGGGACGCCCCGTAGGCCCTATCTAAGCTTAATTGTATGTTCCTTTAATTTCTCATCGTTTAGACACCATCCTAGGTTTTGTCTATGTTTATTCTTCATCCCTTTCGTTTCCTATTATTGGAATGGCATCTAGGTTATATCTAAGTTCATTTGTTTGTTCCACTTGTTTTCAATCGTTTGGACTGCTTTTTAGGTTCTATCTAAGCTCATTCCTTTTTTCCATTTGTAACTAATCATTTGGACATGAAGCTTTGGTTTCTCATTGTAACACCTAGTACTAATGAATTAAATAGGCAATAATGATTATTTTAGTACTTAACTTTAAGCTTGCTTAATTAGATGTTAAAACTATTTAGTGCTAATCATATTTAATTATGAATTAAACTTTGATTATGGTTAAGTGGGATTAGTTAATGACCTAAGCATGCTTATTAGGTTCTTAGGGACTAATTAGGGTTATGAAAACCTAAAGGACTAATGGGCAATTATGGGTTTTATTTTTGATAACTTGAAGGACTAAAGTGCAAAATTTGGAAATTGGAGTTAGTGGAATGCCACCTCCTACTTGGGTGATTGGTGGCAGCCATGTGGGCGGCCACCTCATGCTTGGGTGCTTGGAGACCCCTTTATAAGGGGGCTGCAGCTCGTTTTGCACCATTTCACCTGCAGCAACTTGGGTTAGAGAGAGAAAGTGTAGATTTGAGGTAAGCAAGTTGTTTAATTTTGTAATTTTCGTTTATTTTGGTTCCTAATGGTATGTTGAATAGAATTAACGGTTAAAATTGTGTAAAAGTTGAGTATAATTAGCTATAAACCTGTTTTAGTTAAAAATCACAATTAATTAAAGATTAAAGTATTTTAAGTTAAGTATTTTATTAATGGTAAGATCAGCATAAATCTTTGTTTAATTTGGTTTGATTGAAAAATAGATTAGTAAACATGTGATGAATTGGGTTATTTGGACACTTGGGATTTGTTAATAGGTTAGGCTTTAAGAAAATCAAAAGAATTAGTGTTTGGTAATTAATTAGGGAAATTAATATGCATTGTAAATATTGTTTAATTCAATTCAAATTTGATCTGAAAACATGTAGGATATAGATTAGAGAATGTGAGAATTAAAAATTTGCAACAATAAACTATATAAATTTTCATGGTTAGGAAACCTAAATTATGTTGTTTCATTTCAGTTCCTCGTAATAGGCAAAGATCGCCTACTTAGAAGAAACACAAAAAGGAAGTCGGTGTAAGGTAGGGAATTTTATGCTATTCTATGGTGTATCTGATTTCTTTTCTTGAATTATTTGTTGGAATTTTATGTTATTTCTATGATTTCATAAAATCTTTTAAAGTGTCATTGCATCTCGGTTTATTGCATTGAAATGTTACCATGATGTTGGAACGTATATTGGTATGAAGATTCGTGGTTTTGTGTTGTCGAAATGGTTTATGGTGTGATTGCATTGCAAGAAGGATATGGAATTATCACAGATCATATTCAGAGAATTTATTGGTGGCGAAGTGCTTATGTGATGCTACAGGCCTTATCATTTGATATATTGTTTATGTGGGACCGTGGGTCCTTGGGTGAAAGTCCCTAAAGCCCTCGAGGAAGACACTCCGATGTGGGTGTATGGGGTTGGTCCTGCCCTTGGGTATGAGTCCCAAAAGACACGGGGTATGACTTGCCCTTGGGTGATGTCCCAGAATAGTCATTATTATATTGATCGAGTATCTTGTGGAGCATTGATATCTACTGTGTAGATTATTGGGAGTCAGCAAATTATCAGTTGTGAAAGGATGGATGGGGAAAAGCAATGATGAAACCAACAAACACATGCATACATGTTTGGCATGATTACACATTTGTTAATGGTTATGAAATGTTCATCATGCATGTTATTAAACGTTTAATTCAAGGTTTTACCTAGGATGGTTATAAACTTTCCTACTGAGTTGTGAACTCTACCTATTCCTTCCACCCATAGATGCAGGTCAGAAGACCTATGCAGGAAAGAATGCTTGAGCAATGCTTTACTGTGATTGGATGTTGTTTGCTCATATTGAAAGTCTTTTGAGGCCATGCCTTTTGTATCAAGACTACACCTTTTGTTGGAATGATGTAATGTATATATTTGTTAGATACACTTGTAGTATGGGCTACCCATAGTAAACAATGGGGTTTGGTATATGTAAATTAATGTTGTACAAGTTTCTTTTGTGAAACAAAACATATTTTGTTAACTTAATAGTCACAATGTTTAATACAGGATGTACTCTTTATAACAGGTTTTCCATCCTCTTTTTTAACAAATTCAAGTAGGAACTCAACATTTAAATTTTTGAGAGCACTTATACTATATTTGAGTATCAATTCTTTAGTTGAAGAATAAATAATAATCATAAGAAAAAAAAAAAAAAATTGGGGTGTGACAGTATGAGTCCCAAAAGACATGGGGTATGACTTGCCCTTGGGTGATGTTCCAGAATAGTCATTATTATATTGACCGAGTATCTTGTGGAGCATTGATATCTGCTGTGTACATTGTTGGGAGTCAGCAATTTATCAGTTGTGAAAGGATGGATGGGGAAAAGCAATGATGAAACCAACAAACACATGCATACATGTTTGACATGATTACACATTTGATAATGGTTATGAAATTTTTATCATGCATGTTATTAAACGTTTGATTCAAGGTTTTTAAGGGTATACCTAGGATGGTTATAAACTTTCCTACTGAGTTGTGAACTCACCCTATCCCTTCCACCTCTAGATGCAGGTCAGAAGACCTATGTAGGAAAGAATGCTTGAGCAATGCTTTACTGTGATTGGATGCTGTTTGCTCATATGGAAAGTCTTTTGAGGCCATGCCTTTTGTATCAAGACTAAACCTTTTGTTGGAATGATGTAATGTATATATTTGTTAGATACACTTGTAGTATGGGCTACCCGTAGTAAACAATGGGGTTTGGTATATGTAAATTAATGTTGTACAAGTTTCTTTTGTGAAACAAAACATATTTTGTTAACTTAATAGTCACAATGTTTAATACAGGATGTAATCTTTATAACAGGTTTTCCATATCCTCTTTTTGAACAAATTCAAGTACGAACTCAACATTTCAATTTTGAGAGCACTTATACTGTATTTGAGTATCAATTGTTTAGTTGAAGAATAAATAATAATAATAATAAGAAAAAAAAATGGGGTGTGACACTTTCTCCCTTAGGTTTCTCATTGTTTGGACATCATCTAGTTTATTCTTTCTCCCTTTGGGACGACATCATAGGTTCTATCTAAGGTCATTCATTCTTTCCTTGGGTCTGTCATCATTGGGACACCCCCTAGGCCCTATCTAAGGTTAATTGTTTTTTCCTTTAATTTTTCGTCCTTTGGAAACCATCCTAGGTCCTATCTATATTTATTCTTCATCCTTGTTGTTTACTATTGGAACACCATCTAGGTTTTATCTAAGTTCATTTTTTTGTTCCTCCATTTTTTCATCACTGGGACAGGTTTCTAGGTTCGATCGAAGCTCATTCCTTTTTTCCATTAATAACTAGTCATTGGGACATGATCCTTTGGTTTCTCATCGTTTGGACGCCATCTAGGTTTTATGGAAGTTTATTCTTTCTCCCTTTGGTTTCTCATATTGGGGACGACATCATAGGTTTTTTCCTAAGGTTATTCATTCTTTTCTTTCGTTTGTCATCATTGGGACGCCCCCTAGGCCCTATCTAAGCTTAATTGTTTTTTAATTTAATTTCTCATCGTTTGGACGCCATCCTAGGTTTTATCTATGTTAATTCTTCATCCCTTTTGTTTCCTTTCATTCGAACGCCATCTAGGTATTATTTAAGTTCATTTGTTTTTCATCATAGGGACGACTTTCTAGGTTCTATCGAAGCTCATTCCTTTTTTCCATTTGTAACTAATCATTGGGACATGATCCTTTGGTTTCTCATTGTTTGGACACCATCTAGGTTTGATGGAAGTTTATTCTTTCTCTCTTTGGTTTCTCATCTTTGCGACAACTTTGTAGCTTCTTTCTATGGTCGTTCATTCTTTAATTTGGTTTGTCATTATTGGGACACCCTGTAGGCCATATCTAAGCTTAATTGTATGTTCCTTTAATTTCTCATCGTTTAGACACCATCCTAGGTTTTGTCTATTTTTATTCTTCATCCCTTTTGTTTCCACTTGTTTTCAATCGTTTGGACTGCTTTCTAGGTTCTATCTAAGCTCATTCCTTTTTTCCATTTGTAACTAATCATTCGGTCATGAAGCTTTGGTTTCTCATCATTTGGACACCATCAAGGTTTTATTCAAGTTTATTCTTTCTCCCTTAGGTTTCTCATTGTTTGGACATCATCTACTTTATTCTTTCTCCCTTTGGTTTTCTCATCTTTGGGAGGACATCATAGGTTCTATCTAAGGTCATTCATACTTTGCTTGGGTCTGTCATCATTGGGACGCCCCCTAGGCCCTATCTCAGGTTAATTGTTTTTTCCTTTAATTTGTCGTCATTTGGAAACCATCCTAGGTCCTATCTATATTTATTCTTCATCCCTTTTGTTTACTATCATTGGAACACCATCTAGGTTTTATCTAAGTTCAGTTTTTTGTTCCTCCATTTTTTCATCATTGGGACAGGTTTCTAGGTTCGATCGAAGCTCATTCCTTTTTTCCATTAATAACTAGTCATTGGGACATGATCCTTTGGTTTCCCATCGTTTGGACGCCATCTAGGTTTTCTGAAAGTTTATTCTTTCTCCCTTTGGTTTCTCATATTGGGGACGACATCATAGGTTTTTTCTAAGGTCATTCATTCTTTTATTTCGTTTGTCATCATTGGGTCGCCCCTTAGGCCCTATCTAAGCTTAATTGTTTTTTCCTTTAAGTTCTCATCGTTTGGACACCATCCTAGGTTTTATCTATGTTAATTCTTCATCCCTTTTGTTTCCTATCATTCGAATGCCATCTAGGTATTATTTAAGTTCATTTGTTTTTCATCACAAGGACAACTTTCTAGGTTCTATCGAAGCTCGTTCCTTTTTTCCATTTGTAACTAATCATTAGGACATGATCGTTTGGTTTCTCATCGTTTGGACACCATCTAGGTTTTATGGAAGTTTATTCCTTCTCCCTTTAGTTTCTTATATTGGGGACGACGTCATAGGTTTTTTCTAAGGTCATTCATTCTTTTCTTTCGTTTGTCATCATTGGAAAGCCCCCAAGGCCCTATCTAAGCTTAATTGTATGTTCCTTTAATTTCTCAATGTTTAGACACCATCCTAGGTTCTATCAATGTTTATTCTTCATCTGTTTGGTTTCCTATCATTAGAAGGCAATCTCGGATTATTCTAAGTTCATTGGTTAGTTCCACTCATTTTTTTTCATTGGGACAACTTTCTTGGTTCTATCTTAACTGATGTGTTTTTTCCATTTGTAACTAATCATTGGAACATAATCCTTTAGTTTCTCATCGTTTGGAAACAATCTAGGTTTAAAGGAAGTTTATTCTTTCTCATTTTGGGACATCGTATGTTCTTTCTAAGGTCATTTATTCTTTACCTTGGTTTGTGATCATTGGAACGCGGACAGGCCCTATCTAAGCTTAATATTTTGTTCCTTTAATTTCTCAAATTCTTCATCCTTGTTGTTTTTTGTCACTGGACGCCATCTAAATTTTATCTAAGTTCATTTATTTGTTCTACTCGTTTTTCGTCATTGGGACAACTTTCTAGGTTCTATCTAAGCTCATTCCTTTTTTCCATTTATAACTAATCATTGGGACATGATCCTTTGGTTTTTCATTGTTTAGACACCATCTAGGTTTTATGGAAGTTTATTCTTTCTCCATTTGGTTTCTCATTTTGGGACGACATCGTCGGTTCTTTCTAAGGTCATTCATTCTTTACTTTGGTTTGTCATGATGGGGATGCACCCTAGGCGCTATCTAAGCTTAATTGTTTGTTCCTTTAATTTGTCATCGTTTAGACCTCATCCTAATCTCAGTTCATTTGTTTGTTCTACTCAATTTTCGTCATTGGGACAGCTTTCTAGGTTCTATCTTAGCTGATTACTTTTTTCCATTTGTAAATAATCATTGGGACACGAGACTTATGTTTCTCACTTGCTCGATACTATCTAGGTTTGACGGAAGTTTATTCTCTCCCTTTGGTTTCTCATCTTTGGGATGACATCATAGGTTCTTTCTAAGGTCATTATTCTTTACTTTGGTTTGTCGTCATGGGGACGGCCCCTAGGCCCTATCTAAGCTTAATTGTTTGTTCATTTAATTTCTCACCATTTTAGACACCATCCTAGGTTCTATCTATTTTTATTCTTCATCCCTTTTGTTTGCTATCATTGGAATACCATTTAGGTTTGATCTAAGTTCATTGCTTTGTTCCACTCGTTTTTCATCATTGGGACAACTTTTTAGGTTCTATCTATGCTTGTTCCATTTTTCCATTTGTAACTAATCATTAGGACACGAAACTTTGGTTTCTAATTGGGTGGACACCATCTAGGTTTGATGGATGTTTATCCTTTCTTCCTTTGGGACGACATTGTAGGTTCTAAGGTCATTCATTCTTTCCTTTGATTTGTCATAATTGGCACGCCCCTTTGGCCCTATCTAAGCTCATTACTTTTTTTGATTTTTAACTAATCATCGGGACATGAACCTTTGGTGCCTCATCGTTTCGACACAATCCCTTGGATGGAAGTTTATTCTTTGTCTATTTGGTTTCTCATTTTGTGATGACATCGTAGGTTCTTTCTAAGGTCATTCATTCTTTACTTTGGTTTATCATCATTGGGACGTCCATTAGGCCCTATCTAACATAATTGTTTGCTCCTTTAAGTTCTCACCATTTAGACACGATACTAGGTTCTATCTTTGTTTATTCTTCATCCCTTTTGTTTCCTATCATTGGATCGCCATCTAGGTTTTATCCAAGATCATTTACTTGTTCTACACGTTTTTTGTCATTGGGATGCCCATTCGACCCTATCTAAGCTTAATTGTTTGTTCCTTTAATTTCTCACCGTTTAGACACCATCCTAGTTCTGTCTATGTTCATTCTTCATCCTTTTGTTTGCATTATTGGAACGCCATCTAGATTTTATCTAAGTTGATTTATTTATTCTACTCGCTTTTTGTCATTGGGAAAGCTTTCTAGGTTGTATCCAGTCCTTTTTTCCATTTGTAACTAATCATTGGGACATGATCCTTTGGTTTCTCATTGTTTGGACACCATCTAGGTTTTATGGAAGTTTATTCTTTCTCCATTTGGTTTCTCATTTTGGGACGACATCGTCGGTTCTTTCTAAGGTCATTCATTCTTTACTTTGGTTTGTCATCATGAGGACGCCCCCTAAGCGCTATCTAAGCTTAATTGTTTGTTCCTTTAATTTCTCATCGTTTAGACCTCATCCTAGCTTCTGTCAATGTTTATTCTTCATCCCTTTTGTTTCCTATCATTGGAACGCCATATGTATTTTACCTAAGTTCATTTATTTGTTCTACTCGTTTTTCGTCATTGGGACAGCTTTCTAGATTCTATCTAAGCTCATTCCTTTTTTCCATTTGTAACTAATCATTGGGACAAGTTCCTTTGGTTTCGCATCGTTTGGACACCATCTAGGTTTGATGGATGTTTATTCTTTCTCATTTTTGGACGACAACGTAGGTTCTTTCTAAGGTCATTGATTCTTTACTTTGGTTTGTCAACATTGGGACGCCCCCTAGGCGCTATCTAAGCTAAATTGTTTGTTCCTTTAATTTTTCACCGTTTAGACATCATCCTAGGTTCTGCACATGTTTACACTTCATCCATTTTGTTTCGTTTCATTGGAAAACCATCTAGGTTTAATCTAAGTTCATTTGTCTATTCCACTCGTTTTTCATCATTGGGACAGCTTTCTAGGTTCTATCTATGCTCATTCCATTTTGCCATTTGTAACTAATCATTGGGACATGATCAAGGTTTCGCATCGTTTGGACACCATCTAGGTTTGATGGATGTTTATTCTTTCTCAATTCCGTTTCTCATTTTTGGACGACATTGTAGGTTTTTTCTAAGGTCATTCATTCTTTACTTTGGTTTGTCATCATGGGGACGCCCCCTATGCGCTATCTAAGCTTAATTGTTTGTTCCTTTAATTTCTCACCGTTTAGACACCATCCTAGGTTCTGTGTATGTTTATACTTCATCCATTTTGTTTCGTATCATTGGAACACCATCTAGGTTTAATCTAAGTTCATTTGTCTATTCCACTCGTTTTTCATCATTGGGACAGCTTTCTAGGTTCTATAGGCTCATTCCATTTTTCCATTTGTAACTAATCATTAGGACATGATCCTTTGGTTTCGCATCGTTTGGACACCATCTAGGTTTGATGGATGTTTATTCTTTCAAAATTTCGGATGACATCGTAGGTTCTTTCTAAGGTCCTTCATTTTTTACTTTGGTTTGTCATCATGGGGACGCCCCCTAGCGGCTATCTCAGCTGAACTGTTTGTTCCATTAATTTCCCACCATTTAGAAAACATCCTTGGTTCTGCGTATGTTTATACTTCATCCCTTTTGTTTCCTATCTTGGGGATGCCCCCTAGGCGCTATCTAAGCTGAATTGTTTATTCCTTTAATTTCTCACCATTTAGACAACATCCTAGGTTCTGCGTATGTTTATACTTCATCCCTTGTGTTTCCATATCATCAGAACGCCATCTAGATTTTTTCTAAGTTCATTTAGGTTTTCTACTCGTTTTTCGTCATTTGGACAGCTTTCTAGGTTCTATGTAAGCTTATTACTTTTTTCCATTTGCATCCACTCTTTAAGACATGATCCTTTGGTTTCTCATCGTTTTGACACCATCTAGGTTGTATGGTAGTTTCTTCTTTCTCCATTTGGTTTCTCATTTTGGGAGGATATTGTAGGTTTTTTCAAAGGTCATGCATTCTTTACTTTGGTTTGTCATCATTGGGACGCCCCCTAGGCGCTATCTAAGCTAAATTGTTTGTTCCTTTAATTTTTCACCGTTTAGACACCATCTTAGGTTCTGCGCATGTTTACACTTCATCCATTTTGTTTCATTTCATTGGAACACCATCTAGGTTTTATCTAAGTTCATTTGTCTATTCCACTCGTTTTTCATCATTGGGACAGCTTTCAAGGTTCTATCTATGCTCATTCCATTTTGCCATTTGTAACTAATCATTGGGACATGATCCTTTGGTTTCGCATCGTTTGGACACCATCTAGGTTTGATGGATGTTTATTCTTTCTCAATTCCGTTTCTCATTTTTGGACGACATTGTAGGTTTTTTCTAAGGTCATTCATTCTTATCTTTGGTTTGTCATCATGGGGACACCCCCTATGTGCTATCTAAGCTTAATTGTTTGTTCCTTTAATTTCTCACCGTTTAGACACCATCCTAGGTTCTGTGTATGTTGATACTTCATCCATTTTGTTTCCTATCATTGGAACACCATCTGGGTTTAATCTAAGTTCATTTGTCTATTCCACTCGTTTTTCATCATTGGGAAAGCTTTCTAGGTTCTATAGACTCATTCCATTTTTCCATTTGTAACTAATCATTGGGACATGATCCTTTGGTTTCGCATCGTTTGGACACCATCTAGGTTTGATGGATGTTTATTCTTTCAAAATTTTGGACGACATTGTAGGTTCTTTCTAAGGTCATTCATTTTTTACTTTGGTTTGTCATCATGGGGACACCCCCTAGGCACTATCCAAGCTTAATGTTTTGTTCCTTTAATTTCTCACCGTTTAGACACCATCCTAGGTTCTGCGTATGTTTATACTTCGTCCATTTTGTTTCCTGTCATTGGAACACCATCTAGGTTTAATCTAAGTTCATTTGTCTATTCCACTCGTTTTTCAACATTGGGACAGCTTTTTAGGTTCTATCTATGCTCATTCCAGTTTTCCATTTGTAACTAATCATTGGGACATGATCCTTTGGTTTTGCATCGTTTGGACACCATCTAGGTTTGTTGGATGTTTATTCTTTCTCATCGTTTCTCATTTTTGGACGCCATCGTAGGTTTTTTCTTAGGTCATTCATTCTTTACTTTCGGTTTGTGATCATGGGGACGCCCCCTAGGCGGCTATCTAAGCTGAACTGTTTGTTCCTTTAATTTCTCACCATTTAGAAAACATCCTTGGTTCTGCGTATGTTTATACTTCATCCCTTTTGTTTCCTATCATGGGGACGCCCCCTAGGCGGCTATCTAAGCTGAATTGTCTTTTCCTTTAATTTCTCACCATTTAGACAACTCCTAGGTTCTGCGTATGTTTATACTTCATCCCTTGTGTTTCCTATCATCAGAATGCCATCTAGATTTTATCTAAGTTCATTTAGGTTTTCTACTCGTTTTTCGTCATTGGGACAACTTTCTAGGCTCTATCTAAGCTCATTCCATATTTCCACTTGTAACTAATCATTGGGACAAGATCCTTTGGCTTCGCATCGTTTGGACACCATCTAGGTTTGATGGATGTTTATTCTTTCTCAATTTCGTTTCTCATTTTTGGACTACATCGTAGGTTGTTTCTAAGGTCATTCATTCTTTACTTTGATTTGTCATCATGGGGATGCCCCCTAGGCTCTATCTAAGCTTAATTGTTTGTTGCGTTAATTTCCCACCGTTAAGACGCCATCCTAGGTTCTGCGTATGTTTATACTTCATCCATTTTGTTTCCTATCATTGGAACACCATCTAGGTTTAATCAAAGTGTATTTGTCTATTCCACTCGTTTTTCATCATTGGGACAACTTTCTAGGTTCTATATATGCTCATTCCTTTTTTCCATTTGTAACTAATCATTGTGACATGATCCTTTGGTTTCGCATCACTTGGACACCATCTAGGTTTGATGGATGTTTATTCTTTCTCAATTTCGTTTCTCATTTTTGGACTACATCGTAGGTTCTTTCTAAGGTCATTCATTCTTTACTTTGATTTGTCATCATGGGGACGCCCCCTAGGCGCTATCTAAGCTTAATTGTTTATTCCGTTAATTTCCCACCGTTAAGACGCCATCCTAGGTTCTGCGTATGTTTATACTTCATCCATTTTGTTTCCTATCATTGGAACACCATCTAGGTTTTATCAAAGTGGATTTGTCTATTCCACTCGTTTTTCATCACTGGGACAGCTTTCTAGGTTCTATCTATGCTCATTCCATTTTTCCATTTGTAACTAATTATTGGGACATGATCCTTAGGTTTGGCATCGTTTGGACACCATCTAGGTTTATTGGATGTTTATTCTTTCAAAATTTCGGACGACATCGTAGCTTCTTTCTATGGTCATTCATTTTTTACTTTGGTTTGTCATCATGGGGACGCCCCCTAGGCGCTATCCAAGCTTAATTGTTTGTTCCTTTAATTTCTCATCGTTTAGACACCATCCTAGGTTCTGCGTATGTTTATACTTCATCCATTTTGTTTCCTATCATTGGCACACCATCTAGGTTTAATCTAAGTTCATTTGTCTATTCCACTCGTTTTTCAACATTGGGACAACTTTCTAGGTTCTATCTATGCTCATTCCAGTTTTCCATTTGTAACTAACAATTGGGACATGATCGTTCGGTTTCGCATCCTTTGGACACCATCTAGGTTTGATGGATGTTTATTCTTTCTCAATTTCGAACGACATCGTAGGTTCTTTCTAAGGTCATTCATTTTTTACTTTGGTTTTTCATCATGGGGATTCCCCTAGGCGCTATCCAACCTTAATTGTTTGTTCCTTTAATTTCTCACCGTTTAGACACCATCCTAGGTTCTACGTATGTTTATACTTCATCCATTTTTTTTCCTATCATTGGAACGCCATCTAGGTTTTATCTAAGTTCATTTGTCTATTCCACTCGTTTTTCAACATTGGGACAACTTTCTAGGTTCTATCTATGCTCATTCCAGTTTTCCATTTGTAACTAACAATTGGGACATGATCGTTCGGTTTCGCATCCTTTGGACACCATCTAGGTTTGATGGATGTTTATTCTTTCTCAATTTCGAACGACATCGTAGGTTCTTTCTAAGGTCATTCATTTTTTACTTTGGTTTTTCATCATGGGGACGCCCCTAGGCGCTATCCAACCTTAATTGTTTGTTCCTTTAATTTCTCACCGTTTGGACACCATCCTAGGTTCTGCGTATGTTTATACTTCATCCATTTTTTTTCCTATCATTGGAACGCCATCTAGGTTTTATCTAAGTTCATTTGTCTATTCCACTCGTTTTACAACATTGGGACAGCTTTCTAGGTTCTTTCTATGCTCATTCCAGTTTTCCATTTGTAACTAATCATTGGGACATGATCCTTTGGTTTTGCATCGTTTGGGCACCATCTAGGTTTGTTGGATGCAAGGATTGAAATATCGGTTTTTACGGATATATCGGAATTATCGGAGAAATATCGGTGGATATTTTTTCACAAATATCGATAGAGTGAAAATTATTTAAAATTAATAGGAATTCTTGAAAAAACTTCAAAAAATGATAAAATAAGTAAAAATGCACATTTTAAAGTTATCTTGTAAGTGTAATTGACATATATATAATTAAGAAGAAAAATATCGTAAACAAAGATATATTGGTAGATTCGATATTTGAATTTTAAAAATAATATATATGAATTTTGAAAGTATATAGAGTTAGAATTGAGTTAAAAAATATTTGATTTTATTAAATAAAAATAATTTATACATAAATATAATACATATGATATTACAATAGTCCTTATATTAAGGAAAAGATCGATGTGATTTCATTATATTGTTAGATGAAGATGACCCAATTTGTTGAAGATAATATTTATTTAAAATATTTTAAAATATTTTTCTTAAAACATGTTTTATTATATTTTAAATGAAAATTAAATTAATTTATATAAATATTTTATTTGAGATTTAATTTTTAAAATTTTATTAAAAATATATAGTAACAACTTTTTTTTATTAATATTAATTTATTTAATAATTAAAATAAAATTTGATAATTTATAATTATTTATATGGATAGAGGAAAATTGTACATGATTTGGTTTTTTTTTTTACCTCTACTAAATCTAAAAATTAAAAGGGCCACCACTTTTGAAGTTGCCCTCCAGGCTCCAGCCGAGAGAATTCCCCTTTTCTCTCCCCTTTTATGAAGTTGCCCTCCAGCCGAGAGAGTTCCTAAAAAGGACCTATCTTCCTCTGCCACTCTCAATCCTCGCAGGTACTAATTGATATTATTTTTTTTTGCAACCCCCGTTTGATTTCCAAGAAAATCCATCCCCCATTCGATTTCCAGGAAAATTCATCCTCGTTTGATTTCCGAGAAAATCCATTAAAAACCCCCAAAGAAAACGAAAAAATTTGCTTTTCTTTTGCTCCCTGTGATTTCTGGATCTGTTTTAAGGGTCTCTTTGTTGTTGTGCCATTGGATTTAAATTTCACGAACCCTAAATCCACGATTTTTGAGCCAGATTTTGTATCCTGTGTGTGCGGGCTGGATTGGTAGGAAATATCGGGAAATTTTCCGAAAAATCGGTAAAAATACCGAAATATCGGCGATTTTTTTTAAATTCTCCTCCGATGCTCCGCGCGTCAGTCCACTCGCGATTTTTCTCCGATAAATCGGTGCTTCACCGATATTTCGTCGATATATCGACGATTTTGTCGATTTTTTGCCGATTTTTCCGTCGATCGATAATCGGTGACGATTATCGTTTCGATGCCGCCCGATATCCGATATTTCTTCGAAATATCGGCGATATTTTCCGATTTTTCAATCCCTGGTTGGATGTTTATTCTTTCTCATCGTTTCTCATTTTTGGACGCCATCGTAGGTTCTTTCTTAGGTCATTCATTCTTTACTTTCGGTTTGTGATCATGGGGACGCCCCCCCTAGGCGGCTATCTAAGCTGAACTGTTTGTTCCTTTAATTTCTCACCATTTAGAAAACATCCTTGGTTCTGCGTATGTTTATACTTCATCCCTTTTGTTTCCTATCATGGGGATGCGCCCTAGGCGCTATCTAAGCTGAATTGTTTGTTCCTTTAATTTCTCACCATTTAGACAACATCCTAGGTTCTGCGTGTGTTTATACTTCATCCCTTGTGTTTCCTATCATTAGAACACCATCTAGATTTTATCTAAGTTCATTTAGGTTTTCTACTCGTTTTTCGTCATTTGGACAGCTTTCTAGGTTCTATGTAAGCTTATTCCTTTTATCCAATTGCAACTAATCATTAGGACATGATCCTTTGGTTTCTCATTGTTTGGACGCCATCTAGTTTTGATGGAAGTTTATTCTATGTCCCTTTAGTTTCTAATCCTTCAGACAACATCGTAGGTTCTAACAAAGATCATTCATTCTTACCTTGGGTTTGTCATCACTAGCACGCCCCTTAGGCCCTATCTAAACTTAATTATTTGTTGCTTTAGTTTCTCATCGTTTACACACCGTACTAGGTTTTATCTATGTTTATTCTTCATCACTTTTTTTTTTCCTATCATTGGAACGCCTTCTATGTTTTATCTATGTTCATTTATTAATTCTACTCGTTTTTCGTCATTGGGACAACTTTCTAGGCTCTATCTAAGCTCATTCCATATTTCCACTTGTAACTAATCATTGGGACAAGATCCTTTGGTTTCGCATCATTTGGACACCATCTAGGTTTGATGGATGTTTATTCTTTCTCAATTTCGTTTCTCATTTTTGGACTACATCGTAGGTTGTTTCTAAGGTCATTCATTCTTTACTTTGATTTGTCATCATGGGGACGCCCCCTAGGCGCTATCTAAGCTTAATTGTTTATTCCGTTAATTTCCCACCGTTAAGACGCCATCCTAGGTTCTGCGTATGTTTATAATTCATCCATTTTGTTTCCTATCATTGGAACACCATCTTGGTTTAATCAAAGTGTATTTGTCTATTCCACTCGTTTTTCATCATTGGGACAGCTTTCTAGGTTCTATCTATGCTCATTCCTTTTTTCCATTTGTAACTAATCATTGTGACATGATCCTTTGGTTTCGCATCGTTTGGACACCATCTAGGTTTGATGGATGTTTATTCTTTCTCAATTTCGTTTCTCATTTTTGGACTACATCGTAGGTTGTTTCTAAGGTCATTCATTCTTTACTTTGATTTGTCATCATGGGGACGCCCCCTAGGCGCTATCTAAGCTTAATTGTTTATTCCGTTAATTTCCCACCGTTAAGACGCCATCCTAGGTTCTGCGTATGTTTATACTTCATCCATTTTGTTTCCTATCATTGGAACACCATCTAGGTTTTATCAAAGTGTATTTGTCTATTCCACTCGTTTTTCATCACTGGGACAGCTTTCTAGGTTCTATCTATCCTCATTCCTTTTTTCCATTTGTAACTAATCATTGTGACATGATCCTTTGGTTTCGCATCGTTTGGACACCATCTAGGTTTGATGGATGTTTATTCTTTCTCAATTTCGTTTCTCATTTTTCGACTACATCGTAGGTTCTTTCTAAGGTCATTCATTCTTTGCTTTGATTTGTCATCATGGGGACGCCCCCTAGGCGCTATCTAAGCTTAATTGTTTATTCCGTTAATTTCCCACCGTTAAGACGCCATCCTAGGTTTTGCGTATGTTTATACTTCATCCATTTTGTTTCCTATCATTGGAACACCATCTAGGTTTAATCAAAGTGTATTTGTCTATTCCAATCGTTTTTCATCATTGGGACAGCTTTCTAGGTTTTATCTATGCTCATTCCTTTTTTCCATTTGTAACTAATCATTGTGACATGATCCTTTGGTTTCGCATCGTTTGGACACCATCTAGGTTTGATGGATGTTTATTCTTTCTCAATTTCGTTTCTCATTTTTGGACTACATCGTAGGTTGTTCCTAAGGTCATTCATTCTTTACTTTGATTTGTCATCATGGGGACGCCCCCTAGGCGCTATCTAAGCTTAATTGTTTATTCCGTTAATTTCCCACCGTTAAGACGCCATCCTAGGTTCTGCGTATGTTTATACTTCATCCATTTTGTTTCCTATCATTGGAACACCATCTAGGTTTAATCAAAGTGTATTTGTCTATTCCACTCGTTTTTCATTATTGGGACAGCTTTCTAGGTTCTATCTGTGCTCATTCCTTTTTTCCATTTGTAACTAATCATTGTGACATGATCCTTTGGTTTCGCATCGTTTTGACACCATCTAGATTTGATGGATGTTTATTCTTTCTCAATTTCGTTTCTCATTTTTGGACTACATCGTAGGTTCTTTCTAAGGTCAGTCATTCTTTGCTTTGATTTGTCATCATGGGGACGGCCCCTAGGCGCTATCTAAGCTTAATTGTTTATTCCGTTAATTTCCCACCGTTAAGACGCCATCCTAGGTTCTGCGTATGTTTATACTTCATCCATTTTGTTTCCTATCATTGGAACACCATCTAGGTTTAATCAAAGTGTATTTGTCTATTCCAATCGTTTTTCATCATTGGGACAGCTTTCTAGGTTTTATCTATGCTCATTCCTATTTTCCATTTGTAACTAATCATTGTGACATGATCCTTTGGTTTCGCATCGTTTGGACACCATCTAGGTTTGATGGATGTTTATTCTTTCTCAATTTCGTTTCTCATTTTTCGACTACATCGTAGGTTCTTTCTAAGGTCATTCATTCTTTACTTTGATTTGTCATCATGGGGACGCCCCCTAGGCGCTATCGAAGCTTAATTGTTTATTCCGTTAATTTCCCACCATTAAGACGCCATCCTAGGTTCTGCGTATGTTTATACTTCATCCATTTTGTTTCCTATCATTGGAACACCATCTAGGTTTAATCAAAGTGTATTTGTCTATTCCACTCGTTTTTCATCATTGGGACAGCTTTCTAGGTTCTATCTATGCTCATTCCTTTTTTCCATTTGTAACTAATCATTGTGACATGATCCTTTGGTTTCGCATCGTTTGGACACCATCTAGGTCTGATGGATGTTTATTCTTTCAAAATTTCGGACGACATCGTAGGTTCTTTCTAAGGTCATTCATTTTTTACTTTGGTTTGTCATCATGGGCACGCCACCTAGGCGCTATCCAATCTTAATTTTTTGTTCCTTTAATTTCTCATCGTTTAGACGCCATCCTAGGTTGTGCGTATGTTTATACTTCATCCATTTGATTTCCTATCATTGGAACACCATCTAGGTTTAATCTAAGTTCATTTGTCTATTCCACTCGTTTTTCATCATTGGGATAGCTTTCTAGGTTCTATCTATGCTCATTCCATTTTTCCATTTGTAACTAATTATTGGGACATGATCCTTAGGTTTGGCATCGTTTGGAAACCATCTAGGTTTGATGGATGTTTATTCTTTCAAAATTTCGGACGACATCGTAGGTTCTTTCTAAGGTCATTCATTTTTTACTTTGGTTTGTCATCATGGGGACGCCCCCTAGGCGCTATCCAAGCTTAATTTTTTGTTCCTTTAATTTCTCATCGTTTAGACGCCATCCTAGGTTCTGCGTATGTTTATACTTCATCCATTTGATTTCCTATCATTGGAACACCATCTAGATTTAATCTAAGTTCATTTGTCTATTCCACTCGTTTTTCATCATTGCGATAGCTTTCTAGGTTCTATCTATGCTCATTCCATTTTTCCATTTGTAACTAATTATTGGGACATGATCCTTAGGTTTGGCATCGTTTGGACACCATCTAGGTTTGATGGATGTTTATTCTTTCAAAACTTCGGACGACATCGTAGGTTCTTTCTAAGGTCATTCATTTTTTACTTTGGTTTGTCATCATGGGGAAGCCCCCTAGGCGCTATCCAAGCTTAAGTGTTTGTTCCTTTAATTTCTCATCGTTTAGATGCCATCCTAGGTTCTGCGTATGTTTATACTTCATCCATTTGATTTGCTATCATTGGAACACCATCTAGGTTTAATCTAAGTTCATTTGTCTATTCCACTCGTTTTTCATCATTGGGATAGCTTTCTAGGTTCTATCTATGCTCATTCCATTTTTCCATTTGTAACTAATTATTGGGACATGATCCTTAGGTTTGGCATCGTTTGGAAACCATCTAGGTTTGATGGATGTTTATTCTTTCAAAATTTCGGACGACATCGTAGGTTCTTTCTAAGGTCATTCATTTTTTACTTTGGTTTGTCATCATGGGGACGCCCCCTAGGCGCTATCCAAGCTTAATTGTTTGTTCCTTTAATTTCTCATCGTTTAGACGCCATCCTAGGTTCTGCGTATGTTTATACTTCATCCATTTGATTTCCTATCATTGGAACACCATCTAGGTTTAATCTAAGTTTATTTGTCTATTCCACTCGTTTTTCATCATTGGGACAGCTTTCTAGGTTCTATCTATGCTCATTCCATTTATCCATTTGTAACTAATCATTGGGACACGATCCTTTGGTTTCGCATCGTTTGGACAGTATCTAGGTTTGATGGATGTTTATTCTTTCAAAATTTCGGACGACATCGTAGGTTCTTTCCAAGGTCATTCATTTTTTACTTTGGTTTGTCATCATGGGGACGCCCCCTAGGCGCTATCCAAGCTTAATTGTTTGTTCCTTTAATTTCTCACCGTTTAGACCCCATCCTAGGTTCTGCGTATGTTTATACTTCATCCATTTTGTTTCCTATCATTGGAACACCATCTAGGTTTAATCTAAGTTCATTTGTCTATTCCACTCGTTTTTCATCATTGGGACAACTTTCTAGGTTCTATTTATGCTCATTCCATTTTTCCATTTGTAACTAATCATTGGGACATGATCCTTTGGTTTCGCATTGTTTGGACACCATCTAGGTTTTATGGATGTTTTATTCTTCCTCAATTCGTTTCTCATTTTTGGACCACATCGTAGGTTTTTTCAAAGGTCATGCATTCTTTACTTTTGTTTGTCATCATTGGGACTCCCCCTAGGCCTTATCTAAGCTTAATAGTTTTTCCTTTAATTTCTAATCGTTTAGACACCATCCTAGGTTCTGTCTATGTTTATACTTCATCCATTTTTTTTCCTATGATTGGAACACCATCTAGGTTTATTCTTCATCCTTGTTGTTTACTATTGGAGCACCATCTAGGTTTTATCTAAGTTCATTTTTTTGTTCCTCCATTTTTTCATCATTGGGACAGGTTTCTACGTTCGATCGAAGCTCATTCCTTTTTTCCATTAATAACTATTCATTGGGACATGATCCTTTGGTTTCTCATCGTTGGACGCCATCTAGGTTTTATGGAAGCTTATTCTTTCTCCCTTTGGTTTCTCGTATTGGGGACGACATCATAGGTTTTTTCTAAGGTCATTCATTCTTTTCTTTCGTTTGTCAGCATTGGGACGCCCCCTAGGCCCTATCTAACCTAAATTGTTTTTTAATTTAATTTCTCATCGTTCGAACACCATCCTAGGTTTTATTTATGTTAATTCTTCATCCCTTTTGTTTCCTTTCATTCGAACGCCATCTAGGTATTATTTAAGTTCATTTGTTTTTCATCATACGGACAACTTTCTAGGTTCTATCGAAGGTCATTCCTTTTTTCCATTTGTAACTAATCATTGGGACATGATCCTTTGGTTTCTCATTGTTTGGACACCATCTAGGCTTGATGGAAGTTAATTCTTTCTCCCTTTGGTTTCTCATCTTTGCGACAACTTTGTAGCTTCTTTCTATGGTCATTCATTGTTTAATTTGGTTTGTCATTATTGGGACGCCCCGTAGGCCCTATCTAAGCTTGATTGTATGTTCCTTTAATTTCTCATCGTTTAGACACCATCCTAGGTTTTGTCTATGTTTATTCTTCATCCCTTTCGTTTCCTATTATTGGAATGGCATCTAGGTTATATCTAAGTTCATTTGTTTGTTCCACTTTTTTTCAATCGTTGGGACTGCTTTCCAGGTTCTATCTAAGCTCATTCCTTTTTTCCATTTGTAACTAATCATTCGGACATGAAGCTTTGGTTTCTCATCGTTTGGACAACATCAAGGTTTTATGCAAGTTTATTCTTTCTCCCTTAGGTTTCTCATTGTTTGGACATCATCTAGTTTATTCTTTCTCCCTTTGGTTTTCTCATCTTTGGGACGACATCATAGGTTCTATCTAAGGTCATTCATTCTTTCCTTTCGTTTGTCATGATTGGGTCGCCCCCTAGGCCCTATCTAAGCTTAATTGTTTTTTCCTCTAAGTTCTCATCGTTTGGACACCATCCTAGGTTTTATCAATGTTTATTCTTCATCCCTTTGGTTTCCTATCATTAGAATGCAATCTAGGATTTTGTTAAGTTCATTGGTTAGTTCCACTCGTTTTTCTTCATTGGGACAACTTTCTAGGTTCTATCTAAACTGATGTGTTTTTTCCATTTGTAACTAATCATTGGAACATAATCCCTTAGTTTCTCATCGTTTGGAAACAATCTAGGTGTAAAGGAAGTTTATTCTTTCTCATTTTGGGACGACATCGTATGTTCTTTTTAAGGTCATTAATTCTTTACTTTGGTTTGTGATCATTGGAACGCGGACAGGCCCTATCTAAGCTTAATATTTTGTTCCTTTAATTTCTCATCGTTTAGAAACCATCGTAGGTTCTATCTATGCTTATTCTTCATCCCTTGAGTTTCCTATGATTGGAACGTCATGTAGGTTTGATCTAAGTTCATCTCTTTGTTCCACTCGTTTTTCATCATTGGGATAGCTTTCTAGGTTCTATCTAAGCTGAATGCTTTTTTCCATTTGAAACTAATCATTGGGACATGATCCTTTGGTTTCTCACTGGTTGGACACAATCTAGGTTTGATGGATGTTTATTCTTTCTCATTTTTGGACGACATCGAAGGTTCTTTCTAAGGTGATGCATTCTTTACTTTGGTTGTCATCATGGGGACGCCCCCTAGGCCCTATCTAAGCTTAATTGTTTGTTCATTTAATTTCTCACCGTTTAGACACCATCCTAGGTTTTGTCTTTTTTTATTCTTCGTCCCTTTTGTTTGCTAACATTGGAATACCATTTAGGTTTAATCTAAGTTCATTTCTTGGTTGCACTCGTTTTTCATCATTGGGACAACTTTTTAGGTTCTATCTATGCTCCTTCCATTTTTCCATTTGTAACTAATCATTAGGACACGAAGTTTTGGTTTCTAATTGGGTGGACACCATCTAGGTTTGATGGAAGTTTATTCTTTCTTCCTTTGGTTTCTCTTCTTTGGGACGACATTGTAGGTTCTAAGGTCATTCGTTCTTTCCTTTGATTTGTCATCAATGGCACGCCCCTTTGGCACTATCTAAGCTCATTACTTTTTTCGATTTCTAACTAATCATTGGGACATGAACCTTTGGTGTCTCATTGTTTCGACACAATCCCTTTGATGGAAGTTTATTCTTTGTCTATTTGGTTTCTCATTTTGGGATGACATCGTAGGTTCTTTCTAAGGTCATTCATTCTTTACTTTGGTTTGTCATCATTGGGACGCCCATTTGGCCCTATCTAAGCTTAATTGTTTGTTCCTTTAAGTTCTCACCGTTTAGACACGATACTAGGTTCTATCTTTCTTTATTCTTCGTCCCTTTTGTTTCCTATCATTGGAACGCCATCTAGGTTTTATCAAAGATCATTTACTTGTTCTACTCGTTTTTCGTCATTGGGACGCCCATTCGCCCCTATCTAAGCTTAATTGTTTGTTCCTATCATTGGAACGCCATATGGATTTTACCGAAGTTCAGTTATTTGTTCTACTCGTTTTTCGTCATTGGGACAGCTTTCTAAGTTCTATCGAAGCTCATTCCTTTTTTCCATTTGTAACAACATCCTTTGGTTTCGCATCGTTTGGACACCATCTAGGTTTGATGGATGTTTATTCTTTCTCATTTTTGGACAACATCGTAGGTTCTTTCTAAGGTGATGCATTCTTTACTTTGGTTGTCATCATGGGGACGCCCCCTAGGCCCTATCTAAGCTTAATTGTTTGTTCATTTAATTTCTCACCGTTTAGACACCATCCTAGGTTCTGTCTATTTTTATTTTTCATCCGTTTTGTTTGCTATCATTGGAATACCATTTAGGTTTAATCTAAGTTCATTTCTATGTTCCACTCGCTTTTCATCATTGGGACAACTTTTTAGGTTCTATCTAAGCTGAATGCTTTTTTCCATTTGTAACTAATCATTGGGACATGATCCTTTGGTTTCTCACGGGTTGGAAACCATCTAGGTTTTATGGAAGTTTATTCTTTCTCCCTTTAATTTCCCATCTTTGGGACGACATCGTAGGTTCTATCTAAGGTCATTCATTCTTTCATTTCGTTTGTCATAAATGGCACGCCCCTTGGGCCGTATCTAAGTTTAATTATTTGTTCCTTTAATTTCTCATCGTTTAGATACCATACTAGGTTCTATCTATGTGTATTCTTCATCCCTGTTGATTTTTGTCACTGTACGCCATCTAATTTTTATCTAAGTTCATTTATTTGTTCTACTCATTTTTCGTCATTGGGACAGCTTTCTAGGGTCTATCTAAGCTCATTCCTTATTTCCATTGGGACCTGATTCTTTGGTTTCTCATCGTTTGGACACCATCTAGTTTTTATAGAAGTTTATTCTTTCTCCATTTGGTTTCTCATTTTGGGACGACATCGTCGGTTCTTTCTAAGGTCATTCATTCTTTACTTTGGTTTGTCATCATGGGGACGCCCCCTAGGTGCTATCTAAGCTTAATTGTTTGTTCCCTTAATTTCTCATCGTTTAGACCTCATCCTAGCTTCTGTCAATGTTTATTCTTCATCCCTTTTGTTTCCTATCATTGGAACGCCATATGGATTTTACCTAAGTTCATTTATTTGTTCTACTCGTTTTTCATCATTGGGACACCTTTCTAGGTTCTATCTAAGCTCATTCCTTTTTTTCCATTTGTAACTAATCATTGGGACAAGATCCTTTGGTTTCGCATAGTTTGGACACCATCTGGGTTTGATGGATATTTTTTCTTTCTCATTTTGGGACGACATCGTAGGTTCTTTCTAAGGCCATTCATTCTTTACTTTGGTTTGTCATCATGGGGACGCCCCCTAGGCGCTATCTAAGCTTAATTGTTTGTTCCTTTAATTTCTCATCGTTTCGACACCATCCTAGCATCTATCAATGTTTATTCTTCATCCCTTTTAATTCCTCTCATTGGAATGCCATATAGATTTTACCTAAGTTCATTTATTTGTTCTACTCGTTTTTCTAGGTTCTATCTAAGCTCGTTCCTTTTTTCCATTTGTAACTAATTATTGGGACAAGATCCTTTGGTTTCGCATCGTTTGGACACCATCTAGGTTTGATGGATGTTTATTCTTTGTCAATTTCGTTTCTTATTGTTGGACAACATCGTAGGTTCTTTCTAAGGTCATTCATTCCTTACTTTGGTTTGTCATCATGGGGACGCCCCCTAGGCCCTATCTAAGCATAAACCCAAGGGCAGGACCAACCCCGTGTCTTTAGGGACTAAAACCCGGGGGCAGGACCAACCCCATACAGCCACATCGAAGTGTCTTCCTCGAGGGCTTTAGGGACTTTCACCCAAAGACCCACGGTCCCACATAAACAATATATCAAATGATAAGGCCTGTAGCATCACCTAAGCACTTCACCACTAATAAATTCTCTTAATATGATCTGTGATAATTCCATATATGTTCAACAACACCATAAACCATTTCGACAACACAAAACCACGAATCTTCATACCAATATACGTTCCAACATCGGGGTAACATTTCAATGCAATAAACCGAGATGCAATGACACTTTAAAAGATTTTATGAAATCATAGAAACAAAATAAAATTCCAACAAATAAATCAAGGAAATAAATCAGATACACCATAGAATAGCATAAAATTCCCTACCTTAGATTGACTTCCTTTTTGTGTTTCTTCTAAGTAGGCGATCTTTGCCTATTACGAGGAACTGAAATGAAACAACATAATTTAGGTTTTAGTTTATTGTTGCAAATTTTTAATTCTCACATTCTCTAATCTATATCCTACATGTTTTCAAATCAAATATGAATTGAATTAAACAATATTTACAATGCATATTAATTTCCCTAATTAATTACCAAACACTAATTCTTTTGATTTTCTTAAAGCCTAACCTATTAACAAATCCCAAGTGTCCAAATAACCCAATTCATCACATGTTTACTAATCTATTTTTCAATCAAACCAAATTAAACAAAGATTTATGCTGATCTTACCCTTAATAAAATACTTAACTTAAAATACTTTAATCTTTAATTAATTGTGATTTTTAACTAAAACGGGTTTATAGCTAATTATACTCAACTTTTAAACAATTTTTACCATTAATTCTTCTAAACATACCTTTAGGAACCAAAATAAACGAAAATTACAAAATTAAACAACTTGCTTACCTCAAATCTACACTTTCTCTCTCTAGATTCTCTCTCTAACCCAAGTTGCTGCAGGTGAAATGGTGCAAAGAGAGCTGCAGCCCCCTTATAAAGGGGGTCTCCAAGAACCCAAGCATGAGGTGGCAGCCCACATGGCTGCCACCAATCCACCCAAGTAGGAGGTGGCATTCCACTAACTCAAATTTCCAAATTTGCACTTTAGTCCTTCAAGTTATCAAAAATAAAACCCATAATTGCTCATCAGTCCTTTAGGTTTTCATAACCCTAATTAGTCCCTAAGAACCTAATAAGCATGCTTAGATCATTAACTAATCCCACTTAACCTTAATCAAAGTTTAATTCATAATTAAACATGATTAGCACTAAACTAGTTTTAACATCTAAATAAGCAAGCTTAAGTTAAGTACTAAAATAATCATTATTGCCTATTTAATTCATTAGTACTAAGTGTTACAGGTTTCGCATCGTTTGGACACCATCTAGGTCTGATGGATGTTTATTCTTTCTCATTTTTGGACGACATCGTAGGTTCTTTCTAAGGTCATTCATTCTTCACTTTTGTTTGTCATCATTGAGACGCCCCCTAGGCGCTATCTAAGCTAAATTGTTTGTTCCTTTAATTTCTCACTGTTTAGACACCATCCTAGGTTCTGCGCATGTTTATACTTCATCCATTTTGTTTCGTATCATTGGAACACCATCTCGGTTTAATCTAAGTTCATTTGTCTATTCCACTCGTTTTTCATCATTGGGACAACTTTCTAGGTTCTATCTATGCTCATTCCATTTTGCCATTTGTAACTAATCATTGGGACATGATCCTTTGGTTTCGCATTGTTTGGACACCATCTAGGTTTGATGGATGTTTATTCTTTCTCAATTTCGTTTCTCATTTTTGGACGACATTGTAGGTTTTTTCTAAGGTAATTCATTCTTTACTTTGGTTTGTCATCATGGGGACGCCCCCTAGGTGCTATCTAAGCTTAATTGTTTGTTCCTTTAATATCTCACCGTTTAGACACCATCCTAGTCTTTGTGTATGTTTATACTTCATCCATTTTGTTTCCTATCATTGGAACACCATTTAGGTTTAATCTAAGTTCATTTCTCTATTCCACTCGTTTTTCATCATTGGGACAGCTTTCTAAGTTCTATCTACGCTCATTCCACTTTTCCATTTGGAACTAACCATTGTGACATGATCGTTTGGTTTCGCATCATTTGGACACCATATAGGTTTGATGGATGTTTATTCTTTCTCAATTTCGGACGACATCGTAGGTTCTTTCTAAGGTCATTCATTTTTTACTTTGGTTTGTCATCATGGGGACGCCCCCTAGGCGCTATCCAAGCTTAACTGTTTGTTCCTTTAATTTCTCACCGTTTAGACACCATCCTAGGTTTTGCGTATGTTTATACTTCATCCATTTTGTTTCCTATCATTGGAACACCATCTAGGTTTAATCTAAGTTCATTTGTCTATTCCACTCGTTTTTCATCATTGGGAAAGCTTTCTAGGTTCTATCTATGCTCATTCCATTTCTCCATTTGTAACTAATCATTCGGACATGAAGCTTTGGTTTCTCATCGTTTTGACACCATCAAGGTTTTATTTTGATTTGTCATCATTGGCACGCCCCTTTGGCCCTATCTAAGCTCATTACTTTTTTCGATTTGTAACTAATCATTGGGACATGAACCTTTGGTGTCTCATCGTTTCGACACCATCCCTTTGATGGAAGTTTATTCTTTGTCTATTTGGTTTCTCATTTTGGGATAACAACGTAGGTTCTTTCTAAGGTCATTCATTCTTTACTTTGGTTTGTCATCATTGGGACGCCCATTAGGCCCTATCTAAGCTTAATTGTTTGTTCCTTTAAGTTCTCACCGTTTAGACACGATACTAGGTTCTATCTTGGTTTATTCTTCATCCCTTTTGTTTCCTATCATTGGAACGCCATCTAGGTTTTATCAAAGATCATTTACTTGTTCTACTCATTTTTCGTCATTGGGACGCCCATTTGGCCCTATCTAAGATTAATTGTTTCTTCCTTTAATTTCTCACCGTTTCGACACCATCCTAGCTTCTGTCAATGTTTATTCTTCATCGCGTTTGTATCCTCTCATTGGAACGCCATATAGATTTTGCCTAAGTTCATTTATTTGTTCTACTCGTTTTTCTAGGTTCTATCTAAGCTCATTCGTTTTTTCCATTTGTAACTAATCATTGTGACATGATCCTTTGGTTTCGCATCGTTTGGACACCATCTAGGTTTGATGGATGTTTATTCTTTCTCAATTTCGTTTCTCATTTTTGGACTACATCGTAGGTTCTTTCTAAGGTCATTCATTCTTTACTTTGGTTTGTCATCATGGGGACACCCCCTAGGCGCTATCTAAGTAATTGTTTCTTCCTTTAATTTCTCACCGTTTAGACACCATCATAGATTCTGCATATGTTTATACGTCATCCCTTTTGTTTCCTATCATTGGAACGCCATCTAGATTTTATCTAAGTTCATTTAGGTTTTCTGCTCGTTTTTCGTCATTGGGACTGCTTTCTGGGTTCTATCTATGCGCATTCCATTTTTCCATTTGGGACATGATCCTTGGTTTCTCATTGTTTGGACACCATCTAGGTTTTATGGAAGTTTATTCTTTCTGCATTTGGTTTCTCTTTTGGGGACGACATCGTAGGTTCTTTCTAAGGTTCTATCTAAGCTCATTCCTTTTTTCCATTTGTAACTAATCATTGTGATATGATCCTTTGGTTTTGCATCGTTTGGACACCATCTAGGTTTGATGGATGTTTATTCTTTCTCAATTTGGTTTCTCATTTTTGGACGATGTCGTAGGTTCTTTTTAAGGTCATTCATTCTTTACTTTGGTTTGTCATCATGGGGACGCCCCCTAGGCGCTATCTAAGCTTAACTGTTTGTTCCTTTAATTTTCATCGTTTAGACACCATCCTAGCTTCTGTCAATGTTTATTCTTCATCCCTTTTGTTTCCTATCATTGAAACGCCATATAGATTTTACCTAAGTTCATTTATTTGTTCTACTCGTTTTTCGTTATTGGGAAAGCTTTCTACGTTCTATCTAAGCTCATTCCTTTTTTCCATTTGTTACTAATCATTGGGACATGATCCTTTGGTTTTGCATCGTTTGGACACCATCTAGGTTTGATGGATGTTTATTCTTTCTCAATTTCGTTTCTCATTTTTGGACGACATCGGAGGTTCTTTCTAAGGTCATTCATTCTTTACTTTGGTTTGTCATCATGGGGACGCCCCCTAGGCGCTATCTAAGTAATTGTTTGTTCCTTTAATTTCTCACCGTTTAGACACCATCCTAGATTCTGCGTATGTTTATACGTCATCCCTTTTTTTTCCTATCATTGGAACGCCATCTAGATTTTATCTAAGTTCATTTAGGTTTTTTGCTCGTTTTTCGTCATTGGGATTGCTTTTTGGGTTCTATCTATGCGCATTCCATTTTTCCATTTGGGACATGATCCTTGGTTTCTCATTGTTTGGACACCATCTAGGTTTTATGGAAGTTCATTCTTTCTCCATTTGGTTTCTCATTTTGGGATGACATCGTAGGTTCTTTCTAAGGTTCTATCTATGCTCATTCTTCTTTTCCATTTGTAACTAATCATTAAGACACGAACCTTTGGTTTCTCACTGGCCGGACACCATCTAGGTCTGATGGACGTTTATTCTTTCTGCCATTGGTTTCTCATCTTTGGGACGACATGGTAGGTTCTATCTGAGGTCATTCATTCTTTACTTTGGTTTGTCATCATGGGGACACCCCTTGGGCTCTACCTAAGCTTAATTATATGTTATTATAATTTCCCATCGTTTAGACACCATGCTAGGTTCTATCTATATTTATTCGCCATCCCTTTTTTTTCCTATCATTGGAACGCCTTCTAGATTTTATCTAAGTTCATTTAGGTTTTCTACTCGTTTTTCGTCATTGGGACTGGTCTCTAGGTTCTATCTATGCGCATTCCATTTTTCCATTTGGGACATGATCCTTTGGTTTCTCATTGTTTGGACAACATCTAGGTTTTTTGGAAGTTTATTGTTTCTCCATTTGGTTTCTCATTTTGGGTCGACATCGTAGGTTCTTTCTAAGGTCATGCATTCTTTACTTTGGTTTGTCATCATTGGGACGCCCCTAGGCCCTATCTAAGCTTAATTGTTTGTTCCTTTAATTTCTCTTCGTTTAGACACCATCCTAGGTTCTACGTATGTTTATACTTCATCCATTTTGTTTCCTATCAATGGAACACCATCTAGGTTTAATCTAAGATTATTTGTCTGTTCCACTCGTTTTTCATCATTGGGATAGCTTTCTAGGTTCTATCTATGCCCATTCCATTTTTCCATTTGTAACTATTCATTGGGACACGAAACTTTGGTTTCTCATTGGTTGGACACCATCTAGGTTTGTTCGAAGCTTATTCTTTCTCCCTTTGGTTTCTCATCTTTCTGACCACATCGTAGGTTTTATCTAAGGTCATTAATGCTTTCCTTTGGTTTTCTTCCTTGGCACGCTCCCTACGCCCTATCTCAGCTTAATTATTTGTTCCTTTAATTTCTCATCGTTTAGACAACACACTAGGTTCTATCTATATTAATTCTTCATCCCTTTTGTTTCCTATCATTGGAACGCCATCTAGATTTTATTTGTGGTCATTTATTTGTTCTACTCGTTTTTCGTCATTGAGAAAGCTTTCTAGGTTCTATCTAAGCTCATTCCTTTTTTCCATTTATAACTAATCATTCGCACACGAAACTTCTGTTTCTCATTTTTTGGACACCATCTAGGTTTGATCGAAGTTTATTCTTTCTCCCTTTGGTTTCTCATCTTTGGGACGACATCGTAGGTTCTATCTGAGGTCATTCATTCTTTACTTTGGTTTGTCATCATGGGGACACCCCTTGGGCTCTACCTAAGCTTAATTATATGTTATTATAATTTCCCATCGTTTAGACACCATGCTAGGTTCTATCTATATTTATTCGCCATCCCTTTTGTTTCCTATCATTGGAACGCCATCTAGATTTTATCTAAGTTCATTTAGGTTTTCTACTCGTTTTTCGTCATTGGGACTGCTTTCTAGGTTCTATCTATACGCATTCCATTTTTCCATTTGGGACATGATCCTTTGGTTTCTCATTGTTTGGACACCATCTAGGTTTTATGGAAGTTTATTCTTTCTCCATTTGGTTTCACATTTTGGGTCGACATCGTAGGTTCTTTCTAAGGTCATGCATTCTTTACTTTGGTTTGTCATCATTGGGACGCCCCTAGGCCCTATCTAAGCTTAATTGTTTGTTCCTTTAATTTCTCTTCGTTTAGACACCATCCTAGGTTCTGTGTATGTTTATACTTCATCCATTTTGTTTCCTATCAATGGAACACCATCTAGGCTTAATCTAAGATTATTTGTCTGTTCCACTCATTTTTCATCATTGGGACAGCGTTCTAGGTTCTATCTATGCCCATTCCATTTTTCCATTTGTAACTAATCATTGGGACACGAAACTTTGGTTTCTCATTGGTTGGACACCATCTGGGTTTGATCGAAGTTTATTCTTTCTCCCTTTGGTTTCTCATCTTTCTGACCACATCGTAGGTGTAAGGTCATTAATGCTTTTCTTTGGTTTGTCTTCCTTGGCACGCTCCCTAGGCCCTATCTCAGCTTAATTATTTGTTCCTTTAATTTCTCATCGTTTAGACAGCACACTAGGTTCTAGCTATATTAATTCTTCATCCCTTTTGTTTCCTATCATTGGAACGCCATCTAGATTTTATCTATGGTCATTTATTTGCTCTATTCGTTTTTCGTCATTGAGAAAGCTTTCTAGGTTCTATCTAAGGTCATTCCTTTTTTCCATTTATAACTAGTCATTGGCACACGAAACTTTGGTTTCTCACTGTTTGGATACCATCTTGGTTTGATCGAAGCTTATTCTTTCTCCCTTTGGTTTCTCATCTTTCTGACGACATTGTACTTTCTACCTAAGGTCATTAAGCCTTCCTTTGGTTTGTCTTCATTGGCACGCCCCCCCTAGGCCCTATCTAAGCTTAATTAATTGTTCCTTTAATTTCTCATTGGGATTGATTTTTGGGTTCTATCTATGCGCATTCCATTTTTCCATTTGGGACATGATCCTTGGTTTCTCATTGTTTGGACACCATCTAGGTTTTATGGAAGTTTATTCTTTCTCCATTTGGTTTCTCATTTTGGGACGACATCGTAGGTTCTTTCTAAGGTTCTATCTATGCTCATTCTTTTTTTCCATTTGTAACTAATCATTAAGACACGAACCTTTGGTTTCTCATTGGCCGGACACCATCTAGGTCTGATGGAAGTTTATTCTTTCTGCCATTGGTTTCTCATCTTTGGGACGACATCATAGGTTCTATCTGAGGTCATTCATTCTTTCCTTTGGTTTGTCATCATTGGCACACCCCTTGGGCTCTACCTAAGCTTAATTTTGTGTTATTATAATTTCCCATCGTTTAGACACCATGCTAGGTTCTATCTATATTTATTCGTCGTCCCTTTTGTTTCCTATCATTGGAACGCCATCTAGATTTTATCTAAGTTCATTTAGGTTTTCTACTCGTTTTTCGTCATTGGGCCTGCTTTCTAGCTTCTATCTATGCGCATTCCATTTTTCCATTTGGGACATGATCCTTTGGTTTCTCATTGTTTGGACACCATCTAGGTTTTATGGAAGTTTATTCTTTCTCCATTTGGTTTCTCATTTTGGGTCGACATCGTAGGTTCTTTCTAAGGTCATGCATTCTTTACTTTGGTTTGTCATCATTGGGACGACCCTAGGCCCTATCTAAGCTTAATTTTTTGTTCCTTTAATTTCTCTTTGTTTAGACACCATCCTAGGTTCTGCGTATGTTTATACTTCATCCATTTTCTTTCCTATCAATGGAACACCATCTAGGTTTAATCTAAGATTATTTGTCTGTTCCACTTGTTTTTTGTCATTGGGATAGTTTTCTAGGTTCTATCTATGCCCATTCCATTTTTCCATTTGTAACTAATCATTGGGACACGAAACATTGGTTTCTCATTGGTTGGACACCATCTAGGTTTGATGGAAGTTTATTCTTTCTCCCTTTGTGACGACATTGTAGGTTTTATGTAAGGTCATTCTTTCTTTTCTTTGGTTTGTCATCATTGGCACTCCCCTTAGGCCTTATATGAGCTTAATTATTTGTTCCTTTAATTTCTCATTGTTTAGACAACATACTAGGTTCTATCTATATTAATTCTTCATCCCTTTTGTTTCCTATCATTAGAACGCCATCTAGATTATATCTCAGGTCATTTATTTGTTCTACTCGTTTTCATCATTGGGACAGCTTTCTAGGTTATCTAAGCTCATTCCTTTTTTCAATTTATAACTAATCATTGGGACACGAAGCTTTGGTTTCTCACTGTTTGGACACCATCTAGGTTTGATCGAAGTTTATTCTTTCTCCCTTTGGTTTCTCATCTTTCTAACGAGATTGTAGGTTCTATCTAAGGTCATTAATGCTTTCCTTTGGTTTGTCTTCATTGGCACGCCCCCTAGGCCCTATCTAAGCTTAATTATGTGTTCCTTCAATTTCTCCTCTTTTGGACACCATCCTAGGTTCTATCTATGTTTATTCTTCATCCCTTTTGTTTCATATCATTGGAATGCCATCTAGGATTTATCTAAGTTCATTTGTTTGTTCCACTCGTTTTTCATCATTGGGACAGTTTTCTAGGTTCTATCTAAGCTCATTCTTTTTTTCGATTTGTAACTAATCATTAAGACACGAACCTTTGGTTTCTCACTGGTTGGACACCATCTAGGTCTGATGGAAGTTTATTCTTTCTGCCATTGGTTTCTCATCTTTGGGACGACATCATAGGTTCTATCTGAGGTCATTCATTCTTTCCTTTGGTTTGTCATCATTGGCACACCCCTTGGGCTCTACCTAAGCTTAATTTTATGTTATTATAATTTCCCATTTTTTAGACACCATGCTAGGTTCTATCTATATTTATTCGTCATCCCTTTTGTTTCCTTTCATTGGAACGCCATCTAGATTTTATCTAAGTTCATTTAGGTTTTCTACTCTTTTTTCGTCATTGGGACTGCTTTCTAGGTTCTATCTATGCGCATTCCATTTTTCCATTTGGGACATGATCCTTTGGTTTCCCATTGTTTGGACACCATCTAGGTTTTATGGAAGTTTATTCTTTCTCCATATTGGGACGACATCGTAGGTTCTTTCTAAGGTCATGCATTCTTTACTTTGGTTTTCATCATTGGGACGCCCCGAGGCCCTATCTAAGCTTAATTGTTTGTTCCTTTAATTTCTCATTGTTTGGACACCATCCAAGGTTCTATCTATGTTTATTCTTGATCCCTTTTGTTTCCTATCATTGGATTGGCATCTAGGTTTTATCTAAGTTCATTTGTGTGCTCCACTTGTTTTTCATCAATCGAACAGCTTTCTAGGTTCTATCTGAGCTCATTCCTTTTTTCCATTTGTAACTAATCATTGGGACATGATCCTTTGGTTTCTCATTGTTTGGACACCATCTAGGTTTTATGGAAGTTTATTCTTTCTCCCTTTGGTTTCTCATATTGGGGACGACATCATAGGTTTTTTCTAAGGTCATTCATTCTTTTCTTTCGTTTGTCATCATTGGGACGCCCCCTAGGCCCTATCTAAGCTTAATTGTTTGTTCCTTTAATTTCTCATCGTTTGGACACCATCCTAGGTTTTATCTATGTTAATTCTTCATCCCTTTTGTTTCCTATCATTCGAACGCCATCTAGGTATTATCTAAGTTCATTTGTTTCTTCCACTTGCTTTTCATCATTAGGACAGCTTTCTAGTTTCTATCTAAGCTCATTCCTTTTTTCCATTTGTAACTAATCTTTGGGACATGATCCTTTGGTTTCTCATCGTTTGGACACCACCTAGGTTTTATGGAAGTTTATTCTTTCTCCCTTTGGTTTCTCATCTTTGGGACGACATTGTAGCTTCTTTCTAAGGTCATTCGTTCTTTCCTTTTGTTTTTCATCATTGGGATGCCCCCTAAGCTTAATTGTTTGTTCCTTTAATGTCTCATCGTTTGGACACCATCCTAGGTTTTGTCTATGTTTATTCTTCATCCCTTTTGTTTCCTATCATTGGAACGCCATTTTGGATTTATCTGAGTTCATTTGTTTGTTCCACTCGTTTTTAACCATTGGGACAACTTTCTAGGTTCTATCTAAGCTCATTCTTTTTTTCCATTTGTAACTAATCATTAGGACAAAATCCTTTGGTTTCTCATCGTTTGGTAACCATCTAGGTTTTATGGAAGTTTATTCTTTCTCCCTTTGGTTTCTAATATTGAGGATGACATCGTAGGTTTAAGGTCATTCATTCTTTCCTTCGTTTGTCATCATTGGGACACCCCCTTGGCCTATCTAAGCTTAATTGTTTGTTCCTTTAATTTCTCATCGTTTGGACACCATCCTAGGTTTTGTCTATGTTTATTCTTCATCCCTTTTGTTTCCTATCATTGGATTGCCATCTAGGTTTTATCTAAGTTCATTTGTTTGTTCCACTTGTTTTTCATCATTGGGACAGCTTTCTAGGTTCTATCTAAGCTCATTTCTTTTTTCCATTTCTAACTAATCATTGGGACATGATCCTTTGGTTTCTCATTGTTTGGACACCACCTAGGTTTTATGGAAGCTTATTCTTTCTCCCTTTGGTTTCTCATCTTTGGGACGACATCATAGCTTCTTTCTAAGGTCATTCATTCTTTCCTTGGGCTTGTCATCATCGGGATGCCCCCTAGGGCTTATCTAAGCTTAATTGTTTGTTCCTTTAATTTCTCATTGTTTGGACACCATCCTAGGTTCTATCTATGTTTATTCTTCATCCTTTTTGTTTCCTATCATTGGAACGCCATCTAGGTTTTATCTAATTTCATTTGGTTGTTCCACTTGTTTTTCATCATTGGGACATTCCTTTGGTTTCTCATCGTTTGGACACCATCTAGTTTATTCTTTCTCCCTTTTGTTTTTCATCTTTGGGACGACATCATAGGTTCTATCTAAGGTCATTCATTCTTTCCTTGGGTTTGTCATCATTGGGACGCCCCCTAGGCCCTATCTAAGGTTAATTGTTTTTTCCTTTAATTTCTCGTCGTTTGGACACTATCTTAGGTTCTATCTATGTTTATTCTTCATCCCTTTTGTTCCTTTCATTGGAACGCCATCTAGGTTTTATCTAAGTTCATTTGTTTGTTCCACTTGTTTTCATCATTGGGATAGCTTTCTAGGTTCTATCTAAGCTCATTTCTTTTTTCCATTTGTAAGTAATCATTGGGATATGATCCTTTGGTTTCTCATCATTTGGACACCATCCCAGGTTCTATATAAGTTTATTCTTTGTTCCTCCCGTTTCTTATTATTTTGACACCATCTTAGGTTTTATCTAAACTTAATATTTTGTTTCTTTGATTTTTTTTATCATTGGGACACCATTGTAGGTTCTATGTGATATTATTTTTTGTTCCTTTGGTTTCTCATCATTCTAATGTCATGATAAGTTCTATCTAAGCCTACTCATTTGTTCCTTTGGTTTCTCTTCCTTGGGATGCCATTCTAGGTTTTGTCTTAGTTTTTTTCTTTAGTTTTTTTGTTTAATCATTATCTGAACTTCATTCCAATTCAAATATATTGTTTTCTTCTTTATTTAGCTTTATATAAAATATAAGAAACTATAATACACTGTGCAAATTAAGTACTCTGACTGAGGAATAATCTATGAATTAATTTGAAGTCATATTGAAATAACAAAACACCTAGCACAAACAATCCAATCATACCCAATGTAAAAACATTTGGCTGAATTATGGCAACCTCACCTTGGATTTCTAAAAATTGATAAGAACATTTGGCTGAAATGAATTTATGGTATATACGATGAGAGGTGGTTCATTGATGTATACTCATGCGTTATTTGATGCCAAGCATGATTTCAAGATTACTATACGAAACAACATAGAATTCTTACCAGTTGAAGATGCTCACTAAACCTTAAAGCAGTTACGGCCAGACGTTCAAAATGAAAAGCCATCCGTTGAATGGACAGATTTGAAGCAGCAAATAAGAAACATAAACTGTAATCGCTTGAAAGAATTTTTACCTGTTGAAGATTCTACAATCCTTGGAGCATCCATGCCCAAACCTTCAAAATGAAAAGTCATCTCCAATAGGCAAATTTGAAGCAACAAATGAGAAACTTAAACAATAATAGCATGTTAGAATTTTTAGGAAAAAAGAGTATCACCTTTATATTTTAAAAAAAAAAAACATTGAATTGTATTATAAGTATCACTGTAGTGGGAATAATATATCACTGCTCTTTGGTTTATGGTAAGATATGCAAAATTTTTAATTTTTAATAAAATGAAAAGAAAATTAATATAAATGATTAAATACAAATTCTTTGTGAAAATTGTATTTTATTTTTTATTTTATATAATAAGAAAATTAAAAATTTTAACAAATGAAAATGGTATAACCTCAACCAAGTTTTTATCTTCTTTAATAAAAAATATTAAACATTTTAATCAAGAAAAAAAGATAAAACCATGGTGAATATTAAGTAAAAAAATTCAATTTCTTTATTATATATTTATTTTTATATTTTTCTCATTAATGATTTATTATATGTTATTATTATTATTTTATATGTAAAGTGTTCATAAATATTTTAAAAAAAATGAAAGAGTGAAAAAAAAATGAAATTTAAAATATTTTGAGAATGAGTAACTAGTATATTCTAAAAAAATCCAAAAGGTATAAAATGAAGAAAGAAGAAATAAAAAAAAAAAAAAAAATTAATGTTGCATGTTGATCCCCACATGATATTCGAATTTTGTTTATGCTATTACTTGTCGGGGAATTTTTGGCGCTGGTTTTGGGAGGACTCTTGAAGGGGTTTCAAACAGCATTTCACAAAGGCAAAAAGGGAGACCATTTCAAACAGCATTTCAAAAAGGCAACAAGGGAGAGAATGCATATGATACCTGTTAGAGAAGTACACCAAGCATGACAGGATCAGATCAGGAGGGCTTTGGGAATTCTCGAGGGTTCTTGGCAGGAGTTCTTCAGCTCATCGTCCTTGATCACCAGGAATTTATCATCGTCATCGGTACACATTTGGAGTTTTTCGGGATTTTTCCAGAAGCTAGATCTTTTCTAGAGACGTGCGTCTCCACCACTAGCAGGGAGAATCATCTTCACAGGCGCGCCATCAGTCGGAGGAGAGAAGCCTTCTCCATAGTCGTCTTCTACATATGTGCACCGCATCTCTCTAGAAGAATGGCAACTCATCAAAGCCACACATAGACCAGCTCTTATCATCACTGCCTTATCAGTCTCTGTAACTCATCATGATCATGACACACCGGCTGGGGATATTTGATCATTTTCAGTTCTATCATCAGATATTTAACTTCAGTTTTCACCATCCTCCCATCTCAGTATCTTATGATCATTTATTTATTAATTCGAAACTTGATTTTTGGGAAAAGTGGCATCGTATCACCATCAAGAACATATCTACAGCAGATTCAATGATTTTATCATCAGGCATTTGGTTTTAAAGGATTCTTTTTAGCATTCTGAAGAGGATAAGGAGAGATTCTGGAGGGTTCTCGTCAACAGCAACATTCCCACTCCATTGGTGCAGGATCATTAGAGCTTTGGGGAGGTACAAGACCATTGGGAAGATCATAAAAGCCACGCTATCTTGATTGGCAGTTCATCTTCCCTAGTTTGTGCGCAGCACCAGCAGATCAGAAGACCATCACTGCACATTCATTTTGGATTATTCATCATTCATTTTTTGGTGAGGGGAGCTATCACCGACTTTGGAGGGCAATATCGAGAGGGTTCTGGACTTTTCTTTGAAGAGGAGATCATCATACACCGAGGGAGAATTCTGGACGTTCTGGGCTTTGATCTTTTCGCCGGAAAAGAAAGAAACAGAGAGGGGAGGATCGATCTTGAGAGAGGAGAAGTTTACATCTAGGAGTGAGGGGACCGCATCACGAATTCTGGAGGTTTTTCTTCTTGGGGATCTTTTGGCCGCTAAAGAAAGAAGCAGAGAGGGGAGGATCGATCTTGAGAGAGGAGAAGTTTACATCTAGGATTGAGGGAACCGCATCACGAATTCTGGAGGTTTTTCATCTTTCATCTTTTTGGGATCTTTTGGCCGGAAAAGAAAGAAACAGAGAGGGGAGGATCGATCTTGAGAGAGGAGAAGTTTTCATCTAGGCTTGAGGGGACTGCATGACGAATTCTGGAGGTTATTCGTCTTTTATCTTAGGGATCTTTTGGCCGGAAAAGAAAGAAACAGATAGGGGAGGGTCGATTGAGAGAGGAGAAATTTTCATCTAGGCTTGAGGGGACTGCGTCAAGGATCCAGTTGGAGGAGATCACTGCTATCGACCATGATCACCAGTTCCGAGTGGAGGAGATTGACACAGCAACAGTCTCCGGCCGAAGCAAGATTTCTGTCGGCATCACCCCTATTGCATTTGAGAGAGAGGTGCTAAAGCCATGATCATCAGACCTACGTATCACCATTCTTGCTCGCACCACGGTTCATCAACGCTGCGTCTCCGGATCAGGCACCAGACCATGCATTGGTTCGTCGCCAGCTCAAACATGAAGAGGAAGGCTCAACGGGTTTGGTTGTAAGGGAAGAAGGTGAGGAGATAGGAAATGATCCAAAGGAGGTTTCCTTCTCTTAAAGATGGCCGAAAAGTGAACTGGATGCCTTTGGCAACTTCTTGGTAATGTCGACTAAGGGGTTCGAGCTAGAGATCATGGCCTGTATAAAAAAGATGAGGCCAGAAAGGGGACAAAGGCTCGAGGGAAATGTAAAGAGAAAGAAGAAAATATGCTTGCCAAAATTTGGAAGAGAGCAAAAAGACTGGAGTGCTAAAAAATTTAGATGGGTTGAAGGAAGGTTATTAGTGCTTTAATGCACTCTCAAAGTACAGATATAGTTTGTATTGATAAAACAAAAAGTCAATTTACTGTTAATTTATTCACCAATTGATTTATTTATATGTATTTGTGTGTTGGTGTGTGAGTGTGGGTACTGTTGGGTGGGTGGGTGGGGTGCCGAGGGTGTTCCCCCACGTGTTTTCTTGTTTTCTTTTAGTGTCAAAGCACTGGCTTACCCATGTTGTTTACATAACTTGAGAGCTTAAATTGGTCCTTGACATTAGTAACCGACAGTGGTTTACAAAAATTATGTCAATTGACATCACTTAAATCACTAATTCTGGATGCTTACCACGGATGCTGGGCTTTCAATTTTCACCAGTCAGCAATTGCAGACTTTTAGTTATCACTGTTTGGATGTAAATATTTGCTTTATACGATTTCTTTTGTGGAATCATTTGTATCATTATTCTTTTCATTATGAACATTTGGGTATAGTATCTTGTAGCATCGGTAACATTATTTTCACCATAGTACTACTATTAATATATTTTAGTATTGCTTTTTTTTTATAAAAGAGTATGAACTAATAATGACGCGCTGATGGTGAATTGATGTGATGTCGTGATGAAGCTGCGCTAATCTGAAGTGATGGTGTGCGTCTACAAAATCGGTAGGTGATGCTGAATGATGATGAAGAAGTTGATGTCCACGCGAACCCAAAGAGAGAGATGATCAAGACATCCGTGCGATGTCCAGTTTGCACGAAAGATCGAAACGGTGTTGTTATGATCCTCAGATGCTCCTCGATGCGTGGTGGTTTAGAGTTGCAGGCGGTGTTCGAGATGGCGATGAACCAATGCGTAGTCTGGTGCCTGATCCGGAGACGCAGCGTTGATGAACTGTTGTGGGCGCAAGAATGGTGATACGTGGGTCTGATGACTCCTCTCTCAGATCCAATAGGGGTGATGCCGACAGAAATCTTGCTTCTGCCGGAGACTGTCGCTGTGTCAATCTCCTCCACTCGGAACTGGTGATGATGGTCGATAGCAGTGATCTCCTCCAACTGGATCCGTGACGCAGTCCCCTATGAAAACTTTTGTCTCAAGATCGATCCTCCGCTCTCTGTTTCTTTCTTTTCCGGCATCCCCGAAAGATGAAAGATGAAAAACCTCCAGAATTCGTCATGCAGTCCCTAAAGCTTAGATGAAAACTTCTCTCTCGAGATCGATCCTCCCCTCTCTGTTTCTTTCTTTTCCGGCCAAAAGATCCCCAAAAGATGAAAGATGAAAAACCTCCAGATCGATCCTCACGCCTAGATGAAAACTTCTCCTCTCTCAAGATCGATCTTCCACTCTCTGTTTCTTTCTTTTCCGGCCAGAAGATGAAAGCCAAAAACCGCCAGAATTCTCCCTCGGTATATGATGATCTCCTCTTCAAAGAAAAGTCCAGAATCCTCTCGATATTGCCTTCCAAAGTCGGTGATAGCTCCCCTCACCAAAAAAATGAATGATGAATGATGAATGATCCAAAATGAATGTGCAGTGATGGTCTTCTGATCTGCCGGTGCTGCGCACTCCTGAAGATAAACTAATGAAGATGAACTGCCAATCAAGATAGCGTGGCCGTTATGATCTTCCCAATGGTCTTGTACCTCCCCAAAGCTCTGATGATCCTGCACCAATGAAGTGGGAGTGTTGCTGTTGACGAGAACCCTCCAGAATCTCTCCTATCCTCTTCAGAATGCTGAAAAAAAATCCCTTAAACCAAATTCGTGATGATGAAATCTGTGAATCTGCTGTGGATACGGTCTTGATGTCGTTGTGATGCCACTTTTCCAAAAAAATAAAGAAAATCTGAAAAGCCGTAATTGCTCGGAAAATCTCGATACCCTAACAAAAATAAGAGGTAACCTTCGTCCTTTTTACTCTGGTTTCCACTAGCGCCGACGACGGCTCCCACCTCATGCTCAGAATAACCCGGAACCCAGAGTAAGCGCGCTCTCTCTTGGGTTCTTTGTTTGGTTACCTAGAAAATAATAGTCAAATTTTTCTTTGAAGGATTTACTTTTCCTCTTTGTTTTGTTTTTTCCATTACTGAGGCTGAGATCCTTTTCGTTTTTTCTACGACCTTTAGGTAATTCCTTTCATTTTCTGGGTTGCTTTCCCCTTTCCCGTTCCTTAAATTTCCCCAGAATTTTTCTGAACTTTTCCGGCTTGTTTCGTTATGGATTTGGTATGTTTTTTTACCTAATTGTCGATGATATTCTTGCTACTGTTTCTTGGCCAATATTTTTTTTAACAATCCGTGTTATGGGTTTTTGGGATTTCTGTTTGGTTGCTGGGAGAGTGGCAGCTAAGAGAAGTAAGCTGAAAGGTGGAACATTAATTTTGCCCTTTAACCACTATTGATTTGTCTTGATTTGTTTCTTTTTCTTTATGAAATCAATGTTTGATCTTTTTTTTCTTGGCAATTAGTGAGGATTATTGTTTGTTCTTTTTCTTTGGGAATATGGACTGACAGAGGAGAAATAGAGACAAAATAGGAAAAAAAAAACATTGGGAAAAGTAGCCAGAAAATGGAAACTACATGGAACCTTTTAGAAGAGAACTCTTAGGCTATGTTTGGTTCCCGGAAAATTTGAGGGAAAATGCGAGGGAAAGAAAATACAAAGGAAAAGTAGAAGGAAAGAAAAAGTGAAGGAAAATAAAAAAAATAGATTAAAAGTTGATAAATTATTTTTTTTGTTACTTCAAACACATTTTATTTATTTTAACTCATCAATATAAAGATTAAATAATTTATAAATACATAAGTTTTTAATTAGTTTTAATTATATTTGATTTTCTTTGATATTTTTCATAGGACAACCAAACATGAAAAAATCATTTTCCTTAGCATTTTTTTTCTTTCCTTTGTACTTTCCGGGAACCAAACATAGCCTTAAGGTAAAACGTGTTCGACCTCACTACAGTGGAGCGGAGATAGATGGATTCGGATTCGTAGAAATCTCTTGAATGTGAGTACCCAATAATCTATTCCGATTTTTAAAACTTTTGTGCTTCTCATGGCATTTTCTCAGGTCCACCCTCCCACATTCCCATCATTTCTCTCTCTTTTTCCCCAAGGAAAAAAAGCTCGATTTCCATTACTTATCTTTTTTAATTCCTCTTGTCAGACCATTGTTGCTGTTTTATAAAGAACATAAGGAAGTTTAATTTGGGAATTCTTGTAAGACTAAAAGCAATTCATTCCATTTTTTGTATGCTTAGTGCTTTTGTTACTTTCTATTTAATTGAATTCATATATATATATATATATATATATATACATCTCCATGAATTTATTTGGCTGTTGCAAAAATTTTAGGGAAACAAAATGTTTAGGTTTTTCGTTTAGAACTTCTCAAATTGAGCCTAACACCACTCCATTTGGCTTAGTTGGGTTAAGGTTTCATTAAAATTTGTATTTATTTAGTTTTTTTCATTTTCCTTATTTGTTCTTGGCAACCAAACAGGGTGCAAAGGAAAACAAGTAATTATTTATAAGCTGCCACGAGCTGTTTAATCCTGTTACCAACCCATGGTTGCTTGCAAGTTGGCTCAATTAGTTGTGTCGCTTAGGTTTGCTTGTTATGTATCGGCATGTCTTCTGTTGGAACAATGTGACTAGTTAACCACACTTAGTTTTGGAACAGTATCTTCCTAAGGAATATTTGGGTATCTTGTTGTGTACATTCATGATATGTGAAATGCATGAAGCATTGAAATGGAGCAATAGACTCCACCATATTTTTGGTGAATATAAGTGTTTTATAATATAAGTGTTTTATGATATAAAGTATAAGTTAGCCACATCCATTTTATATATATATTTTTTAATGCAATTAACTACTTGATTTATGAGATAAGGTTTTCTTCGGTTGAGTAGTGTTCCTGTGTTTTCCATATGCATATAAAATTTTTTACATGCATATCACTAATTTATACATTATATTGTAGGTAATGTTGCTGTTAGAAAAAAAAATAATAATAGGATTAGACGAAATCAGAGCACCAAAGAGGATATTTTATGATGAAGTAATGTTTTGGAACATTTGATGATGAAGTAATGTTTTGGAATATCTTTTGTCTAATTTATTTTAATTAGTTCATCTTTGATGCGCTTCAAGTTGCTTGCATCTTTGATGTCCAATTTATCCTGTTTATTATTAAGTGTAGGTTGTTATCCCTCCACTCAGCCATTTATTGTATAATAATGATCTTGTATTCTAGCTTATTTATCAATTCAAATGTGTTATTGAGTAAATGATTCCAAACTTGGGGGTGTCCTTGAAGAATGAATCCAACCCCATGCCATTATATCCTCTATTTCTGGTATTTCTAGTATTCTAATTCATGGTTGATTTAAGAGCACTTTGTGTTGTTAATCCAAGTTGCAAAGGAAGGTGGTGAAAATGGAAGGCTATGATTGATGAAGTAAGTTCTGATCAAATATTTTGGAATACACTTAAAAGAGTTTTGAATTGAAGTTTTGAATATATGATTTTTTACCCTTCAGGAAGAGAGGATTGGATTTTCATTTCTTATATTTTATATAAAAGACTAACTGGATTTTGTGTGGTTGTTCAGGAAGAGGGAGGCAAAGAACCTGATCGAGAGTTGATAGATGATTATGAGTACTTTAGGATGGGATCCTCTCAACTCAAGTGTTCTGTTTTTACTAAATTGGGTTTCGAACCCTTGTAAATTTTGAATCCTATTTAACTCATAGATGTTTGGAGTTTCTATATGTTCAGAAAGAAAGTATATTCTTGTTAACCATTTAGCTCACTTTTTGCCTCCTATAGAATATTTTGTTTTCATCATCTTTATATTGATTTGAAATGAGGTCTCTTCACTATTGAAAGTAGGATAATGAAAATGGACAATGAAATTTATTCCCCTATAACAAGAAAAATGGATTTTTATTTTTTTGTTGGAGAAAGTAAAACCTACTAGCTACTACTATACGTGTAGTGCATGAAACAATGGAATGAGTCCTCATATATATTTGGGAGAATTGTGTTTTGGGCCCAGCTGGGCCCAAAAATTAAGGAATGGTCCATCTAACTAACTAAATTAATGATAAGGATATCAAATGTTAACAGACGAAAATACCCTTTACATTTCCAACTCAAAATTGTTGTAAAATAATGGTTTCACAGCTGGTAAACGTGAAATGCCATGTCACCAGAGTGAAAATTCTGAATCTTCCTAAAAACCACTCACATATACCCTCTCCTTCTACTCTCTTTCTTGCCGGAGTTTCAGTTTCTCCGTTCAACCCCAACTCTTCTCCGGCCAATTCTTACTCGTCCCACCATTCTTTCCTTCAATTCTCACCAGAGTTTGCTCCTTTTCCACCAAAGTTCACTCCTTTTTCACGAAAGCTCACAACTTTTTCCCACCCGAGAAACCATTTTCCGCTCAAACAAATAGGATTTTCTCCTTTTCTAGTTTATGGGATTTCGACATAGTTCCTAAAAAGAGACACTTGAGAGGGAACTAAGGTTTTCTCTGTATACACAAAAGGGTTTTTAGAGAGAGAAAACAGAGTGCAGTTTCACTGAGCCATTTTTGTTTGCTTTGAAGGAAATTTTTTATGTGTTTTGGTGAAGATTTTAGGGCCTAAAGCTTCAGATTATTTGTTTGGCAATGCAGAAAATATATTCTGGGTGAGTTTTTTCTCATCTTCATTTTTGAGAAATTTTTTTCTCGTATATGGCTTTGATTCTCAGAAATTTATTCTAAGGTTTGGATTATGTTGATGAGATTACCTTGAAGAACTATGCTTAATTGCTGAATATTTTGATGAATTTAGGTTGTAAATATATAATATATAAATATATCAGTGATTGATTAATTAATTAATTAATTGATTGAATGAATGATTAATCGACTGATTGATTAGGGGCTAGTTGTTAGATTGTGTATTCAATGGGTGGATTCATGCATGATTTAAATTTATTTATGAAAAATGGGCCGACCAAAGTCATTTCTTTAATTCTTAGTTTTCAATCACATTCACCATTGATTATGATCATTTTAATATCATATATGCATTGCATACCGAAAATTTTCTATCCAATTCTACCCATTTACAATTATGTTAATGGAATCTAATGAAATTGATGTATTTGTTCATGAAAATGAGCTCATTTGGTCTGATTTGATTCCGGGTCATGGCATTGTAGTGAGTTTAGGTGTGTTATTGGTATGATTATGTTAATCAAAGATTCGAAATGGCCGATTTCTTCATGAAAATGAGCTCATTTGGTGTGATTTGATTTTGGGTCATGGCAGTGCAGTGAGTATAGATGTAGTAATCAAACAAATTGTTTGTGAAAATGAACTCATTTTATTTGGTTTGATTCCGGGTCATGGCATTGCAATGAGTTTAGCTGTATTATTGATTATTTGAATGAGGGCGATTTGTTAGGGGAAAATGAGCTCTTTTGGTGTGATTATGTGAATCAAAGGATTTGAAAATGGTCAGATTGTTCATGAAAATGAGCTCATTTGGTCCGATTTGATTCCGGGTCCTGGCAGTGCAGTGAGTTTTGGTGTATTAGCATGATTGTAATTTATATCAATCAAACTATTAGAAACACTAGATTTCTTCACGAAAATGAGCTCATTTTATGTGATTAGGTTTCGGTTCACTGCAATGCAGTGAGATTTGGTGTATTAGCATGCGATTGGAAAAATGATCTCATATCATTTGATTGATCTCCGGCCATGATATCACAATGAGTCTAGGTCTACTACGGTGATTATATCAATGAAACGAGTAAAAATGCTTGATTTATTCATGAAAATGAGCTCAATCCATGTGATTCCATTTTGGGTCATGACAATGCAGTCAGTTTAGGTGTACCGTTCATGCATTGTGTAATTAGTAGGTGATCGGGTTTTTGATTAATTAATCAAGCTTGTGTCATTCGTAAAACCTACTTACAATACATTGTGATATTGTTTTTTAAGCACGCAACCATATTAACATTTTTTTAGCTCATGTTTTATTGTTTCATCCATTGTTGATGAGGGGTTAGGCTCTAACTACAAACGATGCATGTCTTTTTTCGGGATTTATTATACGATAAGAATCATCAATGTGTATATATTTTGTGCATGTTGTCATCTAGGGTTTATCGTATTTGATTATTATAAGTCATACCGTGGATCCTTCTTGACCGACACATGTTTCTTAATTAAGAAACCGATCTCATTGTAGTATAAAAAACAAAACACAGGAGAATTGTGTTTTGGGCCCAGCTGGGCCCAAAAATTAAGAAATGGTCCATCTAACTGACCTAATTAATGATAAGGATATCAAATGTTAACAGACGAAAATGACCTTTACATTTCCAACTCAAATTGTTGTAAAATAATGGGTTTCACAGCTGGTAAACGTGAAATGCCATGTCACCAGAGTGAAAACTCTGAATCTTCCTATGCATGAGTATACATTCAGTAGTGGTTGTATGGAATTTATGTCTGTGTACAAGACATTTACACTAAGTGTACAAGGTACCTGTGCTTAATGTACAAGGGTGTACAAATGTACCTATGTTGAAGTATTTGCAATGTTTAAAATCATTTCCATTTTGAAAGGATGATGAACATTCCCTCACACACATTCCTTGATGACGCACTCATCCCCTTCAATTTTATTACTTCATACATGTTGATTGGATGACCAACGACAATAATGATGAATAAGAACCTATATTGTATTTCACTTCCCCCTTTTCCCTTCCCCATTTTCCCTTAGGCATCACATTGGAACATGGTAGCTCACCCATATGCACGCTATTAGTTTTAGGTATGTCAAATTTTTGCCATTGTACAAGGCATTTAAACTAAGTGTACAAGGCCAATGTACTAAAAGTACAAGGGTGTACAAGGGTGTGTATTTTACTTTTTCCAAACGTGGGGAACAATCCTCACACATGTTGCTTGATAACACACGCATTGCATGCAATTTAATTGATGTCTACCATGTTCATTCAACCTATTAGCTTCCCTAGTAATGATGAATATGAACCGAAATTTGGGTCACCTTTTGTGTCATTTTCCCTAGTCCATGGTAATGGAAACATTGGTTACCCACCCATATTCACTTGGAAATATGTACCTATTAGGGATTTGGTGACTGGACAAGGCATTTACACTAAGTGTACAAGGCCAATGTACTAAAAGTACAAGGGTGTACAAGGGTGTCTATCTTACTTTTTCCAAACGTGGGTAACAATCCTCACACATGTTGCTTGATAACACACGCATTGCATGCAATTTAATTGATCTCTACCATGTTCATTCAACCTATTAGCTTCCCTAGTAATGATGAATAAGTTCCGAAATTTGGGTCACCTTTTGTGTCATTTTCCCTAGTCCATGGTAATGGAAACATTGGTTACCCACCCATATTCACTTGGAAATATGTACCTATTAGGGATTTGGTGACTGGACAAGCCATTTACACTAAGTGTACAAGGCAAATGTACTAAAAGTACAAGGGTGTACAAGGGTGTGTATCTTACTTTTTCCAAACGTGGGGAACAATCCTCACACATGTTGCTTGATAACACACGCATTGCATGCAATTTAATTGATGTCTACCATGTTCATTCAACCTATTAGCTTCCCTAGTAATGATGAATAAGTTCCGAAATTTGGGTCACCTTTTGTGTCATTTTCCCTAGTCCATGGTAATGGAAACATTGGTTACCCACCCATATTCACTTGGAAATATGTTCCTATTAGGGATTTGGTGACTGGACAAGGCATTTACACTAAGTGTACAAGGCCAATGTACTAAAAGTACAAGGGTGTACAAGGGTGTCTATCTTACTTTTTCCAAACGTGGGGAACAATCCTCACACATGTTGCTTGATAACACACGCATTGCATGCAATTTAATTGATGTCTACCATGTTCATTCAACCTATTAGCTTCCCTAGTAATGATGAATAAGTTCCGAAATTTGGGTCACCTTTTGTGTCATTTTCCCTAGTCCATGGTAATGGAAACATTGGTTACCCACCCATATTCACTTGGAAATATGTACCTATTAGGGATTTGGTGACTGGACAAGCCATTTACACTAAGTGTACAAGGCAAATGTACTAAAAGTACAAGGGTGTACAAGGGTGTGTATCTTACTTTTTCCAAACGTGGGGAACAATCCTCACACATGTTGCTTGATAACACACGCATTGCATGCAATTTAATTGATGTCTACCATGTTCATTCAACCTATTAGCTTCCCTAGTAATGATGAATAAGTTCCGAAATTTGGGTCACCTTTTGTGTCATTTTCCCTAGTCCATGGTAATGGAAACATTGGTTACCCACCCATATTCACTTGGAAATATGTTCCTATTAGGGATTTGGTGACTGGACAAGGCATTTACACTAAGTGTACAAGGCCAATGTACTAAAAGTACAAGGGTGTACAAGGGTGTCTATCTTACTTTTTCCAAACGTGGGGAACAATCCTCACACATGTTGCTTGATAACACACGCATTGAGATGAGCTGGAAGCAAGGCTTACGAAAATTATCTCTCATCATGGAATTCAAATCTAGTAATGCTCATTCCATGAGACTTGTTTTACCTTTATGATTTGCACTTTATTTAGACACATTGTTATGATTTTCAACTAACCCATTACATGGTTTTTCGTAATGCCTTTTTCATTACATGTCAGTGTGGTTGATGATGGGAAACAGATGTCCACAATCCTCAAGGACCATGTGGGAAGGATTATGTTGGGTCTTTTTCTATTTATAAATCAAGTGTTTATATTCAAGAGAAAAGGCTTTCATACTTGGTATGTACCCATAAGCATCACTGAAAATGCAACTTCTCTTTCTATCTAGATTGATTACAGAAGGAGGCTACGTTTTTTTTCTAATAGGATCACAATGTAAATTAATCATGAATGCACTTTATAATTTGATGTGTTTAGATTTATGTACAAAAGGGATTTTTATGCTGCTAGTAACTTCTGTTGGTGTTTAAAACAAACATGGAATTAACCATTATGTTCTCTGTGCTCTTTGCAAGATACTGGTATATTGAGTTGTGGATGATGTTATTTGGTTTATATGCCTTTCCAATCCCTCATGCTACTTGTTTGTTCAGATTGCTAGAGAGATTGTAATCAGCGCAGCAAATTCAAGGTTGGGGGTTACTGCTTTGACAAAACGAGTGGGGTTAATAGATAGACCTGATAGTCCATATGGCGAGTTGATAAAGTACAGTGTATATTCTACTTTTATTCCATGCCTATCATTTTCCCCAAGTTGCTTAGTAGATTATTTTCTCCATATATCTTTGTTGTGTAATTTCTTCCATTCATATATGGGTGTGTAATTCCTTGCAATTTCTTCAGGAGGGACCCTTGCCTCACAACGATCGGGTGATCTATCAGCCACTGGACGTATATCCTGCTCCACTCCACAGATGTTAAAAGTGTTAACGGAACGACGTAGGGTTCTCAGTTCCTACCATGTTGTCTTTGATCCTACTTTGGCTGCCCTCTATCTGAGTCCAAGCTAGACATTGATTCGGGCTCCTGGGAGAAGAAAGAAACCCGGCTTTTGACACTAATGCTCTGGTTCTTAGATGCTGAAGTTATTGAATATTGTCAGCTGCCTCTTGAGTAGAAGGGTGAAATGCCAATGGAATGTATATTGAGATGAGGCTTAGGAATGTGGTTTACAACAATTTTGTTGGCTTATTTATTACTATTTTGATGTTTCTGTACAATGAAATTGAAGTTATAAGAAGGGTCGATTTGTCTTCGTGTACAGAGAAATCTGTAATGAAAATACTTTTTGCCCATTAATGTATTAATGTGCAGAACATATAAAAATTGTGAAATCTCGAGTTCTAGCGAACCCATCCCTGTTGAAGTGATCAATACAGAAGTCCAAAGAGGAAACACCATGAGTTTCTGAAAATGTTTTTTAATGTTTTGTAAAACATTTTGTTTGATAACTTGAAATGTTTTTAACTTTTTTTTTAAAATTTTTTTAAAAAAATGTTAAATATTTTTTTTTAAAAAAATTTATATGTAATGTTTTATTTTTAATATTTTTTATATTTATATAATAATATATAAAAAACAAGTAAAAACAATTAAAATATATTATTTATAAATTTTATATCTTTAAACATCTAAGAGTATAAAATTATTTATTGATTGTCAATTTTTTTCTAGAAAATAAAAAATTGGTTTTGAAAACAATTAACAAATAGGGTTTTAGAGTCAATTTGACAACTGTTTTGAAAAACAAAATTCTAAAAAATAGAAAATAGTTTTTTAACTTCAAAAACAACTAACTAAAGAGTAATATGGAACCGGTCGACCGGCCAATGATAGGCGGTCGACCGGTCAATGCCATGGTGTCGACCGTCTCTGGAAACCGGTCGACCGGCTTACTTCATTATTGTATTATATTATTCTTTATGTAAGAATTTAAGTTAATGGGTCAACCAGTATTTCAATATGGTATTATAACTTGGTCATACTGAGAGACCCAAATGTTTATTTTATTAAAGTCATATATACAAGGAAAAAAAAAACAAGAATATTCATAAGATGCATGAATGGCCTTTATTTTAAATATTGTTAGTATATCATCTAAAATTAAATTCGAGTTTTTAGGTCAAATTAGTAGCTACACAAATTTATTGAGTTGTTCTATTTGAAATATGCCGATATGAATTGATTCTCTTTAATTTTATTAAAAAAATTTATAATTTAAATTATATATATATATATAAAAAAAAATTATTTCTCCTGAAAACTCTATTTTGCTTTATATAATAAGTTATAAGCCTTTAACGAAACATTTATAATAATGAAATTATTCTAAAAAAATTATTGTTTTATTTCAACTTCTATCAAAATTGGAAAAAAAAAAAAAACCCAGATTAAAATCTCAAAGCCCTAGGTTGTTAATTATGGTCAAACTGGTCTTCAGGATCATTTATTATACTTGGGGTAAAATTTGTATTATGGGATCATTTATTATTTGGGCTAAGGATGGGGTGGGTACACCCTAAGCTTGAGCCTAAAAACTATAGGCCAAGTTGGTATGAGGGGTAGATGGGGTTAGGCCTCAACCTTATACTTCGACCGGTTGCTTAAAAACATGACATTATGAAACAGTATATTATTTCATTTATATTTATGCTTTTGGTAACCCTTTACTATTATATTTATGTGTCTTAATTATTTTGAACATTCAAGTCTACTTCACTTACATTACACATTTGGGTGCGTGATAAATTGCATAAAAGGTCTAACTCCTTCAAAGTTGATGAGTTGTTCATTGCTTACTCATGGACTTAGGTAATTTGCCGAATGTTAAAGTTCAGTACCTCCTAATATGGATGATATGACTTGGCGATCTTGTAAATATTACTAAACAACATATAATAAAGTAAATAGCATAATATATATATATATATATATATATTGAATCCAAATTAAAACAAAATCAAAAACATTTGCATGCTGACACAACTCTAAATATACGTATGCTAATACAAAATATATATGTCCCAGTTTTGCAAGCTAAACAAAATAACGACGTGGTCTAAATGCAATCAAGGTGCAGCGGGTGGCGGTGGGAACACGGCGCGGAGGTACGCCATCAACTCCTCATGCTGACGCTCTTGGCGATCAAGCCTCTGTAGGATATGCTCATACGTAGCCTGATGCTGATCCATGCGCTCCTCAATACGAGTCCCAAGTGAGGTAATCTGCGCAGACAACTCCATCCAAGGCGCATGCTCAGCGGCGTCAGGAGCCTGGCCAGGTGATGTATAGGTGTAATGAGGCTCAGTAAATGATGGTTGACCAGATGGTCCCGCTGTGTAACCCGTCTCAGTCATCACCGCATCTGAAATAGTCGGGTCAATGTGGCCACCCTCCGACTGGCGTGGAGGGATATCAAACTCAGGCTCTCTATGCTCAAAATCGGGCTGAGGGTCTACCCCACCCTCCATCTCCCCAATCTCCTCCTCTTCGTCTTCCTCTGCCTGTGGATGTGGTACTGGTCGGTCCGCCCTCTTAATCCATGACCCATCTGGGGCCTTCTCCAACTTCATCCGCGCCATCGACTGCTCATCATATGTGTCATAACTGCTGGGCCCCTCGACCTCCTGCTCCCTGCTCAAATCCACCCCCGCATCCTTGAACACTCGTGTCATGAAGCGGCCATATGGGAGAATGCGTTTGGGCCTCTCGCAGCATGTCATCATGTGCATCATCATGACATACCCGACGTCAATACGTCTCCCCGTCATAATCGAATCAATCAGAAATGCCTCCAGATAGGAAACCTCATCTCGATGACTGCCACGTGGTAGGAGGATGTACGCTATCATGTGGTGAAGGACTCGGCAGGTCACAGTCAGGCTATGGGCCGATGGTTTGCCCAACCCCGGGGCATCTGCAAGGCCGCACATCCGCTGAATCGCCTCTCTCGGATCGAAACCCGGCACCGTCGGCCAAGCCTTGGCATCATATACTCGGAGTCCACCAGGAGGAATGTCCAAAATGCGGCAGATGCTCTCCGGGTCCAGATGGATCTGAACCCCCCTAACGGTCGAAGTGATCGGTCCTCCATGTCCAAATGTCACGCGGGAATAGAATGCCCTGACTAATGTCGGAAAAATGGGCTCTGAAATAGTGACTAAGGGCAGCCACCCCATGCGTGCAAACAGGCTCTCAAACCCGAAATGTTGTAGATGGGCGAAATTTATATTTCTCCCTGCAACCACCTTCCTCTGGATGAAATGCTGCTTGTACCTCTGGTATTCGTCGACCGAAGTGAAAAGACCGGTGTCGAACCTCGCCTTTCGGCGCGCCTCCGCCTCACCGTCCTGAGAAGGCTGAGCAGGGCGCTTGCCCAGTGCCTTCGACGCACCCCTAGCTCTCCTAGGCGCCATGAAACACTACAAAGGGCCACCCCTATGTGGAAGCAAGGCCAATGAAATCTCCTGTGACGCGCGCGGGAAGAGAAGAGAACCCGCCTGTGACGCGCGATGAAGGAGCACCACTGCCAAACCTCACGCCCTAGGTCCGAAATGTGAAGCTGCACCCCTCAAAACTCACTCCGAAGGCTTGCAACAGCTGGAATCGCGTCCAAAATGGGTTTGTGGCAACTCAATCGGCGGATCCCTTCGACTACCAGAGGAAAACACTGAAGAAATTACGCGCGGAATGAGTTTTTAAACGTCACCCCGGCCGACCGGATATGAACCGGTTGACTCAGTAACATGTTCCATGGTATTCTGCACTTTTTTAGAAATAATTTTTGAAAATATAAGATTTTTAAGTTAATACCTTTTATAAAAAGTTTGTATTTTTTACATAAAAAAATTTTATTTTTAAAAATAGAAATCACAAAATATAAGGTTTTTTAGTTAATACCTTTTATAATTCCTTTGTCTATTTAGCCTATTTGATTATTAATATTTGTATATGAAGAATTTATTCGATTTATAAAAAATAAATATGAATATAATTAAAATGTAAATTGAAGAAAAAAATATATTTAATTCAAAAATGAAAACAAATCACCACAAAACAATATCGCACATCAATAACATGTTACTTTGTCATAATATTTATTGTTTTTGTTTTAGTTTTCATAAATTGAATGGTTTTGGGTTTGGAAAAATATTGTTGTTATAATTCTAGTATAATAACATACCTTTGAGAAGTTGAAGGTACCCCAACATTTGAATTCAGGGATGGATAGTGATTAATACTAATGTTGAACTCATTAACCTTCCCCATGTTTGTATTGAACTGAAAAGTTGACATTACACCATCTTGCCTGTTTTGATTGTTCTGGAATGAAAAAAAATTCAAAACACTTAGTTAATAAAACTTTTTACAATTTCTTAGAATATTAGACTGAAAAAAAATGAAAGGACGATCGAACAAATGTTGTTTGATTCTCAGATATAGTACCTCATGATTGGCTAATGTTGGTGTTGAATATTGTTGCTGAATCCCATAAGATGCATCATGCCCAAATTGTCCCTAAATCCAATCAGAAGGTTAAAATCTGCAAAGTTTCCCAAACAGCAAAACAATTTGATAAACTTTTTAAACAATCAGGTGAATTTTGAGGACATGCAAGTTTTAGGTATTATAAAGTGGCTTGAGAAAACAACTGAATACATGTATTGTATATAAGTACGCAATACCTTTCCAAAGAATAACTCAAGAAAACTTTGAATTTTATTCTTAAACCCAAACAAGAACTGTTTTTAAATATTAATTTTTAAAAATTATTTTCGAAAACTATGTTTAACAGCCCTTGAAATTTCACAATCTCTATAACTACAATGAAGAACTTTGCCCTTTCTAACTTTTTACTTGAATCAATATATTTCCAGTTTGTATATAGTGTGACTTCATACCATGGATGAGTTATTCAACACTCCCACTTGCCGATTTTGGGGTATTTGTACAATTTGATTCCTCACCATAGTTTGCTGCTACCATTTTCCCAATGTTAAGTTAAGAGTAGTCAGAAACTTGTAAGAAACAAATCTTTAAACAAAATATATCCACTAGAAAATGGGGTAGCTGCATAGGAGTATAAGCTGGTGAAATTTGAAATTGTGGAGTTGGTGATGGAGCTCTCAACTGGTACATGGATGGAGAGGCACTAGGTAGAGGAAGTAGGAAGTTTGAAGTTGATGTCGAAGCTCCCAATTGGCTCATTAATCCATCGATTGGGTCTTGAAAATTGTTCTCATGGACCTTGGAACTTTCGCAAGGAATAGAACGAGTAATGATTTTAATCCTCTTATGTAAATGATAACCATTTTAGTCCTTTGATGCAATCATTTAATGAGTATATGTATGTATGTACTTACATGGATGGAGAGACATAAGTTGGAGGAATTCGAGCCTATAAAGTTGATGCTGAAGCACCCAAGTGGCTCATGGATCCATCAATTGTGTCTTGAAAGATGCTCTCACTAGCCTTGGAACTGTTGCAATAAATAGGATAACGATTTTAATCATCTTATATGTACGAGTGTATAGTTATGTATAATTGTAACATGCATATATGTATTCATTACTTACATGGATGAAGGGGTATAAGTTGGTCGAGGAATTTGGAACTGTGACATGGGTGTTGAAGCTCCCAACTGCCTCATGGATCCATTTATTGTGTTTTGAAAAGTATGCTCACTAACCTCGGAACTGTTATAAAGAAATAATAGTTGTAAGCTTCTTATGTAATCATAGAACCATGTGAATATACATATTTAGGTATGTATATATAGATATATGCATATAAATGTAAATAGTAAATACATGGTTGGAGGGGCATATGTAAATAGTAAATACATATTTATGTATGTATTTATGTTTAAAATCTCCATCAGGATCATCAAGAAGAATTGAGAATTTGCTTGACTTGGATCAAATGAGCGGTGAGAAGTCTTATATACGCACTTGCCAGATTCCAAATGAGTTTTATCAGGAAAGAAGAGAGAATGCTATCAATGAGCCTTCATTGATTCAGAAATCCTCAACAACTGTATCTTCATCTTCTGAACATTCGAAGAAAATTGATTCTAGTGTTGACAACTGTATTACCAATGTTATACCATCAGAGGGTTACCACAAAACATTGGAGCTTGGCGGATGCCGTGAGTTAGCTGAAGTTGTAACTGATGATGTAAACAGTAGCGGCAGCCACTGTGAGAGGGAAAACCCTGAGGAGGATGATGAAGAGAACAATGAAATGCTTGGTGGCATATTTGCCTTTTCTGAAGAAGGTACAATATTCAGCTGTGGACTTTACCGTTGTGATTAAGTACGGTGACTGCAAATTTAGTTGATGTGGAAGTTACTATTTTCAATTTATTAACTTGGTCTAATTCAGCTTTCACCATTTCTATTGTAGGTTGATTTATAGCTTTTATAGCTTCCCTTTGGTCCGGATCATGGAAGAAGTGCAATGGTTCAGTAGGTGTGCATAAATGGGGGTGATCAGAGCACAGAATGTGATCATCCCCCTTTCTCTCTTGTACATTTTGTAGATGGAAATTCATAAATTCATGGGCATGGGGTTGGGTTTGAATTCTTGATAGAAGTAGATTTGGGTGTTCATTCCCAATATTGAACTTTCTATCAAGCTGTACATAGGATTTCAGTTTGAACAAGTTCTTTTCAAGTTGTACAACTATTTTTTCTTTCAAAAATGTGACCAAAAAAAAAAAAAGAAATGGAAAAAAAAATAAGAGAATGAAAATCAACATTATGTTCATAATTGCTGCTACTTATTTATATTATTTTTTGTTTTGTCCCCCTCATTTTTCTCATTTTATGCCCTAAATATCATCAATTTTTCTAATTCTCAAAATAAATAAAGTAGAAAAAGAAAAATACCCATTTTAGAGCCCGGAAATTTGGCTCATCTAAAATAGGTTCCAGCATCGGAAATTTAGCTGAAAATTGTCCCCTTAATTTATATATAACCATAATATCCCAATCATTTATATTTTTCCAAAGTTAAAAAATCCACTATATGAAAAATTAGCATTTAAGAAAAGAAATCATTTGTTTTCTACAAAAATTAAGTACTAATAACTTGTATATTGTTTTATCATTCCTTAAAATTTTGTCCAAATTTAAAAATAACTTCTTACTTTAATTTGAGCCCCTTCTTAATTATATTACATTTTGAGTTTTTAAAATTATTTAAAAATTTTAAAATTTTGTCAAAGCCTCCAGGAACCGGTCGACCGGAACTTGCGACCGGTCTAACTCCGGACAAGGTGCCAAAATGCACTCTCTCTCATCCAGTAGGTTGATCAAAACTCCATGAACCGGTCGACCGCATAGGAGCGACCGGTCGATATCCGGTCGATGGTGCCAAAATGCACTCTCTCTTATCCAGTAGGGTGTGCTCGACCGGCTGAAGAAAGGTTCGACCGGTTGACCCATTGCTGAAGTACAATCTCGACCGGTCCCTCCCTTTATGCTTTCCGATCCACGGGTCCATCTAGACCGGTTCCTGGGATGGCCATATATACACCTGCATTGTACTGTATAAATTGTTAACGATATGATATGTTCGAGATTGTTGATGAAAAGGTTTGTTATAGGTTGTAATGCCGGTGCCTTTTGTTAGATGTTTTGAGATAGTGAGGGAAAATGCGACTTCATCACATCCTTCATTAAATATATAAGCCATAAAATTGGCAATACAATGTCAGGAGTTGGTTTTTCCTGTATAATGTACAATCATCTTTAATTTGCCCTATTTACTTACAATGCATTGACAAGCAACTTAAGTCAAAAAACAATCAAATTCTGACTAATCCCATAATCCCAGTGTGCATTTCCGCATATGTCCACCATAAATTACATACAAATGTGCTAATTTTAAACAGTTTTATCACAAATTACAATCCCCTTCAATCTCTCTGGACACGGTCTCGGTGTGCATTTTGTGCTGAGAACAACATACTCCCCATGATCTTCAACCTGTAATGTTTCAATTTCCCCTGCGTTCATTCACGTTGATAGCAACAAATCAGCAAATTAATTAATTAGGTTTTTCTAACTATTTTAACATTAATGAGATAGCAATAGATAATTCCTCCTACGTACCACATCGATTGATTTGGAGAACCCCCCCATTGACCACAATTCCATGAATTTCATTACAAAAACTCCGCAATCGTGCCTACGCCAATATAATTACCAACACGTTATTAAGTGTGGAATTATAAATACGAGATGAACTTCAAATAAATTGCAATCTTATACAATATCCCGGACTGCAAGGTCAACACTCACTCATTAGTTTGGAGGGGTACATCAGGTGTTATGAAATTGAATGTCCTCAAATCATAAGGTGATACCTCTTTTTTGTGGGCAGCCAACCACAGGACAACCTTGGCCTGAAACATTTATTAACGCAACAATTGAAATTTTAATGGGAAGACATACCTATCAAATTATTACTTGTTGCTTGTTACTTTACCAGATTTTGTTGGACTCCACTCAACATTGTCTTCTTTCTACCAGGACGAGAATCTAGCAGTTGGATTCTCCTGTTTTCTAGGTCATATACATACAATGTCCAATGGTTCTTTATGAGAACCGGTAAGAAGACCTGCACCAATAGACTGCCATTAAACATACATCTAAATATTGTACATTCATGGAATAAAAATACAAATCCAAGCATTAAACATATGAATCCACCTCGTTAACATTGACATATGGAATATCAATATGATACAGATGTGGTTCAAAGCGTCCAATAACTGCCTCCTTAACTAAGTGTTTTGCCTGGGAGTGGATTACCATTTCCTGCATGTTAGACACGGGATAATATCAGGTTTCTCATTGTAGGTGATGCCTGGTTCAAGACAAAAAATAAAGATAAGCAAGGATTTAATGGAATAGTCATCATTACAGCTATGTAGGGGGATAGAAAAAGTTTCGACTTCGGTTCATGTTGATACTGCAACAATCTACATTAGGCATCGACGACCTGATTTCATATATCATAAAAGTGTAAGCAACAAATTATATTAGAACCACACTTTCATTTTGAAACTTAAAATAATGCATAAAGAGGGATAAGAAATGATATGCACGTCGTTTCCTATCCACCCATTCCCTTGGAAGCAGCCCAAATTGCCTCTGGTTAGGATAGTGTCATGCATAGACACTAGTTCCTCACTGTTACAAAAAAATACAATTTAGTTTTTTTGTTTTAACTATCATACAATGAGAGGAGTGTCACTCAAGTATGTTACCTTGCATCCAAATCGTCTCCAAATACCAGTGCAGCTCCTTGTTTTAGGTCGATTTTGATGGCAGATTGTTTCGTTTGTGGTTGGGATATGTATGGGGACAACAGGTTTGGAGCCATGCGACGCACTCGACGTCTTCGGACGTTTCTATTTGTGGGGACAACATTACCTTCTGGTTGTTCTTCACCATCTGCAATACGAGATTTAGAACTAGTCAGCAAAGGTATACATTATGATTGGGTACATGGGTTGTTAACCATATGGGTGTTTGCATAAATTTTATCACTTACCGCTTACAACATTAATGGGTACACTGGGCTGCAACTCATACTCAGGGGCGACAACGCGATCTGGTGTGTCTAGCACATGGTATGCAGCATGCGAAGCCATGTACTCATCACCAGGAAATGCATGGTCATCGGCTGTGGGAGTGCTGGCTGGTGCATAGCTAGAGTGACCCCCCGCAGCTGAATTTACCCCACTATGTCTGCGAGACCCTAACTTATGCATAAGGCCACGCATTATTCTCAGCTGCTGCTGAATGCCCCGTTGATATTGGTCGATTGCGCGTTCTGCATCATGATATTGATGCCATATTTCCTATGACATGATTATGATGTCAATATTTTTTACAAAATGTGACAACAACATATTTATTTGTAGTTAAGAAGTAAAAATAAATTACAATGACAATGAAATGAACATTTATTAAGTTTTTGAAAAATTCACAGCTTACATCACTATTTTCAGCATCAACATTTGTGTCATGGTCCACATTAGTCTCTGGCTCCGAAGTTCTATCTACGGTTGGAGATCTCTGGGACGCCTATAATTAGCACTTAAATAATGAGTGTTATGCTAGTAATGACAATATATTTATGCATGCATAACATACAAAATCAATCTCAGCATGTCCGAATGCTCCAAACTCCTTTATCTCAGCGACTAGTCGTCCCTTAATCAAATCATCAGTCCATGCCAATGTTGGGGGCACTGTAATGGGGACTTGGACTGAAGGAATTTGGAATTTAATGACATAATGCAGCTGCAAAATGAATAGAAACATCAGTAGGCAAATGTGAATATGTTGTGCAATAAAATTAGATAACAAAATGGAAGAGAAAGACTGTATAAGTTAACTACCTGAAGAAATAAAACGCAGCCATGTACCCAAGAGGTCTTAGATTGTTGGTATCGCCTAATTCCCTCAACCAGTTGGTCAAGCACAAACTGGGCCCAATTAACATCATTTCGGAATCCATCCTCATGGATGGTATGCCACAAGTTACGGCAACCATTGAGCCTAGACGTGGGGGCCAACAATGTGGCACATGCGTAGTAAATGAATGCTCTACGGAACTCCTCACCTACAGGTAAGTCTAGGAGTTTCTCCTCGCATGCCCGAATAGGCCCAAATGGATGATCTGATGATGTAGAGGTCACCTGCAAATTCCGTCCTTCTGTTGGGAGGCCCAAAATGAGGCCAACATCGGTGGCTGTAACAGGATAGTGTTTCTGGGCTGAGAACTCTATCCGTCTAAATCCAACATTGAAATGTTGGATTAGAAAGATACAGAGGTTGTGGCGCACCTCTGTGCAGTTTAAGTTTAAGAGACCTCCAAATTGGAGGTCTCTTATGGCTTGAATTTTTGCCTCTGGTAATCGGTTGCACAGTTTCTTAAATCTTGCAGCTGAGCATCGTGTAAACATTGATGTGGCCTGCATGCAATGTTTGAAAACATGGACATGTTAGCAAATTTATGAATAAGGCGATATAGAATAGGCAATAACAGTAAAAATGTACAGAATAGACTATAAAAGAAAAAAATAAATATGATAATACTACATGAGATATAAAAGAAAGAAATCAAATCAATTTATGGAAATAAATTGACTAATTATATTAGAGAAAGAAACCATCAACAAATCAATGAATAATCCTTGTGATACTTATGACATACACAAAATCTAGAGGAACTGCTAGAGCAAGCACTTTGCTACTGCCATTGAACATGGACAAGGTTTGGAATCCAGGTTTCTGTTGAGAGTATTCCAACATGGTACTAACTATCAGTGAAGAATTGTACACTATCATTTGATACCACGAAACATGTGTTTGACCAAAGTTCATTCATACCTAAGTTGTTAGCTGAGTGAGGATTCATGGGAAAATAAATGAAACATAGGACTATTAATCTAAAGTGGGCAGTTAAAATAAGGTAATGATACACTATGAAATGCTACTACATACTTTTTTGTAGAATAGTAAACAAAGAGTATGTTTACGCTTGAAAACAAGAATAAATAAGATGAATCCATGAGTGTTGGAGAATTAAATGAATGAAGAGGAGTTTGGAAAACATACTTTATGTTGCAGAATAAAAGTTATGTGCTATGACTTTTTTTTTTTTTTTTTTTTTCTGTTAACTTATAGAAGTATTTTCATTGTTGTACGAATTCTGCAAGAAGATATACATGAGCAATTTTAAATGTCTATAATGCTCCAGGCAAAAGCCACATTAGGTACAGGTTTGCCACATCAGTTTGCTTGGTCAGTGCGTGAATCTCCGTAAAAGAATTTCTGTAACTGGTTCAAAATACTGGTATATGAAGTGGCTAGAGAGCTATGCACCTTGCTTAAGTCAATTGTTTGAATCTTACAGACAAAAAATAATACAGAATTTGCGACCCGAAAAAAAGGTATGTCCAGAGTCCAAGGCACTGAGAAATTGGCAAGGCATGGCTCTCCACCTTCATATTTAAATCACTTCGAAAGTGAAGCAAAAAGAAGCATAATGTGTCAATACTATTGAGGTCCCCATAAATAATTGTGATCATTTTACCCTGGGGACCTGGCTAAAGTGGCTACAGAGGTAAGGGTTACCTATAACTGAAGTGGCTAAAGAGTTAATCCCATCCCCATCACCATTCCAACCAGAACACCTCTCTTTATCCCTTCCTCTACCCTCCTCCCTCATCCTATAGGACATGGTTTTTGCCTATCCCCACAACTGTATAGCGAAGACCATTAGATCCCTAAAGCATAATTGTATATGGTGTTAGTGAACCACATTTTATATATTACCAAATTGAACACAAATATTACCCCACAACTTACAAAGGTGATATAATAGTATTTAATAAATAAACGTTGAATTGTTAAAACTTCAATATTAGAGAACTTTCCAACATAACTGATACATGGTAACTATAATAAGGGACATGAAGAAATCTCTTAAATTTCATGCATAATATATATATATACTAACTTAAAAGGTATCTGAAAATGAAAATTTCATAAAATGATTTCAGATTATATATAAACAAGGGAGTAATTTGTTCACACCAATTCAAATATGTAAAATATCATCAAATGAAATTTCACCCATTTTGATACCAACATGCATTATGATTTATGTTCTGACAATACATTAAATTTGCATGACTATAGATTATAACTTCTTGTGGCACTGTACTAGAGAAGCCAAAACATCTCAAATAGTATGTTGGAAACGGAACAATGCAAAAAACAACAAAGATAAGCAAGTATGATGAACCATACCGAGAGTGGGCGTGAACTGGCAGCAGAACCATCTAAGCCATTACCAGCCATTGTTAATATTATAACTGCATCATTTGGCATAGAAAAGTCGAATGAAATGCACAGATAAACTAACCAACTGAATAACTAGACAGCAAGTATAGTACAATACTATGAAAGTTCAGCTAAGTGATACGAAAAATGCACGTATCAAATGATGTGAGTAAGACATACTTAAAATAGGGAAGTGAAAGTATACATCAAGTTAAAGGATACCACATTGAAAGTGCAATTTCAAATTAAATCAGTAATGAAAGCAACTCCAAATCATGAAAATTTAAAAGTAGTCTTATAAAAAATAAAATGAAAAGGTAGTGCATCGTGTCTATATTAAGGACAATACATAACATCCAAAAGCAACAACCCTATCACCATAAAGCAAATAATGGAACAATGAGGGATCGTACACAAAATGAAAACCTTACAAGCAAAGAAATGAACATGTCACGGCAATGGATTATTACATTTAGACCGATTGTGACCTATGCCATTGCATCGAGAGCAATGAATAGCTCTCTTATGGCTAAATTGTGACTCAATACGCCTTTGGCGGGGTCTTCCTGGAGGACGTCTCACTTGCGGGGGTTGGAGACTAGGAAATACGTTGCCTTCGCCATCTTGCAAAGTCCCAGCCTCACAAACTTTAGGCATGTTGTGTGTTGGTAATGGTTGAAACTGACCCGAGTAAATCAACTGTTGGGTGGAGACTTTAAAACATGGGTCGATATAGTCATACACATCGTGTCTCAATGTACGGATCACAGCACATACATGTGGACATGGCAACCCGGACATTTGCCATGTTAGACATGTACACTTATGTTGCTGCATATCCACAACCAAATAAACTTCTCCAGTAAAAACCTTGAACGTCCCACCCAAATAAGGCATCACAGTAATCGGAGCAGATCTCGTGATATTTGACATTAGATTTTCCTCTGTTTTGGGACCAACCACGCTCTTCCACTTATTTGTACCACGCATATGGGTGTCCAACATGGCTACAAGCTTATCCATGTGCATCATCAGCAACGTATAAATTGTTTGGTGGCGTTCCTCTCTTAACCACGCATTAAAGGACTCTGCAATATTAGTTGTCATTTTATCCCAACGTTTTTTAAGGAACTTTGACATCGCCCAATGCTCCGGACTATTCTCCGCAACCCACCTTGCTAGGTCGCCATTAAAACGCACAAGTTTTTCAAACGCCTCATTGTAGTCTATATCCAACCGAGCATATGCAATGTTGTCTAAAAGCAACAAAGCATCTTCTTTCCCTTTCTTTCCCCTAATGTTTTGCCTGTTGAAGAAGCTTGAAAAGTTCTCTTTGACATGTCGATAACAATAGGCGTGATTTTCTACCCCAAACAACTCCGAAACACTACGCAATATCCCTTGATGTCTATCTGATATAATAATTACTTCTTGACCATCTAGGATCCCCTTCAATTTCTCCAAGAACCAATACCAATCCTCATAATTTTATGAACCAACCACACCCAAGGCTAGAGGGAACATTCCATCATCTGCATCATATGCAATGGCAGACAAAAGAGCTCCTTTGTATGGACCACTTAGGTGGCAAGAATCAATAGCCAATACCGGTCGACACCCCATGGTGAACCCTTGAATTGAAAATGCGTGGGCAAGGAACAATTGCTTGAAGTGACCTTCATGAGAAGTGTACTCGGCAATAGTTCCAGGGTTAATTTCCCTTAGCCTATGGCATAACCAAGGCAAATACGCGTAGGACGCACGTGGAGATCCATATACACGCTCTTTTGCCTTCTCTTTAAGATGCCATGCTTGGTTATAAGTCAATTGAACTCCATGATCACGTTCAAAATCCTTGCAAAGTTGTCGAGGAAGGTATTCTGGAGTTGTTCTAAACACGTCTTCAACAACAATAGCTCCTCTCTTGGAAGAAACCCGCACCTTAGATGAACACTCATCTTGAGCTATATGATTATGATTAACTTGGTAAGTATAAACTCGCAATATTTCATTTCCTTCAACAGCATGAGCTGTTATCTTCCAAGGACAATCCTCAACCGAACACTTTACTGACATATGGGTAGGTGAATTTTTCTTGTACTTGTATTGAAACCTTCCAGCTAATGACATTTGGTATATTGCATTCCGAAACTCATCTGCATTCTTAAAAGTATGTCCGGAACCTAATATTGCCTCACGAAACCGATTCGATTCGAAAGGGGTGTACTCAGTATCTGCACAACGCGATGCAAAACCTCTTGATAACATCATAGTATTAGGATTTGCATCGCATGATGCATTAGATGAAGGAAACGTAGGATGTGGACCTCTGCATTTACATTCATAACCAAAATTAGACTACATAATGCGTAAAATTGATATTCATAAAATTTTAAATAGACATCCAAGTGAAAACGCATTACCCAAGTGCCAACTGTGTATTCGGTATATTTGCCTCTATGGCTTCCACACCGGGTGACTTAACTATGTACACATTTGCAAAGTCATCACTATGTGAAACCACGTTATCCAAGTCATCCTCATCTTCTAAATCTTGGATGACTCTAGGGTTAAACTTGAGGGTGTAGTGCATCCTCATCACATGAAGGGAAATGTCGAATTTTTCTAAGACCTTCTGAGTGAATTCTTCAAATGTCATTCCTTTATAAATGTGAATACCTTTGCTTCTTCCACCAACATATTCCCAAAGGCCATCATTTTTTTGGACAAGTTTGCCTCCCACGAAAATATAACAGTATATTCTATTTGTGGCATCCATCAACCTATTGAAATAAAGCACAAATTTATATTGTTGAACAAACAATAATGCATATTGAATGTGATCTTACAAGTTTTTTCATCTCACAATATACTAATTTCCCATACAAAAAAGTTATATTTTAAAAAATGTATATACAAAAAAATGTAACTTTAAAGTCTGAAAAAATAATTTTTGTTGCTCCTTTTGATTATTCTAAACATTGTCAACTGTAAGATTATTTGAAGATAGGCACTAATAAACAAACGGTCTGTTGAACTAAGATATGAAGACCGAGCTTCTCTCTTCTCTTGGACTGATAAATACTACATAACCTAAACAAAACTAAAAATAATAATAAAAATAAAAAACAAAAATGAGAAATGTAAAACTGAAATGGAAATTAAAAGATTGAAATTAATAGATTAAAAAAAATCATTAAATTAAAAACTAAGAAAGGCTTTAAAAGGAAAAAAATAACAAATCTCTAACTTATTTTCCCTATCATTCCCCTTTACTTATATATTCATAGTTCACATTTTTATAAGCATAAACCTCTCTCTCCAACTACTTTAGTGCTACCCAATTTGACACTACTACTTACCTATGCTAATAATCTAATCGTGTCAATACTTGGAACTTTAAGACAGAACATCACAACAATATCTAGTAAAGTAGGAGGATTTTGTGTCCGATTCGACATAATACTGCAGAACATATATATATATATATATATATATATATATATATATATATATATATATATATATATATATATATATACACCAAAAACATTGGAATTATGGAACTATAAGACATTCAATAGGAAAGAATCCCCCACGTTTTATTAAGCTCTGACCTATACTTACACTAGGTAGAAAACAAATTCTCATTCTCACTCAAACCCTTAGACAATTTCTGTTGGTACTACTATATCAGACATGCCTACAAACTTATTCAAAGAGAATGGAGATATTTAAATATTAATTATAAAGCGTTGCTTTTCAAAATAATATGAAGAGATAATAGCCTAAAAAATGTAACAAATACAGAATTCTCTTCTAAACTATCATCTCCTACTTTAGATGATTCATACAAAACCATAAGCAATAGTTTAAAACAACTTTAGGGTCAAAAAAACTAATAGATAAAAAGAGATAACTCTGTTACTTGTGCCTACATCTCAAGCCAATGCACCATAAGAAAACTTTAGGGTTTTTAGGTTATCCATTTCCCCTTTCCATTTTTCCTCTCCTGGTTTTCTAGCAACCAATTAAACAATTATAAATTATTTTCAAGTATATATGACAATTTTTCACAATTATTTTTTTGAATTTAAAATATACAAATAGCATGAAAAAAAAATCTAAAAAAAATTACAAAAATATAATCAGATCGATTAAGCCATGAATCATGAGTTGCAGGTAAAGTGCATTTTCTGTATTCTCAAGGATTAAAGAAAAAATTATGGTTCAAAATTTTTCCTTTCTTTTTCTCATTACTTTCTCAGCATCCGAATAATAGTAGCAAACCAAGAAGTCAATTATTGAATGGGAACACTAACTTGAACTCCGGAGATCAAGTTGAACACAGTTTAGAGATTTGGACTAAGAAAATTTAGGTCGAGATTTAGGCAATCTACTAACCTCAAATATGCAACAAGAGAGACCCAACTGAAATCCATACCTTATTCAAATTCTCGAGAGAGACGGATGAGAGAAAAAATGAAAGAGCCGCAGAGATTGAGATGCAACCGATGGAGGTGCTCGGGAGGAAGAGAAGAAAACGGCTTCTAGGCTTGAAATGCTGAAGAGACCAAAATTTAGGCAATCTACTAACCTCAAATATGCAACAAGAGACACCCAACTGAAATCCATACCTGATTCAAATTTTCCAAAGAGCCGAATGCGAGAAAAAATGAAAGAGCTGCAGAGATTGAGATGCAAGCGATGGAGAAACTCGGTAGAGCGTTTTCCCAGTGCGCGGAGCCCCAACGAGGAAGGTGTTAGTGGTTTATCATTGGGTCAATAATGGTAATCCCTCTTTTTGTGCTACTCCTACTCCTAGGGCGGGAAGAAGATAAGAAAACGCGAACCGTTCTTGATCTACGACCAACCTGTTGCTTCTAAAGGCTGCCCTCTCTCGGCTGGATGTTGGTCCAGCCTACTACGAGGATCCCGTATCCAGCAACCCAACCTAGTAAAAGGTTTTGGCTTGCCCCTTGTATAGGTTTCTTAACGCCCTTATTATTAGAGAAAGGGTGGTCGAAACGAGAAGGAAAAACGGCTTCTAAGCAGAGAAGAAAACGACTTCTAGGTAGAGAAGAAAACGGCTTCTAGGCAAAGAAGAAATCGGCTTCTACACAGAGAAGAAAACGGCTTCTAGGCAGCGAAGAAAATGGCTTATAGGCTTGAAATGCTGAAGAGATCAAAATTAGGGCAAAATTCCCAAGAGCCGCAGACGAAGAGAGGAAAACGGAGGCTTGAAATCTGAAGAGACATAGGGCAAAATTCCAACCTGGCTTTTTTTGTTTATTATATTTTTTTTTTTCATAATCAGCAAAGGTTATTTTTGGCATTAATAAAAGTGCATATCCTTCTTTTTAATTTTGACACTTCCTATGGGTTTTCAGCTTAAATGGATCGGTTAGATGGACCATTCCTTAATTTTTGGGCCCAGCTGGGCCCAAAACACAATTCTCCCTATATATTTGTTGCTGGCAGGAGAATGCAGTCAGATCTAAAAGTCGAAGAGGAAAACCACAACTTTATAGTTGTGGAGATTATTTCATCCTTTTCATACAATAATTAATTTTTTTTTTTTTTAGTTTTACTAGTTTTTCTTTTAATTGAAAGAGCCCCAAATGGTAGCTAGCATTTTTACCCTTAACTTTACAAATATCTGCCAAATAATTAGGCACAAATTAATTTCAACCTCTTCAACAAGTGTTTCTACCTAGCTGAGCATGCTGTTCCAGCTAGTTAATAGATGACAGTTCTATTGTTAAATACACTTTCTTTTTTCCTAACTTGGTGTTCATGTCTAATATGTATGAGATCGTATCACTAGTAATAGAGCATTTAATGATTTCCTGGTGAATGGTCCATTCTTGGTGTGTATTTTTCTATCCTTAAAGCATGGATATATAAACCTTCTAAGTATGTCCAATAAGATACAACACACCATTCTCTTTTTGACAAATGATTAGGCATGACATGCTTTTTTTTTTTTTTATCCTCCATCCAACTAGAGACAAAAACATTGTGCTACTGATGATATAAATCAACCTCACAGGTAAATATGCCATAATGCTTTCTAGATTGGTGGGTTCCAACAGTAGGATGCTCTCGGACGGACTTCTAGAGGGATTTCTCCTGGGTTAGAATTCCAGGCCTACCTCTACAATTCTGGGACTTGGAGTTTTTCAGAAAGGTAGGGATGCTTGCAGGGCATAGCAGTGGATGATGAGACCAAATATTCCCGCAACATGTAATGGGTTAGAATCCTGGTTAAAAACAATGGTAAGGAGGTGCACGGAAAGCTGGAAGTGATAGCGGGTTTTGCTTCTTTTTCTATCCCGTTGTTGTGGAAAGATTCGGTGTGGTTTTCGGCCCTACAGGTGGATGCTGTTACAAGGTCCAAGGGAGAACTGATGGCGGAGAGAAGGGACCCCAATTTGCAGGAAGAGGATTATTTCACGCGCCTTGGTGCGTGTGGATGAGGGCTCGAGTGGATTAGGGGACTCTGCTGCAGCTAAAGGTGATGGAGACGTTGGAGGGAAAATCAAGTTCAATCCCATCCAAAAAGGCTGGAAGGGTCAAGCGTCTGAGGCGCTGCCGAAAGATGCCTTTACGGTGAATGAGACTCCTGTCGTACGAAAAAGTGCACTTGTTCCTAAGTGTTTAACGTTGGACTTAGGCGTCGAGAAGCCCAGGTGCAAGGAGGGGGAGTCTGAATGTGGGCCATTAGGGCGAGACTGTTTTTGGGCTGGAGTCTAAAAGGGAGGCTTTTTTAGTTGGTGGGCCTGCATGTTCGGTGAAGTCCAATCAGGATAATAATAAATTAGGCTTGGTTATCTTAAAGAAAGTGGGGCTGGGGGATGAAAACCTTGGGCCTAAAAAATCCAGCTGCAGGAAAGAGATAAAAAAGAGGAAGGGAAGGCTCACGTATTTCCCCTTAGGGCTTCTAAAGAGGGCGAGGCGGGAAGCTCACTAGGGCTCACAAAGGAAGCGTCAGCCGGGGTTCTCCAACAGATTACGACGCAAGAGATGTGCCCTCCGGCACTTGGACTTGTTCAAGCAACCACGGAGGGGTGCGAATCAGGTACGTAACCCTTTTCTACTTTAGGGGGTTACTGCGGGCCTTTCTGGGACTTCTTCTGGATTAGGGGATTCTGTATGGGATTCCTGGACAAGGGAGGCAGAGGAGGTGCTTAACGAACCGGTGAAGAGTGAGAGAGTGAAGGAGCCGCTGCGCATGATTCTTAAAGACGGACGGTCTATTGTTTTTCCTAATCACGAAGGGCTTATCCCCCTGAAGGGAGGGGCTGAGTCCCTAAGAGAGCGAGATGTAGAAATTTTTCGATTGCATGACCATAAGGAATTTTCAGAAGAGGAACTGCCTTCTCTTGAAATCTCTGCAGCAGGAGAAATAGGTGCGGAGAGATCCCCTTGGGCAAATAAAAAATTCCTTTGGTTTTGTAAGTATGTCGGTGTTTCGGTGGAAGGGTTTGAAGAAGACATTATGAGAATCCTTGTGGAAATTGAGAGTAGGAGGTGCTTTGTAAGTGCGTCGAAGGCTGGTAAAAGGGGTACCATGTCCAGTTCAAGGAAGGAAAGAGAACTGAAGAAGCTCATTAGCACCATTAATTATGACGGCGCTGCGGGAAGGGAAGCAGAGGTTAGGAATGAGGGTAGGCAAATTTCTGTAATTCCTAAATGAAGCTTAGGATTTTGTCTTGGAATGTTAGAGGCTTGCATGATCCAGATAAGGGGAAGGTAATTAAGTCTGTGGCTAGGAAACTCAAGCCAGATTTGTTCTGTTTTCAGGAAACAAAGATGAGGGAGATGTCTGACAAATTTGTGAGACGTTTGGGGACTGGCAGGAGGCCGAAGTGGGTTCTTTTTATTGATGAGTTTGAACCTGGAGACCCGCCTATTTGTTGGGAATAAATTTCCAAAATTGGGTTCTAATGGGACTTCTAATCAAAGAACCCTTTTTTTTACTCCCAAGTTATTTTCGGTTATTATCTTATTTCATTTTGATTATATATATATAATTAAATAAAAACAATTTAATTTTTAATTTTTTTTCTTTTGAACACAAAAATTTCTACTTCTCAAAAAAATAAATGATAAAAAAATTATAAATTACATTTATTTTTAATATAATTAAAATTTTAAAAATAAAAAAGTGGATATTTAATGATATAAAATTAATTGGGGGAAATTCTTATAAATGTGTGTTTTTATTTTATTTTATTTTAAATAAGGATGATAATTGGTGTAAATAGTCTGGAAAGGATATGGTGGGGACCATACTAAACCTCCACATGGACCACATGGACCATACTAAACCGTACACTTGGAGTCGAGGGCAGTGGCTCCCTAGAGGCAACCCTTCTTATTCTCTGGCGACAGGGAGGAACAACTTTTGCTGCCAAGACCCGGGGTGTAAGTCCAAAATAAGTAAAAATAATACCCATCTTAAAATATTTGTCAAATTAATTTTTTTGCATCCATATAAGCATCTATATGAATTTTTTTTTTTGAAGTATATAAAACCACCTGTGATGATTATGATTTTAAAAGTTTCATAAATATCTTTAAAATCACAGTATGTGATTATGATTTTACAATTTTCCTTAGAACCATGGTTAGTAATTGTAATTTCAAAATTATTTTTAGTTCATCCATATTTTAATAAAATTATGATTTTAATATTATTTTTAAAATATTTTTTTATCATAATAATCATAAAACCATCGTTATTAAGAAGTAACCTAAAATTATAATTATTAACATTAATGTTTATATGAAAATATAAAATCTTAAAATAATATAAATAATTTAGTTAATTATTTTAAAATTTAAAAATAATATGAAAAAATAATTTTCTTTAAGTCATATGTGATAAATTTCATAAAACAAATAAATATTTTATTTACCATAAATATATAATTTTTATGGGAATACGGGGAATATTATTTTTTCAATTCAAAGAAAATATGAAAAATAAAGATAATATATATATAATCTTAAAACAGACGTAAAGAAAAAATTTATTAAGGATAATTTGTAAAAAAAAGTAATTTTAAATCGATAATGGCAAATTGTAAGAAATTTTGAAATTAAAAATTACTGTCATAAACTATGGTTTTAAGACATTGGAAATTTGATAAGACAGAAGGTGCATGGCGGCGCAGACTGAAATTAAGACATAGTTACCATTTTGATGAAAAGCTTTGTCATCCTCCATCCACTTCCCCAAGCAAAGAAGCTACCGTTCCTATTAATGAAAGCAAATCTGGTTTAGGGGAACATATTCCAGAGCAAATGAAGCAGTTTCTACTGAAAATGGTGCATAGGATAACTGATGAGCCGACCTTAATGACCACTGAAAACGATGCTGACCTAAGTGGACAGAAGGCCTCTGTCTCGGTGGATCTTTTAGAAAGTCAGCACCCTGAACTGGTAAAAGACAATAGTGATCAGTTCAAGACAGGAAATTCTTCTTCCTCTCCACCAGAGACATAAGCTAGTGAGGTTCTTATGTCTGTTGCATGTGTTCTTTGAACACCGAAGCGAAAATTAGTTGGGTATTCAGCAGTCATGAAAAATCTCTTGCATTTCCTTGATGAATTTTCAGTGGAAGGAACTAGTAGACAACCTGATTTTTTTAAGAACTTGAATACTTCAAGCAATTCCGACCTGACCAGCCTGATCAATTGGGAGGAGTTCAAAAACGGAGGTTTCATAAGTGGCCCATAAATTCTGAATTTTGAATCTGAGAAAGGGATCATTAGCATAGATGCAAATTCATGAAAATAGGCTCCAAAAACAGCCAAAAGAAATATGAAGCAAGAGCCTGAATAATCGGTATCCATTTGATCTTCACGTTTTTGCTAGAAAGCCCATCCAAAATCACTTTAACATTCTGCATCTATAACCATACAATAGAAATGCCCATAAGAACAGTTGATCTTGTTGATTTAGATGCAATGGGCACATCATGCTTATTTCTGAGAATATGTCTGGATCTGCTAGAAAGAAACTCATCCTTCAAATCAGAAAATAGTTCCATCTAATTCAGACGATCATGGCTCTTCTCCCACCAAACCAGAGACAATGGGCAAATAAAACAGTTTCTGCAAAGTCTGTCCAGCCTAAGGAAGCTCACCTTCATCAGTTCATGGACATGAAAATGGCATCTAAAGACCTTGATATACCTCTTTTGTATCCAATTAACAGTTCAGGTAAGATTTGGTAGGACTTCAAGGAATAATAAGCATGAAAGAAGGGTTATAGACTTGGAATTCTAGGCAAATAAAGAAATTGTTGACGAGCAAGGGAACTTTTCATCCACCAACGTGAAATATCTTTCGCATGGTTCTACTTATGGACGCCATTAAAGCTTTTTGGCATTGATATCTCAAATCTCTAGATTTTTTTTCCAAAGTTTTGATCTGATCTGCAGCTATCCGTGTTCACCTACAGAAGTTCAGATTGGCGGTTGACATTTAATATCATGGATCTTAACTAGACAAGGTGTTGGAATACGCTAGAGAGTAGTACACTCTATCAGTTTCTAGCCTGAGCTAAAACAGAATGTGGGCCACAACATATAGCCTAAAGATATCAGACTAAAGATGCAACCAAAACAAGGCTATTGATGGATACATGGAGCAATGAAGAATTAAGGCTTGCCACTGCCGGTAACTCTAATGATGCTGCTGATTCTAAATCTAGGTTACAAAATTCAGATTTGAGGGTCAATATAGTGTTGCTCAGTTCGACAGAACATACCAATAGGTTAACATCTGACCAACATGAATACGAATCAGTTGGCCCACTTTGCCTTGATCGCCCTCTTGTTGATGATCTCCAAGCAAATCCTGAAAGAATGGGATAACTTAGTGACGAGAGCAGGTGAAGAACCTACAGATTGCCCGAATTTTTCCAAGATTGCTCACAGATATATTTCAGATTTTCAAGAATTCCTTCAACACTGTCGAGCTTGTCAGGAAGTAGGAGGAATTGTAGCAACTTCAGACCCTTGCACAGAATGAACACCGACAATTTGTCCGAACTGAGATGACTCCCTAGAACTTGCAGAATTTGTACTCTCAATTGCAGTAGGAACAAAAAGTTCTACCTTCAGATATGGAATTGGACCTCAAAGATTGAAATAGGTGGTGGTGTCCAAGCTTGACTTAGAGAATGAAGCAAAGGGGTTAGAGAATTATAAAATAAACTGCAGTTGGAAAATTCTGAATTGGCAGAAAGGTTAGAATCCACTCAATCCTTGCAAGTTCTGTTCTGAGATATCCAGAAATAGAAGAAATAAAGAAACTGAACCACAGCCTCAGACACAAAAATGAAGACTTGTCAAAGAAAATTGAGATATTACAAGCAGATCAGTGCACCAACGTAGAAGAGCTATTCTACCTATGGTGGCTTAACGCTCTTTAATGACATGAATTCAGGAATTAACAACCCGGTGTTGGTTCATCTGATGCAAAGGACCCAAGCAATTCTCTTGAGTCCCAAGTTTGAGGAGGAAGTCAAGCTGTTAACTTTCGAATATGGGCATGTAGAAAGACTTGAGGAGAAGGAAATCGACTTCATGGATTTTGATTGTGACCTAGGGTCATCTCCAGAAGCCGACTCCAGTTTCAGAGACTCATGTAGGGGAGTTTCAAGAAATTGGAAAGAGCTCGGGAACACAGGGATGCAAGGCACTTGAATGCATACAAGGAGAGTGGGAAGAGAAAATTCAAAGAGAATAATGGCAGCACCAACACCATCAGTAATGCAGTCTCAGTCACACTCAAAGGCCCCTCTCCAGCATGGTCGGCTTGATTCACTTATCCTCTTGATGTTTTTTTCTCTCCCTTATGAATTTACACATTTTTAATCTGGATTTCAAAATCTTTTCCATTAAATAACTCTTGTTTCCTTTAAAATCTCATCGGAGTTCATAGACATTAAAATCTAGATTTTTAATAAACTCTTTGCTGCCATTTCCCTTCCGGCAGGCCTTTTCATCATTTTCAACTAATTTTCACGATTTTCTCGTTTTTTTCAACAAGCATGAATAAACTTCATAATTCCAAACAATGAGATTCATAGAATCAATTCATGCAAAATCAATTAGGGCTTTGATGGGAGCCCGACATCCATGATATTTTCTTCAATATTTTTTGTTTGATATTTAATTAATTGTGCTCCCTCTTTGTGATATTTATGAGATTATTTTGAATCTGTTATTTGGCTAACTTCGTTTCCCATAGAGGAGTATTGGCTTGCTATCCAGGTACGCTCCTCCTCACCTATTTTCGAGAATTCTATAGACACATATGCTATTGGTGATTATATCCATACATGATATGATTCTTGGGTGTTCAAATACATGCTTGATTTGATTAGATAAAACAAATGTTGTATCACATTTTCAAACTAACCTTCGATGTCTTTTGATAGCGCTTAAGAAGCGGTTCAGACACACACCCTGACTCTCTCTTATGATCAGACTTTCTTGGTTGACATGCTATTTTTTGAAGTCACCTAGCCTATTTAGGTATCCATGATCAACCATTTAATTGCCACATTTAGTCAGTAGAGACCTTTATAGGGCTTAGAGGGGTGCTACCTCCTAAAGGTACCTTTCCAATAGGTAACCTGATCCTCGAACCTATACTCAGGTTTTTCAAAGACGTACTTTTTCCAAAACTATGGAGTCATTTTTTTTAGGGTTTTATTTCTTGTTTTATTTTCCTAAAAATAAAATAAAATAAGTGGCGACCCCGACTTTTCCAAAAATTATTTTTTCACAAATAAAAGTGAGTCTCGCCGATCGAGTGGGGACGCACGTGAAAAATGCGGGTCCACAGGTATTCTCTTCAAAAAGGGAACTGAACGAACCCTTGAAGCCTACATAGATGCAAACTGTGTACACTTGGTGGCAAACAAGAGGTCAACATCGGGATATTGCACTTTCGTTGGTGGAAACTTGGTCACTTGGAGGAGCAAGAAGTAAACTATGGTTACAAGGTCTACTGTTGAGTCTGAATTTAGAGCAATGGTACATGGTGTATGTGAGTTGTTATGATTGAAGATTATTCTTGATGATTTGAAGATTAGATGGGATGAACCAATGAGGCTTTTACTATGACAACAAGTCAAATATTAGCATCGCCTATAATCCAGTGCAATATGATCGGACGAAACATATTGAGGTTGACAAATACTTTGTCAAAGAAAAACTAGATAGTGGCTTGATCTGCACACTTTATGTGCCTATAGGGGGTCAACTAGCAGATATTTTAACGAAGGGGCTAGCAAGTACCATATTCCAAGCAATTATGAGCAAGCTGGGAATGGAAAATATCTATTCACCAGCTTGAGGGGGAGTTGTGGAATTCCGGGTTTATGGATGATTGTAGGATGAAATTAGAAGATATTATAGGCTGTAATTAGAGATTTGCTAGCTGTAAATAGCTGTAGATTATTTTTCTATAGATAGAAGATAGTTTCCTCTCTTGTGGGATCTGACAGAGTTTTTTAAGGAATTATCAGGTTGTTGGTAATCTCCTATTTCCCTATAAATGTATATTTCTGCAGAGTAAATAATATGAAAGAAAATTCTCACAATTTTCTTCATGGTATTAGAGCAATTCCGCCTGGACCTATCACTTCTTTCTCGATTTTAATCCAGAACCAATTTTCTGGGTGCAAACCAATCTTCTTCTTCGTCCCAACTCGTTGCTTCTTTAAGTTTTTGTTTTTGAGTCTAGTCTCTCATAGGTATCACTTTTCCCTATGGCCTCGGAAACCAGCAGCAGCGTTACGGGAACCATGTTTGGCCAGGAACTCATGAGCAATGGTGGTGCAGAAGGTTCATCATTCCTCATCACTCAGCACAAGTTAACTAGCCACAATTACCATCAATGGGCAAAGGTAGTTCTGATGTTTATCACAGGCAGAGGTAAGGATGAATACCTTTTCAGCACTACTGAACCCCCTAAGAAGGATGATAAAAGATTCAAGGTTTGGAACACCGAAAACAATCTGGTTATGTCTTGGCTGATCAATGCGATGGACACAGAAATAGGTCAAAATTTTCTGTTTTATGATACTGCACATGAAATCTGGATGGCAGCAAAGGAAACATACTCTGACAGTGACAATACTGCTGATCTATTGGACATCAAGGGAGCCCCACATGATCTAAGGCAAGGTGAGATGATTGTGACTCACTACTATAACACTCTTAGTCGTTTTTGGCAACAATTGGATGTGTTTGAGACCATGGATTGGGAGTGCCTAAGAGATGCTAGTCGATACAAAAGGATTATTGAAAAAGAAAGGGTCTTTAAGTTCCTATTGGGATTAGACAAATCCCTAGATGAAGTAAGAGGGAGAATCCTTGGAACTAAGCCTCTCCCTACTATTCGAGAAGCTTTCTCAGAGGTTAGAAGAGAAGAAAGCAGGAAGCAGTTGATGATGGGAACAACACCATTCTTCAATGTTCAGGAAGGATCAACACTCATCTCCCAAGGCTCCACAAACATTCAAGAAGGAACTGCCCTTGTTTCCCAAGGATCTACCTATGATGCAAGGCAGAAGAAAGGAAGACCATGGTGTGATCATTGCCACAGACCAGGTCACACCAAAGAAACATGTTGGAAAATACACGGGAAGCCCGCTGACTAGAAGTCAAACAAGGAGAAGGAGGCACGAGCATTTGTGGCAGACCCTGAAGGGAAAGAAAGAAGTACCAATGATTCTGCTCTCTTTAGATATAATGACAGTGAGTAGCAGTTCCTAAAGGAATACCATTTCAAAAGATCAAAACTTCCCTATTTAGATATAAGGCTAGATCAAAATTTTTGAAAATAAGGTCACTTCACCTGGTTAAGTTGCAGTTACCAGAGTATAAAATCTCAATTCAAAAAATCTAGTTTAATGACTGAGAAAATAAGCAATGATAAATGAAAGAAAACAGATGCCTACCCATAATTGTTCTGTGTAAGAGACATAGTTGAAAGGTAAAATAGGATCATCAACCAGGTGAAGAGCTAGAAGTCCCCAAACTCTAGCTATTGAGGCAGTAAAAAACAGAAAACCATGTAAGCTTGAAGAAGTGACAATGAAGCAGTGATTTTCCTAGTTCATCGATAAATCTTTTTCAAGAATGCATACTAGAAGGAAAAGAAGCTAACCAGCCACATGACGTTGAAACAATGGATCCCCATGGTTTGTCATCCAGTTATAGGAGTCAAAAGCAGTGTGATAGACTGGAAAAACTGAAGGACAAAAGAAAAAGAAAGTTGAAGTTCTATTTTACCAAATTGATTAGCATGAAATCTTAATTGTGATGTAAATTTTACTACTAACATTATTGACAATGCTTGGAGTATCATAATAAAAGCTTTCGATAATCCTTTTAGTGGAAATAATTTGCCTAAAAATGAAAAAAAAAATTATTTTTTTTCTTTATACTCCGTCTTATGCCTTGAAACTAGAATCTTTCCAGGAGTAATTTCTGGTGCATTTAGAAAAGGGGAAAAAGGAACAAGCAAAAAACCATCCTTTAAAATGGAAATACCAAAGAAAACAGAAATACCATCAAAGATGATGAGAAAATTAAGAAATTCAAAATACCATTTCATAAAGCCCTAAAAATGATCATCCTACACACGCAAGAAAATGTTCTCAAGAGCAATAATATAAAGGAACAAAACTAAATCATTCCACACCCAAGTAAACCCAATGGAATGATTTTGGTTGCATTGGATTTGCAAACACACCACAGCTGAATGAAAAGGTTTTTAATATGTGGAGTCACTGCCAAATTGACCAAGATAATTGTAAGGAAATAAAGAAAAGTACACCTTTTAAAAAAGCTCAACTGACCTCATTTTTAAGCGTTATAGAAAAGACAAAAAAAAGGTGGAAGAAAACTGCAAAAGCACAAGCGACATTGCTCTCTTTGCAAATCAGCATACCAATTAGAAAAGAACCTATTTGCCTACATATATTGGAATACTTATTTTGAAACTCTTCAAAATAGTTTTCTGCTATTTAGAAAATAATTTTTTAACTTAAAAAACACATTTAGAATTTTTTTTTTATAAAATAAACAGGTTATTTTTACAACTAATTCAAGGAGTTTTTGTAGAGTATTATAAGAAAACATTGAAATTATAGAGAATACTTTAGGAACTTTATAGCATACATAAATGCATTATACCTTCATGGAGAATAAACAGAAAAACTTGTCTTCGATTTTTGAGTTCCCATAAAGAATTTTTTACTTGAAAATAATTGGTAATTATTTTTAAAAATTGTTCTACAAAACTGTTTTTTGATAACCATATTTGAATACGTTGCCAAACAAACCCTTAAACTCCTTCAATTAATTGAAAAAGTACAAATAGCTGAGATAGTCTGATCACAGATTGATTTTGCAAAGCAATGGCAAAAATACACCAAATTATGCATATCTATTCACTCACTTTATGAGAAACAAAAAATTCATTAGGAGATTGAAGACAATTCAGCTTGTATATTCAAATTAAAGGAAAAGGAATCTTTGCTTGCATTCTGGATTATGAAATTGCAGAATTTGATTGCAAAAAAACATCCTAGGTTTTCTTTAAAACTGACACATTCGCTTATAGAAGAGAACAAGCAAAAGCAATGACTGGGGCACTCTTGTTCAACACTAGGGATGGTAATAGGGCAGGTTCAGGATGGGTCACCCCCATGCCAACCATGCCCTGTTTAATTTTTTCTTCAGTTCTTAAAACTTTTCTATTTTTAAAATTTTAAATTATATTAAATATAAATATAATTTAAATATAAATATATAGTATATTTTTTACAATTTATTTTTATGAAAAATAATTTTTTTTATTTTATATATGTAAAGAAAAGGTAAAATGAAAAAAAGAATCAAAATATTTTTTATTTAATATTATAATAATCAAGGCAAGACATACCGAAACCCACCATGAATTTAAAAAAAAAAAAATCCCCAACTCATCCTATTAGGGGTGGGATGGGGCAAACACTCAAAAAAACCCGCCCCATGTCATCTCTATTCAACACAAACATGTATGTTCTTTGAGAACTCTAATATCCATGAAGGAAGCCTAAGGCAATCTCTCTGTCCCACAACGGAGAAGGATGGGAATGATGAATTACAAACAGAACTAACATTTGCTAACTTATAAAAATAACTACACTTTGTTCCACTTTTATGTCCTTTCATCCATTAAAAAAAAAATCAAGGACAAAGCTAATGTACCCCTTATAGAGATGCTTAGTTTCCTTTATGCATGCATGTCTGAGCACACAAGTTCCCTTCACAAGAACACATTTTCTCAATACTCATAGCTTTCCAAATGTCCATTTGTAATTTGGAAATGTTAAGGTATAAGTGATGTACCTCTTCCATAGTATAAATCAACAGAAGGAACCCCTGCATGTTGCAAAAGTGGAGCAAAATCAGAATCCACTCCACTTAGCCTCTGAATCTGCAATCCAGCCAAGACAATCCCAATAATTACTTCATACAATCCATATAGAAAAAACAAAGATAAATTTTGACATATCCAAAGCCATAATTTATAAAGCAAGAAAAGTGGTATACTTGTCTCTCATTTTTGCTTTTTGATGAAAAACAAAAGTAAAAAGCATGTTTACAAGTCTTCTGTGCAGACAGACTAATTTATCTAAGCAAAGTATTGATGAAACAGAACTGGTGGTTGTAGCAGACAACCAAGGTGGTGGTAGCAGTACTGCTGTGGTGTGATGCTCATGGAAGTAGTGTGTTGATGTGATCATAGGTTATGGGAAAAGTAAATTTTGTTCTCTCCAAAACATTTTATTTTTTAACTGCAGTTGAAGCTTTTTAGTTGTATTTTTGCAATTGAAAAAGTACTTCAAAAAATGGTGTAACTTGGAAGGGGGTGGTACTAAGGGGCAAAAGGAGATAATTAAGTGATAAACATCTATAGTGGAGGTGGTGGTAACAACAATACTGCTGTGGTCGTGGTGGTCATGGTATAAGCATGAATAAGTTGGTGTGATGATTGGTGGTATAATATGACGAAATACGCAAATTTTGTTCTCTCCAAGATGAAACCTTTTCTCTAACCTAAAACCCGACTTCTACAGCACATTTACCCAAGTAACAAAGAACTTGAATTAATTATCGTCCTGAAATTTCACAACTCAGTCCTCTTTTCATAATTTCAGAACTTTTTAAGCATACCCCATTCTACCAAAATTTGAAATTAACCCTATAAGAATTTATCCAATTTGACACGCCTTAAAATCCATGCAATACCCTAAACATTATCGTCCAACTAAACAAGTGATTAAGACAACTTTATTCTGAGTTTAAGGAGCTATCCTACTTCAAAGGGAGCATCAGCAAGAGAATAGTAGAATTTTGAAACAAATTTCCTTAGACTCCTAGACAGTCATTTGTACATTCAACAAATAAATTTATTTGAATTGCCACCTACAAAGGAGGAGGACAATCATTTCACACGTGAAGATCAACCTTCACAAACCAAAAAAGGGTCTGTAATGTTTCATAACTTCATTTACTTGGAACCTTGTGTTTTTCAAAGATGGGTAAAAGCATGAGGACAACCATAATGCAACCATTCCAATGACTTGAAAAGCTAAAGATTAGGGTTAACTTACATTGATGACTTTATTTGTAATCATCCAGTTATCATATATGGTCATGCTCTCTGAGTCAGGATCCTGGACCTGGAATTCAGTTTAAATCACAATTTAGACAGTTTGAAATACCAGGTGTTGTCATCAATTCAGATCCAAATAGATTGAACATTAACAATCTTGTGAACTTATTTTGCCATCTTTTTCTACCTTCTTTGCAACCTCAATGAGAAGATTATCTAGCTGAGGCGTTGCACCAGCAAAGAAGCCTGGTCCTTGAACTGCACAGTCTACATTAAGGTATGCTACAACTTTAGAACCCAGATTCAAAAGGTTTTGTTCGACCCACTCAGTAGATCCTATCTGAAGCCACACAACACAAGTAAATTACTTTTGAGTGTTAAATACACAACCATTCAAATAGAACAAGCCTAGCTAATTGGATTACTTTTAGAACAAATAAATGAGCAAGTGCATATAGCAATTCAGGCAGCGACGGTAAAAACTGGTGATGGTGATATATAAAACTTCAAGCAAGGAAAAAGGTTTATATCACAGATGGTAGCCTCTTGAGTTCATACACATTTGAAAAAATCCACTATTGATTCATCTACAATGGTTGCAAATTGCCAGCTGATAATCAGTCTGAGGTTTCACATCAGGGATGAGCACATAATTCGCTAAAACCACATAAACTAACGACTTAAGCTCTCATTTTTTTTTTCGTCATTGATATCATGGAAGTAGGAATATCTCTCCTAGTGATGTGCACCACTATGACTCAACCGGATGGCAATTCCAACAATAGAAGAGTGGCAGAGCCTACATGTCATGACTATTCTTTGCCCATTAACATCCTAAACCAAATATAGGCATTAAGAGTGATCAAATGCCTTTCTTTGACACACTTTCAGGGTGCAGTATCTAGGACACAGTTGTATTTGTTCTTTATAGAATCCAAAATACATAGAAATAACAAAATGATCTAGAGATTGACAACCTAGTGCATTTTATATTAATGACCAACAAAGATGAAATATTAGCTACCATCCCAAACTCTTCTGCATCCCAACTGCATAGAACAATTGTCCTCCGAGGTTGCCACCCCTGACGCATCATAAGAGCATATCTACGAGCAATGTCAAGTAGCACTACAGTTCCACTATTGGGGTCAACAGCTTCATATGTCCATGCATCTCTGTGGTTGCCAAGCAAGACATAGCAATCAGGCTCTTCAGATCCCCTTATGACAGCAAAAACATTATGAATGGTAGCTATCTTTTTCTCCGCCTGAAAAAGAGGGAAAAAATAAAATAAATGGAGAAACAATTCAATAAGCTTTCCACAAGTGGGCTTTAGTAGAATTTTTCCACTCATTTTTCCTTTTTAATACTCCCATGTTTAACAACTAGCTAATAAGATAATATGTAAAAGAGAATAAAAATAATTGGAGAATTAATTCAGGTGACTTCACAAGGTACTATTTTGTGGCAAATAATTGACAGAATTGAGTAATAGAACAAAGACAAACAAAAAGACACTCATAAGAAAGCTTCCAAGGTCTCATTCCCTGTAAAGGGTCGTAACCCAAACCTCCCCCTATGAAAATAATTAGGACTTGTAACATAGCCTTGATAACGATTGAACTGGATGCATACACTTTGCAAAGTCCCCATACTCTTAGGTTACATTTTCTTGAAGGAAAAAGTCACATGAACAGAGTTCAGCAATCCTACAAGAGGAAGCATGTGCCATAATCATAAGAATAAATAATGCATAACAGAAGCTTAAAGAGGCAGTTATTGACAACCCATATTCCAAAAAGAATGAATTAATAACCAACATACTACATTTTTTTCATAGGCAAGTAAGAATAAATACATATATAAAAAACACCAATAAACAGGGGGCGAGCACAATACACTAGAAGTATACATGTAAGGAAACAAAAAGAAGCAAGCTACAACCACCGCCCCAATCTAGTACTTAGATATCAACAAGTTAATAATAAAATCTATCGAAGATGGTGGATTAGTTTGACCATCAACTATAAGATACCCTCAAGACCACATATATAGATCAGATATAAGGTAGTCTTTAAGATATTGGTTAATGCATTGCTTTCCTTCCGGATTGTCTAGAAAAGGTATAGAGGAGTTGTTCTCCATGTTGTTCTCGTCTTCTTGCCCACAAGTCAAATTCTAACACATTAACATGCCCTTCACCAAATTTGGGAGAACCCATGAAATGCTAAACAAAGAGAATAGGAAGTGTCATAGCCCTCTAACTTTCCCACAATGGATAAGGAAATAGTCCACTAATTCTTCTACATCATTAGACATACAACAATAACCCGCTAAAAGCCATCCTTTTATTTTAAGTCCGTCCTCAATAAGAATCCTTCCCCAAACCACTTCCTACCCAACAAAAAAATACAAAATACAAAAAAAAATACAAAACCCACATTGATAGGAGCTCAAGAGCCGACACTATCTTTGAGGGGAATGACACTAGACCCTCCAATTCCAAGGTGGAGTAGAAAGATTTCACCAAGAATGGCTAGCCTTCCAAACCATCTAAAGCTTCCAAAGAAACTCCTCAACATTATTTATCCCCCAAACTTGAAAATGTCTTGAGAAGCACATGTTCTATAGGACCATCTTGTCTTCTATCTCCCAAACATCATCCACCCAAGCCTCCTTGGAAGTTGCAAAGGAGAATAGAAATGGAAAAGAGTCCTTTAAGGGAACATTACCACATCATACATCATGCCAAAACTTTATTCTTCTCCCATTGCCCACCTCAAATCTTGTTTTAGTTTTAATAATTTCTCACCCTTTCTTATTGACTTCCACAAGCTAACACCATAGCCTTCTCTCGCTACCCAAGAGCACCATTCACTTGGCTCTTCTCCAAAATTTCCTACTATAACCTTTCTCCAAAGCATATCTCTCTTCAAAGCGAATCTTTAACACCATTTCTAATGAAGACTTATTGAGAATGGACAACTTCTTAATGCCTAGACCCCTTTTCTTTTTTGCAAATTGTCAACCGTTTCACTAGATGGGACTTTTTCTTGACAGCCCCTCCTCCTAGTAGGAAATCCCATTGAATTTTTTTAGTCTCACAACCACTATGTACTGCATAACAGCCCTAGCTCATAATTGAGATCTAATCAATAAAAAATTAGAATCGACATTAAATAATAACATAAAATAGGAGAAGAAAAAAAGAAAGTCAAAACTCCTCACGACATATGATTAAACTGTTTTATAGACTTAAAGATGTAAACCAAAATTAGGTAGTTGCTGATTGATTGCCTAAGATAGGAGCTTCATAGCTAGAGAAATTTGCCAAAGAGTTCCCATCCCACTCAGTTTTAACAGTTCTTCTGTTTGGCTTTGAACCTTCCTCAAAACTAGTGAAACTATTATTTCTTAACAAGATACAAATAAAAGCATATAACAAAGGATCTCCCACTTTCCAGTTTTCTCCATCTTTCTCCTTTTAATAGCCATCCGAAGATGATCCAAAGTAGAGCATTTATCCTCAAGTTAACTTCCTCTCAATTGTTTCTCCATCCATCTTCTTTGCACAAACTGATGCAACTGCAAGATTGTAACTGCATCTCTCTTCATCTCAAGCCATGGGTTTCCAAAAAATAAAATAACAATACTCCATTGAAACAATGGTGCCCAAAACCTCATTTTAGTGTATTTTCAGATCCAACAAGAAATAGAAAATTTATTTTATAGCAAAGATGCAATAAAAAGCGGCTAACAAAAAGGGGTGCACCTCATGTACACAAGATACTCAAGATGCACCATCAAAGGAGCAAACGAAAGAAATAAATAAATAGCAGAGAAAACAGCAGCACAAAACCACCTAGCCCCGATTTAAGCTGTCAATGGAATCCAGTAATGTGTAGTTCAGAACCAATAAGAACTAAGAATTTCATCATCACTAGGTCTGTTAACTGCCACCATCTAGTACAGTTTTTCCAGCTTCATGACTGATTCTTCCAAATTCAAATTTCAAGCACATTATCATCAAACAACGTGCTATAACAAGCTTCCCAACTATTATACATGATATTCTAAATTCAACTACCATGAAACTGTACCAGTTAAAACACACTTCTTGAATCCCCAAATATTCCAACCTTCAGATCTAACACCAAAATGATATAGCATGTAACTAATCTATCTCAATCATTAGAGCTGCCATCTATAACAAGCGATTAAGATCAGCCTTAAACAATAGATAGACAGATCTACCATTCAATACCACAAAATAGGTGAAAAGAAGAGATGAACTCTTAAAATTTCAAAAAACCAAGCCTTCCCATTATATTGTGAACATATATGACTAAACCTGCTAAAACATAACAATTTTAAAGATGCTAAACTTATAATAATGGGAAGAAATAAAAATCAAACCCCATACTTACTAAACTAATTAGAACCAAACAAGCTTCTTTAGCACCCATCTCTTTTGCTAAGAGGAATGACTGGGTATAGAGCAGTATTTATCCCAAAAAATTGTTGATTTAAGGCAAGAAGGTTTTTTTACCAGATTCAATCCACCTTCGAGATTCACCTTGTAAATCTAAGACTTAATGTACTTCTCCAAAGAACCAATCCATATTGAGCAAGAGAAGAAAGGAGAGTCCAAAATAACAATAAGATAAATGAATGATATGGAAATAGTGCATCCCTCATCAAATAACTATAGAATGAACGTATTTAGTATCATGCTTCTTATTACCAGGGAGCAACTTTCAAATCTACAAACATGATTCACAACAAGCCAGGAATTATGTATTGTAAAGTATTAAAAACTAATGTTGTTCATCGATTTACAATATTACTTTATCATAAGGTTATTTTGAATTTCTTGTACAAAAATATGGTTTAAGCATCAAAATCCGAGTTCAAACTAATAACCACCAGAGTTCAAAGTTAGCATAAAAAGAATATGTAAAAAGATGAGTACATTTTGGAGTTTATGAGTTACTTGAGGATTTTTTAGATTCAATCACCTAACTTTTTATCACAGAACACACTACGGATGCATAATACTTGAATGACTAAGTCACTTTGTATGGTCAAGCTCTTTAAGCCACTAATAGTTAAGCTCACTTGATTGCCAAGATGTCATGAGAAAAGAAAAGAGAAACTGTGAATCCTACAACAATCAGTCCAAACCCAATCTATCATATAATTTCAAGTTTCAATTCTTACCCTATGCCCTCTACAATCAGCACAAGAAATTGAAGATAAAAATGTGGAAAAATGCAAGGATATGAAATTCTTATTATTAAGTTTTAGACCTAAGGTGGTTTAATTGGCAGGCCCTCCCACTCAAGAACAGAAAGTTCGCCATGGGTGGTATGAACTCCATGAAGTTTTTTTTTTTTTATAAGTAAATGTAATTGTGTTAAGAAGGCCAAAAAAATACACCTAAAAGTATACACGATGTATAATTTTAAAAAAACCTATCCCAACCAATCAATGAAATCAAGTAAAGACCATGAGCTAGAGCCAACATTAATTGGTAAAGACAACTTCTCACAGCTTATATATTAATTTCCTTTAAAACCTAATAAGTAATTCCATATTGCCATGTCAACATAACAAAAGATAACATCAAAAGAGGATTAGGACACACAATTTGTGGGATCCCATACAAAAAATTAAATGTTTCAAATTTGATTGAACTTTGATGAATTTAGTTCTTTGCTTTCAATCATCTTGAGAATCACACGTGAGAATATTCTTCTTTTTTCTTTACAATATTAAAAAGAAACACATGCAAACCAAAGAAAAATTAAACAAAGCATACTCACACTCCTGAGAGAGACATGGTAAGACGAGACTTGTTAATTGGATACTAATAAAAGAACATGGGAGGATAGGAGTCAAAACCCTTAACACTACTCAGCTGCTTCCAGAAACCAACCTGCTTATCACCTAAAAAAAAAAAAAAAAGTCCGACCTCCTTATGCTCACCTCTTCCTATTTTCCCCTAATCCCCCCATTCTATCAAATTGCCAAAGGTAAAACATTTCATTCAAGCACCCTACCCAGATTCAAAACCTGATCAAACTTTCCACAATCCACATTGACACTAGATATAATTTCCAATCCTAGCTCTATACAAACCAATAGCATCAAGCATGAAACTTTTCAATGAAATAGGGAAAAAATAAACGTACTAACCTGGTACGTGAAGTTCAAAAGAGTCGGACCGGGTTGGGGACCTAGGGCATCACCTCTCCAGTGGTGGGGCATTTGAGGGCCCTCAAGGGACCTCAAAATGGAGTAAGCAACTTCAGGTGAAATGGGCATAGATGGAATTTTGGGAAATCTGTTCAAAATATGAGAGTCCTCCAAGTCCAAAGCCTCACCACCCCACCCGAGAGTTAGTGGGTCCCCCAAGACTTTCATCACCGTCCCTCTCTCCACCCCACTCATACTCTCCCCCTTCGTGTACATTAATACCACCACCACCCCCTCCTCCACTGCCCTCCCCACCACCCCTCCCCTTGACTCCTCCCGCCTTCTCACCACCGCCACACACCCCATAACATCCACCCCGACCCTCCTCAGGGCACGGTAGTCCTCCTCCCTCCCCAGATTCACATACACCGCCTATGCCCCCGACGGCGAGTAGGAATGTTACGGTCGCACCACCTCCGCCCTGGCCCCACCCGGCTCCACCAACGGCAGCTCCCTAGAGCTCTCATCACTAAAATGTGCCGAGAGCGAGGACTGCAAAGGATAAGAGAGAAGAGCTCTATCATCAACTGTGTGGGTCCGAAGCCCTAGGTCGGCGAAGTGGGTGTGGACGAAGCGGGCAGTCTGGAGGGCGGGGTGGGTGCCAGCGAGGTGAGGGTGGAGGGTGAGGGCCCGCAGATAGGCGGAGACAGTGGAATTGGTGGTGAAGGAGAGGTAAATGTTGCGGAAGCGGAGGGCATTTCGGACATTTGAAAGGGCAGCTGTAGAGTTTGGGAGGTGGAGAGTGTTGAAACCGACAATGTAGAGGAAAAGAAGAAAGAGAAGAGTCCACTGTGGTGAAGGAACTGAACTGAAAATAGTGCTGGTAGGTTTAGAGGAGTGAGGCTGAGACATTCTACAGGGAAAAAGAAAGAGAGAGAGGTGTCGTGAAAAACTAAGCAGAGGCGTAGGGGAAGCATCAGAGGAAGAAGAAGAAGAAGAAGAAGAAGAAGAAGAAGGTGGTAAGGTGACCGGTGAAGTGATGCGTTTCAGTGGGAGTTATTATCGGTGCAATTTTTTAGTTAAAGAAGATGAAAGAAAACGTAAAAGCATGAATATTCTAGGGTTGGTGATGGGGGTAATGGGGTGGCGGATTCATGCATGAGGCCCCAAAGGTTTTTATTTCTTTTTATATCTAAAATTTTCATATTAATAATTATTATTTTGATTGACCAAAACAATATATTATTATTATATCTTAACCTCCTCCTCTTGAATGATTCAAAATTCATTTTGCTTCATGTTCTTGGCAAACCAAACATAAACCCGTCATTTTGCTTCAAGAGTTATAATTGCCTACGCCAAGTTTATAGGACCTCCTTGAGATGCAAAAAGCTTCTCTTTCTTCATTATGTTCACAATGAGTGTCATGAACTTCTGCATGTGATACTGAATCGCAACAAGCAGCAAAATCAATTAGAAAAAGCCACACTTCATTTAGAAACAGAAACACCCTTATCTAAAGATATTAAAAGGTAAGGTTCAAGCAGCAAAATCAATTAGAAAAAGCCACACTTCATTTCGAAACAGAAGCACCATCATCTAAAGATATTAAAAGGTAAGGTTCTCGGAACCACATTTATGAATCTACCAAAAACCAGATATCTACGTTCCTATTTACATACCTTGAAGGGCTCACTATTGGTCCGGAAGACAGTTCCAGGCACATAATGCAACCAAACAGGAACCCCATTGTATCATACAACAACATTTTAATCTTTTTCCTTCCCCAGGAAACAACCAGTCAAAATTCAAAGAGTTTCACAAAAGTTATATTCATTAAAACAATAATAGAAATGAGGGTGAACCTCCATTATTCTAAATATAAAAAATACAATATGTAGATGTTGTCTACACACCCGAAATCCCATTTTGCAGCAACAAATGGACCAATACGGAGAATCAAATACATCCCAGCCTACTAAACAATCTTCACAAACTTGAGAAGATCGTACCGTCCCCCAAAGTAATACTAAAAGTTTTCAAATTACAAGGGAAAATAATACAAATCAATTTAATCATCAACTATTGAAACAGAGGAACATCAAGCTTGAGCATCACTAAATACATTTACTCTCACTCACAGTGCTTGGAGAAAGTTCATGGTCATTCCAGAACACATATGTTTCAATCACATCGATCCATCCTTCCTTAGTTGTTTTAACCAATCCCGGCCACATCTACCCCATTTAATATGTATAAAAAAGAAAACAACAATTATGAACAAAAACCGCAAATGTTATTTACAAATGACAATCTCAGAGAGAACAATCAAACAATGATTCGGCCGTGTGAGAATCAAGTCATAAATACTTTTCTTGCTTTAAAAAGAAAATAATCCTAAAATTTTCCTCCAAAATACCAAACCCAACGGTACATTTCTCATCCAAAATGGGCACAACAGAAATTAAAACAAAAAATAATAAATAAAAAGAAACAGGAATGATTGGTTACTGAGAAAACACAAAATGCAATATTCACCTTAAGACTTCCTCTAAAATGTAGGCTATACGATAATACTATATATGCATTTTAGAAAAATCAAATCAGCAAACACTTACTTACAACTGGTAGCTCTACAAAATTAACAGGAAACAAACAATTAGGCACTGTTATGACAACCATTTTGAAAATAATTTTCTCATATTAGGAAGCAAATATTGTTTTTCCAAAATGTATCACATAAATTAAGAGACAAACAAATGCCACCAGGTTTGGTTACCGAGAAAATGGATGAATTCCCATTGAAATATCCAAAATGAGCATTATTAAAAATCAAAGAAACAAAAAGAGCATTGTTATAAAATCAAAGAAACAGAGAAAAACAAACCATTAGGCACTGCTACCATTGCTGTCATTCCAAAATACGTCTTGCTAGGAAGCAAACATTACTATTCAGAAATGGGCATTCTTGAAATAAAGACACATGCATGATCATCAGAACAACTATAAACGAAGCAGAAAAAATAAAAGAAAACGTCAAGAATCTCACATAGACCGCCTCGGTGAGCTCGGACCCCTCGAATCCCCTGCGGCCGGGCCTTGCGTCGATGGCCAGAACGAATGCGAGGGTTAGGTTAAGAGTTAGGGTGTCACACCCCAATTTTTTTTTCTTATTATTATTATTATTTATTCTTCAACTAAACAATTGATACTCAAATACAGTATAAGTGCTCTCAAAAACTTAAATGTTGAGTTCCTACTTGAATTTGTTCAAAAAGAGGATATGGAAAACCTGTTATAAAGAGTACATCCTGTATTAAACATTGTGACTATTAAGTTAACAAAATATGTTTTGTTTCACAAAAGAAACTTGTACAACATTAATTTACATATACCAAACCCCATTGTTTACTATGGGTAGCCCATACTACAAGTGTATCTAACAAATATATACATTACATCATTCCAACAAAAGGTGTAGTCTTGATACAAAAGGCATGGCCTCAAAAGACTTTCAATATGAGCAAACAGCATCCAATCACAGTAAAGCATTGCTCAAGCATTCTTTCCTGCATAGGTCTTCTGACCTGCATCTATAGGTGGAAGGAATAGGGTGAGTTCACAACTCAGTAGGAAAGTTTATAACCATCCTAAGTATACCCTTAAAAACCTTGAATTAAACGTTTAATAATATGCATGATAAACATTTCATAACCATTAACAAATGTGTAATCATGTCAAACATGTATGCATGTGTTTGTTAGTTTCATCATTGCTTTTCCCCATCCATCCTTTCACAACTGATAATTTCCTGACTCCCAACAATCTACACAGCAGATATCAATCCTCCACAAGATACTCGATCAATATAATAATGACTATTCTGGGACATCACCCAAGGGCAAGTCATACCCCGTGTCTTTTGGGACTCATACCCAAGGGCAGGACCAACCCCGTGTCTTTAGGGACTAAAACCCAGGGGCAGGACTAACCCCATACACCCACATCGGAGTGTCTTCCTCGAGGGCTTTAGGGACTTTCACCCAAGGACCCACGGTCCCACATAAACAGTATATCAAATGATAAGGCCTGTAGCATCACATAAGCACTTCGCCACCAATAAATTCTCTGAATATGATCTGTGATAATTCCATATCCTTCTTGCAATGCAATCACACCATAAACCATTTCGACAACACAAAACCACGAATCTTCATACCAATATACGTTCCAACATCATGGTAACATTTCAATGCAATAAACCGAGATGCAATGACACTTTAAAAGATTTTATGAAATCATAGAAATAACATAAAATTCCAACAAATAATTCAAGGAAAGAAATCAGATACACCATAGAATAGCATAAAATTCCCTACCTTACACCGACTTCCTTTTTGTGTTTCTTCTAAGTAGGCGATCTTTGCCTATTACGAGGAACTGAAATAAAACAACATAATTTAGGTTTCCTAACCATGAAAATTTATATAGTTTATTGTTGCAAAATTTTAATTCTCAGATTCTCTAATCTATATCCTACATGTTTTCAGATCAAATTTGAATTGAATTAAACAATATTTACAATGCATATTAATTTCCCTAATTAATTACCAAACACTAATTCTTTTGATTTTCTTAAAGCCTAACCTATTAACAAATCCCAAGTGTCCAAATAACCCAATTCATCACATGTTACTAATCTATTTTTCAATCAAACCAAATTAAACAAAGATTTATGCTGATCTTACCATTAATAAAATACTTAACTTAAAATACTTTAATCTTTAATTAATTGTGATTTTTAACTAAAACAGGTTTATAGCTAATTATACTCAACTTTTATACAATTTTTACCGTTAATTCTATTCAACATACCATTAGGAACCAAAATAAACGAAAATTACAAAATTAAACAACTTGCTTACCTCAAATCTACACTTTCTCTCTCTAGATTCTCTCTCTAACCCAAGTTGCTGCAGGTGAAATGGTGCAAAATGAGCTGCAGCCCCCTTATAAAGGGGTCTCCAAGCACCCAAGCATGAGGTGGCAGCCCACATGGCTGCCACCAATCCACCCAAGTAGGAGGTGGCATTCCACTAACTCAAATTTCCAAAATTTGCACTTTAGTCTTTCAAGTTATAAAAAATAAAACCCATAATTGCCCATTAGTCCTTTAGGTTTTCATAACCTTAATTAGTCCCTAAGAACCTAATAAGCATGCTTAGGTCATTAACTAATCCCACTTAACCTTAATCAAAGTTTAATTCTTAATTAAACATGATTAGCACTAAACTAGTTTTAACATCTAATTAAGCAAGCTTAAAGTTAAGTACTAAAATAATCATTATTGCCTATTTAATTCATTAGTACTAGGTGTTACATAGGGTTTCTCCTGACGGGCAGAGGGCCACGGTTTGGTAGGATCCCTAGATCGGGAGGGTCATCAGCCGGAGGAAACATCTCTTATCACAGTTTTTTCTTGGAAATGACGTGAGATTTTCTCGGTAAAATGCGAGAAACTGATACGAAACAAAGCAGTAAAAATAAAAGAACACGTCAAGAATCTCACATAGAGCGCCTCGGTGAGCTTGGGCCCCCCGAATCCCCTGCGGCCGGTCATTGCGTTGATGGCCGGAACCAACGCGAGGGTTTTGGTTTAGAGTTAGGGTTTCTCCTGACGGGCACAGGGCCGCGGTTGATGAGGAAACATCTCTTACAGGTTGGAAACGATACGGTGGTAGGGCTTTTTCTTGGAAATGACGTGAGATTTTCTCGGTAAAATGCGAGGAACTGGTACGAAAGCATGGAGTGAGGCTGTCTCTCAGATCTCTTTTATAGGTCATTCGTTTTCCAGTTTTCTTGAGCGTTTCTTGGACGTTGTGCTGAATAGAGCCTACTACTGATCGTCCCCACGAGTGCTAAGCTAACTTCACTTCCGACAATAAATTTACATTTTTACCCTGGACAATTACCATAAAGGCACTGTGAGAGGTCATAATGGCCAAAAAGTTCCTAAATTTGCATTACAATCAAACACATTTGCGAGCCAAAATTATCCAAGATTGTAAAAAAATCATATATCATAAATAGGTGAGAAGACTATCATTTTAATACACAGGTGATCAAATACATTTCTTTTATTTATTATTATTTATATTATGAATATAATGGATTTGAACCGATAGAAATTCAAATCTATTGTTTAATAAGATTTTATGATTTTATTTTTATTAAAAAAAATCTAAAACATTATCCAAGGGATTTCTATCTTTGTCCAATGTATTTATGTGTTTTTTGGAAACTTTTCTATCTTTTTGTACTATTTTATGAAATTCATATAAATAGAAGTTATGTAAAAAATATTTTATAACATCAAGTTATGCAAATATTTCATTTTATTATAATAAAAAAAATTATAGCTAATAACTATGACAAAATTGTTCTCTTTCATTTCTATTATTAGTTAGTACTATGAAATTTTAGTATAATTTTTATTTTTTTGGTTTTTTTTATAGAAACGAAATTGACGTAGCAGTATTTTCTTAACCACCAATACATTGACTATGCATAAGACCATAACCCCTTACTCAACTCAACATGCACTCGTGCTACACAAACAAACACATCTACTAAATGATATAAAGCATCCACCCATAAGAAGAATAATTAACTCCCACGTGCAAGTGCGAACATACATAGCAAACTACAACGGCAAGCAAGCAAATACGTGGTTTAACAAATCACAGTGAATATTACCATGAAGCAACAAAATTATACTCAACACAAGCTTTTGGAACATGCTACATGACAAAAAGGTCAAGCAATATAAAAGAAAAATGAATACAAATAGCAATTGACTGCAATTGATTAGCAATTGTTTAGTTAGGTGGAGTACATAATAGACACCATACAAGATAGTGGCAAAATTGGGAACCCTAAGTACACATTAAGTAAGCATTCCTCCCCAAGGTTTTTTATTGAGTGCAAGATGCAATTGTACTGCAAATTGTGGAAATTGGATTGTGGAGGGGTGAGGGGCGGGGAGTAGCACAATCTGATCATTTTCAACTCTATTCTCTTAAATCAATAGTATATGTTCGTAATGAGTATGTCTGGTGCACATACACAAGCAAAGCATGATGATCCTCACATCCACATAATACACAATTTGTATTGGTTCAATGGCAATAAGGAAGGGAATAATTGGTCTCCCTCAAGTGTGTAGTTGTTTTCATGAGCAATTAAACAAGAGAGAAAGAAAGGGAAGTGTTGTTTGCCTTGTTAAGAAGTGACTTATGGCTAATATGGAGCAAAAGTGCAATAACAAATTCTAATGTCATGTAGTTCACACTAGGAAGCTTCTTCAGTATATTTCTCATCACATGTATGCTGGAACAAGCCCCTCTGATCTCATTATAGAGTTCAAAGGTGGTCAAAGGCTCAAGAAGGCTTGCAAGATAACATTTGGCTAAGGCTGCAGCATCAACTAGGTCTACACCCTCTGGAAATGATGTGTTTGAATCTGCAATTGCAAATAAGGTCAACAAACCAGCATGTAAGTCAACCAAATTACCAGCATCAAATATGAGCTCAGGATACCTTTATTGTATAATGAAACCAAATATTGAATAACTTTTATGTCTCCATCTGATTTAAATACGTTTGGTGAGTTTAATCCTAGAAATCAAAAAAGGACAAAAAAATATCAAATCATAAATGGATATTAAGTAACATAAATTGTAATTATCCATTTATTTTTGTCTTTTGTGAATTACCTAATAATATGAGATAATCTGCACATTTGACCAAAATATGAGGAATAGGCGGTTAGAGTGCTGCTGTTGTACAGTTGCCTCAATTGGAACTCCAAATACTAAGGATAAAAGTAAGGTGAGTGATTGTCCCCAAGAGGGTCTAGCAGAAAAAATTATTGATATTGGAGTTGCACATAATTGAGTCGAACTAATAATTATAATAACACTTTCCATCATTATCAAGTAGCTGAAGTAAAAAATTGTTACACAACTTGGAAGATAATTAGTTTATTTAAATCATTGACATATTGCAAGGTTATGCTCCAATATCCTTTGTAATTCAATGATACAACTCTACCAAGGAAATTGCAATAAACACATAGCATTCTGAGATTGCAACAAAGTCATGTTCCACATTATGCTAGATCTTAGCTTCATTAGACTAAAACAATGTATAGCTCTAGTTTCTAATTCCTTTGTACTAAAGAAAGTCTTTTATCAGGCCCTCAGAAAGTAGAGTTAATTATTTTAATAATTTGATGCACTTGGAGTATAAACGAATAGTTCCATTTACACCAAGAAAGTTGGAAAGTATGAAACCAAGGTTTGGTTAATCTTGATTTTGATTATAACAAAATAAGGTTTAGAACTAATGATTATATTTCAAGTGTGATTAGGCAAGACGACTTCCAAAGTGACAATCCAAAGACAAATTAAGTCAAAGGAGAAATCATGAAGAAGAAGACCACCTCAAAGAGAAGAGTTTTTCAAGACCAAAACTTCTTAAGATCTCTTTGTAAGGTTGTTGGTGCACTAGAACTTTCATGCATTTCATTCTTTATTTATGCACCAAAATCATCTAAGAGTAATATTGTTTTAAATATCTTAAGAATTGGATGATTTCATGTTTTCAACTAAAACCTTGTGTTAAATGATTTTCAAACTTGTGTTAAAAGGTTTTAAGTTGAAAAAGGTTGAGTGTTGAGCTAAAAGAATGGCTCAATCGGTTTAACCGGTCGATCGGTTGTGCTCGTTCGGTCAAGGACCGGTTAAGGGAGGCCAAAAAGTTTCTCTCTCTCCTAGTGGCCTTCTCTTCCCGGTCAAGGTTGAACCTCAACCGATTGAGGTCCAGTCGAGGACCTGTCGAGGTCCGGTTGAGGTCCGATTGAGGTCCGACTGAGGCCCAACGATCACTTTTCCTAACGGCTAGTCAACCGGTCGACCCCTAACTCGACCGGTCAAACCCCCAACGGCTAGTATGACTTTTTTCTTCTATAAAAAGGCTCCAAACTTCATTGTTTCATAAGCAAAACCTTCCCAAATCTTTCTTGATTATATTTGAGCTTTTGAAGAGTATTTTTGAGTGCACCATCATTCCAAAACTTGCATATCTTTAGTGCACCATTCAATCCTAGTTTTTCTTGTATCTTTGAACCTAAAGTTCTATTACTAGGATTTGAGAGATCATTATTTGTATATCTTTGTGAGGAATTTTCTCAAGTGAGGGGTATCACTTGAGAGGTTGTTCAAGAGAGGGATATCTCTTGAAGAAGTGTAAAGGGTGCTTGGAGCCAAAAGTCCAAGAGGGTGAATTGGAATCATAATTCAATTGTAAAGAGATTGGAAGCTTGGTTGAAGCTTTAAGATAGTGGAATCCTCACTCGGTTAGGAGGTTGAGGAGAGTGGACGTAGGCAAAGAAGTGCCGAACCACTATAAACTCTCGTGTTTGCACTCTCTCTTCCCTAACTCTTTTAAATTATATGCAATTGTGTTTATTTTGTTTATTATATATTTGCATATAATTGTCTCTTATTTTTGCATAGTTTAAATTTGTGAAAAAGAGACCATCACCCTATTTAACCCCCCCCCCCCCTCTAGGGTGATTACCATAGTTTGGATTAGCCTCAAATTCCTAACAGAAAGGAATCCCTCCTCAATAATGCTAAGTTTTGAATAAAATCCATATAAATTATGTTGTGGCAATAAAATTACACATAGCTCATAAATTTTCTATTGAAGACCTGTTCTACAATCACCTAGAGAAGATAATACTTCTAAGAAGGTGGTAAAATGAAACTAGACCAAACTCATACAAGTAAATGGGTAATTCATTTGAAGATTGCAATGTATGTTGCACCAAAGTAAAAACATAAACATACCATATATAAAATGATAATCAAGTTAGCCTCAAAAACAGCATGAAGGATAAGATGTGAGGATCATAGAGGAATAAATAGGCTAAGTCAAAACTAAATTCCATGAGAAAATTAAGAAAATTGCAAACACCATACCACTAAGCTTGCATGATATACCTTACAAAATTTGTATATTGGACATCAATGATTACTCTAGCTAAATAGCGCATTTTGTCTAGATAAGTGTGCAAAATAAGATCAGATTCAGTGGTGGTTGGCTTGTACCAAGAAGCAAGATTATATTTTGTACCATAAATATTCATTCCAATCAATAAAATCCAAAGCCTCTATTTGCATATCTAAGAGATCCATGTCAAACTATGTTAAATGGTTTTTGATATGGAACAACGTTAAGTATTCTTAGTGTTAGTGAGCTTTTTGACAAGACAGAATGAATTAACAACAAATCTGCAATTGCAGAGTTGAATCATATGCTCTATGATTTTGTCCCTGTAATTCACCCATCAGTACTATAAGGTAAGAAATTCACAAAATTAACATATTGGTAGAAATGCCAGAACAATTATAAAAAATGCTTAAACCATAAAAACATGTGAGACATCATAGAGAGAGAAAAAACTTAATGGTAATTGATATATATATATATATATATAAAAGGAAGGAGAAGAAAAAGAAAAAGGTTGTTGCATAGAAACATTCATTTGAGCTATAACATGGTCAAATTTATATGAAACTTACCATCAGTACTTGCAACTCCTTGCAAATGAAAACAAATTGAGTAAGAAAATTACACAAGCATAATCAAACAAGAAGTTTGGTCAGAGATGCACCTTTTGCGATCGTTCAATATCAGTCAAAATAGTCTTACTTTTTTCAGTAGTCACTTTTGCTACCTGAACAAAAAATAGCCATCTCAAATATGTAAGACAACAACTTAAACTATCTCCTAACAGGTGACATATCTAATACAGCAGACAAGAATGTGATAAATTCAATCTTTTCCTTTTTTCTTCGTTCTTCTTTCTCATTTCTCCCCAACTTGTTACAAGGGTTGCTATTACATCTGGGGATCAAATCAAATAGAGCACACAAAATCTACAGGGCGGACAACCTAATTGGCAGCAACCGTACAAAAAAACAACAGAAATAACCGGTCGCCAAAAATAAAGTATGTCTGGTTTAGTTTCACCCTTTAATTTTTAATATTGTCACAAATGTCATGGAATTTTTAATTGGATGTATGTGTATTAATTCTGGAGGGAGAAATAAAAGGCAAATTTTGAAGAATCAATTTCCCAGTAACTTATCTGGATTGCTGGAGTATGGGCTGTTGTGCATCTGTGCTAAAATAAACAGAAAAAATAATAATAGTTGTCTTCAACCAAAAGTTTTTCCAAACATGATCATCCTCACTTAGATGAAAGCCTTTTTTGACTTCCCCGCTTCAAGTTCTTTTATGCATCAGTAGAACATATACCTTAATTCTTCCTTAAGCGTCACAACTCTACGGTGCAATAAAGATGATTATATGTATTCTTGTTATTAACACATTTTTCACTAGGAAAACATTGGAAAAAAAATTCCTTTAAATTTGGAAAGGATTACAATCTCTATTGTCTTTTAGGGGAAAAGAAAAAGTGTATCTCCTGTGTCTTCCTCCACAAGAGTTGCCAATTGAGGAATTGAAGAAAACTAATCCCAAATTGAGAAGCCTTTAAATATTCATATTTGCATACTAGAGCCTCAAGCCTAACTTGACTTGAGTGTTGGAGATTTGAAGACTTGATTTGAGCCTCTTTTTTTTCTATTACTTGATTTGGATTTTGATTTGAACAATTATAACCAAAGAAAGTGAAAACTCTTACTTGGATAGAGGCAACCTTTGGAGATTTGAGTCTTGAAGTTTCAATAAAACATTGATTAAGAATTTGAAGACTAGAACATTTGAAGTCTTGATTTCAGTTTTTTTTTTTTTTTTTACTTGAATTGGATCTTGATTTGAACAACTATAACCAAGGAAAGTGAAATCCTTGATTTGGCCTTTCGAGATTAGAGTCTTGAAGTTCCACAAAAACATTGATGGAGAACCTGAATAGGTTGATCTCAATCAAGGAAGCCTTTTAGAGATGTTAATCATGAAACTTTGAAGATCTTTTGAAGCCTTGAAGATTCATAAACTCTTTAGAGCCTCCTTTAAGGACTAGAAGACACTTGAGAGCCTCATTTAAAGATCCAAAGACATTTTGGAGCCTCCTTTGAAGAGTTATAGATCTTTTAGAGCCTTCTTTTGAGATTCAAAGATACTTTGGAGCCTCCCATAAAAGATTCAAAGACACTTCACACCTCTTTTGAAAAAGTCTTGAACCTCCCTAAAAGAGGCTTGAGTCTCACTTGGAGAGAAAGTTCTCCTCAACTTCATGTCTTCTGAATATAGCCTTGAAGGTTAAGGGTTTCTCCTTTCTAGGAGTTACAAAGACAATATTTTTGTAGTCTTCAATCACAAGAGAGTTATTCCTTAATCTTTGCAATGAACTAAAGTTACTTAAACAAATAATTTTAATAATCTAAAATATGATGTGCAACTTTCAATTAGCCACAATTTCACGGGCAAGTTTATAGACTAATAAAAATACAACTTGTCCCTAAAATTGTTGGCTTCATGTGACACATTGAATTGGTATATTTTTTGAAAATTTATTCAATGCGGAAACCTTTAATTAGCCACAATTTTAGGGACAAGTTGTATTTTATTAGTACATATAATTAGAAAACAATTGACCTTCCTCAATTGAGGACCTCATGCAACCACACTGAGTTGTTTTATTTTTTGAAAATTTATTCAGTGTAGAAACTTTCAAATGAACATTTATTCATTGTGGAATGTTTCAATTGGCCATAATTTTATGGACAAGTATTTTTTTCATTAGTCCATATTACCCTAATGTAAATACATGGCTAATTGTGACTTGCTAATTATTACCCTTCTACACATTTCCAATGACATTAAAGTTAACAACAGTAGCCTTCATTTTCACAAAATCTGTTTCAACTTGAACATTCATTCTCTCCTTGTTATATAAAAAGAAAATTATGTTCCAAAATTCTTCACGGACTCCTTTTCCAAAGTCTGAATGTGCGGTAAGATCACTATGCACAAATCTCAAATTACCATACTCCCCATTCTGTAGTTTTTCGGTACTCGCACGGATTCTACCTTTTCCCGGTACTCGCACGGATTCTACCTTTTCCCGGTACTCGCCCGGATTCTACCATTTTCCGGTACTCACACTGATTCTACCATTTTTCGCAACTCTTCCGGATAGTTTTTGGGTACTCGCACGGATTCTACCTTTTCCCAATACTCTCCCGGATTCTACAATTTTCCGATACTCACACTGATTCTACCGTTTTTAGGTACTCGTTCGGATATTTTTTGGGTACTCGCACGGATTCTACCTTTTCCCGGTACTCGCCCGAATTCCACCATTTTCCGGTACTCACACTGATTCTACCATTTTTCGAAACTCTTTCGGACAGTTTTTGGGTACTCGCACGGATTCTACCTTTTCCCAATACTCGCCCGGATTCTACCTTTTTCCGGTACTCACACTAGTTCTACCATTTTTTGGTACTCGTCCGGACAGTTTTGCGGTACTCGCATGGACTCTACCTTTTCCTGACACTCGCCCCGATTCTACCTTTTTCCGGTACTCACACTGATTCTACCATTGTTCGGTACTCGTCCGGATAATTTTTCGGTACTCACACTGATTCTACCATTTTTAGGTACTCGTCCGGAAAGTTTTTCGGTACTCGTACGGATTCTACCTTTTCCCAGTACTCGCCCGGATTCTAACATTTTCCGGTACTCATACTGATTCTACAATTTTTTGAAACTCTTCCCGATAGTTTTTGGGTGCTTGATCGGATTCTACCTTTTCCCGGTACTCGCCCGGATTCTACCATTTTCCGGTACTCGCACTGATTCTACCATTTTTCGTTACTCGCCGGAACAGTTTTTTGGTACTCGCACAGATTCTACATTTTCCCAATACTCTCCCGGATTCTACAATTTTCCGGTACTCACATTGCTTCTACTGTTTTTAGGTACTCGTCGGGACAGTTTTTCGGTACTCGCACGGATTCTACCTTTTCCCAATACTCGCCCGGATTCTACCATTTTCTGGTACTCACACTGATTCTACCATTTTTCGCAACTCTTTCGAATAGTTTTTGGGTACTTGCACGGATTCTACCTTTTCCCGATACTCGCCTGGATTCTACCATTTTCCGGTAATCACACTGATTCTACCGTTTTTCGTTACTCGTCCGGACAATTTTTGGGTGCTCGCACATATTCTACCTTTTCCCAATACTCGCCCGGATTCTACCATTTTCTGGTACTCACACTAATTCTACCATTTTTCGGTACTCGTCCGAACAGTTTTTCGGTACTCGCACGGATTCTACCTTTTCCCGGTACTCGCCCGGATTCTAACATTTTCCGGTACTCACACTGATTCTACCATTTTTCGTTACTCGTCTGGACAGTTTTTTGGTACTCACACAGATTCTACCTTTTCCCAATACTCTCCCGGATTCTACAATTTTCCGGTACTCACACTGAATCTACCGTTTTTAGGTACTCGTCGGGACAGTTTTTCGGTACTCGCACAGATTCTACCTTTTCCCGGCACTCGCCCGGATTCTACCATTTTCTGGTACTCACACTGATTCTACCATTTTTTGCAACTCTTTCGAATAGTTTTTGGGTACTCGCACGGATTCTACCTTTTCCCGATACTCGCCCGGATTCTACCCTTTTCCGGTACTCACACTCATTCTACCGTTTTTCGTTACTTGTCCGGACAGTTTTTGGGTACTCGCAAAGATTCTACCTTTTCCCAATACTCGCCCGGATTCTACCTTTTTAAGGTACTCACACTAATTCTACCATTTTTCGGTACTCGTCCGGACAGTTTTGCGGTACTCGCACGGATTCTACCTTTTCCTGGCACTCGCCCGAATTCTACCTTTTTCCGGTACTCACACTGATTCTACCATTTTTCGGTACTCGTCCGGACAGTTTTTCGGTACTCACACGGATTCCACCTTTTCCCGGTACTCGCCCGGATTCTACCATATTCCGGTACTCACACTGATTCTACCGTTTTTAGGTACTCGTCCGGAAATTTTTTCGGTACTCGCACGGATTCTACCTTCTCCCAATACTCGCCCGGATTCTAACATTTTCCGGTACTCATACTGATTCTACCATTTTTCGAAACTCTTCCGGATAGTTTTTGGGTGCTCGATCGGATTCTACTTTTCCCCGGTACTCGCCCGAATTCTACCATTTTGCGGTACTCACACTGATTCTACCATTTTTCGTTACTCGTCCAGACAGTTTTTTGGTACTCGCACGGATTCTACCTTTTCCCAATACTCTCTCGGATTCTACAATTTTCCGGTACTCACACTGATTCTACCGTTTTAGGTACTCGTCGGGACAGTTTTTCGGTACTCGCACGGATTCTACCTTTTCCCGGTACTCGCCCGGATTCTACCATTTTCTGGTACTCACACTGATTGTACCATTTTTCACAACTATTCCGAATAGTTTTTGGGTACTCGCACGGATTCTACCTTTTCCCGATACTCGCCCGGATTTACCCTTTTCCGATACTCACACTCATTTTACCATTTTTCGTTACTCGTCAGGACAGTTTTTTGGTACTCGCACGGATTCTACCTTTTCCCGGTACTCGCCCGGATTCTACCATTTTCTGGTACTCACACTGATTGTACCATTTTTCACAACTATTCCGAATAGTTTTTGGGTACTCGCACAGATTCTACCTTTTCCCGATACTAGCCCGGATTTACCCTTTTCCGATACTCACACTCATTTTACCATTTTTCGTTACTCGTCAGGACAGTTTTTTGGTACTCGCACGGATTCTACCTTTTCCCGGTACTCGCCCGGATTCTACCATTTTCTGGTACTCACACTAATTCTACCATTATTCGGCATTTGTCCGGACAGTTTTGCGGTACTCGCAAGGATTCTACCTTTTCCCGGTACTCTCCCTGATTCTACCATTTTCCGGTACTCACACTGATTCTACCATTTTTCGAAACGCTTCCGGATAATTTTTGGGTACTCACACGGATTCTACCTTTTCTCGGTACTCGCCCAGATTCTACCTTTTTCCAGTACTCACACTGATTCTACCATTTTTCGGTACTCGTCCGGACAGTTTTTCGGTACTCGCACGGATTCTATCATTTCCCTGTACTCGCCCGGATTCTACCGTTTTCCTGTACTCACAATGATTCTACCGTCTTTCGGTACTCGTCCGGACAGTTTTTCGGTACTCGCACGGATGCTACCTTTTCCCGGTACTTACCAGGATTCTACCATTTTCCGGTACTCACACTTATTCTACCATTTTTCGGTACTCGTCCGGACAATTTTTCGGTACTCACACGGATTCTATCATTTCCCGGTACTCGCCTAGATTCTACCATTTTTGGTACTCACAATGATTCTACCGTTTTTCGATACTCGTTCGGAAAGTTTTTCGGTACTCGCACGGATTCTATCATTTCCCGGTACTCGCCTAGATTCTACCATTTTTGGTACTCACAATGATTCTACCGTTTTTCAATACTCGTTCGGAAAGTTTTTCGGTACTCGCACGGATTCTATCATTTCCCGGTACTCGCCCGGATTCTACCATTTTCCGGTACTCACAATGATTCTACCGTTTTTCGATACTCGTCCAGACAGTTTTTCGGTACTCGCACGGATTTTACCTTTTCCCGGTATTTGCCCGGATTCTACCATTTTCTTGTACTCACACTGCTTCTACCATTTTTTGGTACTCGTTCGGACAGTTTTGCGGTACTCGCACGGATTCTACCTTTTCCCGGTACTGTCCCGGATTCTACCATTTTCCGGTACTCACACTGATTCCACCATTTTTCGAAACTCTTCCGGATAATTTTTGGGTACTCGCACGGATTCTACCTTTTCCCGGTACTTGTCTGGAATCTACCTTTTTCCGGTACTCACACTGATTCTACTATTTTTGGGTACTCGCACGGATTCTACCATTTCCCGGTACTGGCCCGGATTCTACCATTTTCTAATACTCACAGTGATCCTACCATTTTTCGAGACTCTTCCGGATAGTTTTTCAATACTCGCACGGATTCTACCATTTCCCGGTACTGGCCCGGATTCTACCATTTTCTGGAACTCACACTGATTCTACCATTTTTCGCAACTCTTCCGGATAGTTTTTGGGTACTCGCACGGATTCTACCTTTTCCCAATACTCTCCCGAATTCTACAATTTTTCGGTGCTCACACTGACTCTACCGTTTTTAGGTACTCGTCCGGACAGTTTTTCGGTACTCGCACGGATTCTACCTTTTCCCGGTTCTCGCCCGGATTCTACCATTTTCCGGTACTGACACTGATTCTACCATTTTTCGAAACTCTTCCGGATATTTTAGGGTACTCGCACGGATTCTGCCTTTTCCCGGTACTCGCCCGGACTCTACCATTTTCCAGTACTCACACTGATTCTAGCGTTTTTAGGTACTCGTCCAGACAGTTTTTCGGTACTCGCACGGATTCTACCTTTTCCTGGCACTCACACTAATTCTACCATTTTTTAGGACTCGTCCCGACAGTTTTTTGGTACTCACATGGATTCTATCTTTACCCGGTACTCGCCCAGATTCCAACATTTTCCGGTACTCACACTAATTTTACCATTTTTCGGTACTCGTCCGGACTGTTTTTCGGTACTCGCACGGATTCTACCATTTTCCGGTACTCACACTGATTCTACCAATTTTCGAAACTCTTCCGGATAGTTTTTAGGTACTCGCACGGATTCTGCCTTTTCCCTGTATTCGCCCGGATTCTACCATTTTTCGGTACTCACATTGATTCTATCGTTTTTAGGTACTCGTCCGGAAATATTTTTCGGTACTCGCACAGATTCTACCTTTTCCCGAGACTCGCCCGGATTCTACCATTTTCCGGTACTCACACTTATTCTATCGTTTTTAGGTACTCGTCCGGACAGTTTTTCGGTACTCGCACGGATTCTACCTTTTCCCGGTACTCGCCCGGATTCTACCATTTTTCGGTACTCACACTGATTCTACCATTTTTCGAAACTCTTCCGGATAGTTTTTGGGTACTCGCACGGATTCCACCTTTTCCCGGTACACGCCCGGATCCTACCATTTTTTGGTACTCACACTGATTCTAGCGTTTTTAGGTACTCGTCCGGACAGTTTTTCGGTACTCGCACGGATTCTACCATTTTTCGGTACACACACGAATTCTACCATTTTTCGAAACTCTTTCGGAATGTTTTTGGGTACTCGCACGGATTCTACCTTTTCCCGGTACTCGCTCGGATTCTACCATTTTCCCGTACTCACACTGATTCTAGCGTTTTTAGGTACTCGTCCGGACAGTTTTTCGAAACTCGCACGGATTCTACCTTTTCCCGGTACTCGCCCGGATTTTACCATTTTTCGGTACTCACACTGATTCTAGCGTTTTTAGGTACTCGTCCGGACAGTTTTTCGGTACTCGCACGGATTCTACCATTTTTCGGTACTCACACGGATTCTACCATTTTTCGAGACTCTTTCGGAAAGTTTTTGGGTACTCGCACGGATTCTACCTTTTCCCGGTACTCGCCCGGATTCTACCATTTTCCGGTACTCACACTGATTGTAGCATTTTTAGGTACTCCTCTGGACAATTTTTCGGTGGTTGCACGGATTCTACCATTTTTCGGTACTCACACGGATTCTACCATTTTCCGAAACTCTTTCGGAAAGTTTTTGGGTACTCGCACGGATTCCACCTTTTCCCGGTTCTCGCCTGGATTCTACCATTTTCCGGTACTCACACTGATTCTACCATTTTCCGGTACTCACACTGATTCTAGCATTTTTTGACACTCTTCCGGATAGTTTTAGGGTACTCGCACGGATTCTGCCTTTTCCCGGTACTCGCCCGGATTCTACCATTTTCCGGTACTCACACTGATTCTAGCGTTTTTAGCTACTCGTCCGGACAGTTTTTCAGTACTCGCCCGGATTCTACCATTTTCCAGTACTCACACTGATTCTAGCGTTTTTAGGTACTCGTCCAGACAGTTTTTCGGTACTCTCACGGATTCTACCTTTTCCCGGTAATCGCCCGGACTCTACCATTTTCCGGTACTCACACTGATTCTAGCGTTTTTAGGTACTCGTCCGGACAGTTTTTCAGTACTCTCACGGATTCTACCTTTTCCCGGCAATCGCCCGGACTCTACCATTTTCCGGTACTCACACTGATAGTAGCGTTTTTAAGTACTCGTCCGGACAGTTTTTCGGTACTCACACGGATTCTACCTTTTCCCGGTACTCGCTCGGATTCTACCATTTTCCGGTACTCACACTGATTCTAGCGTTTTTAGGTACTCGTCCGGACAGTTTTTCGGTACTCGCACGGATTCTACCTTTTCCCGGTACTCGCCCGGATTTTACCATTTTTCGGTACTCACACTGATTCTAGCGTTTTTAGGTACTCGTCCGGACAGTTTTTCGGTACTCGCACGGATTCTACCATTTTTCGGTACTCACACGGATTCTACCATTTTTCGAGACTCTTTCGGAAAGTTTTTGGGTACTCGCACGGATTCTACCTTTTCCCAGTACTCGCCCGGATTCTACCATTTTCCGGTACTCACACTGAGTGTAGCATTTTTAGGTACTCCTCTGGACAATTTTTCGGTGCTTGCACGGATTCTACCATTTTTCGGTACTCACACGGATTCTACCATTTTCCGAAACTCTTTCGGAAAGTTTTTGGGTACTCTCACGGATTCTACCTTTTCCCGGCAATCGCCTGGACTCTACCATTTTCCGGTACTCACACTGATAGTAGCGTTTTTAGGTACTCGTCCGGACAGTTTTTCGGTACTCACACGGATTCTACCTTTTCCCGGTACTCACACTGATTCTAGCGTTTTTAGGTACTCGTCCGGACAGTTTTTCGGTACTCGCACGGATTCTACCTTTTCCCGGTACTCGCCCGGATTTTACCATTCTTCGGAACTCACACTGATTCTAGCGTTTTTAGGTACTCGTCCGGACAGTTTTTCGGTACTCGCACGGATTCTACCATTTTTCGGTACTCACAGGGATTCTACCATTTTTCGAGACTCTTTCGGAAAGTTTTTGGGTACTCGCACGGATTCTACCTTTTCCCGGTACTCGCCCGGATTCTACCATTTTCCGGTACTCACACTGATTCTAGCGTTTTTAGGTACTCGTCCGGACAATTTTTCGGTGGTCGCACGGATTCTACCATTTTTCGGTACTCACACGGATTCTACCATTTTCCGAAACTCTTTCGGAAAGTTTTTGGGTACTCGCACGGATTCTACCTTTTCCCGGTTCTCGCCTGTATTCTACCATTTTCCGGTACTCACACTCATTCTAGCGTTTTTAGGTACTCGTCCTGACAGTTTTTCTGTACTCGCACGGATTCTACCATTTTCTGGTACTCACACTGATTCTAGTGTTTTTAGGTACAAGTCCGAACAGTTTTTCGGTACTCGCACGGATTCTACCTTTTCCCGGTAATCGCCTAGACTCTACCATTTTCCGGTACTCACACTGATTCTAGCGTTTTTAGGTACTCGTCCGGACAGTTTTTCGGTACTCGCACGGATTCTACCATTTTTCGGTACTCACAGGGATTCTACCATTTTTCGAGACTCTTTCGGAAAGTTTTTGGGTACTCGCACGGATTCTACCTTTTCCCGGTACTCGCCCGGATTCTACCATTTTCCGGTACTGACACTGATTCTAGCGTTTTTAGGTACTCGTCCGGACAATTTTTCGGTGGTCGCACGGATTCTACCATTTTTCGGTACTCACACGGATTCTACCATTTTCCGAAACTCTTTCGGAAAGTTTTTGGGTACTCGCACGGATTCTACCTTTTCCCGGTTCTCGCCTGTATTCTACCATTTTCCGGTACTCACACTGATTCTAGCATTTTTTGACACTCTTCCGGATAGTTTTAGGGTACTCGCACGGATTCTGCCTTTTCCTGGTACTCACACTGATTCTAGCGTTTTTCGAAACTCTTTCGGAAAGTTTTTGGGTACTCGCACGAATTCTACTTTTTCCCGCTACTCGCCCGGATTCTACCATTTTCCGGTACTGACACTGATTCTAGCGTTTTTAGGTAGTCGTTCGGACAGTTTTTCGGTACTCGAACGGATTGTACCTTTTCCCGGTACTCGCCCGGATTCTACCATTTTCCTGTACTCACACTGATTATAGCGTTTTTTGGTACTCGTCCGGACAGTTTTTCGTTCTCGCACCGATTCTACCTTTTCCCGGTACTCGCCGGACTCTACCATTTTCCGGTACTCACACTGATTCTAGCGTTTTTAGGTACTTGTCCTGACAGTTTTTTTGTTCTCGCACGTATTCTACCTTTTCCCGGTAGTCGCCCGGATTCTACCATTTTCCGGTACTCACACTGATTCTACCATTTTTCGAAACTCATCCGGATAGTTTTTAGGCACTCACACTGATTCTATCGTTTTTAGGTACTGGTCCGGAAATATTTTTCGGTACTCGCATAGATTCTACCTTTTCCCGAGACTCGCCCGGATTCTACCATTTTCCGGTACTGACACTGATTCTAGCATTTTTTGACACTCTTCCGGATAGTTTTAGGGTACTCGCACGGATTCTACCTTTTCCCGGTACTCGCCCGGATTCTACCATTTTCCGGTACTCACACTGATTCTAGCGTTTTTAGGTACTCGTCCGGACAGTTTTTCAGTACTCGCCCGGATTCTACCATTTTCCGGTACTCACACTGATTCTAGCGTTTTTAGGTACTCGTCCGGACAGTTTTTCGGTACTCGCACGGATTTTACCTTTTCCCGGTAATCGCCCGGTTTCTACCATTTTTCGGTACTCACACTGATTCTAGCGTTTTTAGGTACTTATCCGGACAGTTTTTCGGTACTCGCACGGATTCTACCATTTTTCGGTACTCACACGGATTCTACCATTTTTCGAAACTCTTTCGGAAAGTTTTTGGGTACTCGCACGGATTCTGCCTTTTCCCGGTACTCGCCCGGATTCTACCATTTTCCGGTACTCACACTGATTCTAGCGTTTTTAGGTACTCGTCCGGACAGTTTTTCCGTACTCGCCCGGATTCTAGCATTTTCCAGTACTCACACTGATTCTAGCGTTTTTAGGTACTCGTCCGGACAGTTTTTCCGTACTCGCCCGGATTCTACCATTTTGCGGTATTCACACTGATTCTAGCGTTTTTAGGTACTTGTCCGGACAGTTTTTCGGTACTCGCACGGATTCTACCTTTTCCCGGTACTCGCCATATTTTACCATTTTCCGGTGCTCACACTGATTCTAGCGTTTTTAGGTACTCGTCCGGAGATTTTTTTGGTACTCGCCCGGATTCTACCATTTTTCGGTACTCACACGGATTCTACCATTTTTCGAAACTCTTTCAGAAAGTTTTTGGGTACTCGCACGGATTCTACCTTTTCCCGGTACTCGCCCGGATTCTACCATTTTCCAGTACTCACACTGATTCTAGCGTTTTTAGGTACTCGTCCGGACAGTTTTTCGTTCTCGCACCGATTCTACCTTTTCCCGGTACTCGCCGGATTCTACCATTTTCCAGTATTCACACTGATTCTAGCGTTTTTAGGTACTCGTCCTGACAGTTTTTCGGTACTCGCACGGATTCTACCTTTTCCCGGTAATCGCCCGGACTCTACCATTTTCCGGTACTCACACTGATTCTAGCGTTTTTAGGTACTCGTCCGGACAGTTTTTCGGTACTCGCACGGATTCTACCTTTTCCCGGTACTCTCCCGGATTCTACCATTTTCCGGTACTCACACTGATTCTAGCGTTTTTTGGTACTCGTCCGGACAGTTTTTCGTTCTCGCACCGATTCTACCTTTTCCCGGTACTCGCCAGATTCTACCATTTTCCGGTGCTCACACTGATTCTAGCGTTTTTAGGTACTCGTCCGGACAGTTTTTCGGTACTCGCCCGGATTCTACCATTTTTCGGTACTCAGACGGATTCTACCATTTTACGAAACTCTTTCAGAAAGTTTTTGGGTACTCGCACGGATTCTACCTTTTCCCGGTACTCGCCCGGATTCTACCATTTTCCAGTACTCACACTGATTCTAGCGTTTCTAGGTACCCGTCCCGACAGTTTTTCGCTACTCGCACGGATTCTACCTTTTCCCGGTACTCGCCCGGATTCTACCATTTTCCGATACTCACACTAATTCTAGCATTTTTCGACATTCTTCCGGATAGTTTTAGGGTACTCGCAAGGATTCTGCCTTTTCCCGGTACTCGCCCGGATTCTAACATTTTCCGGTACTCACACTGATTCTAGCGTTTTTAGGTACTCGTCCGAACAGATTTTCGGTACTCGCACGGATTCTACCTTTTCCCGGAACTCGTCCGGATTCTACCATTTTCCGGTACTCACATTGATTCTAGCATTTTTAGGTACTCGTTTGGACAGTTTTTCGGTACTCGCCCGGATTCTACCATTTTCCGGTACTCACACTAATTCTAGCATTTTTCTAAACTCTTCCGGATAGTTTTTCGGTACTCACACGGATTCTACCTTTTCCCGGTAATCGCCCGGATTCTACCATTTTCCGGTACTCACACTGATTCTAGCGTTTTTAGGTACTCGTCCGGACAGTTTTTCCGTACTCGCCCGGATTCTACCATTTTCCAGTACTCACACTGATTCTAGCGTTTTGAGGTACTCGTCCGGACAGTTTTTCGGTACTCGCACGGATTCTACCTTTTCCCGGTAATCGCCCGGACTCTACCATTTTCCGGTACTCACACTGATTCTAGCGTTTTTAGGTACTCGTCCGGACAGTTTTTCGGTACTCGCACGGATTCTACCTTTTCCCGGTACTCACACTGATTCTAGCGTTTTTAGGTACTCGTCCGGACAGTTTTTCGATACTCGCACGGATTCTACGTTTTCCCTGTACTCGCCCGGATTCTACCATTTATCGAATCTCTTCCGGATAATTTTTCGGTACTCGCACGGATTCCATCTTTCCCCGTACTCGCCCGGATTCTACCATTTTTCGGTACTCACACGGATTATACCATTTTTGGAAACTCTTTCGGATAGTTTTTGGGTACTCGCACGGATTCTACCTTTTCCCTGTAGTCGCCCGGATTCTACCATTTTCCGGTACTCACACTGATTCTAGCGTTTTTAGGTACTCGTCCGGACAGTTTTTCAGTACTCGCACGGATTCTACCATTTTCCAGTACTCACACGGATTCTAGCGTTTTTAGGTACTCGTCCGGACAGTTTTTCGGTACTCGCACGGATTCTACCTTTTCCCGGTAATCGCCCGGACTCTACCATTTCCGGTACTCACACTGATTCTAGCGTTTTTAGGTACTCGTCTGGACAGTTTTTCGGTACTCGCACGGATTCTACCTTTTCCCGGTACTCGCCCGGATTCTACCATTTTCCGGTACTCACACTGATTCTAGCGTTTTTTGGTACTCGTCCGGATAGTTTTTCGTCATCGCACGGATTCTACCTTTTCCCTGTACTCGCCGGATTCTACCATTTTCCGGTGCTCACACTGATTCTAGCGTTTTTAGGTACTCGTCCGGACAGTTTTTCGGTACTCGCCCGGATTCTACTATTTTTCGGTACTCACACGGATTCTACCAGTTTTCGAAACTCTTTCAGAAAGTTTTTGGGTACTCGCAGGGATTCTACATTTTCCCGGTACTCGCCCGGATTCTACCATTTTCCAGTACTCACACTGATTCTAGCGTTTTTAGGTACCCGTCCGGACAGTTTTTCGGTACTCGCACGGATTCTACCTTTTCCCGGTACTCATACTGATTCTAGCGTTTTTAGGTACTCTTCCGAACAGTTTTTCGGTACTCGCCCGGATTCTACAATTTGCCGGTACTCACACTGATTCTAGCATTTTTCTAAACTCTTCCGGAAAGTTTTTCGGTACTCGCACGGATTCTACCTTTTCCCGGTAATCGCCCGGATTCTACCATTTTTCGGTACTCACACTGATTCTATCGTTTTTAGGTACTCGTCCGAAAATATTTTTCGGTACTCGCACAGATTCTACCTTTTCCGGAGACTGGCCCGGATTCTACCATTTTCCGGTACTCACACTGATTCTATCGTTTTTAGGTACTCGTCCGGACAGTTTTTCGGTACTCGCACGGATTCTACCTTTTTCCCGTACTCGCCCGGATTCTACCATTTTTCTTTACTCACACGGATTCTACCATTTTTCGAAACTCTTCCGAATAGTTTTTGGGTACTCGCACGGATTCTACCTTTTCCCTGTACTCGCCCGGATTATACCATTTTCCGGTACTCACACTGATTCTACCGTTTTTAGGTACTCCTCCGGACAGTTTTTCGGTACTCGCACGGAATCTACCTTTTCCCGGTAGTCGCCCGGATTCTACCATTTTCCGGTACTCACACTGATTCTAGCGTTTTTAGGTACTTGTCCTGACAGTTTTTTTGCTCTCGCACGGATTCTGCCTTTTCCCTGTATTCGCCCGGATTCTACCATTTTTCGGTACTCACACTGATTCTATCGTTTTTAGGTACTCGTCCGGAAATATTTATCGGTACTCGCACAGATTCTACCTTTTCCCGAGACTCGCCCGGATTCTACCATTTTCCGGTACTCACACTGATTTTAGCATTTTTCGACACTCTTCCGGATAGTTTTAGGGTAGTCGCACGGATTCTACCTTTTCCCGATACTCGCCCGGATTCTACCATTTTCCGGTACTCACACTGATTCTAGCGTTTTTAGGTACTCGTCCGGACAGTTTTTCGGTACTCGCACGGATTCTACCTTTTTTCGGTACTCACACGGATTCTACCATTTTTCGAAACTCTTTCGGAAAGTTTTTGGGTACTCGCACGAATTCTACCTTTTCCCGGTACTCGCCCGGATTCTACCATTTTCCGGTACTCACACTGATTCTAGCGTTTTTAGGTACTCGTCCGGACAATTTTTCGGTACTCGAACGGATTCTACCTTTTCCCGGTACTCGCCCGGATTCTACCATTTTCCGGTACTCACACTGATTCTAGCGTTTTTAGGTACTCGTCCGGACAGTTTTTCGGTACTCGAACGGATTCTACCTTTTCCCGGTACTCGCCCGGATTCTACCATTTTCCGGTACTCACACTGATTCTAGCGTTTTTAGGTACTCGTCCGGACAGTTTTTCGGTACTCGAACGGATTCTACCTTTTCCCGGTACTCGCCCGGATTCTACCATTTTCCGGTACTCACACTGATTCTAGCGTTTTTAGGTACTCGTCCGGACAGTTTTTCAGTACTCGTACGGATTCTACTTTTTCTCGGTACTCGCCCGGATTCTACCATTTTTCGGTACTCACACTGATTCTAGCGTTTTTAGGTACTCGTCCGGACAGTTTTTCGGTACTCGAACGGATTCTACCTTTTCCCGGTACTCGCCCGGATTCTACCATTTTCCGAGACTCACACTAATTCTAGCGTTTTTAGGAACTCGTCCGGACAGTTTTTCGGTACTCGAACGGATTCTACCTTTTCTCGGTACTCGCCCGGAGTCTACCATTTTCCGGTACTCACACTGATTCTAGCGTTTTTAGGTACTCGTCCGGACAGTTTTTCGGTACTCACACGGATTCTACCATTTTTCGAAACTCTTTCGGAAAGTTTTTGGGTACTCACACGAATTCTACCTTTTCCCGGTACTCGCCCGGATTCTACCATTTTCCGGTACTCACACTGATTCTAGCGTTTTTAGGTACTCGTCCGGACAGTTTTTCCGTACTCGCCCGGATTCTACCATTTTCCAGTACTCACACTTATTCTAGCGTTTTTAGGTACTCGTCCGGATAGTTTTTCGGTACTCGCACAGATTCTACCTTTTCCCGGTAATCGCCCGGACTCTACCATTTTCCGGTACTCACACTGATTCTAGCGTTTTTCGGTACTCGTCCGGACAGTTTTTCGGTACTCGCACGGATTCTACCTTTTCCCGGTACTCGCCCGGATTCTACCATTTTCCGGTACTCACACTGATTCTAGCGTTTTTAGGTACTCGTCTGGACAGTTTTTCGATACTCGCACGGATTCTACCATTTTTCGGTACTGACACGGATTCTACCATTTTTCAAAACTCTTTCGGAAAGTTTTTGGGTACTCGCACGGATTCTGCCTTTTCCCGGTACTCGCCCGGATTCTACCATTTGCCGGTACTCACACTGATTCTAGCGTTTTGAGGTACTCGTCCGAACAGTTTTTCGGTACTCGCACGGATTCTACCTTTTCCCGGTAATCGCCCGGACTCTACCATTTTCCGGTACTCACACTGATTCTATCGTTTTTAGGTACTCGTCCGGACAGTTTTTCGGTACTCGCACGGATTCTACCTTTTTCCCGTACTCGCCCGGATTCTACCATTTTTCTTTACTCACACGGATTCTACCATTTTTCGAAACTCTTCCGAATAGTTTTTGGGTACTCGCACGGATTCTACCTTTTCCCTGTACTCGCCCGGATTATACCATTTTCCGGTACTCACACTGATTCTACCGTTTTTAGGTACTCCTCCGGACAGTTTTTCGGTACTCGCACGGAATCTACCTTTTCCCGGTAGTCGCCCGGATTCTACCATTTTCCGGTACTCACACTGATTCTAGCGTTTTTAGGTACTTGTCCTGACAGTTTTTTTGTTCTCGCACGGATTCTGCCTTTTCCCTGTATTCGCCCGGATTCTACCATTTTTCGGTACTCACACTGATTCTATCGTTTTTAGGTACTCGTCCGGAAATATTTATCGGTACTCGCACAGATTCTACCTTTTCCCGAGACTCGCCCGGATTCTACCATTTTCCGGTACTCACACTGATTTTAGCATTTTTCGACACTCTTCCGGATAGTTTTAGGGTAGTCGCACGGATTCTACCTTTTCCCGATACTCGCCCGGATTCTACCATTTTCCGGTACTCACACTGATTCTAGCGTTTTTAGGTACTCGTCCGGACAGTTTTTCGGTACTCGCACGGATTCTACCTTTTTTCGGTACTCACACGGATTCTACCATTTTTCGAAACTCTTTCGGAAAGTTTTTGGGTACTCGCACGAATTCTACCTTTTCCCGGTACTCGCCCGGATTCTACCATTTTCCGGTACTCACACTGATTCTAGCGTTTTTAGGTACTCGTCCGGACAATTTTTCGGTACTCGAACGGATTCTACCTTTTCCCGGTACTCGCCCGGATTCTACCATTTTCCGGTACTCACACTGATTCTAACGTTTTTAGGTACTCGTCCGGACAGTTTTTCGGTACTCGAACGGATTCTACCTTTTCCCGGTACTCGCCCGGATTCTACCATTTTCCGGTACTCACACTGATTCTAGCGTTTTTAGGTACTCGTCCGGACAGTTTTTCAGTACTCGTACGGATTCTACTTTTTCTCGGTACTCGCCCGGATTCTACCATTTTTCGGTACTCACACTGATTCTAGCGTTTTTAGGTACTCGTCCGGACAGTTTTTCGGTACTCGAACGGATTCTACCTTTTCCCGGTACTCGCCCGGATTCTACCATTTTCCGAGACTCACACTAATTCTAGCGTTTTTAGGAACTCGTCCGGACAGTTTTTCGGTACTCGAACGGATTCTACCTTTTCTCGGTACTCGCCCGGAGTCTACCATTTTCCGGTACTCACACTGATTCTAGCGTTTTTAGGTACTCGTCCGGACAGTTTTTCGGTACTCACACGGATTCTACCATTTTTCGAAACTCTTTCGGAAAGTTTTTGGGTACTCACACGAATTCTACCTTTTCCCGGTACTCGCCCGGATTCTACCATTTTCCGGTACTCACACTGATTCTAGCGTTTTTAGGTACTCGTCCGGACAGTTTTTCCGTACTCGCCCGGATTCTACCATTTTCCAGTACTCACACTTATTCTAGCGTTTTTAGGTACTCGTCCGGATAGTTTTTCGGTACTCGCACAGATTCTACCTTTTCCCGGTAATCGCCCGGACTCTACCATTTTCCGGTACTCACACTGATTCTAGCGTTTTTCGGTACTCGTCCGGACAGTTTTTCGGTACTCGCACGGATTCTACCTTTTCCCGGTACTCGCCCGGATTCTACCATTTTCCGGTACTCACACTGATTCTAGCGTTTTTAGGTACTCGTCTGGACAGTTTTTCGATACTCGCACGGATTCTACCATTTTTCGGTACTCACACGGATTCTACCATTTTTCAAAACTCTTTCGGAAAGTTTTTGGGTACTCGCACGGATTCTGCCTTTTCCCGGTACTCGCCCGGATTCTACCATTTTCCGGTACTCACACTGATTCTAGCGTTTTGAGGTACTCGTCCGGACAGTTTTTCGGTACTCGCACGGATTCTACCTTTTCCCGGTAATCGCCCGGACTCTACCATTTTCCGGTACTCACACTGATTCTAGCGTTTTTAGGTACTCGTCCGGACAGTTTTTCGGTACTCGCACGGATTCTACCTTTTCCCGGTACTCACACTGATTCTAGCGTTTTTAGGTACTCGTCCGGACAGTTTTTCGATACTCGCACGGATTCTACGTTTTCCCTATACTCGCCCGGATTCTACCATTTATCGAATCTCTTCCGGATAATTTTTCGGTACTCGCACGGATTCCATCTTTCCCCGTACTCGCCCGGATTCTACCATTTTTCGGTACTCACACGGATTATACCATTTTTGGAAACTCTTTCGGATAGTTTTTGGGTACTCGCACGGATTCTACCTTTTCCCTGTAGTCGCCCGGATTCTACCATTTTCCGGTACTCACACTGATTCTAGCGTTTTTAGGTACTCGTCCGGACAGTTTTTCAGTACTCGCACGGATTCTACCATTTTCCAGTACTCACACGGATTCTAGCGTTTTTAGGTACTCGTCCGGACAGTTTTTCGGTACTCGCACGGATTCTACCTTTTCCCGGTAATCGCCCGGACTCTACCATTTCCGGTACTCACACTGATTCTAGCGTTTTTAGGTACTCGTCTGGACAGTTTTGCGGTACTCGCACGGATTCTACCTTTTCCCGGTACTCGCCCGGATTCTACCATTTTCCGGTACTCACACTGATTCTAGCGTTTTTTGGTACTCGTCCGGATAGTTTTTCGTCATCGCACGGATTCTACCTTTTCCCTGTACTCGCCGGATTCTACCATTTTCCGGTGCTCACACTGATTCTAGCGTTTTTAGGTACTCGTCCGGACAGTTTTTCGGTACTCGCCCGGATTCTACTATTTTTCGGTACTCACACGGATTCTACCATTTTTCGAAACTCTTTCAGAAAGTTTTTGGGTACTCGCAGGGATTCTACATTTTCCCGGTACTCGCCCGGATTCTACCATTTTCCAGTACTCACACTGATTCTAGCGTTTTTAGGTACCCGTCCGGACAGTTTTTCGGTACTCGCACGGATTCTACCTTTTCCCGGTACTCATACTGATTCTAGCGTTTTTAGGTACTCTTCCGAACAGTTTTTCGGTACTCGCCCGGATTCTACAATTTGCCGGTACTCACACTGATTCTAGCATTTTTCTAAACTCTTCCGGAAAGTTTTTCGGTACTCGCACGGATTCTACCTTTTCCCGGTAATCGCCCGGATTCTACCATTTTTCGGTACTCACACTGATTCTATCGTTTTTAGGTACTCGTCCGAAAATATTTTTCGGTACTCGCACAGATTCTACCTTTTCCGGAGACTGGCCCGGATTCTACCATTTTCCGGTACTCACACTGATTCTATCGTTTTTAGGTACTCGTCCGGACAGTTTTTCGGTACTCGCACGGATTCTACCTTTTTCCCGTACTCGCCCGGATTCTACCATTTTTCTTTACTCACACGGATTCTACCATTTTTCGAAACTCTTCCGAATAGTTTTTGGGTACTCGCACGGATTCTACCTTTTCCCTGTACTCGCCCGGATTATACCATTTTCCGGTACTCACACTGATTCTACCGTTTTTAGGTACTCCTCCGGACAGTTTTTCGGTACTCGCACGGAATCTACCTTTTCCCGGTAGTCGCCCGGATTCTACCATTTTCCGGTACTCACACTGATTCTAGCGTTTTTAGGTACTTGTCCTGACAGTTTTTTTGTTCTCGCACGGATTCTGCCTTTTCCCTGTATTCGCCCGGATTCTACCATTTTTCGGTACTCACACTGATTCTATCGTTTTTAGGTACTCGTCCGGAAATATTTATCGGTACTCGCACAGATTCTACCTTTTCCCGAGACTCGCCCGGATTCTACCATTTTCCGGTACTCACACTGATTCTAGCATTTTTCGACACTCTTCCGGATAGTTTTAGGGTAGTCGCACGGATTCTACCTTTTCCCGATACTCGCCCGGATTCTACCATTTTCCGGTACTCACACTGATTCTAGCGTTTTTAGGTACTCGTCCGGACAGTTTTTCGGTACTCGCACGGATTCTACCTTTTTTCGGTACTCACACGGATTCTACCATTTTTCGAAACTCTTTCGGAAAGTTTTTGGGTACTCGCACGAATTCTACCTTTTCCCGGTACTCGCCCGGATTCTACCATTTTCCGGTACTCACACTGATTCTAGCGTTTTTAGGTACTCGTCCGGACAATTTTTCGGTACTCGAACGGATTCTACCTTTTCCCGGTACTCGCCCGGATTCTACCATTTTCCGGTACTCACACTGATTCTAGCGTTTTTAGGTACTCGTCCGGACAGTTTTTCAGTACTCGTACGGATTCTACTTTTTCTCGGTACTCGCCCGGATTCTACCATTTTTCGGTACTCACACTGATTCTAGCGTTTTTAGGTACTCGTCCGGACAGTTTTTCGGTACTCGAACGGATTCTACCTTTTCCCGGTACTCGCCCGGATTCTACCATTTTCCGAGACTCACACTAATTCTAGCGTTTTTAGGAACTCGTCCGGACAGTTTTTCGGTACTCGAACGGATTCTACCTTTTCTCGGTACTCGCCCGGAGTCTACCATTTTCCGGTACTCACACTGATTCTAGCGTTTTTAGGTACTCGTCCGGACAGTTTTTCGGTACTCACACGGATTCTACCATTTTTCGAAACTCTTTCGGAAAGTTTTTGGGTACTCACACGAATTCTACCTTTTCCCGGTACTCGCCCGGATTCTACCATTTTCCGGTACTCACACTGATTCTAGCGTTTTTAGGTACTCGTCCGGACAGTTTTTCCGTACTCGCCCGGATTCTACCATTTTCCAGTACTCACACTTATTCTAGCGTTTTTAGGTACTCGTCCGGATAGTTTTTCGGTACTCGCACAGATTCTACCTTTTCCCGGTAATCGCCCGGACTCTACCATTTTCCGGTACTCACACTGATTCTAGCGTTTTTCGGTACTCGTCCGGACAGTTTTTCGGTACTCGCACGGATTCTACCTTTTCCCGGTACTCGCCCGGATTCTACCATTTTCCGGTACTCACACTGATTCTAGCGTTTTTAGGTACTCGTCTGGACAGTTTTTCGATACTCGCACGGATTCTACCATTTTTCGGTACTCACACGGATTCTACCATTTTTCAAAACTCTTTCGGAAAGTTTTTGGGTACTCGCACGGATTCTGCCTTTTCCCGGTACTCGCCCGGATTCTACCATTTTCCGGTACTCACACTGATTCTAGCGTTTTTAGGTACTCGTCCGGACAGTTTTTCGGTACTCGCACGGATTCTACCATTTTTCGGTACTCACACGGATTCCACCATTTTTCGAAACTCTTTCGGAAAGTTTTTGGGTACTCGCACGAATTCTGCCTTTTCCCGGTACTCGCCCGGATTCTACCATTTTCCGGTACTCACACTGATTCTAGCGTTTTTAGGTACTCGTCCGGACAGTTTTTCGGTACTCGCCCGGATTCTACCATTTTCCAGTACTCACACTGATTCTAGCGTTTTTAGGTACTCGTCCGGACAGTTTTTCGGTACTCGCACGGATTCTACCTTTTCCCTGTAATCGCCCGGACTCTACCATTTTCCGGTACTCACAATTATTCTAGCGTTTTTAGGTCTCGTCCGGACAGTTTTTCGGTACTCGCACGGATTTTACCTTTTCTCGGTACTCGCCCGGTTTCTACCATTTTCCGATACTCACACTGATTCTAGCATTTTTTGACACTCTTCCGGATAGTTTTAGGGTACTCGCACGGATTCTGCCTTTTCCTGGTACTCGCCCGGATTCTACCATTTTCCGGTACTCACACTGATTCTAGCGTTTTTAGGTACTCGTCCGGACAGTTTTTCAGTACTCGCCCGGATTCTACCATTTTCCAGTACTCACACTGATTCTAGCGTTTTTAGGTACTCGTCCGGACAATTTTTCGGTACTCGCACGGATTCTACCTTTTCCCGGTAATCGCCCGGACTCTACCATTTTCCGGTACTCACAATGATTCTAGCGTTTTTAGGTCTCGTCCGGACAGTTTTTCGGTACTCGCACGGATTTTACCTTTTCCCGGTACTCGCTCGGTTTCTACCATTTTCCGGTACTCATACTGATTCTAGCGTTTTTAGGTACTCGTCCGGACAGTTTTTCGGTACTCGCACAGATTCTACCTTTTCCCGGTAATCGCCCGGACTCTACGATTTTCCGGTACTCACACTGATTCTAGCGTTTTTCGGTACTCGTCCCGACAGTTTTTCGGTACTCGCACGGATTCTACCTTTTCCCGGTACTCGCCCGGATTCTACCATTTTCCGGTACTCACACTGATTCTAGCGTTTTTAGGTACTCGTCTGGACAGTTTTTCGATACTCGCACGGATTCTACCATTTTTCGGTACTCACACGGATTCTACCTTTTCCCGGTAATCGCCCGGACTCTACCATTTTCCGGTACTCACACTGATTCTAGCGTTTTTCGGTACTCGTCCGGACAGTTTTTCGGTACTCGCACGGATTCTACCTTTTCCCGGTACTCGCCTGGATTCTACCATTTTCCGGTACTCACACTGATTCTAGCGTTTTTAGGTACTCGTCCGGACAGTTTTTCCGTACTCGCCCGGATTCTACCATTTTCCAGTACTCACACTGATTCTAGCGTTTTTAGGTACTCGTCCGGACAGTTTTTTGATACTCGCACAGATTCTACCTTTTCCCGGTAATCGCCCGGACTCTACCATTTTTCGGTACTCACACTGATTCTAGCGTTTTTCGGTACTCGTCCGGACAGTTTTTCGGTACTCGCACGGATTCTACCTTTTCCCGGTACTCGCCCGGATTCTACCATTTTCCGGTACTCACACTGATTCTAGCGTTTTTAGGTACTCGTCTGGACAGTTTTTCGATACTCGCACGGATTCTACCATTTTTCGGTACTCACACGGATTCTACCATTTTTCAAAACTCTTTCGGAAAGTTTTTGGGTACTCGCCCGGATTCTACCATTTTCCGGTACTCACACTGATTCTAGCGTTTTTAGGTACTCGTCCGGACAGTTTTTCGGTACTCGAACGGATTCTACCTTTTCCCGGTACTCGCCCGGATTCTACCATTTTCCGGTACTCACACTGATTCTAGCGTTTTTAGGTACTCGTCCGGACAGTTTTTCAGTACTCGCACGGATTCTACTTTTTCCCGGTACTCGCCCGGATTCTACCATTTTTCGGTACTCACACTGATTCTAGCGTTTTTAGGTACTCGTCCGGACAGTTTTTCGGTACTCGAACGGATTCTACCTTTTCTCGGTACTCGCCCGGAGTCTACCATTTTCCGGTACTCACACTGATTCTAGCGTTTTTAGGTACTCGTCCGGACAGTTTTTCGCTACTCACACGGATTCTACCATTTTTCGAAACTCTTTCGGAAATTTTTTGGGTACGCACACGAATTCTACCTTTTCCCGGTACTCGCACGGATTCTACCATTTTCCGGTACTCACACTGATTCTAGCGTTTTTAGGTACTCGTCCGGACAGTTTTTCCGTACTCGCCCGGATTCTACCATTTTCCAGTACTCACACTTATTCTAGCGTTTTTAGGTACTCGTCCGGACAGTTTTTCGGTACTCGCACGGATTCTACCTTTTCCCGGTACTCGCCCGGATTCTACCATTTTCCGGTACTCACACTGATTCTAGCGTTTTTAGGTACTTGTCTGGACAGTTTTTCGATACTCGCACGGATTCTACCATTTTTCGGTACTCACACGGATTCTACCTTTTCCCGGTAATCGCCCGGACTCTACCATTTTCCGGTACTCACACTGATTCTAGCGTTTTTCGGTACTCGTCCGGACAGTTTTTCGGTACTCGCACGGATTCTACCTTTTCCCGGTACTCGCCCGGATTCTACCATTTTCCGGTACTCACACTGATTCTAGCATTTTTAGGTACTCGTCTGGACAGTTTTTCGATACTCGCACGGATTCTACCATTTTTCGGTACTCACACGGATTCTACCATTTTTCAAAACTCTTTCGGAAAGTTTTTGGGTACTCGCACGAATTCTTCCTTTTCCCGGTACTCGCCCGGATTCTACCATTTTCCGGTACTCACACTGATTCTAGCGTTTTTAGGTACTCGTCCTGACAGTTTTTCGGTACTCGAACGGATTCTACCTTTTCCCGGTACTCGCCCGGATTCTACCATTTTTCGGTACTCACACTGATTCTAGCCTTTTTAGGTACTCGTCCGGACAGTTTTTCGGTACTCGAACGGATTCTACCTTTTCCCGGTACTCGCCCGGATTCTACCATTTTCCGAGACTCACACTAATTCTAGCGTTTTTAGGTACTCGTCCGGACAGTTTTTCGGTACTCGAACGGATTCTACCTTTTCTCGGTACTCGCCCGGAGTCTACCATTTTCCGGTACTCACACTGATTCTAGCGTTTTTAGGTACTCGTCCGGACAGTTTTTCGGTACTCACACGGATTCTACCATTTTTCGAAACTCTTTCGGAAAGTTTTTGGGTACTCACACGAATTCTACCTTTTCCCGGTACTCGCCCGGATTCTACCATTTTCCGGTACTCACACTGATTCTAGCGTTTTTAGGTACTCGTCCGGACAGTTTTTCCGTACTCGCCCGGATTCTACCATTTTCCAGTACTCACACTTATTCTAGCGTTTTTAGGTACTCGTCCGGACAGTTTTTCGGTACTCGCACGGATTCTACCTTTTCCCAATACTCGCCCGGATTCTACCATTTTCCGATACTCACACTGATTCTATCGTTTTTAGGTACTCGTCCGGACAGTTTTTCAGTACTCGCACGGATTCTACTTTTTCCCGGTAGTCGCCCGGATTCTACCATTTTTCGGTACTCACACTGATTCTAGCGTTTTTAGGTACTCGTCCGGACAGTTTTTCGGTACTCGAACGGATTCTACCTTTTCCCGGTACTCGCCCGGATTCTACCATTTTCCGAGACTCACACTAATTCTAGCGTTTTTAGGTACTCGTCCGGACAGTTTTTCGGTACTCGAACGGATTCTACATTTTCTCGGTACTCGCCCGGAGTCTACCATTTTCCGGTACTCACACTGATTCTAGCCTTTTTAGGTACTCGTCCGGACAGTTTTTCGGTACTCGCACGGATTCTACCATTTTTCGGTACTCACACGGATTCTACCATTTTTCGAAACTCTTTCGGAAAGTTTTTGGGTACTCGCACGGATTCTGCCTTTTCCCGGTACTCGCCCGGATTCTACCATTTTCCGGTACTCACACTGATTCTAGCGTTTTTAGGTACTCGTCCGGACAGTTTTTCCGTACTCGCCCGGATTCTACCATTTTCCAGTACTCACACTTATTCTAGCGTTTTTAGGTACTCGTCCGGACAGTTTTTCGGTACTCGCACGGATTCTACCTTTTCCCGGTACTCGCCCGGATTCTACCATTTTCCGGTACTCACACTGATTCTAGCGTTTTTAGGTACTTGTCTGGACAGTTTTTCGATACTCGCACGGATTCTACCATTTTTCGGTACTCACACGGATTCTACCTTTTCCCGGTAATCGCCCGGACTCTACCATTTTCCGGTACTCACACTGATTCTAGCGTTTTTAGGTACTCGTCCGGACAGTTTTTCAGTACTCGCCCGGATTCTACCATTTTCCAGTACTCACACTGATTCTAGCGTTTTTAGGTACTCGTCCGGACAATTTTTCGGTACTCGCACGGATTCTACCTTTTCCCGGTAATCGCCCGGACTCTACCATTTTCCGGTACTCACAATGATTCTAGCGTTTTTAGGTCTCGTCCGGACAGTTTTTCGGTACTCGCACGAATTTTACCTTTTCCCGGTACTCGCTCGGTTTCTACCATTTTCCGGTACTCAAACTGATTCTAGCGTTTTTCGATACTCGTCCGGACAGTTTTTCGGTACTCGAACGGATTCTACCTTTTCCCGGTACTCGCCCGGATTCTACCATTTTCCGGTACTCACACTGATTCTAGCGTTTTTAGGTACTCGTCCGGACAGTTTTTCAGTACTCGCACGGATTCTACTTTTTCCCGGTACTCGCCCGGATTCTACCATTTTTCGGTACTCACACTGAATCTAGCGTTTTTAGGTACTCGTCCGGACAGTTTTTCGGTACTCGAACGGATTCTACCTTTTCTCGGTACTCGCCCGGAGTCTACCATTTTCCGGTATTCACACTGATTCTAGCGTTTTTAGGTACTCGTCCGGACAGTTTTTCGGTACTCACACGGATTCTACCATTTTTCGAAACTCTTTCGGAAAGTTTTTGGGTACTCACACGAATTCTACCTTTTCCCGGTACTCGCCCGGATTCTACCATTTTCCGGTACTCACACTGATTCTAGCGTTTTTAGGTACTCGTCCGGACAGTTTTTCCGTACTCGCCCGGATTCTACCATTTTCCGGTACTCACACTGATTCTAGCGTTTTTAGGTACTCGTCTGGACAGTTTTTCGATACTCGCACGGATTCTACCATTTTTCGGTACTCACACGGATTCTACCTTTTCCCGGTAATCGCCCGGACTCTACCATTTTCCGGTACTCACACTGATTCTAGCGTTTTTCGGTACTCGTCCGGACAGTTTTTCGGTACTCGCACGGATTCTACCTTTTCCCGGTACTCGCCTGGATTCTACCATTTTCCGGTACTCACACTGATTCTAGCGTTTTTAGGTACTCGTCCGGACAGTTTTTCCGTACTCGCCCGGATTCTACCATTTTCCAGTACTCACACTGATTCTAGCGTTTTTAGGTACTCGTCCGGAAAGTTTTTCGATACTCGCACAGATTCTACCTTTTCCCGGTAATCGCCCGGACTCTACCATTTTTCGGTACTCACACTGATTCTAGCGTTTTTCGGTACTCGTCCGGACAGTTTTTCGGTACTCGCACGGATTCTACCTTTTCCCGGTACTCGCCCGGATTCTACCATTTTCCGGTACTCACACTGATTCTAGCGTTTTTAGGTACTCGTCTGGACAGTTTTTCGATACTCGCACGGATTCTACCATTTTTCGGTACTCACACGGATTCTACCATTTTTCAAAACTCTTTCGGAAAGTTTTTGGGTACTCGCACGAATTCTTCCTTTTCCCGGTACTCGCCCGGATTCTACCATTTTCCGGTACTCACACTGATTCTAGCGTTTTTAGGTACTCGTCCTGACAGTTTTTCGGTACTCGAACGGATTCTACCTTTTCCCGGTACTCGCCCGGATTCTGCCATTTTCCGGTACTCACACTGATTCTAGCGTTTTTAGGTACTCGTCCTGACAGTTTTTCGGTACTCGAACAGATTCTACCTTTTCCCGGTACTCGCCCGGATTCTACCATTTTCCGGTACTCACACTGATTCTAGCGTTTTTAGGTACTCGTCCGGACAGTTTTTCGGTACTCGAACGGATTCTACCTTTTCCCGGTACTCGCCCGGATTCTACCATTTTCCGGTACTCACACTGATTCTAGCGTTTTTAGGTACTCGTCCGGACAGTTTTTCAGTACTCGCACGGTTTCTACTTTTTCCCGGTACTCGCCCGGATTCTACCATTTTTCGGTACTCACACTGAATCTAGCGTTTTTAGGTACTCGTCCGGACAGTTTTTCGGTACTCGAACGGATTCTACCTTTTCTCGGTACTCGCCCGGAGTCTACCATTTTCCGGTATTCACACTGATTCTAGCGTTTTTAGGTACTCGTCCGGACAGTTTTTCGGTACTCACACGGATTCTACCATTTTTCGAAACTCTTTCGGAAAGTTTTTGGGTACTCACACGAATTCTACCTTTTCCCGGTACTCGCCCGGATTCTACCATTTTCCGGTACTCACACTGATTCTAGCGTTTTTAGGTACTCGTCCGGACAGTTTTTCCGTACTCGCCCGGATTCTACCATTTTCCAGTACTCACACTTATTCTAGCGTTTTTAGGTACTCGTCCGGACAGTTTTTCGGTACTCGCACGGATTCTACCTTTTCCCGGTACTCGCCCGGATTCTACCATTTTCCGGTACTCACACTGATTCTAGCGTTTTTAGGTACTTGTCTGGACAGTTTTTCGATACTGCACGGATTCTACCATTTTTCGGTACTCACACGGATTATACCTTTTCCCGGTAATCGCCCGGACTCTACCATTTTCCGGTACTCACACTGATTCTAGCGTTTTTCGGTACTCGTCCGGACAGTTTTTCGGTACTCGCACGGATTCTACCTTTTCCCGGTACTCGCCCGGATTCTACCATTTTCCGGTACTCACACTGATTCTAGCGTTTTTAGGTACTCGTCTGGACAGTTTTTCGATACTCGCACGGATTCTACCATTTTTCGGTACTCACACGGATTCTACCATTTTTCAAAACTCTTTCGGAAAGTTTTTGGGTACTCGCACGAATTCTTCCTTTTCCCGGTACTCGCCCGGATTCTACCATTTTCCGGTACTCACACTGATTCTAGCGTTTTTAGGTACTCGTCCTGACAGTTTTTCGGTACTCGAACGGATTCTACCTTTTCCCGGTACTCGCCCGGATTCTACCATTTTTCGGTACTCACACTGATTCTAGCGTTTTTAGGTACTCGTCCGGACAGTTTTTCGGTACTCGAACGGATTCTACCTTTTCCCGGTACTCGCCCGGATTCTACCATTTTCCGAGACTCACACTAATTCTAGCGTTTTTAGGTACTCGTCCGGACAGTTTTTCGGTACTCGAACGGATTCTACATTTTCTCGGTACTCGCCCGGAGTCTACCATTTTCCGGTACTCACACTGATTCTAGCCTTTTTAGGTACTCGTCCGGACAGTTTTTCGGTACTCGCACGGATTCTACCATTTTTCGGTACTCACACGGATTCTACCATTTTTCGAAACTCTTTCGGAAAGTTTTTGGGTACTCGCACGGATTCTGCCTTTTCCCGGTACTCGCCCGGATTCTACCATTTTCCGGTACTCACACTGATTCTAGCGTTTTTAGGTACTCGTCCGGACAGTTTTTCCGTACTCGCCCGGATTCTACCATTTTCCAGTACTCACACTTATTCTAGCGTTTTTAGGTACTCGTCCGGACAGTTTTTCGGTACTCGCACGGATTCTACCTTTTCCCGGTACTCGCCCGGATTCTACCATTTTCCGGTACTCACACTGATTCTAGCGTTTTTAGGTACTTGTCTGGACAGTTTTTCGATACTCGCACGGATTCTACCATTTTTCGGTACTCACACGGATTCTACCTTTTCCCGGTAATCGCCCGGACTCTACCATTTTCCGGTACTCACACTGATTCTAGCGTTTTTAGGTACTCGTCCGGACAGTTTTTCAGTACTCGCCCGGATTGTACCATTTTCCAGTACTCACACTGATTCTAGCGTTTTTAGGTACTCGTCCGGACAATTTTTCGGTACTCGCACGGATTCTACCTTTTCCCGGTAATCGCCCGGACTCTACCATTTTCCGGTACTCACAATGATTCTAGCGTTTTTAGGTCTCGTCCGGACAGTTTTTCGGTACTCGCACGGATTTTACCTTTTCCCGGTACTCGCTCGGTTTCTACCATTTTCCGGTACTCATACTGATTCTAGCGTTTTTCGGTACTCGTCCGGACAGTTTTTCGGTACTCGCACGGATTCTACCTTTTCCCGGTACTCGCCCGGATTCTACCATTTTCCGGTACTCACACTGATTCTAGCGTTTTTAGGTACTCGTCTGGACAGTTTTTCGATACTCGCACGGATTCTACCATTTTTCGGTACTCACACGGATTCTACCTTTTCCCGGTAATCGCCCGGACTCTACCATTTTCCGGTACTCACACTGATTCTAGCGTTTTTCGGTACTCGTCCGGACAGTTTTTCGGTACTCGCACGGATTCTACCTTTTCCCGGTACTCGCCTGGATTCTACCATTTTTCGGTACTCACACTGATTCTAGCGTTTTTAGGTACTCGTCCGGACAGTTTTTCCGTACTCGCCCGGATTCTACCATTTTCCAGTACTCACACTGATTCTAGCGTTTTTAGGTACTCGTCCGGACAGTTTTTCGGTACTCGCACGGATTCTACCTTTTCCCGGTACTCGCCTGGATTCTACCATTTTTCGGTACTCACACTGATTCTAGCGTTTTTAGGTACTCGTCCGGACAGTTTTTCCGTACTCGCCCGGATTCTACCATTTTCCAGTACTCACACTGATTCTAGCGTTTTTAGGTACTCGTCCGGACAGTTTTTCGATACTCGCACAGATTCTACCTTTTCCCGGTAATCGCCCGGACTCTACCATTTTTCGGTACTCACACTGATTCTAGCGTTTTTCGGTACTCGTCCGGACAGTTTTTCGGTACTCGCACGGATTCTACCTTTTCCCGGTACTCGCCCGGATTCGACCATTTTTCGGTACTCACATTGATTCTAGCGTTTTTAGGTACTCGTCTGGACAGTTTTTCGATACTCGCACGGATTCTACCATTTTTCGGTACTCACACGGATTCTACCATTTTTCAAAACTCTTTCGGAAAGTTTTTGGGTACTCGCACGAATTCTTCCTTTTCCCGGTACTCGCCCGGATTCTACCATTTTCCGGTACTCACACTGATTCTAGCGTTTTTAGGTACTCGTCCTGACAGTTTTTCGGTACTCGAACGGATTCTACCTTTTCCCGGTACTCGCCCGGATTCTACCATTTTCCGGTACTCACACTGATTCTAGCGTTTTTAGGTACTCGTCCGGACAGTTTTTCGGTACTCGAACGGATTCTACCTTTTCTCGGTACTCGCCCGGAGTCTACCATTTTCCGGTATTCACACTGATTCTAGCGTTTTTTGGTACTCGTCCGGACAGTTTTTCGGTACTCACACGGATTCTACCATTTTTCGAAACTCTTTCGGAAAGTTTTTGGGTACTCACACGAATTCTACCTTTTCCCGGTACTCGCCCGGATTCTACCATTTTCCGGTACTCACACTGATTCTAGCGTTTTTAGGTACTCGTCCGGACAGTTTTTCCGTACTCGCCCGGATTCTACCATTTTCCAGTACTCACACTTATTCTAGCGTTTTTAGGTACTCGTCCGGACAGTTTTTAGGTACTCGCACGGATTCTACCTTTTCCCGGTACTCGCCCGGATTCTACCATTTTCCGGTACACACACTGATTCTAGCGTTTTTACGTACTCGTCCTGACAGTTTTTCGGTACTCGAACGGATTCTACCTTTTCCCGGTACTCGCCCGGATTCTACCATTTTTCGGTACTCACACTGATTCTAGCCTTTTTAGGTACTCGTCCGGACAGTTTTTCGGTACTCGAACGGATTCTACCTTTTCCCGGTACTCGCCCGGATTCTACCATTTTCCGAGACTCACACTAATTCTAGCGTTTTTAGGTACTCGTCCGGACAGTTTTTCGGTACTCGAACGGATTCTACCTTTTCTCGGTACTCGCCCGGAGTCTACCATTTTCCGGTACTCACACTGATTCTAGCGTTTTTAGGTACTCGTCCGGACAGTTTTTCGGTACTCACACGGATTCTACCATTTTTCGAAACTCTTTCGGAAAGTTTTTGGGTACTCACACGAATTCTACCTTTTCCCGGTACTCGCCCGGATTCTACCATTTTCCGGTACTCACACTGATTCTAGCGTTTTTAGGTACTCGTCCGGACAGTTTTTCGATACTCGCACGGATTCTACCATTTTTCGGTACTCACACGGATTCTACCTTTTCCCGGTAATCGCCCGGACTCTACCATTTTCCGGTACTCACACTGATTCTAGCGTTTTTCGGTACTCGTCCGGACAGTGTTTCGGTACTCGCACGGATTCTACCTTTTCCCGGTACTCGCCCGGATTCTACCATTTTCCGGTACTCACACTGATTCTAGCGTTTTTAGGTACTCGTCTGGACAGTTTTTCGATACTCGCACGGATTCTACCATTTTTCGGTACTCACACGGATTCTACCTTTTCCCGGTAATCGCCCGGACTCTACCATTTTCCGGTACTCACACTGATTCTAGCGTTTTTCGGTACTCGTCCGGACAGTTTTTCGGTACTCGCACGGATTCTACCTTTTCCCGGTACTCGCCTGGATTCTACCATTTTCCGGTACTCACACTGATTCTAGCGTTTTTAGGTACTCGTCCGGACAGTTTTTCCGTACTCGCCCGGATTCTACCATTTTCCAGTACTCACACTGATTCTAGCGTTTTTAGGTACTCGTCCGGACAGTTTTTCGATACTCGCACAGATTCTACCTTTTCCCGGTAATCGCCCGGACTCTACCATTTTTCGGTACTCACACTGATTCTAGCGTTTTTCGGTACTCGTCCGGACAGTTTTTCGGTACTCGCACGGATTCTACCTTTTCCCGGTACTCGCCCGGATTCGACCATTTTTCGGTACTCACACTGATTCTAGCGTTTTTAGGTACTCGTCTGGACAGTTTTTCGATACTCGCACGGATTCTACCATTTTTCGGTACTCACACGGATTCTACCATTTTTCAAAACTCTTTCGGAAAGTTTTTGGGTACTCGCACGAATTCTTCCTTTTCCCGGTACTCGCCCGGATTCTACCATTTTCCGGTACTCACACTGATTCTAGCGTTTTTAGGTACTCGTCCTGACAGTTTTTCGGTACTCGAACGGATTCTACCTTTTCCCGGTACTCGCCCGGATTCTACCATTTTCCGGTACTCACACTGATTCTAGCGTTTTTAGGTACTCGTCCGGACAGTTTTTCGGTACTCGAACGGATTCTACCTTTTCTCGGTACTCGCCCGGAGTCTACCATTTTCCGGTATTCACACTGATTCTAGCGTTTTTTGGTACTCGTCCGGACAGTTTTTCGGTACTCACACGGATTCTACCATTTTTCGAAACTCTTTCGGAAAGTTTTTGGGTACTCACACGAATTCTACCTTTTCCCGGTACTCGCCCGGATTCTACCATTTTCCGGTACTCACACTGATTCTAGCGTTTTTAGGTACTCGTCCGGACAGTTTTTCCGTACTCGCCCGGATTCTACCATTTTCCAGTACTCACACTTATTCTAGCGTTTTTAGGTACTCGTCCGGACAGTTTTTAGGTACTCGCACGGATTCTACCTTTTCCCGGTACTCGCCCGGATTCTACCATTTTCCGGTACTCACACTGATTCTAGCGTTTTTAGGTACTCGTCCTGACAGTTTTTCGGTACTCGAACGGATTCTACCTTTTCCCGGTACTCGCCCGGATTCTACCATTTTTCGGTACTCACACTGATTCTAGCCTTTTTAGGTACTCGTCCGGACAGTTTTTCGGTACTCGAACGGATTCTACCTTTTCCCGGTACTCGCCCGGATTCTACCATTTTCCGAGACTCACACTAATTCTAGCGTTTTTAGGTACTCGTCCGGACAGTTTTTCGGTACTCGAACGGATTCTACCTTTTCTCGGTACTCGCCCGGAGTCTACCATTTTCCGGTACTCACACTGATTCTAGCGTTTTTAGGTACTCGTCCGGACAGTTTTTCGGTACTCACACGGATTCTACCATTTTTCGAAACTCTTTCGGAAAGTTTTTGGGTACTCACACGAATTCTACCTTTTCCCGGTACTCGCCCGGATTCTACCATTTTCCGGTACTCACACTGATTCTAGCGTTTTTAGGTACTCGTCCGGACAGTTTTTCCGTACTCGCCCGGATTCTACCATTTTCCAGTACTCACACTTATTCTAGCGTTTTTAGGTACTCGTCCGGACAGTTTTTCGGTACTCGCACGGATTCTACCTTTTCCCAATACTCGCCCGGATTCTACCATTTTCCGATACTCACACTGATTCTATCGTTTTTAGGTACTCGTCCGGACAGTTTTTCAGTACTCGCACGGATTCTACTTTTTCCCGGTACTCGCCCGGATTCTACCATTTTTCGGTACTCACACTGATTCTAGCGTTTTTAGGTACTCGTCCGGACAGTTTTTCGGTACTCGAACGGATTCTACCTTTTCCCGGTACTCGCCCGGATTCTACCATTTTCCGGTACTCACACTGATTCTAGCCTTTTTAGGTACTCGTCCGGACAGTTTTTCGGTACTCGAACGGATTCTACATTTTCTCGGTACTCGCCCGGAGTCTACCATTTTTCGGTACTCACACTGATTCTAGCCTTTTTAGGTACTCGTCCGGACAGTTTTTCGGTACTCGCACGGATTCTACCATTTTTCGGTACTCACACGGATTCTACCATTTTTCGAAACTCTTTCGGAAAGTTTTTGGGTACTCGCACGGATTCTGCCTTTTCCCGGTACTCGCCCGGATTCTACCATTTTCCGGTACTCACACTGATTCTAGCGTTTTTAGGTACTCGTCCGGACAGTTTTTCCGTACTCGCCCGGATTCTACCATTTTCCAGTACTCACACTTATTCTAGCGTTTTTAGGTACTCGTCCGGACAGTTTTTCGGTACTCGCACGGATTCTACCTTTTCCCGGTACTCGCCCGGATTCTACCATTTTCCGGTACTCACACTGATTCTAGCGTTTTTAGGTACTTGTCTGGACAGTTTTTCGATACTCGCACGGATTCTACCATTTTTCGGTACTCACACGGATTCTACCTTTTCCCGTTAATCGCCCGGACTCTACCATTTTCCGGTACTCACACTGATTCTAGCGTTTTTAGGTACTCGTCCGGACAGTTTTTCAGTACTCGCCCGGATTCTACCATTTTCCAGTACTCACACTGATTCTAGCGTTTTTAGGTACTCGTCCGGACAATTTTTCGGTACTCGCACGGATTCTACCTTTTCCCGGTAATCGCCCGGACTCTACCATTTTCCGGTACTCACAATGATTCTAGCGTTTTTAGGTCTCGTCCGGACAGTTTTTCGGTACTCGCACGAATTTTACCTTTTCCCGGTACTCGCTCGGTTTCTACCATTTTCCGGTACTCAAACTGATTCTATCGTTTTTCGGTACTCGTCCGGACAGTTTTTCGGTACTCGAACGGATTCTACCTTTTCCCGGTACTCGCCCGGATTCTACCATTTTCCGGTACTCACACTGATTCTAGCGTTTTTAGGTACTCGTCCGGACAGTTTTTCAGTACTCGCACGGATTCTACTTTTTCCCGGTACTCGCCCGGATTCTACCATTTTTCGGTACTCACACTGAATCTAGCGTTTTTAGGTACTCGTCCGGACAGTTTTTCGGTACTCGAACGGATTCTACCTTTTCTCGGTACTCGCCCGGAGTCTACCATTTTCCGGTATTCACACTGATTCTAGCGTTTTTAGGTACTCGTCCGGACAGTTTTTCGGTACTCACACGGATTCTACCATTTTTCGAAACTCTATCGAAAAGTTTTTGGGTACTCACACGAATTCTACCTTTTCCCGGTACTCGCCCGGATTCTACCATTTTCCGGTACTCACACTGATTCTAGCGTTTTTAGGTACTCGTCCGGACAGTTTTTCCGTACTCGCCCGGATTCTACCATTTTCCGGTACTCACACTGATTCTAGCGTTTTTAGGTACTCGTCTGGACAGTTTTTCGATACTCGCACGGATTCTACCATTTTTCGGTACTCACACGGATTCTACCTTTTCCCGGTAATCGCCCGGACTCTACCATTTTCCGGTACTCACACTGATTCTAGCGTTTTTCGGTACTCGTCCGGACAGTTTTTCGGTACTCGCACGGATTCTACCTTTTCCCGGTACTCGCCTGGATTCTACCATTTTCCGGTACTCACACTGATTCTAGCGTTTTTAGGTACTCGTCCGGACAGTTTTTCCGTACTCGCCCGGATTCTACCATTTTCCAGTACTCACACTGATTCTAGCGTTTTTAGGTACTCGTCCGGACAGTTTTTCGATACTCGCACAGATTCTACCTTTTCCCGGTAATCGCCCGGACTCTACCATTTTTCGGTACTCACACTGATTCTAGCGTTTTTCGGTACTCGTCCGGACAGTTTTTCGGTACTCGCACGGATTCTACCTTTTCCCGGTACTCGCCCGGATTCTACCATTTTCCGGTACTCACACTGATTCTAGCGTTTTTAGGTACTCGTCCGGACAGTTTTTCGGTACTCGAACGGATTCTACCTTTTCCCGCTACTCGCCCGGATTCTACCATTTTCCGGTACTCACACTGATTCTAGCGTTTTTAGGTACTCGTCCGGACAGTTTTTCAGTACTCGCACGGATTCTACTTTTTCCCGGTACTCGCCCGGATTCTACCATTTTTCGGTACTCACACTGAATCTAGCGTTTTTAGGTACTCGTCCGGACAGTTTTTCGGTACTCGAACGGATTCTACCTTTTCTCGGTACTCGCCCGGAGTCTACCATTTTCCGGTATTCACACTGATTCTAGCGTTTTTAGGTACTCGTCCGGACAGTTTTTCGGTACTCACACGGATTCTACCATTTTTCGAAACTCTTTCGGAAAGTTTTTGGGTACTCACACGAATTCTACCTTTTCCCGGTACTCGCCCGGATTCTACCATTTTCCGGTACTCACACTGATTCTAGCGTTTTTAGGTACTCGTCCGGACAGTTTTTCCGTACTCGCCCGGATTCTACCATTTTCCAGTACTCACACTTATTCTAGCGTTTTTAGGTACTCGTCCGGACAGTTTTTCGGTACTCGCACGGATTCTACCTTTTCCCGGTACTCGCCCGGATTCTACCATTTTCCGGTACTCACACTGATTCTAGCGTTTTTAGGTACTTGTCTGGACAGTTTTTCGATACTGCACGGATTCTACCATTTTTCGGTACTCACACGGATTCTACCTTTTCCCGGTAATCGCCCGGACTCTACCATTTTCCGGTACTCACACTGATTCTAGCGTTTTTCGGTACTCGTCCGGACAGTTTTTCGGTACTCGCACGGATTCTACCTTTTCCCGGTACTCGCCCGGATTCTACCATTTTCCGGTACTCACACTGATTCTAGCGTTTTTAGGTACTCGTCTGGACAGTTTTTCGATACTCGCACGGATTCTACCATTTTTCGGTACTCACACGGATTCTACCATTTTTCAAAACTCTTTCGGAAAGTTTTTGGGTACTCGCACGAATTCTTCCTTTTCCCGGTACTCGCCCGGATTCTACCATTTTCCGGTACTCACACTGATTCTAGCGTTTTTAGGTACTCGTCCTGACAGTTTTTCGGTACTCGAACGGATTCTACCTTTTCCCGGTACTCGCCCGGATTCTACCATTTTTCGGTACTCACACTGATTCTAGCGTTTTTAGGTACTCGTCCGGACAGTTTTTCGGTACTCGAACGGATTCTACCTTTTCCCGGTACTCGCCCGGATTCTACCATTTTCCGAGACTCACACTAATTCTAGCGTTTTTAGGTACTCGTCCGGACAGTTTTTCGGTACTCGAACGGATTCTACATTTTCTCGGTACTCGCCCGGAGTCTACCATTTTCCGGTACTCACACTGATTCTAGCCTTTTTAGGTACTCGTCCGGACAGTTTTTCGGTACTCGCACGGATTCTACCATTTTTCGGTACTCACACGGATTCTACCATTTTTCGACACTCTTTCGGAAAGTTTTTGGGTACTCGCACGGATTCTGCCTTTTCCCGGTACTCGCCCGGATTCTACCATTTTCCGGTACTCACACTGATTCTAGCGTTTTTAGGTACTCGTCCGGACAGTTTTTCCGTACTCGCCCGGATTCTACCATTTTCCAGTACTCACACTGATTCTAGCGTTTTTAGGTACTCGTCCGGACAGTTTTTCGATACTCGCACAGATTCTACCTTTTCCCGGTAATCGCCCGGACTCTACCATTTTTCGGTACTCACACTGATTCTAGCGTTTTTCGGTACTCGTCCGGACAGTTTTTCGGTACTCGCACGGATTCTACCTTTTCCCGGTACTCGCCCGGATTCTACCATTTTCCGGTACTCACACTGATTCTAGCGTTTTTAGGTACTCGTCTGGACAGTTTTTCGATACTCGCACGGATTCTACCATTTTTCGGTATTCACACGGATTCTACCATTTTTCAAAACTCTTTCGGAAAGTTTTTGGGTACTCGCACGAATTCTTCCTTTTCCCGGTACTCGCCCGGATTCTACCATTTTCCGGTATTCACACTGATTCTAGCGTTTTTAGGTACTCGTCCTGACAGTTTTTCGGTACTCGAACGGATTCTACCTTTTCCCGGTACTCGCCCGGATTCTACCATTTTCCGGTACTCACACTGATTCTAGCGTTTTTAGGTACTCGTCCTGACAGTTTTTCGGTACTCGAACGGATTCTACCTTTTCCCGGTACTCGCCCGGATTCTACCATTTTCCGGTACTCACACTGATTCTAGCGTTTTTAGGTACTCGTCCGGACAGTTTTTCGGTACTCGAACGGATTCTACCTTTTCCCGGTACTCGCCCGGATTCTACCATTTTCCGGTACTCACACTGATTCTAGCGTTTTTAGGTACTCGTCCGGACAGTTTTTCAGTACTCGCACGGATTCTACTTTTTCCCGGTACTCGCCCGGATTCTACCATTTTTCGGTACTCACACTGAATCTAGCGTTTTTAGGTACTCGTCCGGACAGTTTTTCGGTACTCGAACGGATTCTACCTTTTCTCGGTACTCGCCCGGAGTCTACCATTTTCCGGTATTCACACTGATTCTAGCGTTTTTAGGTACTCGTCCAGACAGTTTTTCGGTACTCACACGGATTCTACCATTTTTCGAAACTCTTTCGGAAAGTTTTTGGGTACTCACACGAATTCTACCTTTTCCCGGTACTCGCCCGGATTCTACCATTTTCCGGTACTCACACTGATTCTAGCGTTTTTAGGTACTCGTCTGGACAGTTTTTCGATACTCGCACGGATTCTACCATTTTTCGGTACTCACACGGATTCTACCATTTTTCAAAACTCTTTCGGAAAGTTTTTGGGTACTCGCACGAATTCTTCCTTTTCCCGGTACTCGCCCGGATTCTACCATTTTCCGGTACTCACACTGATTCTAGCGTTTTTAGGTACTCGTCCTGACAGTTTTTCGGTACTCGAACGGATTCTACCTTTTCCCGGTACTCGCCCGGATTCTACCATTTTCCGGTACTCACACTGATTCTAGCGTTTTTAGGTACTCGTCCGGACAGTTTTTCGGTACTCGAACGGATTCTACCTTTTCTCGGTACTCGCCCGGAGTCTACCATTTTCCGGTATTCACACTGATTCTAGCGTTTTTTGGTACTCGTCCGGACAGTTTTTCGGTACTCACACGGATTCTACCATTTTTCGAAACTCTTTCGGAAAGTTTTTGGGTACTCACACGAATTCTACCTTTTCCCGGTACTCGCCCGGATTCTACCATTTTCCGGTACTCACACTGATTCTAGCGTTTTTAGGTACTCGTCCGGACAGTTTTTCCGTACTCGCCCGGATTCTACCATTTTCCAGTACTCACACTTATTCTAGCGTTTTTAGGTACTCGTCCGGACAGTTTTTAGGTACTCGCACGGATTCTACCTTTTCCCGGTACTCGCCCGGATTCTACCATTTTCCGGTACTCACACTGATTCTAGCGTTTTTAGGTACTCGTCCTGACAGTTTTTCGGTACTCGAACGGATTCTACCTTTTCCCGGTACTCGCCCGGATTCTACCATTTTTCGGTACTCACACTGAATCTAGCGTTTTTAGGTACTCGTCCGGACAGTTTTTCGGTACTCGAACGGATTCTACCTTTTCTCGGTACTCGCCCGGAGTCTACCATTTTCCGGTATTCACACTGATTCTAGCGTTTTTAGGTACTCGTCCGGACAGTTTTTCGGTACTCACACGGATTCTACCATTTTTCGAAACTCTATCGAAAAGTTTTTGGGTACTCACACGAATTCTACCTTTTCCCGGTACTCGCCCGGATTCTACCATTTTCCGGTACTCACACTGATTCTAGCGTTTTTAGGTACTCGTCCGGACAGTTTTTCCGTACTCGCCCGGATTCTACCATTTTCCGGTACTCACACTGATTCTAGCGTTTTTAGGTACTCGTCTGGACAGTTTTTCGATACTCGCACGGATTCTACCATTTTTCGGTACTCACACGGATTCTACCTTTTCCCGGTAATCGCCCGGACTCTACCATTTTCCGGTACTCACACTGATTCTAGCGTTTTTCGGTACTCGTCCGGACAGTTTTTCGGTACTCGCACGGATTCTACCTTTTCCCGGTACTCGCCTGGATTCTACCATTTTCCGGTACTCACACTGATTCTAGCGTTTTTAGGTACTCGTCCGGACAGTTTTTCCGTACTCGCCCGGATTCTACCATTTTCCAGTACTCACACTGATTCTAGCGTTTTTAGGTACTCGTCCGGACAGTTTTTCGATACTCGCACAGATTCTACCTTTTCCCGGTAATCGCCCGGACTCTACCATTTTTCGGTACTCACACTGATTCTAGCGTTTTTCGGTACTCGTCCGGACAGTTTTTCGGTACTCGCACGGATTCTACCTTTTCCCGGTACTCGCCCGGATTCTACCATTTTCCGGTACTCACACTGATTCTAGCGTTTTTAGGTACTCGTCCGGACAGTTTTTCGGTACTCGAACGGATTCTACCTTTTCCCGCTACTCGCCCGGATTCTACCATTTTCCGGTACTCACACTGATTCTAGCGTTTTTAGGTACTCGTCCGGACAGTTTTTCAGTACTCGCACGGATTCTACTTTTTCCCGGTACTCGCCCGGATTCTACCATTTTTCGGTACTCACACTGAATCTAGCGTTTTTAGGTACTCGTCCGGACAGTTTTTCGGTACTCGAACGGATTCTACCTTTTCTCGGTACTCGCCCGGAGTCTACCATTTTCCGGTATTCACACTGATTCTAGCGTTTTTAGGTACTCGTCCGGACAGTTTTTCGGTACTCACACGGATTCTACCATTTTTCGAAACTCTTTCGGAAAGTTTTTGGGTACTCACACGAATTCTACCTTTTCCCGGTACTCGCCCGGATTCTACCATTTTCCGGTACTCACACTGATTCTAGCGTTTTTAGGTACTCGTCCGGACAGTTTTTCCGTACTCGCCCGGATTCTACCATTTTCCAGTACTCACACTTATTCTAGCGTTTTTAGGTACTCGTCCGGACAGTTTTTCGGTACTCGCACGGATTCTACCTTTTCCCGGTACTCGCCCGGATTCTACCATTTTCCGGTACTCACACTGATTCTAGCGTTTTTAGGTACTTGTCTGGACAGTTTTTCGATACTGCACGGATTCTACCATTTTTCGGTACTCACACGGATTCTACCTTTTCCCGGTAATCGCCCGGACTCTACCATTTTCCGGTACTCACACTGATTCTAGCGTTTTTCGGTACTCGTCCGGACAGTTTTTCGGTACTCGCACGGATTCTACCTTTTCCCGGTACTCGCCCGGATTCTACCATTTTCCGGTACTCACACTGATTCTAGCGTTTTTAGGTACTCGTCTGGACAGTTTTTCGATACTCGCACGGATTCTACCATTTTTCGGTACTCACACGGATTCTACCATTTTTCAAAACTCTTTCGGAAAGTTTTTGGGTACTCGCACGAATTCTTCCTTTTCCCGGTACTCGCCCGGATTCTACCATTTTCCGGTACTCACACTGATTCTAGCGTTTTTAGGTACTCGTCCTGACAGTTTTTCGGTACTCGAACGGATTCTACCTTTTCCCGGTACTCGCCCGGATTCTACCATTTTTCGGTACTCACACTGATTCTAGCGTTTTTAGGTACTCGTCCGGACAGTTTTTCGGTACTCGAACGGATTCTACCTTTTCCCGGTACTCGCCCGGATTCTACCATTTTCCGAGACTCACACTAATTCTAGCGTTTTTAGGTACTCGTCCGGACAGTTTTTCGGTACTCGAACGGATTCTACATTTTCTCGGTACTCGCCCGGAGTCTACCATTTTCCGGTACTCACACTGATTCTAGCCTTTTTAGGTACTCGTCCGGACAGTTTTTCGGTACTCGCACGGATTCTACCATTTTTCGGTACTCACACGGATTCTACCATTTTTCGACACTCTTTCGGAAAGTTTTTGGGTACTCGCACGGATTCTGCCTTTTCCCGGTACTCGCCCGGATTCTACCATTTTCCGGTACTCACACTGATTCTAGCGTTTTTAGGTACTCGTCCGGACAGTTTTTCCGTACTCGCCCGGATTCTACCATTTTCCAGTACTCACACTGATTCTAGCGTTTTTAGGTACTCGTCCGGACAGTTTTTCGATACTCGCACAGATTCTACCTTTTCCCGGTAATCGCCCGGACTCTACCATTTTTCGGTACTCACACTGATTCTAGCGTTTTTCGGTACTCGTCCGGACAGTTTTTCGGTACTCGCACGGATTCTACCTTTTCCCGGTACTCGCCCGGATTCTACCATTTTCCGGTACTCACACTGATTCTAGCGTTTTTAGGTACTCGTCTGGACAGTTTTTCGATACTCGCACGGATTCTACCATTTTTCGGTATTCACACGGATTCTACCATTTTTCAAAACTCTTTCGGAAAGTTTTTGGGTACTCGCACGAATTCTTCCTTTTCCCGGTACTCGCCCGGATTCTACCATTTTCCGGTATTCACACTGATTCTAGCGTTTTTAGGTACTCGTCCTGACAGTTTTTCGGTACTCGAACGGATTCTACCTTTTCCCGGTACTCGCCCGGATTCTACCATTTTCCGGTACTCACACTGATTCTAGCGTTTTTAGGTACTCGTCCTGACAGTTTTTCGGTACTCGAACGGATTCTACCTTTTCCCGGTACTCGCCCGGATTCTACCATTTTCCGGTACTCACACTGATTCTAGCGTTTTTAGGTACTCGTCCGGACAGTTTTTCGGTACTCGAACGGATTCTACCTTTTCCCGGTACTCGCCCGGATTCTACCATTTTCCGGTACTCACACTGATTCTAGCGTTTTTAGGTACTCGTCCGGACAGTTTTTCAGTACTCGCACGGATTCTACTTTTTCCCGGTACTCGCCCGGATTCTACCATTTTTCGGTACTCACACTGAATCTAGCGTTTTTAGGTACTCGTCCGGACAGTTTTTCGGTACTCGAACGGATTCTACCTTTTCTCGGTACTCGCCCGGAGTCTACCATTTTCCGGTATTCACACTGATTCTAGCGTTTTTAGGTACTCGTCCAGACAGTTTTTCGGTACTCACACGGATTCTACCATTTTTCGAAACTCTTTCGGAAAGTTTTTGGGTACTCACACGAATTCTACCTTTTCCCGGTACTCGCCCGGATTCTACCATTTTCCGGTACTCACACTGATTCTAGCGTTTTTAGGTACTCGTCTGGACAGTTTTTCGATACTCGCACGGATTCTACCATTTTTCGGTACTCACACGGATTCTACCATTTTTCAAAACTCTTTCGGAAAGTTTTTGGGTACTCGCACGAATTCTTCCTTTTCCCGGTACTCGCCCGGATTCTACCATTTTCCGGTACTCACACTGATTCTAGCGTTTTTAGGTACTCGTCCTGACAGTTTTTCGGTACTCGAACGGATTCTACCTTTTCCCGGTACTCGCCCGGATTCTACCATTTTCCGGTACTCACACTGATTCTAGCGTTTTTAGGTACTCGTCCGGACAGTTTTTCGGTACTCGAACGGATTCTACCTTTTCTCGGTACTCGCCCGGAGTCTACCATTTTCCGGTATTCACACTGATTCTAGCGTTTTTTGGTACTCGTCCGGACAGTTTTTCGGTACTCACACGGATTCTACCATTTTTCGAAACTCTTTCGGAAAGTTTTTGGGTACTCACACGAATTCTACCTTTTCCCGGTACTCGCCCGGATTCTACCATTTTCCGGTACTCACACTGATTCTAGCGTTTTTAGGTACTCGTCCGGACAGTTTTTCCGTACTCGCCCGGATTCTACCATTTTCCAGTACTCACACTTATTCTAGCGTTTTTAGGTACTCGTCCGGACAGTTTTTAGGTACTCGCACGGATTCTACCTTTTCCCGGTACTCGCCCGGATTCTACCATTTTCCGGTACTCACACTGATTCTAGCGTTTTTAGGTACTCGTCCTGACAGTTTTTCGGTACTCGAACGGATTCTACCTTTTCCCGGTACTCGCCCGGATTCTACCATTTTTCGGTACTCACACTGATTCTAGCCTTTTTAGGTACTCGTCCGGACAGTTTTTCGGTACTCGAACGGATTCTACCTTTTCCCGGTACTCGCCCGGATTCTACCATTTTCCGAGACTCACACTAATTCTAGCGTTTTTAGGTACTCGTCCGGACAGTTTTTCGGTACTCGAACGGATTCTACCTTTTCTCGGTACTCGCCCGGAGTCTACCATTTTCCGGTACTCACACTGATTCTAGCGTTTTTAGGTACTCGTCCGGACAGTTTTTCGGTACTCACACGGATTCTACCATTTTTCGAAACTCTTTCGGAAAGTTTTTGGGTACTCACACGAATTCTACCTTTTCCCGGTACTCGCCCGGATTCTACCATTTTCCGGTACTCACACTGATTCTAGCGTTTTTAGGTACTCGTCCGGACAGTTTTTCCGTACTCGACCGGATTCTACCATTTTCCAGTACTCACACTTATTCTAGCGTTTTTAGGTACTCGTCCGGACAGTTTTTCGGTACTCGCACGGATTCTACCTTTTCCCAATACTCGCCCGGATTCTACCATTTTCCGATACTCACACTGATTCTATCGTTTTTAGGTACTCGTCCGGACAGTTTTTCAGTACTCGCACGGATTCTACTTTTTCCCGGTACTCGCCCGGATTCTACCATTTTTCGGTACTCACACTGATTCTAGCGTTTTTAGGTACTCGTCCGGACAGTTTTTCGGTACTCGAACGGATTCTACCTTTTCCCGGTACTCGCCCGGATTCTACCATTTTCCGAGACTCACACTAATTCTAGCGTTTTTAGGTACTCGTCCGGACAGTTTTTCGGTACTCGAACGGATTCTACATTTTCTCGGTACTCGCCCGGAGTCTACCATTTTCCGGTACTCACACTGATTCTAGCCTTTTTAGGTACTCGTCCGGACAGTTTTTCGGTACTCGCACGGATTCTACCATTTTTCGGTACTCACACGGATTCTACCATTTTTCGAAACTCTTTCGGAAAGTTTTTGGGTACTCGCACGGATTCTGCCTTTTCCCGGTACTCGCCCGGATTCTACCATTTTCCGGTACTCACACTGATTCTAGCGTTTTTAGGTACTCGTCCGGACAGTTTTTCCGTACTCGCCCGGATTCTACCATTTTCCAGTACTCACACTTATTCTAGCGTTTTTAGGTACTCGTCCGGACAGTTTTTCGGTACTCGCACGGATTCTACCTTTTCCCGGTACTCGCCCGGATTCTACCATTTTCCGGTACTCACACTGATTCTAGCGTTTTTAGGT